>NC_083443.1:12268365-12928365 GCF_020745735.1 Hemiscyllium ocellatum | reverse complement strand
GAGAAGGAGCCCAGTACGAGAGAGAGAGAAGGAGCCCAGCACATGAGAGAGAAGGAGCCCAGCACGGTCGAGAGATGGTGCCCAGTGTCATAGAGAGAAGGAGCCGACTGCAGGAGAGAGAAGAAGCCCAGAGCAGGAGAGAGAAGGAGCCCATTGTCAAAGTGAGAAAGAGAAGGAGCCCATGATGGAGATAGAGAGAAGGAGCCCATTGTGAGCGAGAGAGAAGGAGCCCAGTACGAGTGTGTGAAGGAACCCAGTGCGGTAGAGAGCCCATTGTGAGAGAGAGAGAGAGGATCTCAGTGTGTGTGTGTGTGTGAGAGAGAGAGAGAGAGGAGACCAGTGTTGGAGAGATAAGGAGCCCGGTGTGTTAGAGAGAAGGTGTCCATTTTGAGAGAGAGAGAAGGATCCCAGTGTGTGTGAGAGAGAGAGAAGGAGCACAGCGCGAGAGTGAGAAGGAGCCCAGTGCGGTGGAGAGTAGGTGCCCAGCCCAAGAGAGAGAAGGAGCCAAGTGCAGGAGAGAGAAAAAGCCCAGAGCAGGAGAGAGAAGGAGCCCAGAGCGGTAGAGAGAAGAGCCCAGCACGAGAGAGAGAGAGAGAGAGAAGGAGCCCAGCGCGAGAGAGAGGAGGAACCCAGTGCGGGAGAAAGAAGAATCCCAGTGTTGGAGAGAGAAGGAGCCCAGAGCGGGAGAGAGAAAAGAGGACTCTGTGTGTGTGTGTGTGTGTGTGTGTGCGTGTGTGTGTGTGTGAGAGAGAGAGAGAGAGAAAAGTAGCCCAGTGTGTGAGAGATAAGGAGCCCAGCGTGTGAGAGAGAGAGAGAGAGAGATGGATCCCATGATGAGATAGAGAGAAGGAGCCCAGCGCGGGAGAGAGAAGGAGCCCAGTGTGGGAGAGGGAAGGAGCCCAGTGTGAGAGAGAGAGAGAAGGAGCCCAGCATGGGTGAGACAACGAGCCCAGTGTGTGTGAGAAACAACAAGCCCAGTGTGGGGGAGAGAGAAGGATTCCAGTGTGTGAGAGAGAAAAGAGGAGTGTGTGTGAGAGAGAGAGAAAAGTAGCCCAGTGTTGGAGAGATAAGGAGCCCAGTGTGTAAGACAGAAGGAGCCCATTGGGAGAGAGAGAAGGAGCCCAGTGTGAGAGAGAGAGATAGCGCAGTGTGAGAGAGAGAACAGCCATTGTGAGATTGAGAGAGAGAGAGAGACAAGGAGCCTATTGTGAGACAGTGAGAGGTAGCCCAGTGTGTGAGAGAGAAGTAGCCCAATGTAAGAGAGAGAGAAGGAGCCCATTGTGAGAGTGAGAAAGAGAAGGAGCCCATTGTGAGAGAGAGGAGCCCAGCACGGGTGAGACAACAAGCCCAGTGTATGTGAGAGAGAACGACCCCAGTGTGGGGGAGAGAGAAGGATCCCAGTGTGGAAGAGAGAGAAGGAGCCCATTGTGTGAGAGAGAAAAGAGGAGTGTGTGTGTGTGTGTGAGAGAGAGAGAGAGATAAGGAGCCCAGTGTGTAAGAGAGAAGGAGCCCATTGTAAGAGAGAGAAGGAGCCCAGTGTGTGTGAGAGAGAAGGATCCCAATGTGAGAGAAGGAGCCCAGTATGGGAGAGAAACGGAGCCCATTGTGAGAGAGAGAGAGGAACACAGTGTGTGAGAGAGAGAAGGAGCCCAGTATGGGAGAGAGGAGCCCAATGCGAGAGAGAGAAGGAGCTCAGTGCGGGAGAGAAACGGAGCCCATTGTGTGAGAGAGAGAGAGAGAGGAGCTCAGTGTCTGTGTGTGAGAGGGAGAGAGAGAGACAGGAGACCAGTGCTCGAGAGATAAGGAGCCCAGTGTGTAAGAGAGAAGGTGCCCATTTTGAGAGAGAGAAGGAGCCCTGTGTGAGAGAGAGAACATCCATTGTGAGAGAGAGAGAGAGAGACAAGGAGCCTATTGTGAGACAGAGAGAGAGAGGTAGCCCAGTGTGTGAGAGAGAAGGAGCCCAATGTGAGAAAGAGAGTAGGAGCCCAATGAGTGAGAGAAAGAGAGAGAGAAGGAGCCCATTGTGAGAGTGAGATGAGAAGGAGCCCATGATGGAGATAGAAAGAAGGAGCCCAATGCAAGAGTGAGGGAAGGAGCCCAATGCGAGAGAGAGAGAGAAGGAGCCCAATGCGAGAGAGAGAGAAGGAGCCCAGAGTGGTAGAGAGAAGGAGCCCAGCACGAGAGTGAGAAGGAACCCAGCACGGTAGAGATAAGGAGCCCAGCGCGGGAGAGAGAAGAAGCCCTGAGTGGGAGAGAGAAGGATCCCAGAGTGAGAGAGCGAGAAGGAGCCCATTGTGAGAGAGAAGGAGCCCATGATGAGATAGAGAGAAGGAGCCCAATGCAGGAGAGAGAAAAAGCCCAGAGTAGGAGAGAGAAGTAGCCTAGCGCAGGAGAGAGAAGGAGCCCAGTGTGTGAGAGAGAGAGAAGGAGCCCAGTCTGAGAGAGAGAGAGAAGGAGTCCATTGTGTGAGAGAGAAGGAGTCCATTGTGTGAGAGAGAAGGAGTCCATTGTGTGAGAGAGAAGGAGTCCATTGTGTGAGAGAGAAGGAGTCCATTGTGTGAGAGAGAAGGAGTCCATTGTGTGAGAGAGAAGGAGTCCATTGTGTGAGAGAGAAGGAGTCCATTGTGTGAGAGAGGAGTCCATTGTGTGAGAGAGGAGTCCAGTGTGAGAGAGAGAACTCACACAGTGTGTCAGAGAGAAGGAAACCAGTGTGATCCCACTGTGTGAGAGAGAGAAGGAGCCCAGCGCAGAAGAGAGAACGAGCCCATTGCGTGAGAGAGAGAAGGTGCCCAGTATGTGAGAGAGAAGGAGCCCATTGTGAGCGTGAGACTCACCCAGTGTGAGAGAGAGAAGGAGCCCATGATGAGATAGAGAGAAGGAGCCCAATGCAGGAGAGAGAAAAAGCCCAGAGTAGGAGAGAGAAGTAGCCTAGCGCAGGAGAGAGAAGGAGCCCAGTGTGAGAGAGAGAGAGAAGGAGCCCAGTGTGGGAGAGAGAAGGAGCCCAGCGCGGGAGAGAGAAAGAGCCCAGTGTGAGAGAGAGAAAAGGAATGCAGTGTGGGAGAGTGAAGAAGCCCATTGTGAGAGAGAGAAGGAGCCCAATGCAGAAGAGAGAAGGAGGCCAGCGCGGTAGAGAGAAGGAGCCCATGATGAGATAGAGAGAAGGAGCCCAATGCAGGAGAGAGAAAAAGCCCAGAGTAGGAGAGAGAAGTAGCCTAGCGCAGGAGAGAGAAGGAGCCCAGTGTGAGAGAGAGAGAGAAGGAGCCCAGTGTGGGAGAGAGAAAGAGCCCAGTGTGAGAGAGAGAAAAGGAATGCAGTGTGGGAGAGTGAAGAAGCCCATTGTGAGAGAGAGAAGGAGCCCAATGCAGAAGAGAGAAGGAGGCCAGCGCGGTAGAGAGAAGGAGCCCAGCGTAAGAGAGAGAACGAGCCCATTGTGTGAGAGAGAGAAGGAGCCCATTGTGAGCGTGAGACTCACCCAGTGTGTGAGAGAGAAGGAGCCCAGTGTCGGAGAGAGAGGAGCCTGGTGTGTGAGAGAGAGAAGGAGCCCAGCTTGGGAGAGAGAGAAGCAGCCCAGCTTGGGATAGAGAAGGAGCCCAGCGCGGGAGAGAGAAGGAGCCCATTGTGTGAGAGAGAGAAGGAGCCCATTGTAAAAGAGAGAAGGACCTCAATGTGAGAGAGAAAGAAGGAGCCCAGTGTGAGAGAGAGAGAGAAGGAGCCCAGCATGGGAGAGAGAAGGAGCCCAGCACGGGAGAGAGAAGGAGCCCAGCGCGAGAGAGAGAATGAGGCCATTGTGAGAGAGAAGCAGCCCATTGTGTGTGAGCGAGAGAGAGAAGCAGCCCATTGTGAGAGAGAGAGAGAGAGAGATGCAGCCCACTATAAAAGAGAGAAGGACCTCAGTGTGAGAGAGAGGGAGAGGGAGCCCAGCTTGGGAGCGAGAGAGAGAGAGCCAATTTTGGGATAGAGAAGGAGCCCAACATGAAGAGAGAAGGAGCCCAGTTTGAGAGAGAGAGAAGGCGACAATTGAAAAAGAGAGAAGGACCTCAGTGTGAGAGAGAGGGGGAGCCCAGATTGGGAGAGAGAGAGAGAGAAGGAGCCCAGCGTGTGAGAGTAGGAGCCCAGTGTGAGAGAGAGAAGGAGTCCAGCTTGAGAGAGTGAAGGAGCCCAGCGCGGGAGAGAGAACGAGCCCATTGTGAAAGAGAGAGAAATGGAGCCCAGCGTGGGAGGGAGAAGGAGCCCAGAGAGGGTGAGAGAAGGTGCCCAGTCTGGAAGAGAGAAGGAGCCCAGTGTGTGAGAGAGAGAGAAGGAGCCCAGTATGGGAGAGAGAAAGAGCCCAATGTGTGAGAGAGAAGCAGCCCATTGTGAGAGAGAGAGAGAGAAGGAGCCCAGTATGAAAGAAAGAAGGACCCAAGTGTGAGAGAGAGAGAGGGAGCCCAGCTTGGGAGAGAGAAGAAACCAGCGTGAGAGAGAGAGAGGAGCCCAGTGTGTGAGAGAGAGAAGGAGCCCAGTGTGTGAGAGAAAAGCAGCCCATTGTGAGAGAGAGAGAAGGAGCCCAGTATGAAAGAAAGAAGGACCCAAGTGTGAGAGAGAGAGAAGGAGCCCAGTGTGGGAGAGAGCAGGAGCCCAGCGCGGGAGAGAGAACGAGCCCATTGTGAGAGAGAGTGAAGGAGCCCAGTGTGTGAGAGACAAGCTACACGTTGTGAGAATGAGAGAGAGAAGGAGCCCAGTGTAAAGAGAGAAGGACCCAAGTGTGAGAGGGATAGAGAAGGAGCCCAGCTTGGGATAGAGAAGGAGCACAGTGTGAGAGAGAGAAGCTGTCCATTGTGAGAGAGAGAGAGAAGGAGCCCAGCATGGGAGAGAGAAGGAGCCCAGCATGGGAGAGAGAAGGAGCCCAGCATGGGAGAGAGAAGGAGCCCAGCGCGGGAGAGAGAATGAGGCCATTGTGAGAGAGAAGCAGCCCATTGTGTGTGAGCGAGAGAGAGAAGCAGCCCATTGTGAGAGAGAGAGAGAGATGCAGCCCACTATAAAAGAGAGAAGGACCTCAGTGTGAGAGAGAGGGAGAGGGAGCCCAGCTTGGGAGCGAGAGAGAGAGAGCCAATTTTGGGATAGAGAAGGAGCCCAACATGAAGAGAGAAGGAGCCCAGTTTGAGAGAGAGAGAAGGCGACAATTGAAAAAGAGAGAAGGACCTCAGTGTGAGAGAGAGGGGGAGCCCAGATTGGGAGAGAGAGAGAGAGAAGGAGCCCAGCGTGTGAGAGTAGGAGCCCAGTGTGAGAGAGAGAAGGAGTCCAGCTTGAGAGAGTGAAGGAGCCCAGCGCGGGAGAGAGAACGAGCCCATTGTGAAAGAGAGAGAAATGGAGCCCAGCGTGGGAGGGAGAAGGAGCCCAGAGAGGGTGAGAGAAGGTGCCCAGTCTGGAAGAGAGAAGGAGCCCAGTGTGTGAGAGAGAGAGAAGGAGCCCAGTATGGGAGAGAGAAAGAGCCCAATGTGTGAGAGAGAAGCAGCCCATTGTGAGAGAGAGAGAGAGAAGGAGCCCAGTATGAAAGAAAGAAGGACCCAAGTGTGAGAGAGAGAGAGGGAGCCCAGCTTGGGAGAGAGAAGAAACCAGCGTGAGGGAGAGAGAAGAAACCAGCGTGAGAGAGAGAGAGGAGCCCAGTGTGTGAGAGAGAGAAGGAGCCCAGTGTGTGAGAGAAAAGCAGCCCATTGTGAGAGAGAGAGAAGGAGCCCAGTATGAAAGAAAGAAGGACCCAAGTGTGAGAGAGAGAGAAGGAGCCCAGTGTGGGAGAGAGCAGGAGCCCAGCGCGGGAGAGAGAAGGAGCCCATTGTGAGAGAGAGTGAAGGAGCCCAGTGTGTGAGAGACAAGCTACACGTTGTGAGAATGAGAGAGAGAAGGAGCCCAGTGTAAAGAGAGAAGGACCCAAGTGTGAGAGGGATAGAGAAGGAGCCCAGCTTGGGATAGAGAAGGAGCACAGTGTGAGAGAGAGAAGCTGTCCATTGTGAGAGAGAGAGAGAAGGAGCCCAGCATGGGAGAGAGAAGGAGCCCAGCATGGGAGAGAGAAGGAGCCCAGCATGGGAGAGAGAAGGAGCCCAGCGCGGGAGAGAGAATGAGGCCATTGTGAGAGAGAAGCAGCCCATTGTGTGTGAGCGAGAGAGAGAAGCAGCCCATTGTGAGAGAGAGAGAGAGATGCAGCCCACTATAAAAGAGAGAAGGACCTCAGTGTGAGAGAGAGGGAGAGGGAGCCCAGCTTGGGAGCGAGAGAGAGAGAGCCAATATTGGGATAGAGAAGGAGCCCAACATGAAGAGAGAAGGAGCCCAGTTTGAGAGAGAGAGAAGGCGACAATTGAAAAAGAGAGAAGGACCTCAGTGTGAGAGAGAGGGGGAGCCCAGATTGGGAGAGAGAGAGAGAGAAGGAGCCCAGCGTGTGAGAGTAGGAGCCCAGTGTGAGAGAGAGAAGGAGTCCAGCTTGGGAGAGTGAAGGAGCCCAGCGCGGGAGAGAGAACGAGCCCATTGTGAAAGAGAGAGAAATGGAGCCCAGCGTGGGAGGGAGAAGGAGCCCAGAGAGGGTGAGAGAAGGTGCCCAGTCTGGAAGAGAGAAGGAGCCCAGTGTGTGAGAGAGAGAGAAGGAGCCCAGTATGGGAGAGAGAAAGAGCCCAATGTGTGAGAGAGAAGCAGCCCATTGTGAGAGAGAGAGAGAGAAGGAGCCCAGTATGAAAGAAAGAAGGACCCAAATGTGAGAGAGAGAGAGGGAGCCCAGCTTGGGAGAGAGAAGAAACCAGCGTGAGAGAGAGAGAAGGAGCCCAGTGTGTGAGAGAGAGAGAAGGAGCCCAGTGTGTGAGAGAGAGAGAAGGAGCCCAGTCTGAGAGAGAGAGAGAAGGAGTCCATTGTGTGAGAGAGAAGGAGTCCATTGTGTGAGAGAGAAGGAGTCCATTGTGTGAGAGAGAAGGAGTCCATTGTGTGAGAGAGAAGGAGTCCATTGTGTGAGAGAGAAGGAGTCCATTGTGTGAGAGAGAAGGAGTCCATTGTGTGAGAGAGGAGTCCAGTGTGAGAGAGAGAACTCACACAGTGTGTCAGAGAGAAGGAAACCAGTGTGATCCCACTGTGTGAGAGAGAGAAGGAGCCCAGCGCAGAAGAGAGAACGAGCCCATTGCGTGAGAGAGAGAAGGAGCCCATTGTGAGCGTGAGACTCACCCAGTGTGAGAGAGAGAAGGAGCCCATGATGAGATAGAGAGAAGGAGCCCAATGCAGGAGAGAGAAAAAGCCCAGAGTAGGAGAGAGAAGTAGCCTAGCGCAGGAGAGAGAAGGAGCCCAGTGTGAGAGAGAGAGAGAAGGAGCCCAGTGTGGGAGAGAGAAGGAGCCCAGCGCGGGAGAGAGAAAGAGCCCAGTGTGAGAGAGAGAAAAGGAATGCAGTGTGGGAGAGTGAAGAAGCCCATTGTGAGAGAGAGAAGGAGCCCAATGCAGAAGAGAGAAGGAGGCCAGCGCGGTAGAGAGAAGGAGCCCAGCGTAAGAGAGAGAACGAGCCCATTGTGTGAGAGAGAGAAGGAGCCCATTGTGAGCGTGAGACTCACCCAGTGTGTGAGAGAGAAGGAGCCCAGTGTCGGAGAGAGAGGAGCCTGGTGTGTGAGAGAGAGAAGGAGCCCAGCTTGGGAGAGAGAGAAGCAGCCCAGCTTGGGATAGAGAAGGAGCCCAGCATGAGAGAGAGAGAGAAAGAGCCCAGCGCGGGAGAGAGAAGGAGCCCAGCGCGGGAGAGAGAAGGAGCCCATTGTGTGAGAGAGAGAAGGAGCCCATTGTAAAAGAGAGAAGGACCTCAATGTGAGAGAGAAAGAAGGAGCCCAGCGTGAGAGAGAGAAGGAGCCCAGTGTGAGAGAGAGAGAGAAGGAGCCCAGCATGGGAGAGAGAAGGAGCCCAGCATGGGAGAGAGAAGGAGCCCAGCGCGGGAGAGAGAATGAGGCCATTGTGAGAGAGAAGCAGCCCATTGTGTGTGAGCGAGAGAGAGAAGCAGCCCATTGTGAGAGAGAGAGAGAGAGAGATGCAGCCCACTATAAAAGAGAGAAGGACCTCAGTGTGAGAGAGAGGGAGAGGGAGCCCAGCTTGGGAGCGAGAGAGAGAGAGCCAATATTGGGATAGAGAAGGAGCCCAACATGAAGAGAGAAGGAGCCCAGTTTGAGAGAGAGAGAAGGCGACAATTGAAAAAGAGAGAAGGACCTCAGTGTGAGAGAGAGGGGGAGCCCAGATTGGGAGAGAGAGAGAGAGAAGGAGCCCAGCGTGTGAGAGTAGGAGCCCAGTGTGAGAGAGAGAAGGAGTCCAGCTTGAGAGAGTGAAGGAGCCCAGCGCGGGAGAGAGAACGAGCCCATTGTGAAAGAGAGAGAAATGGAGCCCAGCGTGGGAGGGAGAAGGAGCCCAGAGAGGGTGAGAGAAGGTGCCCAGTCTGGAAGAGAGAAGGAGCCCAGTGTGTGAGAGAGAGAGAAGGAGCCCAGTATGGGAGAGAGAAAGAGCCCAATGTGTGAGAGAGAAGCAGCCCATTGTGAGAGAGAGAGAGAGAAGGAGCCCAGTATGAAAGAAAGAAGGACCCAAGTGTGAGAGAGAGAGAGGGAGCCCAGCTTGGGAGAGAGAAGAAACCAGCGTGAGAGAGAGAGAGGAGCCCAGTGTGTGAGAGAGAGAAGGAGCCCAGTGTGTGAGAGAAAAGCAGCCCATTGTGAGAGAGAGAGAAGGAGCCCAGTATGAAAGAAAGAAGGACCCAAGTGTGAGAGAGAGAGAAGGAGCCCAGTGTGGGAGAGAGCAGGAGCCCAGCGCGGGAGAGAGAAGGAGCCCATTGTGAGAGAGAGTGAAGGAGCCCAGTGTGTGAGAGACAAGCTACACGTTGTGAGAATGAGAGAGAGAAGGAGCCCAGTGTAAAGAGAGAAGGACCCAAGTGTGAGAGGGATAGAGAAGGAGCCCAGCTTGGGATAGAGAAGGAGCACAGTGTGAGAGAGAGAAGCTGTCCATTGTGAGAGAGAGAGAGAAGGAGCCCAGCATGGGAGAGAGAAGGAGCCCAGCGCGGGAGAGAGAATGAGGCCATTGTGAGAGAGAAGCAGCCCATTGTGTGTGAGCGAGAGAGAGAAGCAGCCCATTGTGAGAGAGAGAGAGAGATGCAGCCCACTATAAAAGAGAGAAGGACCTCAGTGTGAGAGAGAGGGAGAGGGAGCCCAGCTTGGGAGCGAGAGAGAGAGAGCCAATATTGGGATAGAGAAGGAGCCCAACATGAAGAGAGAAGGAGCCCAGTTTGAGAGAGAGAGAAGGCGACAATTGAAAAAGAGAGAAGGACCTCAGTGTGAGAGAGAGGGGGAGCCCAGATTGGGAGAGAGAGAGAGAGAGAGAAGGAGCCCAGCGTGTGAGAGTAGGAGCCCAGTGTGAGAGAGAGAAGGAGTCCAGCTTGGGAGAGTGAAGGAGCCCAGCGCGGGAGAGAGAACGAGCCCATTGTGAAAGAGAGAGAAATGGAGCCCAGCGTGGGAGGGAGAAGGAGCCCAGAGAGGGTGAGAGAAGGTGCCCAGTCTGGAAGAGAGAAGGAGCCCAGTGTGTGAGAGAGAGAGAAGGAGCCCAGTATGGGAGAGAGAAAGAGCCCAATGTGTGAGAGAGAAGCAGCCCATTGTGAGAGAGAGAGAGAGAGAGAAGGAGCCCAGTATGAAAGAAAGAAGGACCCAAATGTGAGACAGAGAGAGGGAGCCCAGCTTGGGAGAGAGAAGAAACCAGCGTGAGAGAGAGAGAGGAGCCCAGTGTGTGAGAGAGAGAAGGAGCCCAGTGTGTTAGAGAAAAGCAGCCCATTGTGAGAGAGAGAGAAGGAGCCCAGTATGAAAGAAAGAAGGACCCAAGTGTGAGAGAGAGAGAAGGAGCCCAGTGTGGGAGAGAGCAGGAGCCCAGCGCGGGAGAGAGAACGAGCCCATTGTGAGAGAGAGTGAAGGAGCCCAGTGTGTGAGAGACAAGCTACACGTTGTGAGAATGAGAGAGAGAAGGAGCCCAGTGTAAAGAGAGAAGGACCCAAGTGTGAGAGGGATAGAGAAGGAGCCCAGCTTGGGATAGAGAAGGAGCACAGTGTGAGAGAGAGAAGCTGTCCATTGTGAGAGAGAGAGAAGAAGCCCAGTGTGTGTGAGAGAGAGAGAAGGAGCCCATTGTGAGAGAGAAGCAGCCCATTGTGAGAGAGGGAGAGAGAGAGAAAGGAACCCAGTGTGTGAGAGAGAAGCAGCCGATTGTGAGAGAGGGAGAGAAGAGGCCAGTGTGGGAGAGAAATGGAGCCCAGCGTGGGAGGGAGAAGGAGCCCGAGAGGGTGAGAGAAGGTGCCCAGTATAGAAGAGAGAAGGAGACCAGTGAGTGAGAGAGAGAGAAGGAGCCCAACTTGGGATAGAGAAGGAGCCCAGCGTGAGAGAGAGAGGAGCACAGTGTGTGAGAGAGAAGCTGTCCATTGTGAGAGAAAGAGAGAAGGAGCCCAGTATGAAAGAAAGAAGGACCCAGTTGTGAGAGAGAGGGAGCCCAGCTTGGGAGAGAGCAGGAGCCCAGCGCGGGAGAGAGAACGAGCCCATTGTGTGAGAGAGAGAGAGAGAGAGAAGGAGCCCAGTGTGAGAGAGAGAGAAGGAGCCCAGTGTGTGAGAGACAAGCTGCACATTGTGAGAGAGTGAGCGAGAAGGAGCCCAGTGTGAAAGAGAAGGCCCCAAGTGTGAGAGAGACAGAGAGAGCCCAGCTTGGGATAGAGAAGGAGCCCAGTGTGAGAAAGAGAGAAGGATCCCAGTGCGGGAGTGAGAAGGAGCCCAGAGTGAGAAGGAGCCCAGTGTGAGAGAGAGAGAGAAAGCCCAGCTTGAGAGAGCAAAGCAGCCCAGCTTGGGATAGAGAAGGAGCCCAGTGTGAGGGAGAGAGAAGGAGCCCAGCGCGGAAGAGAACGGGCCCATTGTGTGAGAGAGAGAGAAGGAGCCCAGTATGTGAGAGAGAAGGAGCCCATTGTGAGCGTGAGAACTCACCAGTGTGTGAAAGAGAAGGAGCCTAGTGTGTGAGAGAGAGAAGGAGGCCATGTTGGGAGAGAAAGAAGCAGCCCAGTTTGGGATAGAGAAGGAGCCCAGTGTGAGAGAGAGAGGAGCCCAGTGTGTGAGAGAGAAGGAGCCTAGAGTCAGAGAGAGAGGAGCCTAGTGTGTGAGAGAGACGGAGGCCATCTTGGGAGAGAGAGAAGCAGCCCAGCTTGGGATAGAGAAGGAGCCCAGCGTGAGAGAGAGAGAGAAGGAGCCCAGTGCGGGAGAGAGAAGGAGCCCAGCGCGGGAGAGAGAATGAGCCCATTGTGAGAGAGGGAGAGAGAGAGAAGGAGCCTATTGTAAAAGAGAGAAGGACCTCAGTGTGAGAGAGAGAGAGAGGGAGCCCAGTTTGGGAGCGAGAGAGAGAGAGAGCCCATCTTGGGATAGAGAACGATCCCAACGTGGAGAGAGAAGGAGACCATTGAAAATGGAGAAGGACCTCAGCGTGAGAGAGAGTAGGAACCCAGTATGAGAGAATGAGTCCAGCTTGGGAGAGAGAACAAGCCCAGTGTGAGAGAGAGAGAAGGAGCCCATTGTGAGAGAGAGGGAAGCAGCCCATTGTGGGAGAGAAAAGGAGCCCAGCGAGGGTGAGAGAAGGTGCCCAGTCTGGAAGAGAGAAGGAGCCCAGTGTTTGAGAGAGAGAGAGAAGGAGCCCAGTGTGGGAGAGAGAAGGAGCCCAATGTGTGAGAGAGATGCAGCCCATTGTGAGAGAGAGAGAAGGAGCCCAGTATGAAAGAAAGAAGGACCCAAGTGTGAGAGAGAGAGCAGGAGCCCAGTATGGGAGAGAGAAGGAGCCCATTGTGAGAGAAAGTGAAGTAGCCCAGTGTGTGAGAGACAAGCTACACATTGTGTGTGAGAGAGAGAAGGAGCCTAGTGTAAAGAGAGAAGGACCCAAGTGTGAGAGAGACAGAGAGAGCCCAGCTTGGGATAGAGAAGGAGCCCAGTGTGAGAGAGCGAGAAGGAGCCCAGCGCGGGAGTGAGAAGGAGCCCATTGTGAGAGAGAAGGAGCCCAGTGTGTGTGTGTGTGTGAGAGAGAGAGAGAGAGAGCCCAGCTTGGAATAGAGAAGGAGCCCAGTGTGAGAGAGAGAAGCTGCCCATTGTGTGAGAGAGAGAAAAGGAGCCCATTGTGTGAGAGAGAAGCAGCCCATTGTGAGAGAGAGAGAGAGAAGGAGCCCAGTGTGTGTGTGTGAGAGAGAGAAGGAGCCCAGTGTGAGAGAGAAGCAGCCCATTGTGAGAGAGGGAGAGAGAGAAGCAGCCGATTGTGAGAGAGGGAGAGAAGGAGCCCAGTGTGTGGGAGAGAACGAGCGCAGCTTGGGACAGAGAAGGAACCCAGCTTGGGATAGAGAAGGGGCCCAGCGTGAGAGAGAGAGGAGCCCAGTGAGTGAGAGAGAAGCTGCCCATTGTGAGAGAGAAAGAGAGAAGGAGCCCAGTATGAAAGAAAGAAGGACCCAAGTGTGAGAGAGAGAGAGAGCGGGAGCCCAGCTTGGGAGAGAGCAGGAGCCCAGTGCGGGAGAGAGAACGAGCCCAGTGTGAGAGAGAGAACGAGCTCAGCGTGTGAGAGAGAGAGGAACCCATTGTGATAGAGAGAGAAGGAGCCCAGTGTGTGAGAGACAAGCTGCACATTGTGAGAGAGTGAGAGAGAAGGAGCCCAGTGTGAAAGAGAGAAGGACCCGAGTGTGAGAGAGACAGAGAGAGCCCAGCTTGGGATAGAGAAGGAGCCCAGTGTGAGAGAGAGAGAAGGAGCCCAGCGCAGGAGTGAGATGGAGCCCAGTGTGAAAGAGAGAAGGACCCCAGTTTGAGAGAGACAGAGCCCAGCTTGGGATAGAGAAGGAGCCCAGTGTGAGAGAGAGAGAAGGAGCCCAGTGTGAGAGAGAGAGAGAAGGAGCCCAGTGTGAGAGAGAGAGAAGGAGCCCAGTGTGAGAGAGAGAGAAGGAGCCCAGCGCAGGAGTGAGATGGAGCCCAGTGCGAAAGAGAGAAGGACCCCAGTTTGAGAGAGAGAGAGAGAGCCCAGCTTGAGAGAGCAAAGCAGCCCACCTTGGGATAGAGAAGGAGCCCAGTGTGTGAGAGAGAGAGAGAGCCCAGCTTGGGAGAGAGAAGGAGTCCAGCGTGTGAGAGAGAGAGAGAGAAGGAACCCAGTGTGAAAGAGAGAAGGACCCCAGTGTGTGTGAGAGAGAGAAGGAGCCCAGCTTGGAAGAGAGAAGGAGACCCGTGTGAGAGAGAGGAGCCCAGCGCGAGAGAGAGAACGAGCTCAGTGTGTGAGAGAGAGGAACCCAGTGTGAGAGAGATAAGGAGCCCATTGTGACCGAGAGAACTCACACAGTGTGGTGAGAGAGAAGGAGCCCAGTATCAGAGAGAGGGAAGGAGCCCAGCGCGGGAGAGAGAATGAGCCCAGCGTGAGATAGAGATGGAGCCCAGTGTGAGAGAGAGAGAGAAGGAGCCCAGCTTGGGAGAGAGAAGGAGCCCAACGTGAGAGAGAAAGAAGGAGCCCAGTGTGAGAGAGAGAGAGAAGGAGCCCAGCTTGGGAGAGAGAAGGAGCCCAGTGTGAGAGAGAGAGAGAAGGAGCCAAGCGTGGGAGACAGAAGGAGCCCAGCGCGGGAGAGAGAAAGAGCCCATTGTGAGAGAGAGAAGCAGCCCATTTTGTGTGTGTGTGTGAGAGAGAGAGAGAAGCAGCCCATTGTGAGAGAGAGAGAGAGAGAGCCCAGCTTGGGAGCGAGAGAGAGAGAGCCAAGCTTGGGATAGAGAAGGAGCCCAACGTGAAGAGAGAAGGAGCCCAGTGTGAGAGAGAGAAGGAGACAATTGAAAAAGAGAGAAGGACCTCAGTGTGAGAGAGAGGGGGAGCCCAGATTGGGAGAGAGAGAGAGAGAGAAGGAGCCCAGCGTGAGAGAGAGTAGGAGCCCAGTGTGAGAGAGAGAAGGAGTCCAGCTTGAGAGAGAGAAGGAGCCCAGCGCGGGAGAGAGAACGAGCCCATTGTGAGAGAGAGAGAGAAGGAGCCCATTGTGAGAGAGAGGGAAGCAGCCCATTGTGGGAGAGAAAAAGAGCCCAGCGCGGGAGAGAGAGAGAGAGAAGGAGCCCAGTGTGTGAGAGAGAGAGAGAGAGAAGGAGCCCAGTATGAAAGAAAGAAGGACCCAAGTGTGAGAGAGAGACAGATGGAGCCCATTGTGAGAGAGAGGGAAGCAGCCCATTGTGGGAGAGAAAAAGAGCCCAGCGCGGGAGAGAGAGAGAGAAGGAGCCCAGTGTGTGAGAGAGGAGCAGCCCATTGTGAGAGAGAGAGAGAGAAAGAGAGAAGGAGCCCAGTATGAAAGAAAGAAGGACCCAAGTGTGAGAGAGAGAGAGCGGGAGCCCAGCTTGGGAGAGAGCAGGAGCCCAGTGCGGGAGAGAGAACGAGCTCAGCGTGTGAGAGAGAGGAACCCAGTGTGAAAGAGAGAGAAGGAGCCCATTGTGATAGAGAGAGAAGGAGCCCAGTGTGTGAGAGACAAGCTGCACATTGTGAGAGAGTGAGAGAGAAGGAGCCCAGTGTGAAAGAGAGAAGGACCCGAGTGTGAGAGAGACAGAGAGAGCCCAGCTTGGGATAGAGAAGGAGCCCAGTGTGAGAGAGAGAGAAGGAGCCCAGTGTGAGAGAGAGAGAGAAGGAGCCCAGCGCGGGAGTGAGATGGAGCCCAGTGTGAAAGAGAGAAGGACCCAAGTGTGAGAGAGACAGAGAGAGCCCAGCTTGGGATAGAGAAGGAGCCCAGTGTGAGAGAGAGAGAGAAGGAGCCCAGCGCGGGAGTGAGATGGAGCCCAGTGTGAAAGAGAGAAGGACCCCAGTTAGAGAGAGAGAGAGAGCCCAGCTTGAGAGCGCAAAGCAGCCCAGCTTGGGATAGAGAAGGAGCCCAGTGTGAGAGAGAGAGAGAGCCCAGCTTGGGAGAGAGAAGAAGCCCAGCGTGGGAGAGAGAGAATGAGCCCATTGTGAGAGAGAGAGAGAAGGAACCCAGTGTGAAAGAGAGAAGGAGCCCAGTGTGTGTGAGAGAGAGAAGGAGCCCAGCTTGGAAGAGAGAAGGAGCCCCGTGTGAGAGAGAGGAGCCCAGCGCGAGAGAGAGAACGAGCTCAGTGTGTGAGAGAGAGGAACCCAGTGTGAGAGAGATAAGGAGCCCATTGTGACCGAGAGAACTCACACAGTGTGTGAGAGAGGGAAGGAGCCCAGCTCGGGAGAGAGAATGAGCCCAGCGTGAGAGAGAGAAGGAGCCCAGCGTAAGAGAGAGAAGGAGCCCAGCACGAGAGAGAGAATGAGCCAATTGTGAGAGAGAGAGAGAAGCAGCCCATTGTAAAAGAGAGAAGGACCTCAATGTGAGAGAGAGAGGGAGCACAGCTTGGGAGAGAGAAGGAGCCCAGCGTGAGATAGAGATGGAGCCCAGTGTGAGAGAGAGAGAGAAGGAGCCCAGCTTGGGAGAGAGAAGGAGCCCAGCGGGAGAGAGAAAGAAGGAGCCCAGTGTGAGAGAGAGAGAGAAGGAGCCCAACGTGAGAGAGAGAGAAGGAGCCAAGCGTGGGAGACAGAAGGAGCCCAGCGCGGGAGAGAGAAAGAGCCCATCGTGAGAGAGAGAAGCAGCCCATTTTGTGTGTGTGTGAGAGAGAGAGAGAGAGAAGCAGCCCATTGTGAGAGAGAGAGAGAGAGAGGGAGCCCAGCTTGGGAGCGAGAGAGAGAGAGCCAAGCTTGGGATAGAGAAGGAGCCCAACGTTAAGAGAGAAGGAGCCCAGTGTGAGAGAGAGAAGGAGACAATTGAAAAAGAGAGAAGGACCTCAGTGTGAGAGAGAGGGGGTGCCCAGATTGGGGGAGAGAGAGAGAGAGAAGGACCCCAGCGTGAGAGAGAGTAGGAGCCCAGTGTGAGAGAGAGAAGGAGTCCAGCTTAGGAGAGAGAAGGAGCCCAGCGCGGGAGAGAGAACGAGCCCATTGTGAGAGAGAGAGAGAGAAGGAGCCCATTGTGAGAGAGAGGGAAGCAGCCCATTGTGGGAGAGAAAAAGAGCCCAGCGCGGGAGAGAGAGAGAGAAGGAGCCCAGTGTGTGAGAGAGGAGCAGCCCATTGTGAGAGAGAGAGAGAGAAGGAGCCCAGTATGAAAGAAAGAAGGACCCAAGTGTGAGAGAGAGATGGAGCCCAGCTTGGGAGAGAGCAGGAGCCCAGTTTTGGTGAGAGAAGGAGCCCAGCTTGGGAGAGAGAAGGAGCCCAGTGTGTGAGAGAGAAGCAGCCCATTGTGTGTGTGTGTGTGAGAGAGAAGGAGCCCAGTATGAAAGAAAGAAGGACCCAAGTGTGAGAGAGAGAGAGAAGGAGCCCAGTGTGGGAGAGAGGAGCAGCCCATTGTGAGAGAGAGAGAGAAGGAGCCCAGTATGAAAGAAAGAAGGACCCGAGAGAGAGAGAGATGGAGCCCAGCTTGGGAGAGAGCAGGAGCCCAGTTTTGGTGAGAGAAGGAGCCCAGCTTGGGATAGAGAAGGAGCCCAGTGTGTGAGAGAGAGAAGGAGCCCAGTGTGTGAGAGAGAAGCAGCCCATTGTGTGTGTGTGTGAGAGAGAGAGAGAGAGAAGGAGCCCAGTATGAAAGAAAGAAGGACCCAAGTGTGAGAGAGAGAGAAGGAGCCCAGTGTGGGAGAGAGCAGGAGCCCAGTGCGGGAGAGAGAACGAGCCCATTGTGAGAGAGAGTGAAGGAGCCCAGCTTGTGAGAGACAAGCTACACATTGTGAGAGAGAGAGAGAGAAGGAACCCAGTGTAAAGAGAGAAGGACCCAAGTGTGAGAGAGACAGAGAGAGCCCAGCTTGGGATAGAGAAGGAGCCCAGCTTGGGATAGAGAAGGAGCCTAGCGCGGGAGTGAGAAAGAGCCCAGTATGAGAGAGAGGGAAGGAGCCCAACTTGGGATCGAGAAAGAGCCCAGTGTGAGAGAGAGAGAAAGAGCCCAGCTTGGGATAGAGAAGGAGCCCAGTATGAGAGAGAGAGAGACAGAGAAAAGGAGCCCATTGTGACAGAGAGAGAGGAAGAGAGAGAGAAGGAGCCCAGTGTGTGTGAGAGAGAGAGGAGCCCATTGTGAGAGAGAGAGAGGAAGAGAGAGAGAAGGAGCCCAGTGTGTGTGAGAGAGAGAGGAGCCCATTGTGAGAGAGAGAGAAAGAGAGAGAGAAGGAGCCCAGTGTGTGTGAGAGAGAGAGAAGGAGCCCATTGTGAGAGAGAAGCAGCCGATTGTGAGAGAGGGAGAGAAGGAGCCCAGTGTGGGAGAGAAATGGAGCCCAGCGTGGGAGGGAGAAGGAGCCCGAGAGGGTGAGAGAAGGTGCCCAGTATGGAAGAGAGAAGGAGACCAGTGTGTGAGAGAGAGAGAAGGAGCCCAGCTTGGGATAAAGAAGGAGCCCAGCATGAGAGAGAGAGGAGCCCAGTGTGTGAGAGAGAAGCTGCCCATTGTGTGTGAGAGAGAGAGAGAGAAGGAGCCCATTGTGAGAGAGAGAAGCTGCCCATTGTGTGAGAGGGAGAGAGAGAGAGAAGCAGCCCATTGTCAGAGAGAGAGAAAGAGAGAAGGAGCCCAGTATGAAAGAAACAAGGACCCAAGTGTGAGAGAGAGAGAGAGACAGGAGCCCAGCGTGGGAGAGAGAGAGAGAGAGAGAAGGAGCCCAGTGTGAGAAAGAGAGAAGGAACCCAGCTTGGGAGTGAGAAGGAGCCCAGTGTGAAAGAGAGAAGGACCCCAGTTTGAGAGAGAGAGAGAGAGCCCAGCCTGGGAGAGAGAAGGAGCCCAGTGCGGAAGAGAACGAGCCCGTTGTGTGAGAGAGAGAAGGGCCCAGTGTCAGAGAGAGAGGAGCCTAGTGTGTGAGAGAGAGAGAAGGAGCCCATCTTGGGAGAGAGAGAAGGAGCCCAGCATGGGAGAGAGAAGGAGCCCAGCGTGTGAGAGAGAGAAAGAGAGAAGGAGCCCATTGTGAGAGAGAGAGAAGGAGCCTATTGTAAAAGAGAGAAGGACCTCAGTGTGAGAGAGAGAAAATGAGCCAGCGTGAGAGAGAGGGAGCCCAGTGTGAGAGAGAGAAGGAGCCCAGTGTGAGAGAAAGAAGGAGCCCAGCACGGGAGAGAGAAGGAGCCCAGCGTGAGCGAGAGAAGGAGCCCAGTGTGAGAGAGAGAAGGAGCCCAGCGCGGGAGAGAGAAGGAGCCCAGCGCAGGAGAGAGAATGAGGCCATTGTGAGAGAGAAGCAGCCCATTGTGTGTGAGCGAGAGAGAGAAGCAGCCCATTGTGAGAGAGAGAGAGACAAGGAGCCCATTGTAAAAGAGAGAAGGACCTCAGTGTGTGTGAGAGAGAGAGAGAGGGAGCCCAGCTTGGGATAGAGAAGGAGCCCAACGTGAAGAGAGTAGGAGCCCAGTGTGAGAGAGAGAAGGAGACAATTGAAAAAGAGAGAAGGACCTCAGTGTGAGAGAGAGAGGGAGCCCAGATTGGGAGAGAGAGAGAGAGAGAAAGAGAGAGAGAAGGAGCCCAGCGTGAGAGAGAGAAGGAGCCCAGCGTGAGAGAGAGAAGGAGCCCAGCGTGAGAGAGAGAAGGAGCCCAGCGTGAGAGAGAGAAGGAGCCCAGCGTGAGAGAGAGAAGGAGCCCAGCGTGGGAGAGAGAAGGAGCCCAGCGCAGGAGAGAGAACGAGCCCAGTGTGAGAGAGAGAGGAGGAGCCCATTGTGAGAGAGAGAAAAGGAGCCCACCGTGGGAGAGAGAAGGAGCCCAGAGAGGGTGAGAGAAGGTGCCCAGTCTGGAAGAGAGAAGGAGCCCAGTGTATGAGAGAGAAGCAGCCCATTGTGAGAGAGAGAGAGAGAGAGAAGCAGCCCATTGTGAGAGAGAGAGAAAGAGAGAAGGAGCCCAGTATGAAAGAAAGAAGGACCCAAGTGTGAGCGAGAGAGAGGGAGCCCAGCTTGGGAGAGAACAGGAGCCCAGCACAGGAGAGAGAACGAGCCCATTGTGAGAGAGTGAGAAGGAGCCCAGTGTGAGAGAGAGAGAAGGAGTCCATTGTGATAGAGTGAGAAGGAGCCCAGTGTGTGAGAGACAAGCTGCACATTGTGAGAGAGTGAGAGAGAAGGGGCCCAGTGTGAAAGAGAGAAGGACCCCAGTTTTAGAGAGAGAGAGCCCAGCTTGGGATAGAGAAGGAGCCCAGTGTGTGAGAGAGAGAGAGAGAGAGAGTCCAGCGCGGGAGAGAGAAGGAGTCCAGCGCGGGAGAGAGAAGGAGTCCAGCGCGGGAGAGAGAAGGAGTCCAGCGCGGGAGAGAGAAGGAGCCCCGTGTGAGAGAGAGGAGCCCAGCGCGACAGAGAGAACGAGCTCAGTGTGTGAGGAACCCATTGTGACCGAGAGAACTCTCACAGTGTGTGAGAGAGAAGCAGCCCAGTATCAGAGAGAGAGAAGGAGACCAGTGTGTGAGAGAGAGAAGGATCCCACTGTGTGAGAGAGAGAAGGAGCCCAGCGCGGGAGAGAGAATGAGCCCATTGTGAGAGAGAGAAGCAGCCCATTGTGAGTGAGAGGGAGAGAGAAGGAGCCGATTGTGAGGGAGAGGGAAGCAACCCATTGTGGGAGAGAAAAGGAGCCCAGAGAGGGAGAGAGAAGGTGCCCAGTCTGGAAGAGAGAAGGAGCCCAGTGTGGAAGAGAGAAGGTGCCCAGTGTGTGAGAGAGGAGCAGCCCATTGTGAGAGAGAGAGAGAGAAGGAGCCCATTGTGAGAGAGAAGCAGCCCATTGTGAGAGAGAGAGAGAGGAGCCCAGTGTGTGACAGAGAGAAGGAGCCCAACTTGGGAGAGAGAAGCAGCCCAGCTTGGAATAGAGAAGGAGCCCAGTGTCGGAGCGAGAAGGAGCCCAGCGCGGGAGAGAGAAGGAGCCCTGCGTGAGAAAGAGAGAGAATGAGCCGAGAGAGAGAGAGAGAAGGACCTCAGTGTGAGCGAGAGAGAATGAGCCCATCTTGGGATAGAGAAGGAGCCCAGTGTGAGAGAGAGAGAGAGGGGAGCCCAGTGTGAGAGAGAGAAGAAGCCCAGCGCTGGAAAGAGAACGAGCCCATTGTGAGAGACAGAGGAGGAGCCCATTGTGAGTGAGAGATAGATAGAGATAGAGAAAAGGAGCCCATTGTGAGAGAGAGGGAAGCAGCCCATTGTGGGAGAGAAAAGGAGCCCAGCGCGGGAGAGAGAAGGAGCCCAGTGTGTGAGAGAGAGAGAGAGGAGCCCAGTGTGTGAGAGAGAAGTAGCCCAATGTGAGAGAAAGAGAGAGAGAAGGAGCCCAATGCGAGAGAGTGAAGGAGCCCAGAGCATTAGAGAGAAGGAGCCCAGCACGAGAATGAGAAGGAACCCAGCGTGGTAGAGATAAGGAGCCCAGCGCGAGAGAGAAGGAGTCCAGTGTGGGAGAGAAGAAGGAGCCCAACGTGGGAGAGAGATTGAGTCCAGCACGGGTGAGAGAAGGACCCCAGTGTGTGAGAGAGAAGGATCCCAGTGTGTGAGAGAGAAGGATCCCAGTGTGTGAGAGAGAAGGATCCCAGTGTGTGAGAGAGAAGGATCCCAGTGTGTGAGAGAGAAGGATCCCAGAGTGAGAGAGAGAAGGATCCCAGAGTGAGAGAGAGAAGGATCCCAGAGTGAGAGAGAGAAGGATCCCAGAGTGAGAGAGAGAAGGATCCCAGAGTGAGAGAGAGAAGGATCCCAGAGTGAGAGAAGGATCCCAGAGTGAGAGAGAGAAGGATCCCAGAGTGAGAGAGAGAAGGATCCCAGAGTGAGAGAGAGAAGGATCCCAGAGTGAGAGAGAGAAGGGTCCCAGAGTGAGAGAGCGAGAAGGAGCCCATTGTGAGAGAGAGAAGAAGCCCATGATGAGATAGAGAGAAGGATCCCAGAGTGAGAGAGAGAAGGATCCCAGAGTGAGAGAAGGATCCCAGAGTGAGAGAGAGAAGGATCCCAGAGTGAGAGAGAGAAGGATCCCAGAGTGAGAGAGAGAAGGATCCCAGAGTGAGAGAGAGAAGGATCCCAGAGTGAGAGAGAGAAGGGTCCCAGAGTGAGAGAGCGAGAAGGAGCCCATTGTGAGAGAGAGAAGAAGCCCATGATGAGATAGAGAGAAGGAGCCCAATGTGGGAGAGAGAAAAAGCCCAGAGTAGGAGAGAGAAGTAGCCCAGCGCAGGAGAGAGAAGGAGCCCAGTGTGTGAGAGAGAGAGAGAGAAGGATCGCAGCGCGGGAGAGAGGAGCCCAGTGCGGGAGAGAGAAGGAGCCAGGCGTGAGAGAGAGAAGGAGCCCAATGTGGAAGAGAGAAGGAGGCCAGCGCAGGTGAGAGAGAGAAGGAGCTCAGAGCGGTAGAGAGGAGGAGCCCAGCACAGTAGAGAGAAGTAACCCAGTGCGGGGGAGAGAAGCAGCCCAGTGTGGAAGATAGAAAGAGCCCAGTGCGGGAGAGAGAAGGAGCCCAGAGCGAGAGAGACAAGGAGCCCAGTGTGGGAGAGAGAGAAGGAACACAGTGTGAGAGAGAGAAGGAACACAGTGTGAGAGAGAGAAGGACCCCAGTGCAGGAGAGAGAAGGAGGCCAGCGCAGTAGAGAGAAGGAGACCAGCACGGAAGAGAAAAGGAGCCCAGCTTAAGAAGCTAGTGTGGGAGAGAGAAGGAGCCTAGCACGGGAGAGAGATCGAGCTCAGTGTGAGAGAGAGAGAAGGAGTCCAGTGTGAGAGAGAGAGAAGGAGCCCAGCGCCAGAGAGAGAAGGAGCCCAGTGTGAGAGAGAGAGAAGGAGCCCAGTGTGTGAGAGAGAAGGAGTCCAGTGTGAGAGAGAGAAGGAACCTAGCATGTGAGAGAGAGAAGGAGCCCATTGTGACTGAGAGAACTCACAGTGTGTCAGAGAGAAGGAGCCCAGTGTGAGAGAGAGAGAAGGAGCCCAGTGTATGAGAAAGAAGCTGCCCATGGTGAGAGAGAAGGAGCCCCGTATGAAAGAAAGAAGGACCCAAGTGTGAGAGAGAGAGAGAAGGTGCCCAGCGCGGGAGAGAAAACGAGCCCATTGTGAGAGAGAGAGAGAGAGAGAAGGAAACCAGTGTGTGAGACAAGCTGCACATTGTGTGTGTGAGAGAGAGAGAGAAGGAGCCCAGTAGGAAATAGAGAAGGACCCAAATGTGAGAGAATCAGAGAGAGCCCAGCTTGGGATAGCAAAGGAGCCCAGCTTGGGAGAGAGAAAGAGCCCATTGTAAGAGAGAGAAGCTGCCCATTGTGTGTGAGAGAGAGAAAAGGAGCCCATTATGTGAGAGAGAAGCAGCCCATTGTGAGAGAGAGAGGAAGAGAGAGAGAAGGAGCCCAGTGTGTGTGTGAGAGAGAGAGAAGGAGCCCATGATGAGATAGAGAGAAGGAGCCCAATGCGGGAGAGAGAAAAAGCCCAGAGTAGGAGAGAGAAGTAGCCCAGCGCAGGAGAGAGAAGGAGCCCAGTGTGAGAGAGAGAGAGAAGGAGCCCAGTGTGAGAGAGAGAGAGAGAGAGAGAAGGAGCCCAGCGTGGGAGAGAGAAGGAGCCAGGCGTGGAAGAGAGAAGGAGCCCAGTGCGGGAGAGAGAGAAGGAACGCAGTGTGAGAGAGAGAAGGAGCCCAATGCGGAAGAGAAGGAGGCCAGCGCAGGTGAGAGAGAGAAGGAGCCCAGTGTGAGAGAGAGAAGGAGCTCAGAGTGGTAGAGAGGAGGAGCCCAGTACAGTAGAGAGAAGTAGCCCAGTGCGGGGGAGAGAAGCAGCCCAGTGTGGAAGATAGAAAGAGCCCAGTGCGGGAGAGAGAAGGAGCCCAGAGCGAGAGAGACAAGAAGCCCAGCGCGAGAGAGAGAGAAGGAACACAGTGTGAGAGAGAGAAGGAGGCCAGCGCGGTAGAGAGAAGGAGCCCAGCGTAAGAGAGAGAAGCAGCGCAGTGTGAGAGAGAGAGAAGGAGCCCAGCGCGGGAGAGAGAACGAGCTCAGTGTGTGAGAGAGAAGGAGTCCAGTGTGAGAGAGAGAGAAGGAGCCCAGCGCGGGAGAGAGAGAAGGAGCCCAGCGCGGGAGAGAGAACGAGCTCAGTGTGGGAGGGAGAGGAGCCCAGTGTGTGAGAGAGAAGGAGTCCAGTGTGAGAGAGAGAAGGAACCTAGCATGTGAGAGAGAGAAGGAGCCCATTGTGACTAAGAGAACTCACACAGTGTGTCAGAGAGAAGGAGCCTAACTTGGGACAGAGAAGCAGCCCAGCTTGGGCTAGAGAAGGAGCCCAGCATGAGAGAGAGAGAGGAGCCCAGTGTGTGAGAGAGAAGGAGCCCATTTTGTGGGAGAGAAGCAGCCCATTGTGAGAGAGAGAGAGGAAGAGCCCAGTATGAAAGAAAGAAGGACTCGGAAGTGTGAGAGAGAGAAGGTGCCCAGCGCGGGAGAGAGAAGGAGCCCATTGTGAGAGAGAGAGAGAGAGAAGGAGCCCAGTGTGTGAGAGACAAGCTGCACATTGTGTGTGAGAGAGAGAGAGACGGAGCCCAGTGTGAAATAGAGAAGGACCCAAGTGTGAGAGAATCAGAGAGAAGCCAGCTTGGGATAGCAAAGGAGCCCAGCTTGGGAGAGAGAAAGAGCCCAGTTTGGGATAGAAAAGGAGCCCGGTGTGAGAGAGAGAAGTTGCCCATTGTGACAGAGAGAGGAAGAGAGAGAGAGGGAGCCCAGTGTGAGAGAGAGATAGGCAGCCCAGATTGTGAGAGAGAAGGAGTCCAGCTTGGGAGAGAGAGGGAGCCCAGCGCGGGAGAGAGAATGAGCCCATTGTGAGAGAGAGAGAGAATGAGCCCAGTGTGTGAGAGAGAAACTGCACATTGTGAGAGAGAGAGAGAGAGAGAAGCAGCCCATTGTGTGTGTGAGAGAGAGAGAAGGAGCCCAGTGTGTGAGAGAGAAGTAACCCATTGTGAGAGAGAGAGAGAGAGAGGGAAAGAGCCCATTGTGAGAGAGAGAAGGAGCCCATTGTGAGTGTGTGAGAGAGAGAGAGAAGGACCCCAATGTGAGAGAGAGAGGAAGCCCAGCTTGGGAGAGAGATGGAGCCCAGCGTGGGAGGGAGAAGGAGCCAAGCGCGGGTGAGAGAACGAGCCCATTGGGAGAGAGAGAGAGGAGCCCTGTGTGTGAGTGAGAAGCAGCCCATGTCGGAGAGAGAGAGAGAGGAGCCCAGTGTGAGAGAGACAGAAGGAGCCCAGCTTGGGATAGAGAAGGAGCCCAGCTTGAGAGAGAGAAGCAGCCCATTGTGAGAGAGAGAGAGAAGGAGCCCAGTCTGAAAGAGAGAAGGACCCCAGTGTGTGAGAGAGAGAGAGCCCAGCTTGGGAGAGAGAAGGAGCCTAGCCTGGGATATTGAAGGAGCCCAGCTTGGGATAGAGAAGGAGCCCAGCGTGAGAGAGAGAAGCTGCCCGTTGTGTGTGAGAGAGAGAGAGAGAAGGAGCCCATTGTGAGAGAGAAGCGGCCCATTGTGAGTGAGAGAGAGTGGAGCCCAGTATGAAAGAGAGAAGGACCCCAGTGTGAGAGAGAGAGAGAGGGAACCGAGCTTGGGAGTGAGAAGGTGCCCCGCGCGGGAGAGAGAACGAGCCTATTGTGAGGGAGAGAGAGAGAAGCAGCCCATTGTGAGAGAGAGAGAAGGAGCCCAGTGTCGGACAGAAAAGGAGCCCAGCGCAGGAGAGAGCAGGAGCCCAGTGTCTGAGAGAGAAGGAGTCCATTGTGAGCGAGAGAACTCAATCAGTGTGTGAGAGAGAGACGGAGCCCACAGTGTGAGAGAGAGAGAGAAGGAGCCCAGCGCGGGAGTGAGAAGGAGCCCAATGTGAAAGAGAGAAGGACTCCAGTGTGAGAGAGAGAGAGAGCCCAGCTTGAGAGACAGAAGGAGCCCAGCTTGGGAGAGAGAAGGAGCCCAGAGCTGAAAATGTTTTGCTGGAAAAGCGCAGCAGGTCAGGCAGCATCCAAGGAGCAGGAGAGTGGACGTTTCAGGCATGAGCCCTTCTTCAGGAATCTGAAGGGCTCATGCCCGAAACGTCCACCCTCCTGCTCCTTGGATGCTGCCTGACCTGCTGCGCTTTTCCAGCAACTCATTTTCAGCTCTGATCTCTAACATCTACAGTCCTCACTTTCTCCTAGAGAGAAGGAGTCCAGCCTGGGAGAGAGAAGGAGCCCAGTGTGTGAGAGAGAGAGAGAGAGAAGGAGCCCAGCGTAGGAGAGAGAACGAGCCCATTGTGAGAGAGAAGCAGCCCATTGTGAGAGAGAGAGGGAGAAGGAACCCAGTGTCGGAGTGAGAAGGAGCCCAGGGTGTGAGAGAGAGAAGGAGCCCAGCTAGGGATAGAGAAGGAGCCCAGCATGAGAGAGAGAGAAGGAGCTCAGCGTGGGAGAGAGAACGAGCCCATTGTGAGTGAGAGAGAAGGAGCCCAGTGTGAGAGAGAGAAGCAGCCCATTGTGAGAGAGAGAGAGAGAAGGAGCCCAGTGTGAAAGAGAGAAGGAGCCCAGTGTCTGAGCGAGAAGGAGCCCAGTGTGTGAGAAAAGGAGCCCTGTGTGGGAGGGAGAAGGACCCCAGTGTGTGTGAGAGAGAGAGGACCCCAGTGTGTGTGAGAGAGAAAGAGCCCACAGTGTGAGAGAGAGAGAGAAGGAGCCCAGCGCGGGAGTGAGAAGGAGCCCAGTGTGAGAGGAGAGAGAGAGGGAGCCCAGCTTGGGAGAGAGAAAGTGCCCAGCGCGGGAGAGAGAAGGAGCCCATTGTGAGAGAGAGAGGAGCCCAGTGTGTGAGAGAGAAGGAGCCCATTGTGAGAGAGAGAGAGAGAAGGAGCCCATTGTGTGAGAGAGAGAGAAGGAGACCAGTGTGTGAGAGAGAAGGACCCCAATGTGAGAGTGAGAGAAAGAGCCCAGCTTGGGAGAGAGAAGGAGCATAGTGTGAGAGAGAGAGAAGGAGCCCATTGTGTAAGAGAGAAGAAGCCCATTTTGAGAGAGAGAGAGAAGGACCCCAGTGTGAAAGAGAGAAGGACCCCAGTGTGAGATAAAGAGGGAGCCCAGCATGGGAGAGAAAACGAGCCCATTGGGAGAGAGAGAGAGGAGCCCTGTGTGTGAGTGAGAAGCAGCCCATTGTGAGAGAGAGAAGCAGCCCAGTCTCAGAGAGAGAGCCCAGCTTGGGATAGAGAAGGAGCCCATTGTGTGAGAGAGAAGGAGCCCACTGTGAGAAAGAGAGAAGGAGCCCAGTGTCGGAGAGAAATGGAGCCCAGCGCGGGAGAGAGTAGGAGTCCATTGTGAGTGAGAGATCTCACCCAGTGTGAGAGAGAGAAGAAACCCAGTGTGTGAGAGAAGGAGCCCAGCGTCAGAGAGAGAGAAGGACCCCAGTGTGTGTGAGAGAGAAGGAGCCCACAGTGTATGAGAGAGAGAGAGAGAGAAGGAGCCCACCGCGGGAGTGAGAAGGAGACCAGTGTGAAAGAGAGAAGGATCCCAGTGTCAGAGAAAGAGGGAGCCCAGCTTGAGAGAGAGGAGGAGCCCAGCTTGGGACAGAGAAGGAACCCAGAGCTGAAAATGTTTTGCTGGAAAAGCGCAGCAGGTCAGGAAGCATCCAAGGAGCAGGAGAGTGGACGTTTCGGGTATGAGCCCTTCTTCAGGAATCTGAAGAAGGGCTCATGCCCGAAACGTCCACTCTCCTGCTCCTTGGATGCTGCCTGACCTGCTGTGCTTTTCCAGCAACACATTTTCAGCTCTGATCTCCAGCATCTGCAGTCCTCATTTTCTCCTAGAGAGAAGGAGCCCAACTTGGGAGTGAGAAGTAGCCCAGCATGAGAGAGAGAACCAGCCCAGCTTGGGAGAGAGAAGGAGCCCAGCACGGGATAGAGAGCGAGCCCATTGTGAAAGTGAGAAAACTCACCCATTGTGTGAGAGAGAGAAGCTGCACATTGATAGAGGGAGGGAGAGAGAGAAGGTGCCCAGTGTGAAAGAGAGATGGACCCCAGTGTGAGAAAGAAGGAGCCCAGCTTGGGAATAGAGAAGCAGCCCAGCGTGAGAGAAGGAGCCCAGTGTATGAGAGAGAAGCAGCACATTGTGAGAGAGAGAGGGGCCCATTGTGAGAGAGGGAAGCAGCACATTGTGTGTGAGAGAGAGAGAGGAACCCAGTGTGTGAGAGAGATGCAGCCCATTGTGAGAGAGAGAGAAGGAGCCCAGTGTCTGAGAGAGAAGGAGCCCAGTGTGAGAGAGAGGAGTCCATTGTGAGCGAGAGAACTCACCCAGTGTGTGAGAGAGAAGGAGCCCAGTGTGTGAGAGAAGGAGCCCTGTGTGTGTGAGAGAGAGAAGGACCCCAGTGTGTGAGAGAGAGAAGGAGCCCACAGTGTCAGAGAGAGAGAGGAGCCCAGTGCGGGAGTGAGAAGGAGCCCAGTGTGTGTGAGAGAGAGAGAGCCCAGCTTGGAAGAGGGAAGTAGTCCAGCATGAGAGAGAGAGAGAAGGAGCCCAGTGTAGGAGAGAGAGAGAAGGAGCCCAGTGTGTGTGAGAGAGAGAGAAGGAGCCCAGTGTCGGAGAGAAATGAAGCCCAGCTTGAGATAGAGAAGGAGCCCATTGTGTGAAAGAGAACGAGCCCATTGTGAGAGAGAGAGAGAGGAGCCCAGTGTGAGAGGGAGAAGGAGACCAGTGCGTAAGAGAGAGAGAGCCCAGCTTGGGAGAGAGAAGGAGCCCAGTGTGAGAGAGAGAAGCTGCACATTGATATAGAAAGAGAGAGAAGGTGCCCAGTGTGAAAGAGAGATGGACCCCAGTGTGAGAGAGAGAGCCCAGCTTGGGAGAGAGAAGGAGTCCAGTGTGTGAGAGAGAGGAGTCCATTGTGAGCGAGAGAACTCACCCAGTGTGTGAGAGAGAAGGAGCCCAGTGTGTGAGAGAGAGAAGGACCCCAGTGTGTGAGAAAGAGAAGAGCCCAGTGCGGGAGTGAGAAGGAGCCCAGTGTGAGAGAGAGAGAGCCCAGCTTGGGAGAGGGAAGTATCCCTGCATGAGAGAGAGAAGGAGCCCAGCGTAGGAGAGAGAATGAGCCCATTGTGTGTGAGAGAGAGAGAAGGAGCCCACTGCGTGAGAGAGAGAGAGATGGAGCCCAGCGCGGGAGAGAGTAGGAGCCCAGCTTGGGATAGAGAAGGAGCTCAGCTTGAGATAGAGAAGGAGCCCATTGTGTGAAAGAGAACGAGCCCATTGTGAGAGAGAGAGAGAGAGAAGGAGCCCAGCTTGAGAGAGAGTAGGAGCCCAGTGTGTGAGAGAGAATGAGTCCAGCTTGGGAGAGAGAAGGAGCCCAGCGCGGGAGAGAGAACGAGCCCAGCGCAGGAGAGAGAGGAGGAGCCCATTGTGAGAGAGAGGGAAGCAGCCCATTGTGGGAGAGAAAAGGAGCCCAGCGCGGGAGAGAGAAGGAGCCCAGAGAGGGTGAGAGAAGGTGCCCAGTCTGGAAGAGAGAAGGAGCCCAGTATGTGAGAGAGAGAGAGAAGGAGCCCAGTGTGGGAGAGAGAAGGAGCCCAGTGTGTGAGAGAGGAGCAGCCCATTGTGAGAGAGAGAGAGAAGGAGCCCAGTATGAAAGAAAGAAGGACCCAAGTGTGAGGGAGAGAGAAGGAGCCCAGTGCGGGAGAGAGAACGAGCCCAGTGTGAGAGAGAGAGGAGGAGCCCATTGTGAGAGAGAGGGATGCAGCCCATTATGGGAGAGAAAAGGAGCCCAGAGAGGGTGAGAGAAGGTGACCAGTCTGGAAGAGAGAAGGAGCCCAGTGTGTGTGTGAGAGAGAGAAGGAGCCCAGTGTGCGAGAGAGAAGCAACCCATTGTGAGAGAGAGAGTGAAGGAGCCCAGTATGAAAGAAAGAAGGACCCAAGTGTGAGAGAGAGAAGGAGCCCAGCTCGGGATAGAGAAGGAGCCCAGCGTGAGAGAGAAGGAGACCAGCGTGAGAGAGAGGAGCACAGTATGTGAGAGAGAGAAGCAGCCCATTGTGAGTGAGAGAGAGAGAAGGAGCCCAGTATGAAAGAAAGAAGGACCCAAGTGTGAGAGAGAGAGAAGGAGCCCAGCGTGAGAGAGAGAAGGAGCCCAGTGCGGGAGAGAGAAGGAGCCCATTGTGAGAGAAAGTGAAGGAGCCCAGTGTGTGAGAGACAAGCTACACATTGTGAGTGAGAAAGAGAGAAGGAGCCCAGTGTAAAGAGAGAAGGACCCAAGTGTGAGAGAGACAGAGAGAGCCCAGCTTGGGATAGAGAAGGAGCCCAGCTTGGGATAGAGAAGGAGCCCAGTGTGAGAGAGAGAAGGAGCCCAGCACGGGAGTGAGAAGGAGCCCATTGTGAGAGAGAGAGAAGGAGCCCAGTGTGTGAGAGAGAGAGAGAGAGAGAGCCCAGTGTGTGAGAGAGAAGCAGCCCATTGTGTGTGAGAGAGAGAGAGAAGGAGCCCAGTATGAAAGAAAAAAGGAGCCCGGCGTGAGAGAGGGAAGGAGCCCAGCACTGGAAAGAGAACGAGCCCAGCGCAGGAGAGAGAGGAGGAGCCCATTGTGAGAGAGAGAAGCAGCCCATTGTGAGAGAGGGAAGGAGCCCAGCACTGGAAAGAGAACGAGCCCAGCGCAGGAGAGAGAGGAGGAGCCCATTGTGAGAGAGAGAAGCAGCCCATTGTGAGTGAGAGATAGATAGAGATAGAGAAAAGGAGCCCATTGTGAGAGAGAGGGAAGCAGCCCATTGTGGGAGAGAAAAGGAGCCCAGCGCGGGAGAGAGAAGGAGCCCAGTGTGTGAGAGAGAGAGAGAGAGGAGCCCAGTGAGTGAGAGAGAAGCAGCCGATTGAGAGAGAGAGAGAAGGAGCCCAGTGTGTGAGAGAAATGGAGTCCAGCATGGGAGGGAGAAGGAGCCCAGAGAGGGTGAGAGAAGGTGCCCAGTGTGGGGGAGAGAGAAGGAGCCCAGCTTGGGAGAGAGAAGGAGCCCAGAGCGAGAGAGACAAGGAGCCCAGCGTGGGAGAGAGAGAGGAGCCCAGTGTGAGAGAGAGAGAGAGAAGGAGCTCAGCTAGGGATAGAGAAGGAGCCCAGAGCGAGAGAGAGAAGGAGCCCAGCTTGGGAGAGAGAAGGAGCCCAGCGTGGGAGAGAGAAGGAGCCCAGCGTGGGAGAGAGAAGGAGCCCATTGTGAGAGAGAGAGAGAAGGAGCCCATTGTGAGAGAGAGAGAGAAGGAGCCCAGTGTGAAAGAGAGAAGGACCCCAGTGTGAGAAGGAGCCCAGCATGAGAGAGAAGCTGCCCATTGTGAGAGAGAGAGAGAAGCAACCCATTGTGTGTGTGTGAGAGAGAGAGAGAAGGAGCCCAGTATGAAAGAGAGAAGGACCCCAGTTAGAGAGAGAGAGAGAGGGAGCCCACCTTGGGAGAGAGAAGGAGCCCAGCATGGGGGAGAGTAGGAGCCCAATATGAAAGAGAGAGAGAGAGACAGCCCAGCTTGGGAGAGAGAAGGAGCCCAGCTTGGGATAGAGAAGGAGCCCAGTGTGTGAGAGAGAGAGAAGGAGCCCATTGTGTGAGAGAGAAACAGCCCATTGTGAGAGAGAGAGAGAGAAGGAGCCCATTGTGAAAGAGAGAAGGACCACTGTGTGAGAGAGGGAGCCAGCTTGGGAAAGAGATGGAGCCCAGCGTGGGAGGGAGAAGGAGCTAAGCGCGGGTGAGAGAACGAGCCCATTGTGAGAGAGAGAGGAGCCCTGTGTGTGAGTGAGAAGCAGCCCATTGTGAGAGAGAGAGAGAGAGAGAAAGAGCCCAGTGTGTGAGAGAGAAGGAGCCCATGTCGGAGAGAGAGAGGGGAGCCAAGTGTGAGAGAGACAGAAGGAGCCCAGCTTGGGATAGAGAAGGAGCCCAGCTTGAGAGAGAGAGAAGCAGCCCATTGTGAGAGAGAGAGAGAAGGAGCCCAGTCTGAAAGTGAGAAGGACCCCAGTGTGAGAGAGAGAGCCCAGCTTGGGAGAGAGAAGGAGCCTAGCCTGGGATATTGAAGGAGCCCAGCTTGGGACAGAGAAGGAGCCCAGCGTGAGAGAGAGAAGCTGCCCGTTGTGAGAGAAAGAGAAAGAGAGAGAAGGAGCCCATTGTGAGAGAGAAGCTGCCCGTTGTGAGAGAAAGAGAAAGAGAGAGAAGGACCCCAGTGAGAGAGAGAGAGAGGGTGAACCGAGCTTGGGAGTGAGAAGGTGCCCAGCGCGGGAGAGAGAACGAGCCCATTGTGAGAGAGAGAAGCAGCCCATTGTGAGAGAGAGAGAAGGAGCCCAGTGTCGGACAGAAAAGGAGCCCAGCGCGAGAGAGAGCAGGAGCCCAGTGTCTGAGAGAGAAGGAGTCCATTGTGAGCGAGAGAACTCACTCAGTGTGTGAGAGAGAGAAGGAGCCCACAGTGTGAGAGAGAGAGAGAAGGAGCCCAGCGCGGGAGCCCAGTGTGAAAGAGAGAAGGACTCCAGTGTGAGAGAGAGAGGGAACCTAGTGTGTGAGAGAGAGAGAGAGAGAGCACAGCTTGAGAGACAGGAGCCCAGAGCTGAAAATGTTTTGCTGGAAAAGCGCAGCAGGTCAGGCAGAATCCAAGGAGCAGGAGAGTGGACGTTTCGGGCATGAGCCCTTCTTCAGGAATCTGAAGAAGGGCTCATGCCTGAAACGTCCACTCTCCTGCTCCTTGGATGCTGCCTGACCTGCTGCGCTTTTCCAGCAACTCATTTTCAGCTCTGATCTCCAACATCTACAGTCCTCACTTTCTCCTAGAGAGGAGGAGTCCAGCCTGGGAGAGAAAAGGAGCCCAGTGTGTGTGTGAGAGAGAGAGAGAGCCCAGCTTGGGAGAGAGAAGGAGCCCAGCGTGAGAGAGAGAAGGAGCCCAGCGTAGGAGAGAGAACGAGCCCAGTGTGCGAGAGAGAAGCAGCTCATTGTGAGAGAGAGAGAGGGAGGAGGAGCCCAGTGTGAGAGAGAGAGAGAGAAGGAGCCCAGTTTGGAAGAGAAAAGCAGCCCAGCTAGGGATAGAGAAGGAGTCCAGCGTGAGAGAGAGAAGGAGCCCAGCGTGAGAGAGAGAAGGAGCCCAGCGTGGGAGAGCGAACGAGCCCATTGTGAGAGAGAAGGAGCCCAGTGTGAGAGAGAGAAGCAGCCCATTGTGAGAAAGAGAGAGAGAGAAGGAGCCCAGCGTGAGAGAGAGAAGGAGCCTAGTGTCTGAGCGAGAAGGAGCCCAGTGTGTGAGAGAAGGAGCCCTGTGTGGGAGGGAGAAGGAGCCCAGTGTCAGAGAGAGAGAATGACCCCAGTGTGTGAGAGAGAGAAAGAGCCCACAGTGTGAGAGAGGGAGAAGGAGCCCAGCGCGGGAGTGAGAAGGAGCCTAGTGTGTGAGAGAGAGAGAGAGAGGGAGCCCGGCTTGGGAGAGAGAAAGTGCCCAGCGCGGGAGAGAGAACAAGCCCATTGTGAGAGAGAGAGAGAGAGAAGGAGCCCAGTGTGTGAGAGAAGTAGCCCATTGTGAGTGAGAGAAGCACCCATTGTGAGAGAGAGAGAAGGAGCCCAATGTGTGAGAGAGAAGTAGCCCATTGTGTGTGAGAGAGAGAGAGAGAGAGAGAAAGAAGGAGCCCAGTGTGTGAGAGAGAAGGAGCCCAAAGTGAGAGTTAGAGAAAGAGCACAGCTTGGGAGAGAGAAGGAGCCCAGTGTGAGAGTGAGAAGGAGCCCATTTTGAGAGAGGGAGAGAGAAGGAGCCTAGTTTGAAAGAGAGAAGGAGCCCAGTGTGAAAGAGTGAAGGACCCCAGTGTGAGATAGAGAGGGAGCCCAGCATGGGAGAGAGACGCAGCCCAGCTTGGGATAGAGAAGGAGCCCAGTGTGTGAGAGAGAAGCAGCACATTGTGAGAGAGAGAGGAGCCCACTGTGAGAGAGGGAAGCAGCACATTGTGTGAGTGAGAGAGAGAGAAGGAGCCCAGTGTGTGAGAGAGATGCAGCCCATTGTGAGAGAGAGAGAGAGAGAGAAGGAGCCCAGTGTGAGAGAGAGAGGAGTCCATTGTGAGCAAGAGAACTCACCCAGTGTGTGAGAGAGAAGGAGCCCAGTGTGTGAGAGAAGGAGCCCAGTGTGTGAGAGAAGGAGCCCTGTGTGTGTGAGAGAGAGAAGGAGCCCACAGTGTGAGAGAGAGAAGGAGCCCACAGTGTGAGAGAGAGAAGGAGCCCACAGTGTGAGAGAGAGAAGGAGCCCACAGTGTGAGAGAGAGAAGGAGCCCACAGTGTGAGAGAGAGAAGGAGCCCACAGTGTGAGAGAGAGAAGGAGCCCACAGTGTGAGAGAGAGCCAGAGCCCAGCTTGGGAGAGGGAAGTAGTCCAGCATGAGAGAGAGAAGGAGCCCAGCGTAGGAGAGAGAGAGAAGGAGCCCAGTGTGTGTGAGAGAGAGAGAAGGAGCCCAGTGTCGGAGAAAAGTGGAGCCCAGCTTGGGATAGAGAAGGAGCCCAGCTTGGGATAGAGAAGGAGCTCAGCTTGAGATAGAGAAGGAGCCCAGTGTGTGAGAGAGAACGAGCCCATTGTGTGAGAGAGAGAGAGAGAAGGAGCCCAGTGTGTAAGAGGGAGAGAGAGAGAGAGCCCAGCTTGTGAGAGATAGAAGGAGCCCAGTGTGAGAATGAGAGAGAGAGCCCAGCTTGGGAGAGAGAAGGAGCCCAGTGTGAAAGAGAAAAGGAGTCCAGTGTGAAAGAGAGAATGACCCCAGTGTGAGATAGACAGGAAGCTTAGCATGGGAGAGAGACGAGCTCATTGGGAGAGAGAGAGGAGCCCTGTGTGTGAGTGAGAAGCAGCCCATTGTGAGAGAGAGAGAGAGGGAAGGAGCCCATTGTGAAAGAGAGAAGCAGCCAAGTGTGAGAGAGAGAGCCCAGCTTGGGAGGGAGAAGGAGCCCAGCTTGGGAGGGAGAAGGAGCCCAGCTTGGGATAGAGAAGGAGCCCAGCTTGAGATAGAGAAGGAGTTCATTGTATGAGAGAGAGTAGCCCATTGTGAGAGAGAGAGAGAGAGAAGGAGCCCAGTGTGTGAGAGAGAAGTAACCCATTGTGTGAGAGAGAGAGAGAGAGAGAAGGAGCCCAGTGTCAGAGAGAAATGGAGCCCAGCGCGGGAGAGAGTAGGAGTCCAGGGTCTGAGATAGAAGGAGCCCAGTGTGTGAGAGAGAAGCTGCACATTGATAGAGAGAGAGAGAGAGAAGGTGCCCAGTGTGAGTGAGAGAGAGAGCCCAGCTTGGGAGAGAGTAGGAGCCCAGCTTGGGAATAGAGAAGGAGCCCAGTGTGTGAGAGAGAAGCAGCACATTGTGAGAGAGAGGAGCCCATTGTGAGAGAGGGAAGCAGCACATTGTGAGAGAGAGAGAGAGAGAAGGAGCCCAGTGTGTGAGAGAGATGCAGCCCATTGTGAGAGAGAGCAAGAGAAGGAGCCCAGTGTCTGAGAGAGAAGGAGCCCAGTGTGTGAGAGAGAGGAGTCCATTGTGAGCGAGAGAACTCACCCAGTGTGTGAGAGAAGGACCCCAGTGTGGGAGGGAGAAGGAGCCCAGTGTCAGAGATAGAGAATGACCCCAGTGTGTGTGAGAGAGAGAATGACCCCAGTGTGTGAGAGAGAGAAGGAGCCCAGTGTGAGAGAAGGATCCCAGTGTGTGTGAGAGAGAGAGAGAGGGAGCCCAGCTTGGGAGAGAGAAGGAGCCCAGAGCTGAAAATGTGTGTGAGAGAAGGAGCCCTGTGTGGGAGGGAGAAGGAGCCCAGTGTGTGTGAGAGAGAGAAAATGACCCCAGTATGAGAGAGAGAAGGACCCCAGTGTGTGTGAGAGAGAAGAAGCCCACAGTGTGAGAGTGAGAGAGAGAGAGAGAGAGAGAAGGAGCCCAGCGCGGAAATGAGAAGGAGCCCAGTGTGAAAGAGAGAAGGATCCCAGAGCTGAAAATGTGTTGCTGGATAAGCGCAGCCATCAGGCAGCATTCAAGGAGCAGGAGAGTGGACGTTTCGGGCATGAGTCCTTCAGGATCTGACGAAGGGCTCATGCCAGAAACGTCGACTCTCCCGCTCCTTGGATGCTGCCTGACCTACTGCGTTTTTCCAGCAACACATTTTCAGCTCTGATCTCAAGCATCTGCAGTCCTCACTTTCTCCTAGAGAGAAGGAGCTCAGCCTGGGAGAGAGAAGGAGCCCAGTGTTGGAGAGAGAGGGGTAGAGAGAGAGAGAGAGAGAAGTAGCCCAGCGTGAGAGAGAGAAGGCACCCAGCTTGGGAGATAGAAGGAGCCCAGCGTGGGAGAGAGCAAGAGCACAGTGTGTGAGAGAGAAGGAGCCCAGTGTGAGAAAGAGAAGGAGCCCAGTGTCTGAGAGAGCAGTCCATTGTGAGCGAGAGAACTCACGCAGTGTGTGAGAGAAGGAACCCAGTGTGGGAGGGAGAAGGAACCCAGTGTGTGAGAGAAGGAGCCCTGTGTGGGAGGGAGAAGGACCCCAGTGTGTGAGAGAGAGAAGGAGCCCACAGTGTGAGAGTGAGAGAGAGAGAAGGAGCCCAGCGCGGAAGTGAGAAGGAGCCCAGCGCGGAAGTGAGAAGGAGCCCAGTGTGAAAGAGAGAAGGACTCCAGTGTGAGAGAGAGAAGGAGCCCAACTTGGGTGAGAGATGGAGCCCAGAGCTGAAAATGTGTTGCTGGAAAAGCGCAGCAGGTCAGGCAGCATCCAAGGAGCAGGAGAGTGGACATTTCGGGCATGAGCCCTTCAGATTCCTGAAAAAGGGCTCATGCCCGAAACGTCCACTGTCCTGCTCCTTGGATGCTGCCTGACCTGCTGCGCTTTTCCAGCAAAACATTTTCAGCTCTGATCTCCAGTATCTGCAGTCCTCACTTTCTCCTAGAGAGAAGAGCCCAGCCTGGGGGAGAGAAGGAGCCCAGTGTGAGAGAGAGAGCCCAGCTTGGGAGAGAGAAGTAGCCCAGCATGAGAGAGAGCAGGAGCCCAGTGTGAGAAAGAGAAGGAGTGAAAAGTGAGGTCTGCAGATGCTTGAGATCAGAGCTGAAAATGTGTTGCTGGATAAGCGCAGCAGATCAGGCAGCATCCAAGGAGCAGGAGAGTGGACGTTTCGGGCATGAGTTCTTCTTCAGGATCTGACGAAGGGCTTATGCCAGAAACGTCGACTCTCCTGTTCCTTGGATGCTGCCTGACCTACTGCGCTTTTCCAGCAACACATTTTCTGCTCTGATCTCCAGTATCTGCAGTCCTCACTTTCTCCTAGAGAGAAGGAGCCCAGCCTGGGGGAGAGAAGGAGCCCAGTGTGTGAGAGAGAGAGAGAGAGCCCAGCTTAGGAGAGAGAAGTAGCCCAGCATGAGAGAGCTAAGCAGCCCAGTGTGAGAAAGAGGAGTAAAAAGTGAGGTCTGCAGATGCTGGAGATCAGAGCTGAAGATGTGTTGCTGGTTAAAGCGCAGCAGGTCAGGCAGCATCCAAGGAACAGGAAATTCGACGTTTCGGGCACAAGCCCTTCATCAGGCCTGATGAAGGGCTTGTGCCCGAAACGTCGAATTTTCTGTTCCTTGGATGCTGCCTGATCTGCTGAGAAAGAGAAGGAGCCCAGTGTCTGAGAGAGAAGAACCCCAGTGTGAGAGAGAGAAAGAATCTGAAGAAGGGCTCATACCCTAAACGTCGACTGTCCTGCTCCTTGGATGCTGCCTGATCTGCTGCGCTTTTCCAGCAACACATTTTCAGCTCTGATCTCTAGCATCTGCAGTCCTCATTTTCTCCTAGAGAGAAGGAGCACAGCCTGAGAGAGAGAGAGCCCAGCTTGCGAGAGAGAAGTAGCCCAGCGTGAGAGAAAGAATGAGCCCAGTGTGTGAGAGAGAAGCAGCCCATTGTGAGAGAAAGAATGAGCCCAGTGTGTGAGAGAGAAGCAGCCCATTGTGAGAGAGAGAGAGGAGCCCAGTGTGTGAGAGAGAAGCAGCGCATTGTGCGAGAGAGAGAGAGAGGAGCCCAGTCTGTGAGAGAGAAGCAGCGCATTGTGAGAGAGAGAGAGAGAAGGAGCCCAGTGTGGGAGGGAGAAGAAGCCCAGCACGGGAGAGAGAAGATGCCCACTATGGAAGAGAGAAGGAGCCCAGTGTGTGTGTGAGAGAGAGAAGGAGCTCAGTGTGTATGAGAGAAGGACCTCAGTGTGAGAGAGAGTGGGAGCCCAGCTTGGGAGAGAGAGAAGGAGCCCAGCGTGAGAGAGAGAAGGAGCCCAGCTTGGGAGAGAGGAGCCCAGTGTGTGAGAAAGAAGCAGCCCATTGTAAGAGAAAGAGAGAAGGAACCCATTGTGAGAGAGAAAGAGAGCAGGAGCCCAGTGTCGGAGAGAGAGAAGGAGCCCAGCACGGGAGAGAGAGAGGGAGCCCAGATTGGGAGAGAGAAGGAGCCCAGCGTGCAAGAGAGAAGAACCCCAGTGTGTGAGAGAGAGAGAGGGAGCACAGCTTGGGAGAGAGAAGGAGCTCAGTCTGGGAGAGAGAACGAGCCCAGTGTGAGAGAGAGAGAGAGAGGGAGCCCAGCTTGGGAGAGAGAGGTAGCCCAGCCTGAGAGCTAGAAGGAGTCCAGCGTAGGAGAGAGAGGGAGCCTAGCTGTGGAGAAAGTGAGGGCGCCCAGCGTGGGAGAGAGCAGGAGCCCAATATGTGAGAGAGGGAAGGAGACCAGCGTGGGAGAGAGAAGGAACCCAGAGAGGGAGGGAGAAGGTGCCCAGTATGAGAGAGAGAGAAGGAGCCCAGTGTGGGAGAGAGAAGATGCCCAGAGAGGGAAGGAGAAGGTGCACAGAATGAGAGGGAGAAGGGTCCAGCGTGGAAGAGAGATGGAGCTCAGCGTGGGAGAGAGAAGGAGCCCAGCGCGGGAGAGAGAAGGAGCCCAGCGCGGGAGAGAGAAGGAGCCCAGCGCGGGAGAGAGAAGGAGCCCATGAGAGAGAGAGAAGGAGCCCAGCGTGGGAGAGACAAGGAGCCCAGCGTGAGAGAGAGAGAAGGAGCCCAGCGTGGGAGAGACAAGGAGCCCAGCGTGAGAGAGAGAGAAGGAGCCCAGCGTGGGAGAGAGAAGGAGCCCAGCGTGGGAGAGAGAAGGAGCCCAGCGTGGGAGAGAGAAGGAGCCCAGCGTGAGAGAGAGAAGGAGCCCAGCGTGAGAGAGAGAGAAGGAGCCCAGCGCAGGAGAGAGAAGGAGCCCAGCGCGGGAGAGAGAATGAGCCCATTGTGAGAGAGACAGAAGGAGCCCAGCGTGAGAGAGAGAAGGAGCCCAGCGTGAGAGAGAGAGAAGGAGCCCAGCGCGGGAGAGAGAATGAGCCCATTGTGAGAGAGACAGAAGGAGCCCAGCGTGAGAGAGAGAGAAGGAGCCCAGCGTGAGAGAGAGAGAAGGAGCCCAGCGTGAGAGAGAGAGAAGGAGCCCAGCGTGAGAGAGAGAGAAGGACCCCAGCGTGAGAGAGAGAGAAGGAGCCCAGCGTGAGAGAGAGAGAAGGAGCCCAGTGTGAGAGAGAGAGAGAAGGAGCCCAGCGCGGGAGAGAGAAGGAGCCCAGCGCGGGAGAGAGAAGGAGCCCAGCACGGGAGAATGAGCCCATTATGAGAGAGAGAGAGAGAAGGAGCCCATTGTAAAAGAGAAGCAGCCCATTGTGAGAGAGAGAAGGAGCCCATTGTAAAAGAGAGAAGGAGCCCATTGTAAAAGAGAGAAGGAGCCCAGCGCGGGAGAGAGAAGGAGCCCAGCGCGGGAGAGAGAAGGAGCCCAGCGCGGGAGAGAGAAGGAGCCCAGCGCGGGAGAGAGAAGGAGCCCAGCGCGGGAGAGAGAAGGAGCCCAGCGCGGGAGAGAGAAGGAGCCCAGCGCGAGAGAGAGAGAAGGAGCCCAGCGCGAGAGAGAGAGAAGGAGCCCAGCGCGAGAGAGAGAGAAGGAGCCCAGCGCGAGAGAGAGAGAAGGAGCCCAGCGCGAGAGAGAGAGAAGGAGCCCAGCGCAAGAGAGAGAGAAGGAGCCCAGCGCGAGAGAGAGAGAAGGAGCCCAGCGCGAGAGAGAGAGAAGGAGCCCAGCGTGAGAGAGAGAGAAGGAGCCCATTGTGAGAGAGAGAGAGAAGCAGCCCATTGTGAGAGAGAGAGAGAGAAGGAGCCCATTGTAAAAGAGAAGCAGCCCATTGTGAGAGAGAGAAGGAGCCCATTGTAAAAGAGAGAACGAGCCCATTGTGAGAGAGAGAGAGAAGGAGCCCATTCAAAAAGAGAGAAAGAGCCCAGTGTGAGAGAGAGAGAAAGAGCCCAGTGTGAGAGAGAGAGAAAGAGCCCAGTGTGAGAGAGAGAGAAAGAGCCCAGTGTGAGAGAGAGAGAAGGAGCCCAGTGTGAGAGAGAGAGAAGGAGCCCAGTGTGAGAGAGAGACAAGGAGCCCAGTGTGAGAGAGAGACAAGGAGCCCAGCGTGAGAGAGAGAAGGAGCCCATTGTGAGAGAGAGAGAGAAGGAGCCCAGTGTGAGAGAGAGAGAAGGAGCCCAGTGTGAGAGAGAGAGAAGGAGCCCAGTGTGAGAGAGAGAGAAGGAGCCCAGTGTGAGAGAGAGAGAAGGAGCCCAGTGTGAGAGAGAGAGAAAGAGCCCAGTGTGAGAGAGAGACAAGGAGCCCAGTGTGAGAGAGAGAAGGAGCCCATTGTGAGAGAGAGAGAGAAGGAGCCCATTCAAAAAGAGAGAAAGAGCCCAGTGTGAGAGAGAGAGAAAGAGCCCAGTGTGAGAGAGAGAGAAAGAGCCCAGTGTGAGAGAGAGAGAAAGAGCCCAGTGTGAGAGAGAAAGAGCCCAGTGTGAGAGAGAGAGAAAGAGCCCAGTGTGAGAGAGAGAGAAAGAGCCCAGTGTGAGAGAGAGAGAAGGAGCCCAGTGTGAGAGAGAGAGAAGGAGCCCAGTGTGAGAGAGAGAGAAGGAGCCCAGCGTGGGAGAGACAAGGAGCCCAGCGTGAGAGAGAGAAGGAGCCCATTGTGAGAGAGAGAGAGAGAAGGAGCCCATTCAAAAAGAGAGAAAGAGCCCAGTGTGAGAGAGAGAGAAAGAGCCCAGTGTGAGAGAGAGAGAAAGAGCCCAGTGTGAGAGAGAGAGAAGGAGCCCAGCGTGGGAGAGACAAGGAGCCCAGCGTGAGAGAGAGAAGGAGCCCATTGTGAGAGAGAGAGAGAAGGAGCCCATTCAAAAAGAGAGAAAGAGCCCAGTGTGAGAGAGAGAGAAAGAGCCCAGTGTGAGAGAGAGAGAAAGAGCCCAGTGTGAGAGAGAGAGAAAGAGCCCAGTTTGAGAGAGAGAGAAAGAGCCCAGTGTGAGAGAGAGAGAAGGAGCCCAGTGTGAGAGAGAGAGAAGGAGCCCAGCGTGGGAGAGACAAGGAGCCCAACGTGGGAGAGAGAAGGAGCCCATTGTGAGAGAGAGAGAGAAGGAGCCCATTCAAAAAGAGAGAAAGAGCCCAGTGTGAGAGAGAGAGAAAGAGCCCAGTGTGAGAGAGAGAGAAAGAGCCCAGTGTGAGAGAGAGAGAAAGAGCCCAGTGTGAGAGAGAGAGAAGGAGCCCAGCGTGGGAGAGACAAGGAGCCCAGCGTGAGAGAGAGAAGGAGCCCATTGTGAGAGAGAGAGAGAAGGAGCCCATTCAAAAAGAGAGAAAGAGCCCAGTGTGAGAGAGAGAGAAAGAGCCCAGTGTGAGAGAGAGAGAAAGAGCCCAGTGTGAGAGAGAGAGAAAGAGCCCAGTGTGAGAGAGAGAAGGAGCCCAGTGTGAGAGAGAGAGAAGGAGCCCAGCGTGGGAGAGACAAGGAGCCCAGCGTGGGAGAGACAAGGAGCCCAGCGTGGGAGAGACAAGGAGCCCATTGTGAGAGAGAGAGAGAAGGAGCCCATTCAAAAAGAGAGAAAGAGCCCAGTGTGAGAGAGAGAGAAAGAGCCCAGTGTGAGAGAGAGAGAAAGAGCCCAGTGTGAGAGAGAGAGAAAGAGCCCAGTGTGGGAGAGAGAGAAAGAGCCCAGTGTGAGAGAGAGAGAAAGAGCCCAGTGTGAGAGAGAGAGAAAGAGCCCAGTGTGAGAGAGAGAGAAAGAGCCCAGTGTGAGAGAGAGAGAAGGAGCCCAGTGTGAGAGAGAGACAAGGAGCCCAGCGTGAGAGAGAGAAGGAGCCCATTGTGAGAGAGAGAGAGAGAAGGAGCCCAGTGTGAGAGAGAGACAAGGAGCCCAGTGTGAGAGAGAGAGAAAGAGCCCAGTGTGAGAGAGAGACAAGGAGCCCAGCGTGGGAGAGACAAGGAGCCCAGCGTGAGAGAGAGAAGGAGCCCATTGTGAGAGAGAGAGAGAAGGAGCCCATTCAAAAAGAGAGAAAGAGCCCAGTGTGAGAGAGAGAGAAAGAGCCCAGTGTGAGAGAGAAAGAGCCCAGTGTGAGAGAGAGAGAAAGAGCCCAGTGTGAGAGAGAGAGAAAGAGCCCAGTGTGAGAGAGAGAGAAAGAGCCCAGTGTGAGAGAGAGAGAAAGAGCCCAGTGTGAGAGAAAGAGCCCAGTGTGAGAGAGAGAGAAAGAGCCCAGTGTGAGAGAGAGAGAAAGAGCCCAGTGTGAGAGAGAGAGAAAGAGCCCAGTGTGAGAGAGAGAGAAAGAGCCCAGTGTGAGAGAGAGAGAAGGAGCCCAGTGTGAGAGAGAGAGAAGGAGCCCAGCGTGGGAGAGAGAAGGAGCCCAGCGTGGGAGAGACAAGGAGCCCAGCGTGAGAGAGAGAAGGAGCCCATTGTGAGAGAGAGAGAGAAGGAGCCCATTCAAAAAGAGAGAAAGAGCCCATTGTGAGAGAGAGAGAGAAGGAGCCCATTCAAAAAGAGAGAAAGAGCCCAGTGTGAGAGAGAGAGAAAGAGCCCAGTGTGAGAGAGAGAGAAGGAGCCCAGCGTGGGAGAGACAAGGAGCCCAGCGTGAGAGAGAGAAGGAGCCCATTGTGAGAGAGAGAGAGAAGGAGCCCATTCAAAAAGAGAGAAAGAGCCCAGTGTGAGAGAGAGAGAAATAGCCCAGTGTGAGAGAGAGAGAAAGAGCCCAGTGTGAGAGAGAGAGAAAGAGCCCAGTGTGAGAGAGAGAGAAAGAGCCCAGTGTGAGAGAGAGAGAAAGAGCCCAGTTTGAGAGAGAGAGAAAGAGCCCAGTGTGAGAGAGAGAGAAGGAGCCCAGTGTGAGAGAGAGAGAAGGAGCCCAGCGTGGGAGAGACAAGGAGCCCAACGTGGGAGAGAGAAGAAGCCCATTGTGAGAGAGAGAGAGAAGGAGCCCATTCAAAAAGAGAGAAAGAGCCCAGTGTGAGAGAGAGAGAAAGAGCCCAGTGTGAGAGAGAGAGAAAGAGCCCAGTGTGAGAGAGAGAGAAGGAGCCCAGCGTGGGAGAGACAAGGAGCCCAGCGTGAGAGAGAGAAGGAGCCCATTGTGAGAGAGAGAGAGAAGGAGCCCATTCAAAAAGAGAGAAAGAGCCCAGTGTGAGAGAGAGAGAAAGAGCCCAGTGTGAGAGAGAGAGAAAGAGCCCAGTGTGAGAGAGAGAGAAAGAGCCCAGTGTGAGAGAGAGAGAAAGAGCCCTGTGTGAGAGAGAGAGAAGGAGCCCAGCGTGGGAGAGACAAGGAGCCCAGCGTGGGAGAGACAAGGAGCCCAGCGTGGGAGAGACAAGGAGCCCATTGTGAGAGAGAGAGAGAAGGAGCCCATTCAAAAAGAGAGAAAGAGCCCAGTGTGAGAGAGAGAGAAAGAGCCCAGTGTGAGAGAGAGAGAAAGAGCCCAGTGTGGGAGAGAGAGAAAGAGCCCAGTGTGGGAGAGAGAGAAAGAGCCCAGTGTGAGAGAGAGAGAAAGAGCCCAGTGTGAGAGAGAGAGAAAGAGCCCAGTGTGAGAGAGAGAGAAAGAGCCCAGTGTGAGAGAGAGAGAAAGAGCCCAGTGTGAGAGAGAGAGAAAGAGCCCAGTGTGAGAGAGAGAGAAGGAGCCCAGTGTGAGAGAGAGAGAAGGAGCCCAGTGTGAGAGAGAGACAAGGAGCCCAGCGTGAGAGAGAGAAGGAGCCCATTGTGAGAGAGAGAGAGAGAGAGAAGGAGCCCAGTGTGAGAGAGAGACAAGGAGCCCAGTGTGAGAGAGAGACAAGGAGCCCAGCGTGGGAGAGAGAAGGAGCCCATTGTGAGAGAGAGAGAGAAGGAGCCCATTCAAAAAGAGAGAAAGAGCCCAGTGTGAGAGAGAGAGAAAGAGCCCAGTGTGAGAGAGAGAGAAAGAGCCCAGTGTGGGAGAGAGAGAAAGAGCCCAGTGTGAGAGAGAGAGAAAGAGCCCAGTGTGAGAGAGAGAGAAAGAGCCCAGTGTGAGAGAGAGAGAAAGAGCCCAGTGTGGGAGAGAGAGAAAGAGCCCAGTGTGAGAGAGAGAGAAAGAGCCCAGTGTGAGAGAGAGAGAAGGAGCCCAGTGTGAGAGAGAGAGAAGGAGCCCAGCGTGGGAGAGACAAGGAGCCCAGCGTGGGAGAGACAAGGAGCCCAGCGTGGGAGAGACAAGGAGCCCATTGTGAGAGAGAGAGAGAAGGAGCCCATTCAAAAAGAGAGAAAGAGCCCAGTGTGAGAGAGAGAGAAAGAGCCCAGTGTGAGAGAGAGAGAAAGAGCCCAGTGTGAGAGAGAGAGAAAGAGCCCAGTGTGAGAGAGAGAGAAAGAGCCCAGTGTGAGAGAGAGAGAAAGAGCCCAGTGTGAGAGAGAGAGAAGGAGCCCAGTGTGAGAGAGAGAGAAGGAGCCCAGTGTGAGAGAGAGACAAGGAGCCCAGTGTGAGAGAGAGACAAGGAGCCCAGTGTGAGAGAGAGACAAGGAGCCCAGCGTGGGAGAGAGAAGGAGCCCATTGTGAGAGAGAGAGAGAAGGAGCCCATTCAAAAAGAGAGAAAGAGCCCAGTGTGAGAGAGAGAGAAAGAGCCCAGTGTGAGAGAGAGAGAAAGAGCCCAGTGTGAGAGAGAGAGAAAGAGCCCAGTGTGAGAGAGAGAGAAGGAGCCCAGTGTGAGAGAGAGAGAAGGAGCCCAGCGTGGGAGAGACAAGGAGCCCAGCGTGAGAGAGAGAAGGAGCCCATTGTGAGAGAGAGAGAGAAGGAGCCCATTCAAAAAGAGAGAAAGAGCCCAGTGTGAGAGAGAGAGAAAGAGCCCAGTGTGAGAGAGAGAGAAAGAGCCCAGTGTGAGAGAGAGAAAAAGAGCCCAGTGTGAGAGAGAGAGAAAGAGCCCAGTGTGAGAGAGAGAGAAAGAGCCCAGTGTGAGAGAGAGAGAAAGAGCCCAGTGTGAGAGAAAGAGCCCAGTATGAGAGAGAGAGAAAGAGCCCAGTGTGAGAGAGAGAGAAAGAGCCCAGTGTGAGAGAGAGAGAAAGAGCCCAGTGTGAGAGAGAGACAAGGAGCCCAGCGTGAGAGAGAGAGAAGGAGCCCAGCGTGGGAGAGACAAGGAGCCCAGCGTGAGAGAGAGAAGGAGCCCATTGTGAGAGAGAGAGAGAAGGAGCCCATTCAAAAAGAGAGAAAGAGCCCAGTGTGAGAGAGAGAGAAAGAGCCCAGTGTGAGAGAGAGAGAAAGAGCCCAGTGTGAGAGAGAGAGAAAGAGCCCAGTGTGAGAGAGAGAGAAGGAGCCCAGTGTGAGAGAGAGAGAAGGAGCCCAGTGTGAGAGAGAGACAAGGAGCCCAGCGTGAGAGAGAGAAGGAGCCCATTGTGAGAGAGAGAAGGAGCCCAGTGTGAGAGAGAGACAAGGAGCCCAGTGTGAGAGAGAGACAAGGAGCCCAGTGTGAGAGAGAGACAAGGAGCCCAGTGTGAGAGAGAGACAAGGAGCCCAGTGTGAGAGAGAGACAAGGAGCCCAGTGTGAGAGAGAGACAAGGAGCCCAGTGTGAGAGAGAGACAAGGAGCCCAGTGTGAGAGAGAGACAAGGAGCCCAGCGTGAGAGAGAGATGGAGCCCAGTGTGAGAGAGAGACAAGGAGCCCAGTGTGAGAGAGAGACAAGGAGCCCAGCGTGAGAGAGAGGAGTCCATTGTGAGAGAGAGAGAGAAGGAGCCCAGTGTGAGAGAGAGACAAGGAGCCCAGCGTGAGAGAGAGAAGGAGCCCATTGTGAGAGAGAGAGAAAGAGCCCAGTGTGAGAGAGAGAGAAGGAGCCCAGCGTGGGAGAGACAAGGAGCCCAGCGTGAGAGAGAGAAGGAGCCCATTGTGAGAGAGAGAGAGAAGGAGCCCATTCAAAAAGAGAGAAAGAGAAAGAGCCCAGTGTGAGAGAGAGAGAAAGAGCCCAGTGTGAGAGAGAGAGAAAGAGCCCAGTGTGAGAGAGAGAGAAAGAGCCCAGTGTGAGAGAGAGAGAAAGAGCCCAGTGTGAGAGAGAGACAAGGAGCCCAGCGTGAGAGAGAGAGAAGGAGCCCAGCGTGGGAGAGACAAGGAGCCCAGCGTGAGAGAGAGAAGGAGCCCATTGTGAGAGAGAGAGAGAAGGAGCCCATTCAAAAAGAGAGAAAGAGCCCAGTGTGAGAGAGAGAGAAAGAGCCCAGTGTGAGAGAGAGAGAAAGAGCCCAGTGTGAGAGAGAGAGAAAGAGCCCAGTGTGAGAGAGAGAGAAAGAGCCCAGTGTGAGAGAGAGAGAAGGAGCCCAGTGTGAGAGAGAGAGAAGGAGCCCAGTGTGAGAGAGAGAGAAGGAGCCCAGTGTGAGAGAGAGAGAAGGAGCCCAGTGTGAGAGAGAGACAAGGAGCCCAGCGTGAGAGAGAGAAGGAGCCCATTGTGAGAGAGAGAAGGAGCCCAGTGTGAGAGAGAGACAAGGAGCCCAGTGTGAGAGAGAGACAAGGAGCCCAGTGTGAGAGAGAGACAAGGAGCCCAGCGTGAGAGAGAGAAGGAGCCCAGTGTGAGAGAGAGACAAGGAGCCCAGTGTGAGAGAGAGACAAGGAGCCCAGCGTGAGAGAGAGAAGGAGCCCAGTGTGAGAGAGAGACAAGGAGCCCAGCGTGAGAGAGAGAAGGAGCCCATTGTGAGAGAGAGAGAGAAGGAGCCCATTCAAAAAGAGAGAAAGAGAAAGAGCCCAGTGTGAGAGAGAGAGAAAGAGCCCAGTGTGAGAGAGATAGAGCCCAGTGTGAGAGAGAGAGAAAGAGCCCAGTGTGAGAGAGAGAGAAAGAGCCCAGTGTGAGAGAGAGAGAAAGAGCCCAGTGTGAGAGAGAGAGAAGGAGCCCAGTGTGAGAGAGAGAGAAAGAGCCCAGTGTGAGAGAGAGAGAAAGAGCCCAGTGTGAGAGAGAGAGAAAGAGCCCAGTGTGAGAGAGAGAGAAAGAGCCCAGTGTGAGAGAGAGAGAAAGAGCCCAGTGTGAGAGAGAGAGAAAGAGCCCAGTGTGAGAGAGAGAGAAAGAGCCCAGTGTGAGAGAGAGAGAAAGAGCCCAGTGTGAGAGAGAGACAAGGAGCCCAGTGTGAGAGAGAGAGAAGGAGCCCAGCGTGAGAGAGAGAGAAGGAGCCCAGCGTGGGAGAGACAAGGAGCCCAGCGTGAGAGAGAGAAGGAGCCCATTGTGAGAGAGAGAGAGAAGGAGCCCATTCAAAAAGAGAGAAAGAGCCCAGTGTGAGAGAGAGAGAAAGAGCCCAGTGTGAGAGAGAGAGAAAGAGCCCAGTGTGAGAGAGAGAGAAAGAGCCCAGTGTGAGAGAGAGAGAAAGAGCCCAGTGTGAGAGAGAGAGAAAGAGCCCAGTGTGAGAGAGAGAGAAGGAGCCCAGTGTGAGAGAGAGAGAAGGAGCCCAGTGTGAGAGAGAGAGAAGGAGCCCAGTGTGAGAGAGAGAGAAGGAGCCCAGTGTGAGAGAGAGAGAAGGAGCCCAGTGTGAGAGAGAGACAAGGAGCCCAGTGTGAGAGAGAGAGAAGGAGCCCATTGTGAGAGAGAGAGAGAAGGAGCCCAGTGTGAGAGAGAGACAAGGAGCCCAGTGTGAGAGAGAGACAAGGAGCCCAGTGTGAGAGACAAGGAGCCCAGTGTGAGAGAGAGACAAGGAGCCCAGCGTGAGAGAGAGAAGGAGCCCATTGTGAGAGAGAGAGAGAAGGAGCCCAGTGTGAGAGAGAGAGAAGGAGCCCAGTGTGAGAGAGAGACAAGGAGCCCAGTGTGAGAGAGAGACAAGGAGCCCAGTGTGAGAGAGAGACAAGGAGCCCAGTGTGAGAGAGAGACAAGGAGCCCAGTGTGAGAGAGAGACAAGGAGCCCAGTGTGAGAGAGAGACAAGGAGCCCAGTGTGAGAGAGAGACAAGGAGCCCAGTGTGAGAGAGAGACAAGGAGCCCAGTGTGAGAGAGAGACAAGGAGCCCAGTGTGAGAGAGAGACAAGGAGCCCAGTGTGAGAGAGAGACAAGGAGCCCAGTGTGAGAGAGAGACAAGGAGCCCAGTGTGAGAGAGAGACAAGGAGCCCAGTGTGAGAGAGAGACAAGGAGCCCAGTGTGAGAGAGAGACAAGGAGCCCAGTGTGAGAGAGAGACAAGGAGCCCAGCGTGAGAGAGAGAAGGAGCCCATTGTGAGAGAGAGAGAGAAGGAGCCCATTCAAAAAGAGAGAAAGAGAAAGAGCCCAGTGTGAGAGAGAGAGAAAGAGCCCAGTGTGAGAGAGAGAGAAAGAGCCCAGTGTGAGAGAGAGAGAAGGAGCCCAGTGTGAGAGAGAGAGAAGGAGCCCAGTGTGAGAGAGAGAGAAGGAGCCCAGTGTGAGAGAGAGAGAAGGAGCCCAGTGTGAGAGAGAGAGAAGGAGCCCAGTGTGAGAGAGAGAGAAGGAGCCCAGTGTGAGAGAGAGAGAAGGAGCCCAGTGTGAGAGAGAGAGAAGGAGCCCAGTGTGGGAGAGACAAGGAGCCCAGCGTGAGAGAGAGAAGGAGCCCATTGTGAGAGAGAGAGAGAAGGAGCCCATTCAAAAAGAGAGAAAGAGCCCAGTGTGAGAGAGAGAGAAAGAGCCCAGTGTGAGAGAGAGAGAAAGAGCCCAGTGTGTGAGAGAGAGAAAGAGCCCAGTGTGAGAGAGAGAGAAAGAGCCCAGTGTGAGAGAGAGAGAAAGAGCCCAGTGTGAGAGAGAGAGAAAGAGCCCAGTGTGAGAGAGAGAGAAAGAGCCCAGTGTGAGAGAGAGAGAAAGAGCCCAGTGTGAGAGAGAGAGAAGGAGCCCAGCGTGGGAGAGAGAAGGAGCCCAGCGTGGGAGAGACAAGGAGCCCAGCGTGGGAGAGAGAAGGAGCCCAGCGTGGGAGAGACAAGGAGCCCAGCGTGAGAGAGAGAAGGAGCCCATTGTGAGAGAGAGAGAGAAGGAGCCCATTCAAAAAGAGAGAAAGAGCCCAGTGTGAGAGAGAGAGAAAGAGCCCAGTGTGAGAGAGAGAGAAAGAGCCCAGTGTGAGAGAGAGAGAAAGAGCCCAGTGTGAGAGAGAGAGAAAGAGCCCAGTGTGAGAGAGAGAGAAAGAGCCCAGTGTGAGAGAGAGAGAAAGAGCCCAGTGTGAGAGAGAGAGAAAGAGCCCAGTGTGAGAGAGAGAGAAAGAGCCCAGTGTGAGAGAGAGAGAAAGAGCCCAGTGTGAGAGAGAGAGAAAGAGCCCAGTGTGAGAGAGAGAGAAAGAGCGCAGTGTGAGAGAGAGAGAAAGAGCGCAGTGTGAGAGAGAGAGAAAGAGCGCAGTGTGAGAGAGAGAGAAGGAGCCCAGCGTGGGAGAGAGAAGGAGCCCAGCGTGGGAGAGAGAAGGAGCCCAGCGTGGGAGAGAGAAGGAGCCCAGCGTGGGAGAGAGAAGGAGCCCAGCGTGGGAGAGACAAGGAGCCCAGCGTGAGAGAGAGAAGGAGCCCATTGTGAGAGAGAGAGAGAAGGAGCCCATTCAAAAAGAGAGAGCCCAGTGTGAGAGAGAGAGAAAGAGCCCAGTGTGAGAGAGAGAGAAAGAGCCCAGTGTGAGAGAGAGAGAAAGAGCGCAGTGTGAGAGAGAGAGAAGGAGCCCAGCGTGGGAGAGAGAAGGAGCCCAGCGTGGGAGAGAGAAGGAGCCCAGCGTGGGAGAGAGAAGGAGCCCAGCGTGGGAGAGAGAAGGAGCCCAGCGTGGGAGAGAGAAGGAGCCCAGCGTGGGAGAGACAAGGAGCCCAGCGTGAGAGAGAGAAGGAGCCCATTGTGAGAGAGAGAGAGAAGGAGCCCATTCAAAAAGAGAGAGCCCAGTGTGAGAGAGAGAGAAAGAGCCCAGTGTGAGAGAGAGAGAAAGAGCCCAGTGTGAGAGAGAGAGAAAGAGCCCAGTGTGAGAGAGAGAGAAAGAGCCCAGTGTGAGAGAGAGAGAAAGAGCGCAGTGTGAGAGAGAGAGAAGGAGCCCAGCGTGGGAGAGAGAAGGAGCCCAGCGTGGGAGAGAGAAGGAGCCCAGCGTGGGAGAGAGAAGGAGCCCAGCGTGGGAGAGACAAGGAGCCCAGCGTGAGAGAGAGAAGGAGCCCATTGTGAGAGAGAGAGAGAAGGAGCCCATTCAAAAAGAGAGAGCCCAGTGTGAGAGAGAGAGAAAGAGCCCAGTGTGAGAGAGAGAGAAAGAGCCCAGTGTGAGAGAGAGAGAAAGAGCCCAGTGTGAGAGAGAGAGAAAGAGCCCAGTGTGAGAGAGAGAGAAAGAGCCCAGTGTGAGAGAGAGAGAAAGAGCCCAGTGTGAGAGAGAGAGAAAGAGCCCAGTGTGAGAGAGAGAGAAAGAGCCCAGTGTGAGAGAGAGAGAAGGAGCCCAGTGTGAGAGAGAGAGAAGGAGCCCAGCGTGGGAGAGAGAAGAAGCCCAGCGTGGGAGAGAGAAGGAGCCCAGCGTGGGAGAGACAAGGAGCCCAGCGTGGGAGAGACAAGGAGCCCAGCGTGGGAGAGAGAAGGAGCCCAGCGTGGGAGAGAGAAGGAGCCCAGCGTGAGAGAGAGAAGGAGCCCAGCGTGAGAGAGAGAGGAGCCCAGTGTGTGAGAGAGAAGCAGCGCATTGTGAGAGAGAGAGAAAGAAGGAGCCCAGTGTGGGAGAGAAATGGAGACCAGCGTGGGAGGGAGAAGAAGCCCAGAGAGGGTGAGAGAAGATGCCCAATATGGAAGAGAGAAGGAGCCCAGTGTGTGTGAGAGAGAGGAGCCCAGTATGGGAGAGAGAAGGAGCCCAGTGTGTGTGAGAGAGAGGAGCCCAGTGTGGGAGAGAGAAGGAGCCCAGTGTGTGAGAGAGAAGGAGCCCAGTGTGTGGGAGAGAGAAGGAGCCCAGTGTGTGGGAGAGAGAAGGACCCCAGTGTGTGTGTGAGAGAAGGACCCCAGTGTGTGTGTGTGTGTGTGTGAGAGAGAGAAGGAGCCCAGCATGAGAGAGAGAGAGAGAAGGAACCCAGTGTGAGAGAGAGTGGGAGCCCAGCTTGGGAGAGAGAGAAGGAGTCCAGTGTCTGGGAGAGAGAAGAAGCCCAGCGTGGGAGAGAGAAGGAGCCCATTGTGAGAGAGAGAGAGAAGGAGCCCATTCAAAAAGAGAGAAAGAGCCCAGTGTGAGAGAGAGAGAAAGAGCCCAGTGTGAGAGAGAGAGAAAGAGCCCAGTGTGAGAGAGAGAGAAAGAGCCCAGTGTGAGAGAGAGAGAAAGAGCCCAGTGTGAGAGAGAGAGAAAGAGCCCAGTGTGAGAGAGAGAGAAGGAGCCCAGCGTGGGAGAGAGAAGGAGCCCAGCGTGGGAGAGAGAGAAGGAGCCCAGCGTGGGAGAGACAAGGAGCCCAGCGTGGGAGAGACAAGGAGCCCAGTGTGTGAGAGAGAAGCAGCGCATTGTGAGAGAGAGAGAAAGAAGGAGCCCAGTGTGGGAGAGAAATGGAGACCAGCGTGGGAGGGAGAAGAAGCCCAGAGAGGGTGAGAGAAGATGCCCAATATGGAAGAGAGAAGGAGCCCAGTGTGTGTGAGAGAGAGGAGCCCAGTATGGGAGAGAGAAGGAGCCCAGTGTGTGTGAGAGAGAGGAGCCCAGTGTGGGAGAGAGAGGAGCCCAGTGTGTGGGAGAGAGAAGGACCCCAGTGTGTGGGAGAGAGAAGGACCCCAGTGTGTGTGTGAGAGAAGGAGCCCAGTGTGTGTGTGTGTGTGAGAGAGAGAAGGAGCTCAGCTTGGGAGAGAGAAGGAGCCCAGCATGAGAGAGAGAGAGAGAAGGAACCCAGTGTGAGAGAGAGTGGGAGCCCAGCTTGGGAGAGAGAGAAGGAGTCCAGTGTCTGGGAGAGAGAAGAAGCCCAGCGTGGGAGAGAGGAGACCAGCGTGGGAGAGAGCAGGAGCTCAGTGTGTGAGAGAGGGAAGGAGCCCAGTGTGAGTGTGAGAACTCACGCACAGTGTGGGGGAAGAAGGAGCCCATTGTGTGTGTGTGAGAGAGAGAGAAGGAGCCCATTGTAAAAGAGAGAAAGAGCCCAGTGTGAGAGAGAGGAGCCCAGCTTGGGAGAGAGAAGCAGCCCATCTTGGGATAGAGAAGGAGCTCAGCGTGAGAGAGAGAATGAGCCCATTGTGAGAGAGAAAGAAGGAGCCCAGTGTGTGAGAGAGAAGCAGCCCATTGTGTGAGAGAGAGAGAAGGAGCCCATTGTGTGAGAGAGAGAGAGAAGGAGCCCATTGTAAGAGAGAGAGAGAAGGAGCCCATTGTAAAAGAGAGAAAGAGCCCAGTGTGAGAGAGAGAGAAGGAGCCCAGCTTGGGAGGGAGAAGGTGCCCAGTGTGTGAGAGAGGAGCAGCCATTGTGTGTGAGAGAGAGAGAGAAAAGGAGACCATTGTGAGAGAGAAGCAGCCCATTGTGTGTGAGAGAGAGAGAGAGAAGCAGCGCATTGTGAGAGAGAGAGAGAAGGAGCCCAGTGTGGGAGAGAAATGGAGACCAGCGTGGGAGGGAGAAGAAGCCCAGAGAGGGTGAGAGACGATGTCCAGTATGGAAGAGAGAAGGAGCCCAGTGTGTGTGAGAGAGAGGGGAGCCCAGTGTGTGTGAGAGAGGAGCCCAGTGTCAGAGAGAGAGGGGCCCAGTGTGTGTGTGTGTGAGAGAGAGAGAGAAGGAACCCAGTGTGAGAGAGAGTGGGAGCCCAGCTTGGGAGAGAGAGAAGGAGCCCAGCGTGAGAGAGAGAATGAGCCCAGTGTGTGAGAGAGAGAAGGAGCCCAGCTTGGGAGAGAGAGAAGCAGCCCATCTTGGGATAGAGAAAAAGCCCAGCGTGAGAGAGAGAAGGAGCCCAGCGTAAGAGAGAAGGAGCCCAGCGTAAGAGAGAGAAGGAGCCCAGCGTAAGAGAGAGAAGGAGCCCAGCGTAAGAGAGAGAAGGAGCCCAGCGTAAGAGAGAGAAGGAGCCCAGCGTGTGAGAGAGAAGGAGCCCAGCTCGGGAGAGAGAAGGAGCCCAGCGCGGGAGAGAGAAGGAGCCCAGTGTGTGAGAGAGAGAAGCAGCCCATCTTGGGATGGAGAAAGAGCCCAGCGTGAGAGAGAGAGAAGGAGCCCAGCGCGGGAGAGAGAAGGAGCCCAGCGCGGGAGAGAGAAGGAGCCCAGCGCGGGAGAGAGAAGGAGCCCAGCGCGGGAGAGAGAAGGAGCCCAGCGCGAGAGAGAGAGAAGGAGCCCAGCGCGAGAGAGAGAGAAGGAGCCCAGCGCGAGAGAGAGAAGGAGCCCAATGTGTGAGAGAGGGAAGGAGCCCAGTGTAAGTGTGAGAACTCACCCAGTGTGTGAGAGAGAACGAGCCCATTGTGAGAGAGAGAGAAAGAAGGAGCCCAGTGTGGGAGAGAAATGGAGACCAGCGTGGGAGGGAGAAGAAGCCCAGAGAGGGTGAGAGAAGATGCCCAGTATGGAAGAGAGAAGGAGCCCAGTGTGTGTGAGAGAGAGGAGCCCAGTGTGGGAGAGAGAAGGAGCCCAGTGTGTGAGAGAGAAGGAGCCCAGTGTCGGAGAGAGAGGAGTCCAGTGTGGGAGAGAGAGAAGGACCCCAGTGTGTGGGAGAGAGAAGGACCCCAGTGTGTGGGAGAGAGAAGGACCCCAGTGTGTGTGTGAGAGAAGGAGCCCAGTGTGTGTGTGTGTGTGTGTGAGAGAGAGAAGGAGCTCAGCTTGGGAGAGAGAAGGAGCCCAGCATGAGAGAGAGAGAGAGAAGGAACCCAGTGTGAGAGAGAGTGGGAGCCCAGCTTGGGAGAGAGAGAAGGAGTCCAGTGTCTGGGAGAGAGAAGAAGCCCAGCGTGGGAGAGAGGAGACCAGCGTGGGAGAGAGCAGGAGCTCAGTGTGTGAGAGAGGGAAGGAGCCCAGTGTGAGTGTGAGAACTCACGCACAGTGTGGGGGAAGAAGGAGCCCATTGTGTGTGTGTGAGAGAGAGAGAAGGAGCCCATAGTAAAAGAGAGAAAGAGCCCAGTGTGAGAGAGAGGAGCCCAGCTTGGGAGAGAGAAGCAGCCCATCTTGGGATAGAGAAGGAGCTCAGCGTGAGAGAGAGAATGAGCCCATTGTGAGAGAGAGAGAAGGAGCCCTGTGTGAGAGAGAGAGAGAAGGAGCCCATTGTGTGAGAGAGAGAGAGAGAGAAGGAGCCCATTGTAAGAGAGAGAGAGAAGGAGCCCATTGTAAAAGAGAGAAAGAGCCCAGTGTGAGAGAGAGAGAAGGAGCCCAGCTTGGGAGGGAGAAGGTGCCCAGTGTGTGAGAGAGGAGCAGCCATTGTGTGTGAGAGAGAGAGAGAAAAGGAGACCATTGTGAGAGAGAAGCAGCCCATTGTGTGAGAGAGAGAGAGAGAGAGAGAGAGAGAAGCAGCGCATTGTGAGAGAGAGAGAGAAGGAGCCCAGTGTGGGAGAGAAATGGAGACCAGCGTGGGAGGGAGAAGAAGCCCAGAGAGGGTGAGAGACGATGTCCAGTATGGAAGAGAGAAGGAGCCCAGTGTGTGTGAGAGAGAGGGGAGCCCAGTGTGTGTGAGAGAGGAGCCCAGTGTCAGAGAGAGAGGAGCCCAGTGTGTGTGTGTGTGAGAGAGAGAGAGAAGGAGCCCAGTGTGTGTGAGAGAGAGGGGAGCCCAGTGTGTGTGAGAGAGGAGCCCAGTGTCAGAGAGAGAGGAGCCCAGTGTGTGTGTGTGTGTGAGAGAGAGAGAGAAGGAACCCAGTGTGAGAGAGAGTGGGAGCCCAGCTTGGGAGAGAGAGAAGGAGCCCAGCGTGAGAGAGAGAATGAGCCCAGTGTGTGAGAGAGAGAAGGAGCCCAGCTTGGGAGAGAGAGAAGCAGCCCATCTTGGGATAGAGAAAAAGCCCAGCTTGAGAGAGAGAAGGAGCCCAGCGTAAGAGAGAGAAGGAGCCCAGCGTAAGAGAGAGAAGGAGCCCAGTGTGTGAGAGAGAAGGAGCCCAGTGTGTGAGAGAGAAGGAGCCCAGCTCGGGAGATAGAAGGAGCCCAGCAAGGGAGAGAGAGAAGGAGCCCAGCGCGGGAGAGAGAAGGAGCCCAGTGTGTGAGAGAGAGAAGCAGCCCATCTTGGGATAGAGAAAGAGCCCAGCGTGAGAGAGAGAGAAGGAGCCCAGCGTGAGAGAGAGAGAAGGAGCCCAGCGTGAGAGAGAGAGAAGGAGCCCAGCGCGGGAGAGAGAAGGAGCCCAGCGCGGGAGAGAGAAGGAGCCCAGCGCGGGAGAGAGAAGGAGCCCAGCGCGAGAGAGAGAGAAGGAGCCCAGCGCGAGAGAGAGAAGGAGCCCAATGTGTGAGAGAGGGAAGGAGCCCAGTGTAAGTGTGAGAACTCACCCAGTGTGTGAGAGAGAACGAGCCCATTGTGAGAGAGAGAGAAGGAGCCCAGTGTTTGAGAGAGAAGCAGCCCATTGTGAGAGAGAGAGAGAAGGAGCCCATTGTAAGAGAGAGAAAGTACCCAGTGTCTGAGAGAGAGAGAGAAGGAGCCCATTGTAAGAGAGAGATAGAACCCATTGTGTGAGAGAGAGAGAGAAGGAGCCCATTGTAAGAGAGAGAAAGAGCCCAGTGTCTGAGAGAGAGAGAGCGAAGGAGCCCATTGTAAGAGAGAAAGAGCCCAGTGTGTGAGAGAGAAGCAGCCCATTGTGAGAGAGAGAGAGAAGGAGCCCATCGTAAAAGAGAGAAGGAGCCCAGTGAGAGAGAGAGGAGCCCATTGTGAGAGAGAGAAGGAAGCCATTGTGAGAGAGAGAGAGAAGCAGCCCAGCGTGGGAGAGAAAAGGAGCCCAGCGTGGGAGAGAGAAGGAACCCAGAGAGGGTGAGAGAAGATGTCCAGTATGGAAGAGAGAAGGAGCCCAGTGTGTGAGAGAGAAGCAGCCCATTGTGAGAGAGAGAAGGAGCCCAGCGCGGGAGAGAAAACGAGCCATTGTGAGAAAAAGAAAAGGAGCCCATTGTGAGAGAGAAATGGAGAGAGGAGCCCAGTGTGTGAGAGAGAAGCAGCGCATTGTGTGTGTGAGAGAGAGAGAGAAGGAGCCCATTGTGAGAGAGAGAGAGAGAAAAGGAGCCCAGTGTGGGAGAGAAATGGAGCCCAGCGCGGGAGGGAGAAGGAGCCCAGAGAGGGTGAGAGAAGGTGCCCAGTATGGAAGAGAGAAGGAGCACAGTGTGTGTGAGAGAGAGAGAAGGAGCCCAGCGCAAGAGGGAGATGGAGCCCATTGTGAGAGAGAGAGAAGGAGCCCAGTGTGTGAGGGAGAAGCTGCACATTGTGTGTGTGTGTGTGTGAGAGAGAGAGAGAAGGATCCCATTATGAGAGAGAGTAAAGGAGCCCAGCGTAGGAGAGAGAAGGAGCCCAGCGCGGGAGAGAGAAGGAGCCCATTGTGAGAGAGAGAGAAGGAGCCCAGTGTGTGAGAGAGAAGCTGCACATTGTGTGAGAGAGAGAGAGAAGGATCCCATTGTGAGAGAGAGTAAAGGAGCCCAGCGTAGGAGAGAGAAGGAGCCCAGCGCGGGAGAGAGAACGAGCCCAGCTTGGGAGAGAGAGGTAGCCCAGCTTGGGAGAGAGAGGTAGCCCAGCCTGAGAGCTAGAAGGAGTCCAGCGTAGGAGAGAGAGGGAGCCTAGCTGTGGAGAAAGTGAGGGAGCCCAGCGTGAGAGAGAGAAGGCGCCCAGCGTGGGAGAGAGCAGGAGCCCAATGTGTGAGAGAGGGAAGGAGACCAGCGTGGGAGAGAGAAGTAACCCAGAGAGGGAGGGAGAAGGTGCCCAGTATGAGAGAGAGAGAAGGAGCCCAGTGTGGGAGAGAAAACGAGCCATTGTGAGTGAAAGAAAAGGAACCTATTGTGAGAGAGAAAAGGAGCCCAGAGAGGGTGAGAGAAGGTGCCCAGTATGAGAGAGAGAGAAGGAGCCCAGTGTGTGAGAGAGAGAGGAGCCCAGTGTGTGTGAGAGAGAGAGAGAACTCACCCAGTGTGTGAGAGAGAAGGAGCCCAGTGTGTGAGAGAGAGAAGGAGCCCAGTGTGTGAGAGAGAGAAGGAGCCCAGCTTGGGAGAGAGAAGCAGCCCAGCTCGGGATAGAGAAGGAGCCCAGTGTGAGAGAGAAGGAGCCCAGCGCAGGAGAGAGAAGGAGCCCAGCGCGGGAGAGAGAACGAGCCCATTGTGAGATAGAGAGAGAAGGAGCCCATTGTGTGTGTGTGTGTGTGTGTGTGTGTGTGTGTGTTAGAGAGAGAGAGAGAGAGAAGGAGCCCATTGTAAAAGAGAGAAGGATCTCAGTGTGAGAGAGAGAGAGAGCCCAGCTTGGGAGAGAAAGAGAAAATGAGCCCAGCTTGGGATAGAGAAGGAGCCCAGCGTGAGAGAGAGATGGAGCCCAGTGTGAGAGAGAGAGACGGAGCTGATTGTGAGAGAGAGGGAAGCAGCCCATTGTGGGAGAGAGAAGGAGCCCAGAGAGGGAGAGAGAAGGTGCCCAGTGTGGGAGAGAGAAGGAGCCCAGCGCGGGAGAGAGAAGGAGCCCAGCGCGGGAGAGAGAAGGAGCCCAGCGCGAGAGAGAGAGAAGGAGCCCAGCGCGAGAGAGAGAGAAGGAGCCCAGCGCGAGAGAGAGAAGGAGCCCAATGTGTGAGAGAGGGAAGGAGCCCAGTGTAAGTGTGAGAACTCACCCAGTGTGTGAGAGAGAACGAGCCCATTGTGAGAGAGAGAGAAAGAAGGAGCCCAGTGTGGGAGAGAAATGGAGACCAGCGTGGGAGGGAGAAGAAGCCCAGAGAGGGTGAGAGAAGATGCCCAGTATGGAAGAGAGAAGGAGCCCAGTGTGTGTGAGAGAGAGGAGCCCAGTGTGGGAGAGAGAAGGAGCCCAGTGTGTGAGAGAGAAGGAGCCCAGTGTCGGAGAGAGAGGAGTCCAGTGTGGGAGAGAGAGAAGGACCCCAGTGTGTGGGAGAGAGAAGGACCCCAGTGTGTGGGAGAGAGAAGGACCCCAGTGTGTGTGTGAGAGAAGGAGCCCAGTGTGTGTGTGTGTGTGTGAGAGAGAGAAGGAGCTCAGCTTGGGAGAGAGAAGGAGCCCAGCGTGAGAGAGAGAGAGAGAAGGAACCCAGTGTGAGAGAGAGTGGGAGCCCAGCTTGGGAGAGAGAGAAGGAGTCCAGTGTCTGGGAGAGAGAAGAAGCCCAGCGTGGGAGAGAGGAGACCAGCGTGGGAGAGAGCAGGAGCTCAGTGTGTGAGAGAGGGAAGGAGCCCAGTGTGAGTGTGAGAACTCACGCACAGTGTGGGGGAAGAAGGAGCCCATTGTGTGTGTGTGAGAGAGAGAGAAGGAGCCCATAGTAAAAGAGAGAAAGAGCCCAGTGTGAGAGAGAGGAGCCCAGCTTGGGAGAGAGAAGCAGCCCATCTTGGGATAGAGAAGGAGCTCAGCGTGAGAGAGAGAATGAGCCCATTGTGAGAGAGAAAGAAGGAGCCCTGTGTGAGAGAGAGAGAGAAGGAGCCCATTGTGTGAGAGAGAGAGAGAGAGAAGGAGCCCATTGTAAGAGAGAGAGAGAAGGAGCCCATTGTAAAAGAGAGAAAGAGCCCAGTGTGAGAGAGAGAGAAGGAGCCCAGCTTGGGAGGGAGAAGGTGCCCAGTGTGTGAGAGAGGAGCAGCCATTGTGTGTGAGAGAGAGAGAGAAAAGGAGACCATTGTGAGAGAGAAGCAGCCCATTGTGTGAGAGAGAGAGAGAGAGAGAGAGAGAGAAGCAGCGCATTGTGAGAGAGAGAGAGAAGGAGCCCAGTGTGGGAGAGAAATGGAGACCAGCGTGGGAGGGAGAAGAAGCCCAGAGAGGGTGAGAGACGATGTCCAGTATGGAAGAGAGAAGGAGCCCAGTGTGTGTGAGAGAGAGGGGAGCCCAGTGTGTGTGAGAGAGGAGCCCAGTGTCAGAGAGAGAGGAGCCCAGTGTGTGTGTGTGTGAGAGAGAGAGAGAAGGAGCCCAGTGTGTGTGAGAGAGAGGGGAGCCCAGTGTGTGTGAGAGAGGAGCCCAGTGTCAGAGAGAGAGGAGCCCAGTGTGTGTGTGTGTGTGAGAGAGAGAGAGAAGGAACCCAGTGTGAGAGAGAGTGGGAGCCCAGCTTGGGAGAGAGAGAAGGAGCCCAGCGTGAGAGAGAGAATGAGCCCAGTGTGTGAGAGAGAGAAGGAGCCCAGCTTGGGAGAGAGAGAAGCAGCCCATCTTGGGATAGAGAAAAAGCCCAGCTTGAGAGAGAGAAGGAGCCCAGCGTAAGAGAGAGAAGGAGCCCAGCGTAAGAGAGAGAAGGAGCCCAGTGTGTGAGAGAGAAGGAGCCCAGTGTGTGAGAGAGAAGGAGCCCAGCTCGGGAGATAGAAGGAGCCCAGCACGGGAGAGAGAGAAGGAGCCCAGCGCGGGAGAGAGAAGGAGCCCAGTGTGTGAGAGAGAGAAGCAGCCCATCTTGGGATAGAGAAAGAGCCCAGCGTGAGAGAGAGAGAAGGAGCCCAGCGTGAGAGAGAGAGAAGGAGCCCAGCGTGAGAGAGAGAGAAGGAGCCCAGCGCGGGAGAGAGAAGGAGCCCAGCGCGGGAGAGAGAAGGAGCCCAGCGCGGGAGAGAGAAGGAGCCCAGCGCGAGAGAGAGAGAAGGAGCCCAGCGCGAGAGAGAGAAGGAGCCCAATGTGTGAGAGAGGGAAGGAGCCCAGTGTAAGTGTGAGAACTCACCCAGTGTGTGAGAGAGAACGAGCCCATTGTGAGAGAGAGAGAAGGAGCCCAGTGTTTGAGAGAGAAGCAGCCCATTGTGAGAGAGAGAGAGAAGGAGCCCATTGTAAGAGAGAGAAAGTACCCAGTGTCTGAGAGAGAGAGAGAAGGAGCCCATTGTAAGAGAGAGATAGAACCCATTGTGTGAGAGAGAGAGAGAAGGAGCCCATTGTAAGAGAGAGAAAGAGCCCAGTGTCTGAGAGAGAGAGAGCGAAGGAGCCCATTGTAAGAGAGAAAGAGCCCAGTGTGTGAGAGAGAAGCAGCCCATTGTGAGAGAGAGAGAGAAGGAGCCCATCGTAAAAGAGAGAAGGAGCCCAGTGAGAGAGAGAGGAGCCCATTGTGAGAGAGAGAAGGAAGCCATTGTGAGAGAGAGAGAGAAGCAGCCCAGCGTGGGAGAGAAAAGGAGCCCAGCGTGGGAGAGAGAAGGAACCCAGAGAGGGTGAGAGAAGATGTCCAGTATGGAAGAGAGAAGGAGCCCAGTGTGTGAGAGAGAAGCAGCCCATTGTGAGAGAGAGAAGGAGCCCAGCGCGGGAGAGAAAACGAGCCATTGTGAGAAAAAGAAAAGGAGCCCATTGTGAGAGAGAAATGGAGAGAGGAGCCCAGTGTGTGAGAGAGAAGCAGCGCATTGTGTGTGTGAGAGAGAGAGAGAAGGAGCCCATTGTGAGAGAGAGAGAGAGAAAAGGAGCCCAGTGTGGGAGAGAAATGGAGCCCAGCGCGGGAGGGAGAAGGAGCCCAGAGAGGGTGAGAGAAGGTGCCCAGTATGGAAGAGAGAAGGAGCACAGTGTGTGTGAGAGAGAGAGAAGGAGCCCAGCGCAAGAGGGAGATGGAGCCCATTGTGAGAGAGAGAGAAGGAGCCCAGTGTGTGAGGGAGAAGCTGCACATTGTGTGTGTGTGTGTGTGAGAGAGAGAGAGAAGGATCCCATTATGAGAGAGAGTAAAGGAGCCCAGCGTAGGAGAGAGAAGGAGCCCAGCGCGGGAGAGAGAAGGAGCCCATTGTGAGAGAGAGAGAAGGAGCCCAGTGTGTGAGAGAGAAGCTGCACATTGTGTGAGAGAGAGAGAGAAGGATCCCATTGTGAGAGAGAGTAAAGGAGCCCAGCGTAGGAGAGAGAAGGAGCCCAGCGCGGGAGAGAGAACGAGCCCAGCTTGGGAGAGAGAGGTAGCCCAGCTTGGGAGAGAGAGGTAGCCCAGCCTGAGAGCTAGAAGGAGTCCAGCGTAGGAGAGAGAGGGAGCCTAGCTGTGGAGAAAGTGAGGGAGCCCAGCGTGAGAGAGAGAAGGCGCCCAGCGTGGGAGAGAGCAGGAGCCCAATGTGTGAGAGAGGGAAGGAGACCAGCGTGGGAGAGAGAAGTAACCCAGAGAGGGAGGGAGAAGGTGCCCAGTATGAGAGAGAGAGAAGGAGCCCAGTGTGGGAGAGAAAACGAGCCATTGTGAGTGAAAGAAAAGGAACCTATTGTGAGAGAGAAAAGGAGCCCAGAGAGGGTGAGAGAAGGTGCCCAGTATGAGAGAGAGAGAAGGAGCCCAGTGTGTGAGAGAGAGAGGAGCCCAGTGTGTGTGAGAGAGAGAGAGAACTCACCCAGTGTGTGAGAGAGAAGGAGCCCAGTGTGTGAGAGAGAGAAGGAGCCCAGTGTGTGAGAGAGAGAAGGAGCCCAGCTTGGGAGAGAGAAGCAGCCCAGCTCGGGATAGAGAAGGAGCCCAGTGTGAGAGAGAAGGAGCCCAGCGCAGGAGAGAGAAGGAGCCCAGCGCGGGAGAGAGAACGAGCCCATTGTGAGATAGAGAGAGAAGGAGCCCATTGTGTGTGTGTGTGTGTGTGTGTGTGTGTGTGTGTTAGAGAGAGAGAGAGAGAGAAGGAGCCCATTGTAAAAGAGAGAAGGATCTCAGTGTGAGAGAGAGAGAGAGCCCAGCTTGGGAGAGAAAGAGAAAATGAGCCCAGCTTGGGATAGAGAAGGAGCCCAGCGTGAGAGAGAGATGGAGCCCAGTGTGAGAGAGAGAGACGGAGCTGATTGTGAGAGAGAGGGAAGCAGCCCATTGTGGGAGAGAGAAGGAGCCCAGAGAGGGAGAGAGAAGGTGCCCAGTGTGTGAGAGAGAGGGAAGGAGCCCAGTGTGAGAGAGAGAGGGAAGGAGCCCAGTGTGTGAGAGAGAGGGAAGGAGCCCAGTGTGTGAGAGAGAGGGAAGGAGCCCAGTGTGTGAGAGAGAGGGAAGGAGCCCAGTGTGAGAGAGAGAGGGAAGGAGCCCAGTGTGAGAGAGAGAGGGAAGGAGCCCAGTGTGAGAGAGAGAGGGAAGGAGCCCAGTGTGAGAGAGAGAGGGAAGGAGCCCAGTGTGAGAGAGAGAGGGAAGGAGCCCAGTGTGAGAGAGAGGGAAGGAGCCCAGTGTGTGAGAGAGAAGGGGGAAGGAGCCCAGTGTGTGAGAGAGAGGGAAGGAGCCCATTGTGGGAGAGAGAAGGAGTCCAGTGTGAGAGAGAGAGGAGCCCAGTGTGGGAGAGAGACCAAGTCCTCATTGGTAAAATCATCTAGGTGAAAGTGAGGACTGTAGATGCTGGAGATTAGCGTCAAGATCAGAGTGGTGCTGAAAATGCACAGCAGGTGAGGGGCAGAAAATCGATATTTCATGTAAGAGCCCTTCATCAGGGGCAGCACAGTTGCACAGTGGTTAGCACCACGGTCACCGGTTTGATTCCAGCCTTGGGCGACTGTTTGCACATTCTCCCCGTGTCTTCGTGCATTTCCTCCGGGTGCTCCGGTTTCCTCCCGCAGTCCAAAGATGTGCAGGTTAGGTGAATTGGCCATGGTAAATTGCTAGTAGTGATAGGTGCATCATTCAGAGGGAAATGGTTCTGGGTGGGTTACTCTTCAGAGGGTTGGTGTGGACTGGTTGGGCTGAAGGGCCTGTATAAAATCGAATCTAATGTTGAAATTTTAAGTTATTTATTTTTCTGCTTTATAGCATGGAACCTTTGTACCTCAGATGACATCAGGAGTGTTTTTTTTTGTACTCCTTTCTTTGTACTCCTGTATCCCTAAACATGAATGCACATGACAATAAAACCTCGTTCTCATGTGCACTTATGATGTCAAGGCATACAAGGTCATGGGTCAAGTGTTGGAAAATGTGATGAGGATAGTTAGGTTGATGTTTTTGCCTGGCCTGGATGCAATGGCCCTGAGGCCCTTTTTCAGTGCTTTGGATCTTTATAAATCTCTATTTAAATACAGTATATTTATACAAACTGGGATATGCGCTTGAGGTGCTTTGCCCTACTGGGTGAGGAACATAGGATCAGGCTGAATAACTCTTTCTCAGCCAGGGCACACAATGAGCCAAATGATCACCTCTTATGCCACCAGGTTTTTATGTTTTCAATGATTTCTTAAATTGAAACTCATTCCAAATTGATCAAAGTATTTAAGACTGTGGATTCTTTATAAGCATTTATTACTGGGATTTGCATTAATTTCCATGAAAAGTGAATCTCTTTCACAACGATCCACAGATTGTACTGACTAATCAAAATAAAGAATGCATTGCAATTAGATAAAAACCAAACTGAATTTAAATTCCATACCTATGCAAGGTTTGATTAAATTTAAACAAAGTGGTAAGTATGGTATATATAGAATGGGCAATGCTGATATATGGGTGCCTTGCTGATTCATAACATCTTTTTTTTTAAGATTCCCCTACAGTGCGTAAACAGGCCCTTCGGCCCAACCAGTCCACACCGACCCTCCGAAGAGTAACCCACCCAGACTCATTTCCCCCTGACTAAAGCACCTGACACAATGGGCAGTTCAGCATGGCCAATTCACCTGACCCTGCACATCTTTGGAATGTGGGAGGAAACCCACGCAAGCACGGGGAGAATGTGGGAGGAAACCCACGCAGGCGCGGGGAGAATGTGCAAACTCCACACGGAGAAGCGGCAATCAAACCCAAGTCCCTGGCGTTGTGAGGCAACAGTGCCAACCACTGGGCCATTGTGCCGCCCATTCTCTTGTGCCCACATTGAACAATGGAGATCATGTGAATCACTGGCTATGTGGTTTCCTCCGTTCAGGAGCCACATTGGTTTTAGTTTGTAATTGTTTGATGACGATATTGCCTAACTTGTTTGGAATGCCTTTGAACAGCTGAGTTCTGACAGCCTGTATTCCTGATAAAGGGCTTTTGCCCAAAACGTCGATTTTACTGCTCCTGGGATGCTGCTGAACTGCTGTGCTCTTCCAGCACCACTAATCCAGATTCAAAGAGAAGTGCAGAGCACAGACTCCTCAAATGCTGACTGGAAATCAGAGACTATTGTCCAAACATTTAAATAGTTATAACCAAGCATCTAACAAGGCTAACCAGAAATAATTAATTATATGTAGCTCATCATTTTAAAATTCTCATCCATCTTTTAAACCCTTCCACTCTGGCCCCTATCTACTCCAGTCCCACAACTCTCTATGATGACTGTGCTCCTCCAATTTTGCCCATTTTCACCCTCCTCCCACTCAAATTTAATTATTCCACCGTTAATGGTTGTACCTTCAGCTGCCAAGACCCTCTGTCAACATCCCCTGCACGTTACCATTGTACATCTGGACACACCACATTAACACAGGACTACAAGAGCAGGTTAGATGCTAACAATACTGCAGCAAATAACTTACCTCCTGACTCCCCATAGTCAGTCCCTCACCTACAAGTCAGAAGTGTGATAGAATGCTCCCCACTAACCTGGGTGGGCACAGCTCCAAAAACTCAAGAAGCTTGACACTATCCAGTACAAAGCAGCCCAGTTAATTGACACCACATCCACAAGTATCCATTCTCTCCACCAATGATAGCAGCAGTGTGTATTATCCACGAGAGGCACTGCAGAAATTCACTCAAGATTCTCAGAAAGCACCTTGCAAACACATGACCACTGCTATCTAGAAGAAGAGGAGCAGATTCATGGAACATTACCACCATCACGTTCCCCTCCAAGCCACTTACCATCCTGACTTGAAAATAAATCACCATTCCTTCACTGTCACTGGGTCAAAATCCTGGAATTCCCTCCCTAAGGGCATTGTGGGCCAACACCACAGCAGGCGGATCACAGCGGATCAATAAAGCAGCTCAGCACTAACTCCAAGGTCAACTAGGGATGGGCAATAAATGCTGGCCCAGTCAAGAACGTCCATGTCCCACAAATGAATAAAATGTTGTTCAATATGAGTTAATGCACCTGCAACAAATACTTCAGCAAACTATCGAGCTTGAGACAGTTTAAATGTAGACAATAAATATATATTCTATGCATATACGTAATACATACAGGGAATAAACACATTCCGAATGCATTCCTCGAGAAGTTATATACAGTCAATGTACACATTGAGTATGCAGAAAGTCGATAACAATCACTGACAACACATCCCCAATTGATAAAGGTCCTCTTCCAACCAACACCTGGCCTCTCACCTGACTCCCCCCAGCATCATATTTGCGTCTTGCCTCATGGAGACAATCGATCACTTCTGCTTTCTCAGTAGTCGCACATACCAGTCAGTGATTATAGACTTGGAGATGCTGCACAGGAACCTGTACACAAGGCCCTCTTTTGGGAATCTGCTCCATTAACCATCATCTTTGCTGGGACACAGGTTGTAATCGATAGGTTTTCTCTCAACACTTTTCTACAGCTAGTAAAAAGTGAGATCTGCAGATGCTGGAGATCAGAGCTGAAAATGTGTTGCTGGTTAAAGCACAGCAGGTTAGGCAGCATCCAAGGAACAGGAAATTCGATGTTTTGGGCCAGAGCCCTTCATCAGGAATGAAGGGGTCTGGCCCGAAACGTCAAATTTCCTGTTCCTTGGATGCTGCCTAACCTGCTGTGCTTTAACCAGCAACACATTTTCAACTCTTCTACAGCTGCAAGCCTTGGGTGATGTATCATCAAAGTCTGAGAAAGCTTGAGGCACACCCACAGCATTGGCTACAGATGATCCCACATGTAACCAGAATGATCCATCAGGATGAACACTGAGTGATCACAGGCACACTCCAGGAAGCAGGCATCATGAGCAGAAAGGTGACCATTGTCATGTCACAACTGCAACAGCCAGGGTACTTCAGGATGCCAAAGAGCCGCCCTACAAAGTGTGCTCTTTACTCCCAGTTCACCACAGGTCTAAGACCACAGGGCAGTCAATAGAAAGGTATTCTGAAAGTCTACTTCAAAATTGCCATTGACCTCAATACCTGGGAAGAGAGTGGACTGGAGCAGCTGTAGTGGTGAGTTCTGATTCACCAAGGTGTGATCGATTTGGAAGCAAAATGGTGACAGAGAGAAAGATGGAAGCTAAAGGATGCAAACAATTCCTCTTTTACCATTGGCTGACTAATGACTGACTGCCAATGTAGAATGTGGGTTCTGTGTTTTTTTAAAAATGCTGTTTCTCCCTTAGTCTTTAGTTTTCACTGACTGCACCCCATATATCTTACAGTCTTCCTCTCTTCTGCTTATCCTTTCTCTCTCTCTCTCTCTTCCTCCGTCTCTCTCCCCCTCGCCATTTGACTCCATGGTAAGTGGCTCCTCACTCCAAAGGACTTCAAAGAGAAGATGCTGACAGTATTTGCACCTTACACTGCACATGCCTGAAACAGACAAATTTCAAATAAAGACCAGAACTAATTATCCTGAAATGTTAATTCTGTTTCTCTCAGCACAGATACTGTCTGACCTGCTGAGTTTCTCCAGCACTTTCAGTTTTTACTGACCACAGTCTGCACATTAGATAGGTCCTCTATTCACAAAGGCACAAATACCCTCACTATTTCTAACCCGTTGCTCACCAGAGACGGTCCACATTTTTTGACCACTTCTCACTTCTTCTAACGTTTAAGATGGTGAAAAGGGTAACTTCTCAGCTCCAGTCCCACAGCAGGTCCTAGCTCCCAGCCCTGCCGTGTTTTCACCATTCCTCCAGACCTCCCCCTCTCTGAGGATGAAAGATCAGTCCTCAGCAGAGGCCTCACCTTCATTCCCCTATGCCCTCGGATTAACGAGTTCAACACGTGGCGAGACATTGAACAATTCTTCCACCGCCTTCACCTCCGTGCCTACTTTTTCAACCAAGACTCTCGCCCACTCTCTGACAACCCCTTCTCCCGCCTCTAACACACCCCATCCACCTGGACGCCCCGTGCTGGCCTCTTACCCGCCCTCGATCTCTTTATAGCCAACTGCCGCCGCGACATTAACCGCCTCAACCTCTCCACCCCTTTTACCCACTCCAACCTCTCACCCTTGGAACGTGCAGCCCTCCGCTCCAACTCCAATCTCACCATCAAACCGGCAGACAAGGGAGGCACGGTAGTAGTTTGGCGCACCGACTTTTACACTGCTGAGGCCAAACGCCAGCTCGCGGACACCTCCTCCTACTGCCCCCTTGTCCCCACCTCCAACCACCAAACCATCATCTCCCAGACCATCCATAACCTCATCACCTCAGGGGATCTCCCATCCACTACCTCCAACCTCATAGTCCCACAATCCCGCACCGCCCGTTTCTACCCCCTGCACAAAATCCACAAACCTGACTGCCCCGGCCGACCCATTGTCTCAGCCTGCTCCTGCCCCACCGAACTCATCTCTGCATACCTCGACACGGTCCTGTCCCCCTTAGTCCAAGAACTCCCCACATACGTTCGGGACACCATCCATGCCCTCCACCTCCTCCATGATTTTTGCTTCCCCGGTCCCCAACGCCTTATCTTCACCATGGACATCCAGTCCCTATACACCTCCATCCCCTATCATGAAGGACTCAAAGCCCTCCGCTTCTTCCTTTCCCACCGTACCAACCAGTACCCTTCCACTGACACCCTCCTTTGACTGACTGAACTGGTCCTCACCCTGAACAACATCTCTTTCCAATCCTCCCACTTCCTCCAAACCAAAGGAGTTGCCATGGGCACCCGCATGGGTCCCAGCTATGCCTGCCTCTTCGTAGGATATGTGGAACAATCCATCTTCCGCAACTACACTGGCACCACCCCCCACCTTTTCCTCCCCTGCATCGATGACTGTATCGGCCCTGCCTCGTGCTCCCACGAGGAGGTTGAACAGTTCATCCACTTTACCAACACCTTCCACCCCAACCTCAAATTCACCTGGACCGTCTCAGGCTCTTCCCTCTCTTTCCTAGACCTTTCCATTTCTATCTCGGGCGACCGAATCAACATGGACATCTACTATAAACCGACTGACTCCACAGCTACCTAGACTACACCTCCTCCCACCCTGCCCCCTGTAAAAATGTCATCCCATATTCCCAAATCTTTCGTCTCCGCCGCATCTGCTCCCAGGAGGACCAGTTCCAATACCATACAGCCCAGATGGCTTCCTTCTTCAAGGACCGCAGATTCCCCCCAGACATGATCGACGATGCCCTCCACTGCATCTCCTCCACTTCCCGCTCCTCTGCCCTTGAGCCCCGCCCCTCCAACCGCCACCAGGACAGAACGCCACTGGTTCTCACCTACCACCCCACCAACCTCCATATATAGCGTATCATCTGCCGTCATTTCCGCCACCTCCAAACGGACCCCACCACCAGGGATATATTTCCCTCCCCTCCCCTATTAGCGTTCCGAAAAGACCACTCCCTCCGTGACTCCCTCATCAGGTCCAGACCCCCCACCAACCCAACCTCCACTCCCGGCACCTTCCCCTGCAACCGCAAGAAATGCAAAACTTGTGCCCATACCTCCTCCCTTACTTCTCTCCAAGGCCCCAAGGGATCCTTCCATATCCGCCACAAATTCACTTGCACCTCCACACACACCATCTATTGCATCTGCTGCACCCGATGTGGCCTCCCCTATATTGGGGAGACAGGCTGCCTACTTGCGGAACGTTTCAGAGAACACCCGGACCAATCAACTCAACCACCCCGTGGCTCAACACTTTAACTCCCCCTCCCACTCCACCAAGGACATGCAGGTCCTTGGACTCCTCCATCGCCAGACCATAACAACACGACGGTTGGAGGAAGAGCGCCTCATCTTCCGCCTGGGAACCCTCCAACCACAAGGGATGAACTCAGATTTCTCCAGTTTCCTCATTTCCCCTCCCCCCACCTTGTCTCAGTCGAATCCCTCGAACTCAGCACCACCTTCCTAACCTGCAAACTTCTTCCTGACCTCTCCGCTCCAATCCCACTCCGGCCTATCACCCTCACCTTGATCTCCTTCCACCTATCACATCTCCATCGCCCCTCCCCCAAGTCCCTCCTCCCTACCTTTTATCTTAGCCTGCCTGGCACACTCTCCTCATTCCTGATGAAGGGCGTATGCCTGAAACGTCGAATCTCCTGTTCCCTGGATGCTGCCTGACCTGCTGCGCTTTTCCAGCAACACATTTTCAGCTCTGATACTCCAGCATCTTTCTCTCCAAAAAGGATAACTTATTTATTTCAAGATGGTCCTCATTCTGTGCGATTCTCATGCACCAACGCTCTTCTGGCAGCACCGTCCAAACCTGTTCCCTCTGCAAACCAAAAGGGCGAAGGCAGAAGACATACAGGATACCAGCACTTACAAGTTCCCATCAAGACGCACACCATCCTGACTTGGAAATATATTGCCATTCGTTCAGTGTTGCTGGGTTAAAATCTGTAACTCACCGTGGGGCAGCACGGTGGCACAGTGGTTAGCACTGCTGCCTCACAGCACCTGAGACCCGGGTTCAATTCCCGACTCAGGCGACTAACTGTGTGGAGCTTGCACGTTCTCCCCGTGTCTGCGTGGGTTTCCTCCGGGTGCTCCGGTTTCCTCCCACAGTCCAAAGATGTGCAGGTTAGGTGAATCGGCCATGCTAAATTGCCCGTAGTGTTAGGTAAGGAGTAAATGTAGGGGTATGGGTGGGTTGCGCTTCGGCGGGTCGGTGTGGACTAGCTGGGCCGAAGGGCCTGTTTCCACACTGTAAGTAATCTAATCTAATATCTTAATTGCACTGTGGGTGCACCTATACCCCAAGAACTGCAGCAGTTCAAAAAGACAGCTCACCACCCACCTTCTCAAAGGCAACTAGGAATGGACACCAATGAAGCTGGACCAACCAGCGATACCCATATCCTGCGAAAGAATCAAAGTGAAAAAGCTGAGAAATGCAATCGATTCAAGGTTGAATTAGACTTTTTTTTGTTAGACAAAGAGATCAAGAATTACAGAGGAGATGCGACAGGAATGTGCAGTTAAGGCCATAGCCAGATTAAGCATGATCATATTGGATAGCAGTCAAAAGTGTAGTGCTGGAAAAGCACAGCAGATCAAGCAGCATCTGGGGAGCAGGAGAATTGACATTTCAGGCATAAGCCCTTCATCAGGATTCCTGTCGATTCTCCTGTTCTTCGGATGCTGCCTAACCTACTGTGGTTTTCCAGCTCTACAGCCTTGACTCTGAGCTCCAGTATCTGCAGTCCTCACTTTCTCCAAAATGAATAACAAGCTCAAAGAGCTGAATGGCCTATTCCTGTTCTGAAATTCTACATTCCTATGTTCTCCATCGTGTCTCTAATGATCAGCTTAAACTACAATACAGCCATTGAAATGTACAGCACCAAGATATCAGAACCTAATCTAGTCCCATTTGCCAGCACATGGCCCATATCCCTCTAAACCCTTGCTATTCATATACCCATCCAGATACCTTTTAAATTGTTGTAATTGTACCAGGTTCCACCACTGCCTCTGGCAGCTCATTCCATACACAGACCACCCTCTGATTGAAAAGGTTGCCCCTTAGATCCCCTTTGTATCTTTCCCCACTCACCCTAAACCTATACCCTCTAGTTCTGGACTCCCCCACCCCAGGGAAATGACCTTGCCTATTTATCCTAACCATGATTTTATAAACCTCTATAAGGTCATCCCTCAGTCTCTGATGCTCCAGGGAAAACCGCTTCAGCCTATTATGAGCCTTAAGGAGAGACTAGAAAAACTTGGGTTGTTTTCTGTGGAGCAGTGGAAGCTGAGGGGAGACTTGACAGCAATTTATAAAATTATGAGATGCATAGATAGAAGTGATGGTCAGAATCTTTTTCCCAGAGTTGAAATGTCTAATATAAGGGGCATGCATTTAAAGTGAGAGAGGAAAAGTTCAAAGGAGATGTTAAGGGCAATTTTTTGGAACCCACTGTCAGGGCTGATGGTGGAGGCAAATACAATAGGTGCATTTCAGAGATAAGCACATGAATATGCAAGAAATGGAGGGATGTAAACCAAGGGCAGGCAGAAGGGATTAGTTTCATGTGGTGTCATGTTCAGCACAACATCTTGGGCAGAAGGGCCCATTCTTGTGCTGTACAGTTCTATGTTCTATTCAGCCTCTCCCTACAGCTCAAAACTTCCAACCCTGGCAATATCTTTGTAAAGCTTTTCTGAACCCTTTCAAGTCTCACAATATCCTTCCTATAGAAGGAGACCAGAGTTGCATGCAATATTCCAAAAGTGGCCTAACCAATATCCTGTACAACAAGACCTTCCAATTCCTATATTCAGTGCTCTGAACAATAAAGGATACCACACCAAATGCCTTCTTCACTATCTTATCTACCTGCGACTCTACTTCCAAGGAACCATGAACCTGCACTCCAAGGTCTTTTCCAAGCTAACAACCTTACCGTTAAGTGTATCAGTCCTGTTCTGATTTACTTTTCCAAAAGATTTGTTATAAGGGGACTGACCTTCCACCTGGTGCTCTATTAACTTTACACCTCATGGTTCTCCAGTCCTTCATTTTCAGCTGGGGAGCAGGATGAAGCCACCCAGCACCTGGAACTGGCTGTGCTTTTCAATCAGGCCTGGTTCACAGCTTCCCACTGCCTTACCTGCACCCTCCATAAAAACACTTGGTCAAGAAGCAAGAGAACATCCCTTTTTATAGGAAAGTGCTCATTGCTTTGATTCTCTCATTTGAGGAAACTGTTTCCTCAAATCTCTCCAGGCTAATTATTCTCCCATTTCAAACACTGCTACTGAATCCAAGCAGCATACGCTGAGTGCCTTTGAATCATAGAATCCTGACAGTGTGGAAGCTGGCCCATTGAGTCCACACCAACCTTCTGAAGAGCATCCCACCCAAACCCACCCCATCACCTTGAATGCATATCTTTGGACTGGGGGAGGAAACCAGAGCACCCAGAGGAAACCCACACGGACACAAGGGGAATTTGCAAATTCCACACAGCCAGTTGGCAGAGAGTGGGATCAAACTGAGGTCCCTGGAGCTATGAGGCAACACTGCTAACCACTGAGCCAAAACTGTGTTGCTGGAAAAGCGCAGCAGGTCAGGCAGCATCCAAGGAACAGGAGATTCGACGTTTCGGGCATAAGCCCTTCTTCAGGGCTTATGATTCAAAGGCAGTCAGTGTATGCTGCTTGGATTCAGTAGCAGTGTTTGAAATGGGAGAATAATTAGTCTGGAGAGATTTCGAGAAATAGTTTCCTCAAATGAGAGAATCAAAGCAATGAGCACTTTCCTGCTAACCACTGAGCCACCATGCCATGGTTAACCTGTTTGTCAGGTAGCAGTATAGCTCCAATCTGAGTACTGTACAATTCAAATTTCACCAATACAAGTCTGAAAAGATTCCTATAGAATAATGTTACCTATCTTTTCATCTTTGTCGCTTTCTTTTTAAATTTATTTTGTTTTTCTCTTCTCACACTCTTGACATCTTTCCTTCCATATTATGTCCTTGTATCTTGGACTGTTTCTCTGTGCCTCACTGACTGGAAACCTCTGTGTGTCTTTTTAACTCTCGACTCTTCTGATTATCATTATGCAGAAAGAGTGTTGTTTTTAAGGCAACGATGAAAAGATTTCTTTTTTTCTCTCAGGGTTGTTCCTTGTCGAATTCCCTTTGCCAGAGAGCTGGGAGGAGGCTGGCCCATTGAAGTGAGAAGGACAAGGGAGGCAAGGGTTATGGTGAGGGAAGTGGTTAGGAAAGCGATGTTAAGATCACAAGCAGATCAACCACAATCTTACTGAATGGTACAGCAGAGATGAAGGGCCAAATGGCCTAGTCCTCCTTCTATTTTGTGTTTACCTCTTATCCCCCATCTCCTTTTTTATTGAATTAAAAATCACACAACACCAGGTTATAGTCCAACAGGTTTAATTGGAAGCACCAGCTTTCAGAGCACTGCTCCTTCATCTGGTGGTTGTGTTACTTCATTATTTGACTCTCAGACTCTCTCTGTTTCTATCTCCATCTTTCTCTTTCTCTTTATCTGTCTCTACCCTCTGCGCCTCTGTTTGAGTTTGAGACACTCTGTTTCCTATTTGCTGTCAATCTCCCCTCGATTTGCAGCGCTCTCTCTCTCTTTCTCTCTGGTCAGTTTTCTCTCTCTCTCTCTCTCCCCCCACCTCTCAGCCTTACTGTTTTCCCTATGGTTAAAAACCTGGAGTTTGTGTTTGATCAATTCACTGAACACCTCCTTCCCACTTCAGTTCTGATTGGCTGAGCCCTGGGAGAGAAGAAAAATCCGTAATTAAGTAGCTAATCTGATGCTGGGATGAGAGAAGCCTCCAATTCACATCACTCCTTCACACGTGTTAACCTTACACAACAGGATCGGTCTCCACTGAGCCCTGTCCTTCAGAGAGGAACCCGCTAGCGGTCTCTCCTTATCGCCAGTTCAGCTGTGATCACGGTCCTTACTGGGGTCCTCGGGATGACCGTTCCCCAGGTCTGGCTGCCCTCACTCTTTATCCTCAACATCTACCTCAAGCTGTGCCACCCCTGGTAAGTGAAGCCTTTAAGGAAAACCCTGCGTTCCTCTCCATCCAACCAGCCTCTGGCATCCATCCCCGTCACTGTTATCCAGCTTGGTCCTGCAAAAGAAAATCTGAGATCTTCCCCAAGCCCAACCCGGTCCTTTTCCCCAGACCCTGTCCCTCTCCATCACAGAATGGGCCACATCAAAGCTTTCTCGCCTCCAATTCTCAGACCACCCCTGGCTGGGGGCTGGGGTGGGGTGGGGGTGAGCTGAAGGTCTAATCTTATCTGAAGCCTTTTGAAAGATTTAAGAAGGTTCTCTCCCCCCACTCCACCCCCCCACGCACAAATATTTTCGAAGGGCAAGCTTGGCAGTTTTGTACAACTTTGACTCTTGTTGTTCCAGGTCAGTGAATAATTTCCTGATGACTGGTCCCAAGGTAAGAGAATGCCATTTTTATTTTGATCATCCTCCCATTGATAAATGATTATGGCAGTGGGTTTAGTTTTGTATTCATGGCGAATGATTGAAGATTCAGGGGCTATTTTTAAGGGAGCAGACTCTTTTATATCCCCTTCGCTATGTATGTGTGCGTCTGTGTGTGAAGGGGTGTTATGTCTATATACTGTATATGTGTCTGCGTGTATGCGTGTGTCTGTGTGTGGTGTGTGTATGTCAATATGTATGTGTCTGAGTGCATGTGTGTATGTACATGTGTGGGTGTGTCTGTGGGTGTGGGTTTATGTCCATGTGTCTGCGTGTATGTGTGTATATATATATGTATGTTTATGTGTATGTCTGTATGTATGTGTCTCCGTGTATGTGTGTGTATATATGTCTGTATGTATGTGTCTGCATGCATGTCTATGTCTATGTGTGGGTCTATGTATATATTTCTGTCTGTGTGTATGTGTGTGTATGTATATATATATGTCAGTGTGTATATGTGTGTGGGTCTATGTATGTATGTATGCGTGCATTTGTGTTTGTATATGTGTGTGTGTCTGTCTGTGCGTGTATGTGTGTATATGTATGTGTGTGTGTATGTATATCTGTGTATAAGTGTCTGCGTGTATGTGTGTGTATATGTGTCTGTCAGTGTGTGGATCTATGTCTGTATGTATGTGGCTGCGTACATGTGAGTATATATGTGTGGGTCTATGTCTATATATAAGTATGTGTGCGTGTTTTTAGGGTCTGCAGTAATAATGTTGGCGATTTGAAGACCACCTCGTTACTTTCTTGGCGCCAGCTCCTGTTACGGACCCAGTTGCATTCCGTTTTTAAAAGGACGGGATCGTTGGGAATAACAGGGCGAGCTGTTTTCCAAATTGTGAGACAGCCTGAGGATTTGCAAACTGGTTCAGTTTCATTCCAGTTAGCAACCTGTAAACTGCAGCAGGTAAAATGCTCAGGATCCTGACATCTCGCTGCTGAGATTTACTTTAAAAACTTAAAAACTTTCAGTTCTCCCCCATTCTCAGCTCCCTCCCCGCGGTGGGTTTAACTAATACTGGGTTCAACATCCTGAATTGCAAAGTTTGGATATGGGGGGGGTGGGATTTCTAGACAAAATAAGCGGCGGTCTCACTGGAACAGCGCTTTGATGTCGGGATGGACTGGACAAATAACGGGAAGTCTCCTCTGGAATGCTTGGAGGAATCTACAAAATATGGAACCATTAACTCAGAATATAAGACAGGCCTTCTAGGATTGAGATGAGGCAGAATTTCTTCATCCAAAGGGTTTTAAATTGGCAGAATTATCCACTGAAGAGCGGCTGCAGGATGAAATAATGTTGCAGTCGAGAGAATTAGATACTGAAGAGGTGTGTGAGAAATATGTGGAAATGTGGTTCCTGGTTGAACATGGAAGATGTAACAGGGAAGTAATGAGTCTTTTCTCACGAGATGCAAACACAGAGATACACAAAATTAAATACTAAAGCGCAGCCCGTGTTGGAAATGTCAACATATATAAAGAATTAAAAAGGTAACTGGAGAAATTGGAGCCAAAGCACAAATTCCGTGCAGTCTGATAATCCCCGGAATAAAAAAAGCAGAAAGTGCTGGAGAAACTCTGTTTGTGGCCTGGTGACAGAGAGAGAGAGAGAGAGAGTTGTTGACTTGGTGCGGCCAAGTGGGGTAAGTGTAGGGAAAAAACAGAACTCACTGGAGAAGCTCAGCAGGTCTGGGAATCAGAGTTAAAGGGTACTGTATCATTCTCCGTGTTAATGTTTCCAGTTGGTGACTTTCAATTAAAAAGCTGGTCAGGTCACAGGGAGATCTGGACTGATTTCAGCTGGGCGTGGGATGCGGTTGGAAATGCAGATTAAAGTCGAATTTTCGATTGTAAACTTGTCCTGATTTAAACCCACTCTCCCCCATCAAGGGGCCGGAATACAATTCTTATTGTGTCCATTGCTGTGGGATCCAAGAATTTCCCACTTGGCTGGATGTGGGCTGAGGTTACCAGTCTCTTGTTGGACAGACGCCTCTGCCACGCCCCCGTTCAGGTAAACAACCCACCATCCCTCTTGCCCCAGGAGGCAGTGGAAGGCTCGCCTCCTGATAGAGAGGGCAGGGGCTGACAGAGAGGGCATTCCCTCTCTGAGCTGAGAGAGGGAGAAATCAGAGCAATATAAAACCACCTGATGAAGGAGCAGCGCTCTGAAAGCTAGTGCTTCCAAATAAACCTGTTGAACTATAACCTGGTGTTGTGGGATTTTTAACTTTGTCCACCCCAGTCCAACACCGGCATCTCCAAATCATAAAATTACTGGAGGGTCTCTGGACCCGAGGCGTTAACGGTGCTTTCTCTCTCCACAGATATAGCCAGACCTGCTGAGCTTCTCCAGTTATTTGCTTTTGTTATAGAAAATAGGAGCCGGAGGAGACCCTTTGAACCTGTTCCATCGTAGAATCTGATCACGGCTGATCACCCAGCTCAGTCCCCTGTTCCTGCTTTCTCCTTATTCCCTTTGATCCCTTTAGCCCTGAGCCAATTCTATCTCCTGTTCGAAAACATTCAATGTTTTGGCCTCAGATGCTTTCTGTTGTAGTGAATTCCCCAGGCTCACCATTCTCTGGGTGAAAACATTTCTCCTCATTTCAGTCCTAAATTGCCTACCCCATACCTTAGATTGTGAGCCCTGGTCATCCTTTCTGCATTTACCCTGGCTAGTCCTGTTAGACTTTTAAGAGATTTTTAAACATTTGAACCTCACCTTGTATCCATATCCTGCTCAGGGCAATAGTCATGATATCCACATTCCTGCCCACAAGATTAGAATCATAGAATCCCTACAGAGTAGAGCCAGGCCATTCAGCCCATCAGGTCCACCCACTACCCTATGCCTCAGATCCTTGCATTTCCCATGGCTAGCCCACCTAACTTACATGTTCCTGGACACTATGGGCAACTGACCATGGCAAATCCACTTAACCTGTACATCTTTGTGACTGTGGGAGGAAACCAGAGCACCCAGAGGAAACCTACACAGACACGGGGAGAACATGCAAACTCCACACAGACAGTCAACTGAGGTGGAATCGGACCCAGGTCCCTAGTGCTGTGAGACAGCAGTGCTAACCACTGAGCCACCATGCCACCCATTAATGCAGAAAGAATTGCATACACTCTGCAATGCCAGTGGGAGACCAGAACAATTAGCCTTTAGAATGTTGTATTCTGAAGTCATATTAGATGCACTGTATCTCTCTCTGTCTTTCACACACATATGGCTGAACTACATGACATTTTTCTCTGTTAATTTCACACCTCTGGTTTGACATGAGGATTGAGTCCAGGCTGATGGTTAATGAGCGGTTGGTTTCCTGAGGTTGCTGCTTCTCTCCTGTTGCGAGGAGCTGGGGGTGAAGTGGCTGTTACCCAGTCTCTGATGAGCTGTTTCCTTGCCTCAGGCATACCTGATCTACTCCGGCAGTGTGGCAGCAGGTGCCCAGAGCGGTATTGAAGAATGTAAGCACCAGTTCGCGTGGGACCGCTGGAACTGCCCAGAGAGAGCACTGCAGTTGTCCACACATAGCGGTCTGCGGAGCGGTAAGAGAAAGCCATGGGAGGGACAAGGGCAGAGACCTCCTTCAAACCCACTGCAGCATGGTTAGCATTGCCATCCAACCATTGGTGATGATTACTGTCACCCATTCACTGTACCTCCTGACCGGAACATGTCCTGGGGAGCTGATGGCCTAGTGGAATTAATCCAGAGACCCAGGTAATGTTCTGGGGACCCGGGTTCAAATCTTGCCATGGCAAATGGTGGAATTTGAATTGAATCATAAAATAAAAATCTGGAATAAAGTATCTAATGATGACCATGGACCCATTGTCAAAAAAATGCCTGTCTGGTTCATTAATGTCCTTTTGGGAAGGAAACTGCCTTCCTTATCTGGCCTGGCCTATAGGTGACTCCAAACCCACAGCTATGTGATTGACTCTTAACTGCCCTCTGGGTGATTAGGGATGGGCGATAAACACTACCTAATCCCATGGATGAATTAAAAGTAAATGTCCACAGGTCTACAATTACCAGATGCTCCACTTAGGGAGCATGAGCAGAACCTCAGAAAGAGGCCATTCAGCTCATTTCCCTCTTACGTCCCTGCAGTTGGACCTTAGCTCTGCAGGTTAGACATAGATGCCCGTGCTTTAGATTAGATTTTAGATTACAGTGGTGCTGGAAAAGCACAGCAGGTCGGGCAGCATCCGAGGAGCAGGAAAATCGACGTTTTGGGCAAAAGCCCTTCAGGAATGGAGGCAGGGAGCCTCCAGGGTGGATAGATGTCGGTGCATCTTGTCATTGGCTATTGCACTGTTGGTATTACTGACTGGGCCAGTATTTATTATCCACCGTTCTGGTCAATTATTAGTCTCCTGTGGGGTGGGGAGTGAAGGGGTCACAAACATTCTCCCTTCTGAAACTGAATGGGTTTTTAAACATGGTCATCATTAGATTAACTGTTTCCTGGATTCGACTGATACCATCAGCTGTAGTGAGATTTGAACCCATGCTTCTAGAGCCTCAGGTTGGGATTCTGGATGACGAGGCCAGTGACATTTCCACAAGACCCTTCCTCCCCTTATTGAATGAGTTAAAGGTTTCTGCCCTTACCACTAGGCAGCGAATTCAGACACCCGCCATCCTCCGGGTGAAAATGTGTGTTCCACATGTCTCTTTTATTGTTCTATAATTAAACGCGACAGCACCAAGTTCCGAACCAACTCATCGACACTTTCAGTGAAAAACCCAAGACTGAAGATGGTGGATCTCTGATATAAAGCAAACTGTGATCACTGAGAAAGGGAGAGCGCTGGAGATTATGTTCGACAAAGTGACCTTTCCTCTGATCAAATAGGGTTTCTGTTTGTGCTTCCAATATGTCTGCATCATATTTGTATTCCAAAGTTTGGCAGTGATTTTAGATAGCAGAGACTTTCCAGTATTTCTTGGGTTTTTAAAAAGAATTCAATCTGTTTTTTCTTTCTATATCTCCTTTTCCTCTTTTCATCCATCATGTATCTCTCCGCCTGTTATTTATCACAGTGTAGAATCTATTGTCCAGTTCTGTCCCTCGTCCTCAATCTCTAAGCCAGTCTCTCCCTCTATATCAGGGAGGTAAAATCAATGACTGCAGATGCTGGAAACCAGATTCTGGATTAGTGGTGCTGGAAGAGCACAGCAGTTCAGGCAGCATCCAAGGAGCAGCGAAATCGAGGTTTCAGGCAAAAGCCCTTCATCAGGAATAAAGGCAGAGAGCCTGAAGTGTGGAGAGATAAGCTAGAGGAGGGTGGGGGGTGCAGTCCTGAACTATCTCTTACCTTTATACATGAACGTCTCTTTCTACCTTCTCTGTGCCCTTGTGTCCCCGCACGTGAGGCCATTCAGCCCCTCAAGAGTCCTGCCAATCAATGAAGTCATGGTTGATCTGGGTCTTCAATTCAGCCATCTCTCTCTCTCAATATTTCTCTCCATATCTTTTTCTCTCTGTTTATTTGCCAACTTGTTGGATTTTTTTAGTCTCAAACAGACTCTGTTGCTCTCAGGGTTTATCTGTACAGAAGCCTCTTAGATACAAGTCATGGATCCCTCCTTACATCCTCTCCTCCTTCGCCAAATGGCACCATTTCCACCAGCCTCCCATCCTACAGCTACCCTCTTTTACCCCAACTCCCCTTCCTCATCTCCCAACACTGAGTCCCCACCTCAACATGGCCAGCTTATAGACCAACATACATCCCTTCTTTCCACGTGAAACCTCTGAGGTAACACAGGGCTGTTCTCTTATGGAGCATAAGTGAATTGTGACAAGAGAATTCCTCTGTCCTCCGCCAGCAAACCGAGAGGCTGCTTTTGTCCATGCTATCAGCTCAGCGGGTGTAATGTACACACTGACCAGAAACTGCAGTCTGGGCGATTTCGACAACTGTGGCTGCGATGATTCACGGAACGGGCAACCAGGTAAGGAGTTGGCCACCAACATGTCGCACGGGTCAAGGGAGAAGCTGTATTTGGGCGGCGCCGATGGTGGCAATAACCATGTGCTTGATGCAGGAGGACAGGGCTGGCTGTGGGGAGGCTGCAGTGACAATGTGGGCTTCGGTGAGACCATTTCCAAACAGTTTGTCGACGCGCTGGAGACCGGCCAGGACGCCAGGGCTGCCATGAATCTGCACAACAATGAAGCCGGGAGGAAGGTAATGTTCACACAATCGTCACTCCCATCCACTCCTGTCTCTGCTGCAAAGAACACCCTTAAAATCAGAGCTGGGAATAAAATCACACAGAGGGTCACAAAAAATGTTCCATCACCAAACAAGTGGTTTATGATTGGTACCATTGAGTGTTACCTCACTTCCACATGCTCAATGTTGCCAATGTCTGATAACCAGAGGGCACAGATTTAAATAAATTGGCAAAAGAAGCAAAAGTGGCTTGAAAAAAAAAACTTCTTCACTCAACAAATAAGGGCTGGAATACTTTGACTGAGAGTTTGGTAAAGGTATGTTCAATAGATGCATTCAAAATGCACTTGAAAATGAACAATGTGTAATGCAACTTGGAGGAGGTCAGAGAGTGGTGGAGAATGGCATCCTCAGCGAGATTGTGCAGGCATGAAGGGCCAAATGGCCTCCTTCTGTGTGGTAACAATTCTGTGATTCTGTAACATTCCTGTGCAGAACCCTGTCCTTTGCAATGAGAAACAAATTGCACCTTTCTCAAACTAAACAAATGGTTTGAGGGACAGCCATTCCCTGCATTCCCCAGGGCAACACCTTGACCACAATGAGTTAACTTGTCAACCAATTGACGTCATTTTCTCATGCCTCATATATTGTTGTCCCTCTTAAGATTAGGTATTCTTGTGAGTCTGTCTTGATGAGGGCTAGACAAGAATTTTCAACAGTAAAATGATCTATTTTTATAATTAGCCTTGAGAGTGGTCTATGTATCTGGCAACTCGTCGATGCAAAATTAAATGATATCACAATCTGTGCATGCATTTCTTTCCCTTAAAATGTAGAGTAGTTGACTCTGAGGTCCAAGCTTTGGAATTATAGAGCAACAACCGTTATGCCAGTAACTGTGATGAACAATGGATTGAGTTAATTGACAGCAAAACAAAATAGAACCTAGATTCTAAACACTTACATTTGATCTGCACATCCCCTGGCTGTGGGTTTATCCAGCTAACCTGTTATAACATTAATGGAATAGCATTTATCCAATTTACTAATTAGCCAAGTTTGGACATTTCAACAATTATCTAAATGTATGTGTTAACCAAAGTATAATTACTTCATTTTTATCCAGTTTACATGCAGTCTAAGGTTGGATCGAGTAGCTCAGTGTTTCAAATTATTCACTGTATCGAAGAAGAGTGTTTCAGTAACAGGTCCACAATCTCTTCCCACCCTATCCCACATATATTCAGTAAGCTTCCATTGCATTGCTCAACCACTAATGCAGTAGGGACATGACGTGTATCATTACACAATGCATTATATCAACTCACTAAGATCCCTCTGTCAGCACCCTCTTGCACAGTCTATCATCTAGAAGGACAAGGTTAGCAGACATACATGAGCACACAACACCTCAAAATTCCATCCAAGTCACACAACATCTGATTTGGAACTATAACATTGGTCTTTAACTGCCACTTAGTTTTTGTATAGTACCTAAATCTTTATTTTAGTTCTGACCTCATCTGAGGATATATTAGTAATATTCAACTTCATGATGTGATAAAAACATTGATGTTTCTATGAACAGTGGTTACATTTTGTGGGCGGCACGGTGGCACAGTGGTTAGCACTGCTGCCTCACAGCGCCTGAGACCCGGGTTCAATTCCCGACTCAGGCGACTGACTGTGTGGAGTTTGCACGTTCTCCCCGTGTCTGCGTGGGTTTCCTCCGGGTGCTCCGGTTTCCTCCCACAGTCCAAAGATGTGCGAGTCAGGTGAATTGGCCATGCTAAATTGCCCGTAGTGTTAGGTTAGGGGTATGGGTGGGTTGCGCTTCGGCGGGTCGGTGTGGACTTGTTGGGCCGAATGGCCTGTTTCCACACTGTAAGTAATCTAATCTAATCTAAAAAAAAATTTTCCAGTTCTATTCTAACTGATAATAACTTCTTGTGAGCTGAATCATCATTCAAGTTTGGACAGATGGTCTGGATTAACAATTCTAAAATTTCGAATATTCTGTCAAACTGTTCTGTTTAACTGCACTAACTACTTCCTAAGATGTCTGAGGTGAAAGTTGAAAATATTACTGATCTGTTTAGTAGTTAACCTGTAACTAATCAAAAGTATTAACTTCGCGGTGTCTGCAAGGCTAATCTAAGTAATGATGACCCAGAAACAATCGTTTATTATCTTAAAAACCAACTAATTTGAAATGCCATTAAGGGAAGGAATCTGCCAATTTTATCTGGCCTGGCCTACAGGTGACTCCAGACCCACAGTAATGCGGGAAGCTGTTACTGCACTCAAAGGTCAGGCAATTAGAAATGGGCAGTAAATTATAGCCTTTATAGTGATAGTGTCTAAAAGTATAAGAGCAATTCTAATGGTGGTTACATTTTCCCTGCCTGGAAGATGATGCGAGGCAATGAAAAGTGCTATATAAATGCATATTTTTTTCAAAGATTGATGAAAGGATAAGGACATCCAATCCCCATCCAATTGCCCAGAGGCCAGTTAAGAGTCAACCACATTGCAGTGGGTCTGAAGTTACATGTAGACCAGACCAGGTGAAAATGGCAGATTTCTTTCCCTCATGGGCATTAGTGAATGGATTTTTCCCACAATCGATAATGTTTTCAAGGTCATCATTAGATTGTTAATTCCAAATTCTTACTTAATTCAATTCCACCATCTGTTGTGGTGTGATTCAGACCGAGGTCTCCAGAACATTACACAGGTCTCTGGCTTAATAGTCTAGCAATAACATCACTAGGCCATCATGCACCTGTATCTAAAATATCTACAAAATGTAGTTACTGAACAGAGGGTAAAATGTAATATTTCTGTTCCTCAGGCAGTCAAAGGCACAATGAAGCGAACCTGTAAGTGTCACGGTGTGTCTGGCAGCTGTACGACACAGACTTGTTGGCTGCAGCTACCAGAATTCCGAGAGGTGGGCAACTATCTGAAGGAGAAGTATCACAAAGCGCTGAAGATTGACCTGCTGAAAGGGGCGGGCAACAGCGCGGCGAGCAGAGGGGCGATCGCCGAGACCTTCAGCTCCATCTCCAGGAAGGAGCTGGTGCACCTGGAGGATTCACCTGATTACTGCCTGGAGAACAAGACCCTGGGGCTGCAGGGAACAGAAGGCAGGGAGTGCGTGAGGAAGGGGAAGCTGCTGAGTAAGTGGGAGAAGAGAAGCTGCAAGAGGCTGTGTGGGGACTGTGGCCTGGCCGTGGCCGAGAGGCGAGCCCAGATGATGAGCAGCTGCAACTGCAAATTCCACTGGTGCTGTGCCGTGAAGTGTGAGCAATGCCGGAAAACCATCACGAAATACTTCTGTGTCAAAAAAGACAAGAGATCCCGGAATGACAGCGCCTCAAAGAGGAAGGAAGGGAGGCTTGGAATGAGGCACTAAGGCCGTTCTCTTGAACTGACCAGTGACAATGCAAACAAAGACAATTAAACAACAAGGCCAACTCTCCTCTGGTCTCAAATTGGCCGGCGTTAGCAAACTGAGAAGTAGATGTAAAAAAAAGAGGCACTGTGTTTCCTTTGAGAAGTTGGACAGATCGTTTTCAGTCAATATAGCATTGTTCGTTTCATTTTTGAACTGTTGCAAACTATCAGACAGCTCAGAGACCAGCAACCTGTAAGTATCATAGCGCAGCTACTGCTGATGTGGTGGGATATGGGGCTTGCATTTCCGACCAAGAGTAACATCTACCCCAATGGAGTCTTTAGGGCCAGCCATTTCTTGGCAGTTCCCCAAGGCTGGCATTTACAGGCTTCCTGGCACAGGTGCGTGTTAATGGCATCATCATCCTTCCATTCTTGATATATTCACCCTTTGTGTTTCCCCCCACCCCCACATCCTTCACTTTAGCTTAGAATCAGAGAATATTACAGCATGGGAGAGGCCCTTTGTCCCATCATGTCTGTGCCAATCATCAAGCGCCTATCCATTTTCTAATCCCATTTTCAAGCATGTGGCCCTCCAGCCTCATATACTAAGGCATTTCAAGTGATTATCTAAACGCTGGTTAGCATGGACGAGTTGGGCCAAAGAGCCTTTTTCCATACTGCATGACTCTATGACTCCTTAAATATTGTGATTGTTCCTGCCTCTTTCAGGCAGTACGCTCCAGACACTCACCAGTCTCTGAGCAAAAGTATTCGGCCTCATATTGCTCCTGTCCTTCACCTGAAATCTATATCTCGGGTTATTGATCTGTCGATGAAGGGGAAAAGTTTCTTCTTATCTACCCAATTGCCCCCACATCAGCCTTCTCTGCTCTAAGGAAGACAACCCCAGCCTTATCTAATCCCTCTTCAGAGCCCTTCGGGTTTATTTCCAATTCAAAAGGCTTGCATTTGTAAAGCATGCACACAGCCCCAGGATGTGGCAGTACACTGCAGCCATTGAAGTGTTCTTCTGGAAAGTCTGTTAAAAGGCAACCTCAAAATGCCACCCAGCATTCAAGGAAAGAGGGCATGGCTTTTGCCCCAGATCCTCTGCCAGTTCCACCTACAGTGAGCTTAGGGAATAGCATTGGAGTGGCGAATGTGATCCATCAAGGTCAAAGTGTGTGTGTCTCTCTTTCCAGCAATGCACCAACCATGATTGAGTCACCCTCATCAATAAAATAGGTGAGTCCCACCGACCCAGCCTGAATGATCCAGTGGATCTGTGGTCTTCTGTCTTGAAGCTGGTATTTTGGAGGTTGCTGTCTGGTATCCTGTGACAGTATCAGGGGGTGGGCAATGCATTTTGAGAAATCGTGGAACTGTCCCCATGTTCCAGAACTCACAGTTTGCAGGAATTAGACCTAGCTGGGCCAGAGAGTGGTATGATGTTCACAAGCTGCCCAACCATTGAACTGATTAGGGTGGTGAATGTGTCTATAATGTCCTGGCCAGTGGGTGGTGCTTCCTGTCACCAGGACCCACTGAGGATATGGCCCCACTGCCACTTCAGATTGAGATTCCACTCCAGGCAGGCCCCCATTTCAGAAAGGTGTCTCACAAAGTATCGTAAATGCCACTCTGAAGGGGTTTCTTCTCTATTGATCATTCTATTTTTAGGTATTCCTTTGTGGGGTGTTGGCATTGTTGGGCAAGGCCAGTGTTTCATGCCCATCCCCAATTTCCCTTGAACTGATGGGCCTGCTAGGCCACTTCAGAGGGCAAAATCAAGAGGCAGCCACATTGCCGTGGGTATGGAGTCACATGTAGGCCAGACATGGTAAGATCGACAGAGTCCCTTTGTTTTGTCAACTAGAAGGGGTTTTCACAGCAATAGACAACCATTTGGCCAGTGAGAGCAATACATTTCCTTCACTAAAGGACACACATTTGAGGTAATTCCAATCCTTTTCTTGCTCTCTGTTCGTAGGACCGAATTAGTAAGAGGCTTCAGTCTTGGTGATAGGGCATGAAGTGAAAAATAGCAAAAAGGAGTTTAGTTGTCTCCATTACAAAAAAAAAGCACAATGGATCCTGAGGGGTATAAATTGGCTAGTTAGCCCCTCAAACCTAATCCGCCACTTGCTATGAGCATGACATGGATTAAACTTCATCTTAAGCTCCTTGGTTTTAATTCATGTCTTTGGTTAATACATTTCTGTCTCATAAATTAAAATACTGCAGATGCTGGAAATCTGCAACAAACCCTAGAGAAACTCAACAGGTCTGGCAGCATCTGCGCAGTGAGACAGAGAGACAAGAGTGAAGAAGAGTCACACTGGACTCGAAATGTTAAGTCTGTTTCTCTCTGCACGGATGCTGCCAGACCTGTTGAGTTTCCCCAGCATTCTCTGCGCTTGTTTCAAGTTTACACTGGAACCCCAGCCACAACCACGTGTCGTCTGGAAGAAGTCACTGCTCTGTCCACCTGCTGGATGTAGAAATGGGGACGGACTGGGCAGAGGGGAGGAGTGCTTTCTGCCTGTGCCCAATGTGGGTGAGGTTGTTAGCTAACAAGGGAGCTGAGTTCCATCCTTCAGTAACCTGTAGTTAAATAGGAGGGGGCCTCTAGTTTAATGAATTAGGAGTGGTGCAGTGGTAGTGTCCATAGTTCCATGCTTGGAGGCCTGCCTTCAAGTACCACCTACTCCAAAGGTGTGTTAACAACAATCTGAACAGGTTAATTAGACAATATTTAAAGCAGGGCAAAAGTGAGGACAGCAGATGCTGGAGATCAGAGTTTAGATTAGAGTGGCGCTAGAAAAGCACTGCAGATCAGGCAGCATCCTGCTCCTCAGATACTGCCTGACCTGCTGTGCTTTTCCAGCACCACTCTAATCTAGTATCTACAGCAGCTCAGACCTGAACAGGACAATGAAGCTCTCTGGCTGATCAATGGATTTTTGTTAGTTCACCTCATCGAAGGGTATAAAGCAAAGACAGGTCAGTAGCGTTGGGCTACAAATGAGCTGTAATTTCTACTCAACCTTTTCTGACATGTTATTACATACCATGAGCCTGGCTCTCCCAGCTCAGAGGCAGGGACATTACCACTGCGCCACAAGAGCGCTGTCGTTGCATTTGACGTTGGGGTTCACATGACTGTCCCCACCGTCCAGATGGTGGGCAGTTACACATCAAACTGGGTTTGACCCCCCCCCCCCCCAGACTGGGTCTCAAAGGGAAAAGTCCCAGTGATCCACCGGGCGGTATGAAAATGGAACAGGGAGCACAATGCAAGTTAAAGGGTTGGTCTGACAACATTAATGAGCAGAGGTTCCTCCCCCTCCCACACTAAATGACTATTTAATCGTGTAATGTCCAGGTACATGAAGCACTTTGTACATGGTTAGCTTATTGCACCGCCACCCAGATGTTTTGATGTCCTGAAATCCTTTCGATTCTCGATGTTAGTTTCCTTGTTGCAAAGTGTAGACGCTGTGCAGTTTTGGAATTCAAACTCATTTCGATTCTCATTCCGTTTTGGAACACGGAACCCGGTCTCTCGCTCCGGTCTCTTTTATAGGTTGTAACCGAGCCAGTGCAGGAGAAGTTGTTGCCGTGGAATATCTGGGTTTGATGGACTGTGCTATTTTCGTTTATCGTTATCTGACGCGACTCTCGCTCCAGCAGCAAGTCACATTTCTAATCCAATTTCCTTTTGTTAGCATTTCCCAGTAAAACAAGACAAATTGAATTCGGGAACATAGAAAAATCATTAATATCAGCTCTTTAAGTTATCCAATGTTACTTAAAACAACCATTATTAAAAACCGTACTTTCAAACTAATATCAGAATGCTGATTTGGTGGCGTTACTTTGGAGTCAGTCGATTATGATCACTCTTGTCATTTTTTTTGTTGTGAGAGGGGCTCCCCCCCCCCCCCCCCTCCTCAAAGGTGTAGTAACTCGGGAGGAGTACATGACTGTAGATGCTCGAATCTGAACTGAAAACCACAAATGTTGGGGATCAGAGCGGGTCGGGCATTAAAATAACTTGGAGGTCTGCGCGTTGGAAGCAAAGTCCAAATGGGATGTGAAAGTATAATCCATAGCATTTGGCGCAGTTCGCATTTCTAAACGTCCACCTGCTCTTGCGATTCACAACTAAAAGTCTGTTTTCCAAAAGTTCCCTTTTCGTTTTCACTGTCCCGTTCGTAACCAGTTTCAGAAATTGAAATAATTTTAAAAATCATTTACACAGCGCTAACGCCATTAGTTCTGGAGAACGTAGTAAAATAGGATTTTATAGAGTTTAAAGATATCTAAAGTTTATATGTATTTAAATTGCACGATGACTTTATAAGCGCTGTGCATATTCTCCCAAGCACATTGTTTTTCACGCAGGGTAAACATGTTACATTTACATACGTGCACATACATTTTAAAGATACACGCTGACAAAACATGAACATGTTATGTTTGCACATAAATGTTTGTATGTGCCGAACACAGTTATAGTTTACTCCATGTTAAACATTTACAAGACATAATGTATCATACGGTACTTTTGAGAAACTTAATACTATTTCAAATTCAGTACATTTTAGCTTTCACCTTCCGTTGGGACGTGGAATTGGGTTATTTTCTCAGTATGTTTTACTATTCGATTTAAATATCGGAGATGTGAGTTTTGAAATATAATTAGAGCAATATATCACTGCAGTTGGAAGAGATTAAAAACTGTTTGCCTTTGACTCGGATCGCTTCTTGTTACAGTTGTACAGAGTTTTGTAATTGGACAAAGTACCTGTCTAATGCTCACCAGAGGATTGCAAGTGTAAAGAGTTCAGACCAGAATACTGTCTCCAGAACTCCCCGACACACTCACTTCCAGCCTCTGCACACTCAAGTAAAACCGAACACAGTGAAGATTTGTCTGGAATCCCTAAAACAAAACCTTGCAGCTTTGTCGGTGGATAATATTTCAAATGTATTTCCTTCCCCCTTCAGCCGTTAATAACGACAGGAACTCCGTTAATTCCGGCTTCGTTCCCCGGGAAATTACTCCTCTTTTCGGGAAAGTCAAAGCTTACACACACACAGACACACACACACTTCCCCCCCCCCCCCCCCCCCACACACACACACTCAGAAACACACACCCACACTCCCATACACATACACACATACTACCACACACACAGACTCCCAACACACACACACACACACTCCCCCCCACTCCCATACACATACACACATACTACCACACACACAGACTCCCAACACACACACACACACACTCCCCCCCACACACACACACTCAGAAACACACACCCACACTCCCTACACACACTCCCATACACATACACACATACTACTACACACACACACACAAACACAAACATACACACACTGCCACACACACACCCACACCCCTCTACACACACATACTGACACACACACACTCCACCCACACCACCTGCACAACTCCCACACACATCCACACACACACACAATCCTACACACACATAGACACACATACACATACTCCCACACAAATACACATACACTCTACATACACACACATACCCATACACACACACACCCACACACACATACCCATACAAACACTCCCACACATGCACACTCCCACACACACACTCCCATACACACACATACCCACACATACTCCCACACACATACACTACCACACACACATATATTCCCACACACATATATTCCCACACACATTCACTACCATACACACGCACACCCACACACAGTCCCATACACACAGCCACACACACACACTTACCCACACACACTGCCACACACACACTCCCCCCACACACACTCCCACACACATACACACACAGCCACACACAACCACACACACCCCCACACACACACACATACCCACACACACTCCCACATACACACACACTCCCCCCACACACACTCCCACACACACACACTCCCCCCACACACACTCCCACACACACATACACACACTCCCACACAAACACATACACACTCCAACATAAACACACACACACGCACACTCCCACACACAAATCAAACCTATTTAGTCACTGAACTGGACACCACTTTCGAACGGTTTATTCATCATTTGAGATGATATTTCAAATCAAACTGTAAAAATACCTCACTGTATTTCGGTTTCAACCCCTCCCCAATTGGGATGTTTCTGAATCCATCAATTAAATTTGTTTTGTCTGTGCGTGAGAGTGCATTGTAAGAACATCTTATTTAAGTACATTTTGTTGTAGGTAATTACATTTCCTTTAAATACACACCACTGATTCAACAATATTTCTGCTTGATTCAAAATATTAACGAACAGCAAACAAAAAATGTTTGCTTACAGCTTTTCTCCCAATTTCTTTAGTCACACCTACCTGCCTGTGTGGATTTTTGTCTACATTAATAGAATGGGACTCTATAGGAGGTGACCAACAGGGCTATTGTCTCTGTACCTGCTCTAACTTGCCACCTCCGAGCCCCTTCCCTACAATTATTCCTTTTCGATTTCCTTTAAATCCAATTTATTTCTGGAAGTTGTTTCTGAATCTCACGCAGACACATTCTCTGGCCGCTCGCTCAGGATCAGAACGCAATAAAAGCCAATCACTCGACGCTGGAGAGCTGACCCAAAGACAGAAAGTGCTGGAGAAACTCAGCAAGTCTGGCAGATTCTGTGGAGAGAGAGAAACAGGATTAACGTTTGGAGGTGCGTGAATGGAATGAGCTGCCAGAGGAAGTGATGGAGGCTGGTACAATTACAACATTTAAATGGCACCTGGATGGGTATATGAATAGGAAGGGTTCAGAGGGACATGGGCCAAGGGCTGGCAAATGGGACTAGATTAGGTTAGGATATCTGGTCGGCATGGACGAGTTGGACCAAATTGTCCATTTTTGTGCTGTACATCTCAATGACTCTATGAATCCAGTGTGGACATCCCGATGAACACGTTCTGTCAGTGTGTGTGTGTGTACGTGCGTGTAACAATTACAAAGAAAGAGCTCACAAACACATGCTGGGCAGATATTAAGAGAGACAGAACAACTGAGCTTGGAATAAGACATACTGGACTCAAAATATTAACTTTATTTCTCTGTCTGCAGATACTGTCAGACCTGCTGAGTCCCTCCGCCAACACTTTCTGTTTGTTCCTGAGGAGGACTGAGTGGACATTCACACCCACTTTGGCTTGCCCCCAATATCCATTCTTCCGACCTTGGTCTATTTGGCCAGTGTGGCGAACTCTGTCTATCCCTAACTGCCCTTGAGTGGTGGCTGGAGCATTTCAGAGCCAAGCCATCACACTGTTGTGAGGCTGGAGTCACACCAGCTGAAATGTTGCTGGTTAAAGCACAGCAGGTTAGGCAGCATCCAAGGAACAGGAAATTCGGCTTATGCCCGAAACGTTGAATTTCCTGTTCCTTGGATGCTGCCTAACCTGCTGTGCTTTAACCAGCAACACATTTTCAGCTGTGATCTCCAGCATCTGCAGACCTCATTTTTTACCTGGAGTCACACCAGGCCAGATAAGGAAGGCGGATTGCCTTCCTGTAGTCAACTAAGTGGAGGTTTCACAATAATGGCTGCCCATAGAGATTAACCTTCAATTCCAAATTGTATTCATCAAATTTAAACTCCACTGGTTGGCCTCATAAATCTAATGTTTTTTTTTGCTTTTTGTGCACCGTCTCTGCAGCATTAACATTATATTCCTCACCCTGTTCTATCACCTCCCTTGTATGGTCTGATCGGCCTGTACTGAACACAAAACAAAACTTTTCACTGTACCCAGGTACATGTGACAATAATAAATCAAATCACATCCCACTTCTCAGCCTTTGATGAAACTCTTGCCTGAAGGTTCTGAACAAAGGTCACTGGGCCTGAAAGGTTAACTCTGATTTCTCTCCACAGATGCTGCCAGACCTGCTGAGCTTTTCCAGCAATTTCTGTTTGTGTTTCGGATTTCCAACGTCTGCAGTTCTTTCGTCTTCCCTCCCCGCCTTGTATCACGGTGTTCCTCAAGCTCTGTGCTTCCCACCCCCAACCCCCACCCCACCTTCCTTTCACAAACTGAATTGTGTGTGTTTGTATGGTCGGAGTTCTCAATGCTGCTGTCAACTTCCCCCGCCCGCCCAGACAGGTATCTGAAAACCAGCGGGAGAAAACGGCGAGAGAGAGAGAGAGAGACGGGTGGACACACACCCGTTGTCTCCAAGATTTATTTTTGTTGCTGCTCTCGGGCTGCAGCGATGTTGCAACCCCGGAGACGGACGTGAACTCCGGCCAGGTGAGCAAGAACCGGGTGACAGGGAGGCTGGAGGGTCTGAATCCAGCCAGTGCTGGCCTGAGATTGGGCAGGACCAGGAGACAGCAGCGAGGGGAGGGGAGGGGAGACTGACTCCAGTGGACGCGCTCCCATTGAAGTGGCTGTCGCTGAGGCCGCCTGAAAGCCGAGACTCACTCTCTCTCTCTCTCTAACAGCCCGTTCTGATTCTCCCAACTACTACACGGGAGTCCCCCTCCTCCTAAATTCAGGAAGGTTAGTGCCCGGGGCAGTCTGTGAGTCAAACACCTGGCTTCCTACTGCTATTTTTCAGGTAATTACACAGCTAATGGCATTCACTCCTGTGGCCTGGAATGGATTATTACCCCTGCTTTTCCCCCTTTGTTTTTGGTGATGGGGAAGATGTTAAGGGAACGGACTATATTGGCAGTTGGAGGACTGTCAATAGGAGTGCAAAACAATCTCACCCAAGGGGCAGCTTGGTTCCAATTTCTTCATCAGACCCATGGAGCTCCCAATCTAATTGGTCATATTGGCATGTACTATGCAAATTCTCTTCCCATTGTCCCATCCTTAATCTCCATGGAAGACCTCAACATTAGCGCGATTTCGAGTTTCCTTACTGTATAATGCAAGTTTAATTAACTTCTGTGAGGATTTAAACATTAAACAAGCAGGCAAGACGTATCCCTGCGTTGCTTCATTTTGCATGCAAATCCCTTTTCCACGCTACCTTAGATCTGCCCCTTAAAGTTTGGGAAAATGTAGGAGACACGCACATTTCTTGCCCTGCGCAACTGCTCTTTCACTCATCAAGGCTTCCTTTATTGACATGACAATGACTGGAGACTTAAATCAGCTTCCAATCCGCAGCTGCTCAACAATGTAATCTCTCTCTTTCAACGAGCTGGCTGCATGAAAGGATTTGGGAAAGGTATTTGCATAGTCTCACACTGCTCATTGAATAGAAGTTAGTGCAAGTATTATACCCGAACAAGTGGCTTTATCAACAAATGCTTGCAAACAACCTCAAAACACACACGATCATTAAACCCAACCGAAGGAGACGTGATGTTATCCCATCAAGGATTAAAGTTCCATTCACCTCTCTCAGGATACTTTTTGCCCACAGTTCCAAAAGTTGAGACTTTTTTTGGAGGGGGGAAAGATGTTCTCTTATTCCACCCCCCCCCCCCCCCCTCCACACACACACACACATTTTTGGTCTGATATGGGATCGAAAGCAAATTTTAAAGCTTTTTTTTAAAAAAAGCAGTAAGTTTGAAGGGAAAGTGGATCCTTTATATCACAAATAACAGCCCTTGGATTCCTCATACCCGAGTTTACGTTAACCCTTCAATGAAAGATGTACACTTTAATCCCAGACCCCTCGCCTTTCGGCGCGTACTTATCCAACTCTTATTTAAATGCTGTTAAAATCCCTGCCTCACTGCTCACTTGTTGAAAGCAAAGCACTCCATCGCCTGGTAACTGTGTTTGTGCATACGAAAGGGAAGATTTAAATCCTCGCCTCTTCTCTCTCAGGTTTAACCTCATTAAGGACATAATTCTCTAAAATTCACTCAATTTCTAAAGGTCTACCAGCCAAGGAAAAGGGGTGAGGTGCCGAGTGGCGGTTAGCATTTTATCAATGTTTCAGACACTCTCCTTTGGCTTAGTTCTGTCTAATCCGTACCCACGTTTGAATTTAGTCCAGACCGGTACCTGTTTTCCCTGTTGACACTGATCAGGCTTTAGAGTCATAGAGATGTACAGCATGGAAACAAACCCTTTGGTCCAACCCGTCCATGCCGACCAGATATCCCAACCCAATCTAGCCCCACCTGCCAGCACCCGGCCCACATCCCTCCAAACCCTTCCTATTCATATACCCATCCAAATTCCTCTTAAATGTTGCAATTGTACCAGCATCCACCACTTCCTCTGGCAGCTCATTCCATACACGTACCACCCTCTATGTGAAAAAGTTGCCCCTTAGGTCCCTTTTATATCTTTCCCCTCTCATCCTAAACTTGTGCCCTCTAGTTCTGGACTCCCCAACCCCATGGAAAAGACTTTGCCTATTTATCCTATCCATGCCCCTCATAATTTTGTAAACCTAAGGTCACCCCTCAGCCTCTGATGCTCCAGGGAAAACAGCCCCAGCCTGTTCAGCCTCTCCCCATAGCTCAAATCCTCCAACCCCAGCAACATCCTTGTTGATCTTTTCTGAACCCTTTCAAGTGTGACAACATCTTTTCGATAGGATGGAGACCAGAATTACAAGCAATATTCCAACAGTGGCCTAACCAATGTCCCGTACAGCCGCAACATGACCTCCCACTCCTGTACTCAGTACTCTGACCAATAAAGGAAAGCATACCAAGCGCCTCCTTCACTATCCGATCTACCTGCGATTCTACTTTCAAGGAGCTATGAACCTGCACACCAAGGTCTCTTTGTTCAGCAATACTCCCTAGGACCTTACCATTAAATGTATAAGTCCTGCTAAGATTTGCTTTCCCAAAATGCAGCACCTCGCATTTATCTGAATTAAACACCATCTGCCACTTCTCAGTCCATTGGCCAATCTGCTCAAGACCCCATTGTAGTCTGAGGTAACCTTCTTCGCTGTTCAGTACACTTGATATTTTGGTGTCATCTGCAAACTTATTAACTATAACCTCTTATGCTCACATCCAAATCATTTATATAAATGATAAAAGCAATGGACCCAGCACCAATCCTTGTGGCACACCACTGGCCGCAGGCCTCCAGTCTGAAAAGCAACCCTCCACTAGAACCCTCGGTCTTCCACCTTCCCGCCAGTTTTGTATACAAATGGTTAGCTCGCTCTTCATTACATATGATCTAATCTTGCCCACTAGTCTACCATGAGGAACCTTGAATACCATATTGAAGTCCATATCAATCACATCCACCACTCTGCCCTCATCAATCCTCTTTGTTACTTCTTAAAAAAATTTAATCAATTTCATGGGACATGATTTTCCACACACAAAGCTATGTTGACGATCCCTAATCAGTCCAAATATGTGTAAATCCTGTCTCTCAGGTTTCCTTCCAACAACGATGTCAGGCTCACTGGTCTGTAGTTAGTTCCCTGACTTTTCCTTACCACCTGTCTTAATAAGTGGCATCACGTTAGCCAACCTCCAGTCTTCTGGCACCTCACCTGTGACTATCAATGATACAAATATCTCAGTAAGAGGCCCAGCAATCACTTCCCCAGCTTCCCGCAGAGTTCTAGGGTATTCCTGATCAGGTCTTGGGGATTTATCCACCTTTAGGTATTTCAAGACACCCAGCACTTCAGCCCCTGTAATATTGACATTTTTCAAGAAGTCATGATCTATTTCTCCTATTCTGAATCTTCTATGTCCTTATCCACAGCAAACACTGATGCAAAATGTTTAGTATCTCCCCACCTCCTGCGGTTCCACATATCAGCTGCCTTGCTGATCTTTAAGGGGCCCTTTACTCTCTCTAGTTACCCTTTTGTCCTTAATGTACTTATAACATCCCTTTGGATTGTCCTTAACCCTATTTGCCAAAGCTGCCTCGTGTCCAGTTTCTGCCCTCCTGATTTCTTTCTTAGAGTATAAAGGTAGTAGGAGTATACATAAGAACACTCAATCACTAATCTGTACCTGACATATGCTTCCTTCTTTTTCTTGACCAAAACTTCAGTTTCTCTGGTCATCTAGCATTCCCTTTCACCTTAACAGGAATATACTGGACTCTCATTATCTCATTTTTGAAGACTTCCCATTTCCAGCTGTCCCTTTACTTATAAATATCCACATCCAACGTTTGGAACTTCCTAATACCGTCAAAATTGGCCTTCCTCCAATTTAGAACTTTAACTTTTAGATCCTATCCTTTTCCATCACTATTTTAAAACTAGAATTATGGTCACTGGCCCCAAAGTTCTCCCCCACTGCTACCTGACACTTCCCTGTCTTATTTCCCAGTAGGAGGTCAGGTTTTGCACCTTCTCTAGTAGGTACATCCACATACTGAATCAGAAAGTCTTTTTGTACATACTTAAATTCCTCTCCATCTAAACCTTTAACCCTATGGCAGTCCCAGTCTATATTTGGAAAGTTAAAATCCCTTACCATTACCAGTCTGTTATTCTTACAGATAACTGATCACCTTATAAATTTGTTTCTCTATTTCCTGCTGACTATTGGGGGTGGGGCAAAGTACAATCCTAATACAGTGATCATCCTTTCTTATTTCTCAGTTCTACCCAACTAACTTCCCTGGACACATTCCTAGGAATATTCTCCCTAGGTACACTATAATGTTATCCCTTATCAAAAAGGCCACTCTCCCCTCCCCACCCCTCTCCCTTTCTGTCCTTCCTAAAGCATTTGTATCCTGGAACATTTAGCTTTCAGTCCTGTCCATCCCTGAGCCATGTATCGGTGATTGCTGATATCCTTGTCCCCTGTTCCTTACAATGCGCTGAGTTCATCTGCCTTCCCTGTTTAATTTACCTTGTTTGCTGCTTTGTACCTGTCTGCCGAGTGTTTGATTTGCACCATTTCCCAACTGTACCAGTCTCAGGTTGATCTCTTTCCTATCTCCCTGGGTCCCTGCTCCCCATCTTACGAGTTTAAATCCTCCCAAACAGCAAATCTTCCTGCCAGTATATTAGTCCCCTTCCAATTCAAGTGCAAATGAATTTGAAATAGTAAAATTCAAATGTTACAGAAAAAGACATAATCCTCATATTGCACTCAGCAGTATAATTCACACAAAATATAGGGAAAATATACGTATTGTATTGTAAGAGTGTGCAAATTGGTTTGAGGGGATTTGGATTGGTAGAGACATTGCCATGAAAAATGCACCAGTTAATGAGGTCTGACTGCACTGTTAACTTTGGTCAAGGCATTGTCCTAAGAAATATGCCTGAGAATGGCCACCATCTGTTTTGTTGCTTGAAACAGGCAATAGCTGAAAATGTGTTGCTGGTTAAAGCACAGCAGGTTAGGCAGCATCCAAGGAACAGGAAATTCGAGGTTTTGGGCATAAGCCCTTCATCAGGAATGAGGAGAGTGTGCCAAGCAGGCTAAGATAAAAGGTAGGGAGGAGGAACTTGGGGGAGGGGTGATGGAGATGTGATAGGTGGAAGGAGGTCAAGGTGAGGGTGATAGGCCGGAGTGGGGTGGGGGCGGAGAGGTCAGGAAGAGGATTGCAGGTTAGGAGGGTGGTGCTGAGTTGAGGGAACCGACTGAGACAAGGTGAGGGGGGAGGGGAAATGAGGAAACTGGAGAAATCTGAGTTCATTCCTTGTGGTTGGAGGGTTCCCAGGTGGAAGATGAGGCGCTCCTCCTCCAGCCGTCGTGTTGTTATGTTCTGCCGGTGGAGGAGTCCAAGGACCTGCATGTCCTCGGTGGAGTGGGAGGGAGAGTTAAAGTGTTGAGCCACGTGGTGGTTGGGTTGGTTGGTCCGGGCGTCCCTGAGGTGTTCTCTGAAGCGTTCCGCAAGTAAGCGGCCTGTCTCCCCAATATAGAGGAGGCCACGTCGGGTGCAGCGGATGCAATAGATGATGTGTGTGGAGGTACAGGTGAACTTGTGGCAGATATGGAAGGATCCCTTGGGGCCTTGGAGGGAAGTAAGGGAGGAGGTGTGGGCGCAAGTTTTACATGTCCTGCGGTTGCAGGGGAAGGTGCCGGGAGTGGAGGTTGGGTTGGTGGGGGGTGTGGACCTGATGAGGGAGTCACGAAGGGAGTGGTCTTTGCGGAACACCTCAGGGACGCCCGGACCAACCAACCCAACCACCCCGTGGCTCAACACTTTAACTCTCCCTCCCACTCCACCGAGGACATGCAGGTCCTTGGACTCCTCCACCGGCAGAACATAACAACACGACAGCTGGAGGAGGAGCGCCTCATCTTCCGCCTGGGAACCCTCCAACCACAAGGAATGAACTCAGATTTCTCCAGTTTCCTCATTTCCCCTCCCCCCACCTTGTCTCAGTCAGTTCCCTCAACTCAGCACCGCCCTCCTAACCTGCAATCTTCTTCCTGACCTCTCCGCCCCCACCTTGACCTCCTTCCACCTATCACATTTCCATCGCCCCTCCCCCAAGTCCCTCCTCCCTACCTTTTATCTTAGCCTGCTTGGCACACTCTCCTCATTCCTGATGAAGGGCTTATGCCCGAAACCTCGAATTTCCTGTTCCTTGGATGCTGCCTAACCTGCTGTGCTTTAACCAGCAACACATTTTCAGCTCTGATCTCCAGCATCTGCAGACCTCATTTTTTACCTGAAACAGGCAATATACAAGTTCCTTCCATCAGCAATCTACAGGGGCTTGTGGAATGAAATATGTAATTCACGAATGCACATCATACTGCAAGCCCAACTGAGAATGTTAAGTGGGCTGTCAGTCTAGTTCTTTGCACAGACATAATATGCAGCGAATATCCAAATGCAGGGTCACAGTTAAAACTGGACACTGTTGATAACTTTTGCTAGCGAGGGCTGGTTGTGTATGGTCAGGACCTTGTCTGATCAAGCCAAAAGGATAGACTGTTTGGTACAATACTTTGGGGTGTATAGCCTACATACTTGGCATCACACCAGCATTGAAATGTATACATTTACACATATTATAGAAAGGCAGGTTATCATTTTGGCTTGACAACAGCATCCTGTTAGAAGTGAACATTACTTGTGTTGTTGCAACATAAACAGCAGTGTAAAACAGTGCTCAAATGTCTGAATTATCTTTCAGGATAATGAGGCAGACTGAGCACTTTAAAACTAAAATTGTCGGCCTTTCGTGACTGCATAATATTGAGTGGGACATGACTTGATCAGGGTAGCTGTTAATCTGCAGGATGACTTTGATGCACCCTATTTCAGCAGCATACTTGTATCTGAGTACCATTTAGGAGGTTGCCAATAAAGCTGATCTGATAGCAAGTGAAGGAATCCCACTGCAAATATTGAATAGTGAAGGTAGGTTTGCAGTTGACAATAGGGAAAGACAGGAGAAGGGGGAACAAAATGATTTTGTGTCACACAAATTGAATGCTGATACAAAAGTTCATGATCCCTAACTCGTCCCATCTCCACGTGATTACTAAGCTAATCTCATTACATATGAAGAATATTAGCATGAAGTGTGTGGCTTAGGCATGAAAAGAAAATATTGCAATGTACTTTAATTCAGTTTCAAAATTCTGCCAGATTTCTAAAATTGAGACACGGTTTCAATTGAAAACTTTATTTTTTTTCCATATACACAATATTGAATGAAAAAATATGCTATTGTGGCAATAAGTTCATAAATATCTGTGCAGACAATGCAGCATTTATGCATCGGAGTGCCTTTGAGACACAGTAACTGGGTTCTTTGTGCAATCATAAAAAGCTGCTTACACTGATATCACAAATAACTCGAACATTTTCACAGGACAAACTTTGTCCAACTGATGGCTATTTTGTTTAAAGTAGAATCCCTTGAGGTCTTTCAGGACGACAGTGGGCAACAGAGAGAGAAATCAAGTCTCTCAATGGTGCAAAACACGAGTGCAAAGAATTAGACCTTAAAGTGTCCTGGCACTTGCAAAGATTTCTAACGCGGTCTGTAATTAAAAAAAAAACTCAGCTCACCATTGTTGTGCCACTTTTATGGTTCCATAATTGAAGCTGGCAGTCAAATATCTACAATGCCAGTACCATGGTCATCTTTGTAACCAGACTACCAAAATCGCCTTCATGATGATGGTGAGGCTGAATTCTCTGAATGAGTGGTGCGGCATTTCATAGGTTTCCACCTTTCAGCTGACACAGACCCACGATTTGAATATAAACTTGACCGAGAATACAAAAAGGTAATGCTTTTCTGTTAAAATAAAAAAAGTAATTTGCTCAAGCTTTTCAAGACTATCTAAAAGGATAGATTTGTCTTCCTAAATTTGGTACCTTTGACCTGAAACGTTTTGTGGTAGCCTTATACACCTATAAGCTTGTACTCTCCAATGACTCTGAAGCATGGAATTGGAATGGAGGTCCATGCTACTTCCCCACCATTTCCCATCTGGCCGATTCAAAAATCATTGGTGTAGATTTCAAATTAAGCCAATTTACTTGACTGTACAACTTCTATAGCTATCCCTGCTATTGATAGCAGCACTATTTAACCGGTATGTAGCAAATACTGGTCAAACTGTAACTATATGTTGGACAGCAATGAACGTAGAGGGGAGAAATTGTGCCCCTTACCAAGAGCTTTAGTGATGCCTTGTTCTTGTCATGTCCAAATTAACTTTCAGTGAACAAGTAGCTTATGCTTTTCACAAAGCAACTACAATTCAGGAACTTCTAGCCCGGACCTCCTCAATAGGTGTTTATTAGAGAACTTTCCAAAGAGAACTGTAACGCTAGAAATGAACCAGATTCAAACCTAGTTCAGCTTATTTAAAAGCTAAGAACCCAATATGGTGCATTTCACAGATACAAAAGCTGAACTTTCAAAGACTGGTTTCACTAAATATTGCAAACGTTAACACTTTCCTCATATTCAAAGAATCAAAACACTGAAGGAGAAAGAAAAGCAAACAATCCAAAAATCCCAAGTTTCCTTATCCTCAAATATTGTCTGAAACCTGCAGCTGCAGATTCGTCAGATGTTGAGTTTGTTTGCGATTGTGACAACCACTTTCAGGACCGGCATAAAGGCAGAGATCTCGCTAAAATTGCTGCTGCTCACAACGTGCGTGTGAACCATCAACGCTTGCTGGTAATTGCATCCTTCAATGTTCCGCACAATTTCATGCAGTCCACTCAGAATGTGAGGAGAAAGCTGCATACCAGAAAATAATGTTATCAATGCTTCTGAGCAGCATAACAATACTTGCAGTTGTTCCTTTCCCCCACTCCCTCCTCCACACACACACACACACACCCCCATCCAAATAAACCGATACATATAGATGAACATCTTCAAACCACACTGTGGAATGTGCAATTCCCAATCATAACTGGACCAAAGAACAGCAATAAACAAACTCCAAGTTGCTATCCCAATTCCAGTATGAAGAATCATAATTATACAAAGAGCTTTTAAGTATTGCTGAAAAATTAGATGATTTAGGATACATTTTTCATCTTGCACTTTCCAGGACAATTGCAAGAAATACCAACATAAGAGTAAAATAACATTTATACTGTATGACAAGAGAGTGCTAATTGGTTGGCAAATGGATTCTGATTGAAAGATACAATAGTTAGATGAAGATTGACTGTTAACTGCCAAACTTTGTTTAAATTTTAAAGAGGTAGATTCTGATTGATTAAGATATTGTACCAAGAAACAAACCTGAAAATGTCTGTCATCTATTCTGTGGTTTTTAAACAGGAACAGTGTGTATGTATGTTTTTTCAGTTGCAAAGAATAATTATTCATTTCTCTGATGTATCAAGAATAGAATCACAGAATCCCTACAGTGTGGAAGCAGGCCATTTGGCCGAACCAGTCCACAGCAACCATCCAAAGAACATCCTACCCAGACCTGCCCACCTACCCTATCCCTCTAACTCCATATTTCCCATGGCCAATCAACCTAGCCTGCACATCACTAGACATCATGGGCAATTGAGCATGGCCAATCCACCTAACCCACACACCTTTGAATTGTGGGAGGAAACCAAAACGCTGAGAGGAAACTCATACAGACAGAGGCTGCCCTGATTGGAATGACATCAACATTCCTTCACCGTTATTGAGTCAAATTCTAAAATGGGATAATCACAGATGGTAGCTGTTTTTAATCTCTAACAATGTAGACTTGCATTCAGCATTATTGCATGGTTTGGATCCACTCAGTTGCATTAAGTAAACATTGAAGTGCACAGGAACTACTCTCACAACTCAGTTTCAGCTTCAATTGTTCAAACTCAAGTCCAAAATGATCATTGGCTTAGCCTCACTGTGGTTAGAGGAACTCTGAAAACAAACACACATTGTATAAAGGACAGATGCAAATTTAATGCAAAAATCATTAAAACCCTCTTGGTTGCTCTGGTCTATTTTAGCTGAATTCAGCAAAGGGTGATAAGGAGCAAATTTTTGTTCATGCTAAGTGTGCTGCTGGCAAGACTGGTATTTATTGTCCATCACTTAATGTGCTAAGGAATTGGAGGCTCTAAAGTTCATATGGTGTAGGTACACCCACAGTGCTGTTTAGGATTTTGACTCAGTAAGGGTGAAGGAATGGAGACATAATTTCAATCAAGGCAGATTGTGGCATTGAGGGAAACGTACAGGTGGTGGTTTTTCCAAGCCCTTGTCTTTCTCAGTAATTGAAATCATGGGTTTGGAAGATGCTCTCAAAGGAGTCTGAGCAATTTGTAGATGATGCGCACTGCTGCCATTCTATGCTGGTGGTGGAGGAAGCTCATGTTTTAAATGTGGATTTGTGCAGATCAAGTGGATTCCTTTGTCCTGGATGGTGTTGAGCTTCTTGAATCATTTTGGTGCTGCTCCCATCCAAACAAATGTAGGTTACTCCAATGCACTCCTGACTTGGGCCTTTTAGATGGTGGACATGCTTTAATAAGTCTGGAGTTATTGCCACAAAATTCCCAGTCTCTGACCTGCAATTGTAGAGAGTACTTAAAGGGTTGGTCCAGTTAAATTTCTGACCAAGAGGAACCCACAATATCTTGAGAGTGAGGGATTCTACGACAACATTGAAGGTCAAGACAAGATAGTTAGATTCTCTTTTGTTGAAGATGGTCATTTCCCAACACATCATCCTTGCTACTTTTCAGTCCTAGCCTGCATGCTATCCAAGTCTTGCTGCACGTGGACACGGGCTTCTTCAGTATGAGAAGTTGCAAATGATACTGAATATTATGCAATTAGCCAACACCCCTACTTCTGACCTTACGATGGAATGTGGAGGTACCAGTGTTGGACTGGGGTGACAAAGTTAAAAATTACACACCAATTTCAATATATCACATCAACTGCATTACACTATGACTTTTTGCTATAAATTCTGTGTCCTAAGATCCTGCTCACTAGCGCTCCGAAAGCTAGTACTTCCAAATAAACTTGCTGGACTATAACCTGTTGTTGTGAGATTTTTAACTTATGACAGAAGAATGATCATTGATAAAGTAGCTGAAGATGGCTGGACACCATCCTGCAGAATCACTGCAGTGATATCCTGGGAGTGAGATGATTATCCTCAGATAGACACAGTGATCTCCATGTGGTAGATATGACTTACACCACAGAGTACTTCCCTGCATCCACTTCCACTTCCCTTCAAAACTTAATTTGTCCAACATTTCACTGTTCTGTATCAACGATCCAACCTACTGATCTCAGAATTATTTCAGAGTACCCTGTTACAAGAAAAATCCATACTATAGGATTACCTAGAACAGACCAGGCGTGTCCTAAACGTCTGTCATTTCAAATCAGTCCCCTTGTATATACAGGTAACCAACGTAGAAGATAATTAGTTATTGAAATTGCCACTTTCACAGCACATTCACTTTTTAAAAACTCTATGTAGAGAGTGAGATAAAACCATTAATCAGAACCTGCGAAAATTTTAATGTTACTTTTGCTTAAACCACTTCCACTTACCGTCTGCTCCCGCAATTTATCATACAGGTATTCCAGGCGCTTTGCAGCATCATCCAACTTCCTCTTAGTTTGCTGTGGAATAATTCAAAATTCATTAAATGAAACAAGATAGCAAATGTTCCATCATAGTCTTCAGTTAATCTAGCCCTATGAGACCCTGGCTGCTTAATCCACTAACAAGAGGATTCTTATGGTTACGTTAGTGCACAATGCATTTGCTTTCCTTCTCACATGGAATCTCACAGAAATACATAATACAACTTTCCATAAATTGCTGATGAATTACTGCAGGTTTCTTTAAAATCATTTCATCTCACAAGAGTGGAAAATTTAATCTGAATATTGAGTGAAGAATTAATTTATTTTTTACCTCAATGATCAAGTACACAGACTAGCCATCCAGGAGTGAAATATATCTCTCCTTAAGTAGTTCAGCAATACTGAAGTAGAAAACCAAAGGGATTATTATCTATTGGGTTGGTTTCTAGACAGTGTTTCTTTTATTACTAACATGTTCAGTTTGGCAGTCAACACTGGCTGTGCAATGCGAATGATGAAGCCATATAAGACTATTGCAGTGACTGAAAAATAGCTAAACCCAAAGATGGAAATAAGTAACTAAAAGTGCAAGATTTTAAGGAAATGCACCATTGTACAGAAATAGAGGGGCTGCAATACCAATGATCAATCTCATGTTGAGCGACACAGAAGAAAACAGGAAATAGAAGAGCGAAGGATGATTATGAGACTGAGGATTGGAAACTGTCGAGATAGTTTTTGATTTATTCATTCATAGGATGCAGCAGTAACTGACTGGACCAAAATTTATTGCTCATCTCTAGTTGCCATCGAGAAGGGTGTGGTGAGCTACCTTCTTGATTCACTGTGCCCCAAGTAGACCTACAATGTCACTAGGGAGGGAGTTCTTGGATTCTGACCCAGTGACACTGATGTATTTCAAAGTTAGGATGGTGAATCGCTTGGAGGGAACCTGTTAATGAAAGTGTTCCCTGTAGTTGCTACCCTTGTCCTTCTAAATGGGAATGATCACGGTTTGAAAGGCACTGTCGGGGTGAATTTCTGTACTATAGAAACAGACTCAGGTTTTATGCAGTATCCAGTGCCTCCACCCATTTTTTGGTATCACTTGGAGTGAGTTGAATTGGTTGAAGTCTGGCTGGGGACCTTTGTAGAGGGCCGAGATGGATCACCCACTCAGAACTCTAGTCAAAGATTATTGTGAATCCTTTAGCCTTATGTTTTGCACTGATGTGCTGGGCTCCCCATCATTGAGAGTGGGATGTTTGTGGAGTGTCCTCCGCCAGTGAGCTGTTTAATTGTGCACCGTCATTCATGACTGGATGTGCAGGACTGCAGAACTCAGATCTGATCCATTGTTTGTGGGATCACTTAGCTCTGGCATCCAAATAGTCCCATTTTGAAACTTCACTGAGTTGACACCTCACTTTTAGGTATGTCTGGTGCTGTTCCTTGCATGTCCTCATGTAATCTTCATTGGACCAAGGTTGATCCCCTGGCTTAATGATGGCAGAATGGGTATATACAGCTTTCAGCAAAACTACAGCAGTAAGTGCAAACAAGGTTGAGGATTTTAAAGTTGACATGTTGGAAGACAAAAAGGTTCTGAAGAAGAAACACAACTCAAAACACTAACTCAATTTCTTTCTTGACGGATGCTGCCTGACTTGTTGAGTATTTTCTGCAGCTTTGTTTTTAATTAAAAGACAAAGAAAACATGAACAGTGCCTGTAATATTTACAGCGTTAGTATTATTTAAGCTGATATAGTGTACAAGTCTGGAGTCTGCTGAAGCGAATGTAGGGAGAAATTAAATGGAGATGATGAAGGCATAGTTGGATTGCAGGAGGGACTATTCTTACAAAAGCCTGGTACTGAATGCCGTAAATCAGGGCCAGACTACTTTTGATGTGTTTTGTATGTTTTGTCCCCACTACAATGGGATGACATGACTTCTGGATGAAGTTGAATATGTGCATACTGTGATGTGGAAGACACTGCAGTTTTTTTAAAATCAGGTTGGATGAAAAAGCAGAGTTTTTCCAGATCATCAATGTAACACATTTACGTTAGAATTTCATACACAGTTTGAGACATGGAAACATGATTAAAAGGTGAAATTCAGATGGTTTGGAATAATTGAAGAGTCAAACAAGGCACAAAACCTCAACTCAGGGCTCATACTGAACAAGCAACAAGAGAGTATTTGTGCCTCTACTTAGAGGCAAAGTTTTCAAAGGGATTCAATTTTTGTCTCTAGTTAACCCAAGCCATTAAAATAAACTGTTATGAAGTTGAAGGCACGTACTGTACCTTTAAGAGAGAATGAATGCTGTTCTGAACTGAGAGATTACAAGCATTTGTGTATATGACAAGATGGCAGCGTACTGGAAAATTGAAAATATGTAACATTTGGGTGTGAAATGGATACCTGGATTTTTGTTGCTGTTTGGACAATTCGAATTTAATCAGTTTAACGAGTTTTGAGAAGATTTAACCTTAGCCAATTTAAATTATGCCTCAGAATACTAAAACATCAAACCAATTTGACGATCCGATGTTGAGGACATAAAAATGCAGACATTTTGAAAACTGCAGAGGGAGTTACTTCCATCGAAAGAGACCCAAGAAATTAGGAAACACTCTCTACCAAAGGTATCTTTTCATACGAAACATATTCGCAGTAAAAAGAAAGACGACGACCTAGGGAGATCTTCAGTCAGAAGAAAGACACTGAAGACAACAGCAGCTGTGTGGTTTTGAAATTAAGTTGATGTAATTTTAATAAGTGTCTTATTGGAATAGTGTATTGTTGTAGAGTTGGAGACAAGTAAGCCATTAAGGGAAAGGAGGGCTTAAGAGTTGTGAATAGTTGTTGTTTAATGTTCACTTTTAGAGTTAAAAAATAAATTGATGTTATTTTCTTTAAATAGTGGAATTTGTAAGTTCTCAGTCACTCATATTTTAACAGATTATGTGGCGAGGTGAGCTTTTATGGGTGTTTGGTTTAATGAACAGAAGGGTTCACCTCCGTGTCTTAACAAAACTGACATATGTACTGGGCCAGGAGTAAACATAGTATTGTATAGTAATCATGTCACTGGACTAGCAATCCAGAGTCCCAGACTAAGGTCCTGGCGATGTTGATTCAAATTCCACCACGGCATCTGGCAAAATATGAACTCAATAAAAATCTGGAATTAAAAGCTAGTCTAATGGTGACTTTGTCAATTGTTGTAAATATCCATCTGGTTCACTAATGTCCTGTAGGGAAGGAAGCCATCTTACCTGGTCTGGCCTACACACCCACAGAAATGTGATCGACTCTAAAAAGCCTTCTGAAATGGTGTTGGAAGGAACTCAGTTCAATAAAAATTAGGGATAGGCAATAAAGCTTGGTCATGCTTAGTGACAGCCACATCTCACAAACGAATATAGGAGTGAATTAAGCAGCAAATTCATCAATAAATCTGGAATTAAAAGCTAGTCTCATGGCAAACATGTAACCAGTGCAGCTGTACATGCAATATGAGCGTCATGGCCAGAAAGTTTCTCAATATTATTACTGCAATTAAAACAATGATTAATATCAAAGATTTAATTCAAGAATTCCAACATAAAGAGATAATACTTTAATATGAATACAGAGCACTCAAGCCTATAGCTGGTTACGATTCTACTGACTATTTAGCCAGGCTACCAGATGAATGTCAACAGATCGAGAGCAAGACATACACAAATAAAACTGCAGCATTCTCCACACTAACCCTTGCCTATCACCCCATTAGAATTAATGATAAAAGACTGGATTAACTTCAGAGTATACTAAACCCTAAGTAGAATTTACATCTGATAAAACCATCATCATCCAGATATGGAAAATCCCCATCAAGTGCAGTTTTGAAAATAATCCAGATAAAGTGCATGGCTCCAATCGTGGCTCAGATTGCTCAGTATTAAATCCAATTTGATCAGTGGGGCACCTGACCACCCAGGAGGGAGAGACTCCAGTACACACACACATACACTGCGACTAATGCAGTAAAACCTACACACCAAAACCTAAATCTTGGAACAAATATTAGTTACTCAGATTAAAATAGTCCAGTGTATTTCTAAAAAGAAAAACAGTATTTGTAATGAACATGTAGGAAGTTTACAGTTACAAAATTACAGAAGTACTCAAAATCCCTTGCAAAACATTCCCCCATGCTTGCAATGAACTTTGTGGAGCTCCAAGTCTCTGCTTTAACGGGAGATATGAATAAATTTAAAAAGCTGCAATTTCCTGTTTATACCATAACAAGATAGAGAGCATGGTGCCTACTAAGATACTGACATTAAGGTAAGTCTTCACAGGAGCTAGTAATCAACAATTAAAAACTAAACCTAAGTCTCTGGTGGGCCGGGCACTTTATGAACACACTGTCCTGAGGCTGTAAAATACTGAACATTGATGCAATGCTGCCAGTGCTCTATGCAGTTGAATTTGCCTCTATTGTAGACTATTATAGAATAATCTTGCCAACCAGTCTCTTGCATGATTCACTGAGTGAACTTAAGGTAATACAATAACTTCAAAGTTTCTCTTAGCTGGAATAGAAATAATGTACAGAAATAGGTATTCTGAACTGTTTTTGGTTGAGGGATACAGTGGTGGTGCGTGGGAAGGAAATGTAAAGAGAATACAAACTTTTCTGTGGTCTTAATCCTGAGATACGTTTGTTATGGTAGACTGAAAACCCCTGTAATATTTTCCAACTCTAAAACATCCAAAAGGCTAAAGTACCTTCTATCCTGACTGGAAGTATGTAACCTAGTTTCACCATCCTAAATAACCATTGTTTCCACAGTAACCTAAATGCAACGGTGTAGAAGTTAGTAGCTCCCCATCATACAGACTGCTATAATACATAATATACATGCATGCACTTATAGCACAAACGTAGAACAAGCACAAATTTAGGCAATCTACTTATTTCAAATGACAGGAGTATTGTTTCAACAATGACATACAGGGTCACCGGCAGCTAAAAGGCATCGCTGTACCAGTCCATCAAAGGTCGTCTTCAACACCATGTGTTCTTCTGGGATTTGTTTTTTCACAATCTTCTCTGTGGGCAGCTGCTGTAGTGGCTGGAAATGACAAGGAAAAGAGAATCACAGCAAATTACTGTGCAGCTTTCCATGACTGAAAAGAGAACCAAAGGAAAGAGGCATTGTATATGCAACAGCCATACATCCCCTAGACAAACCTGCAGTTTAGTGCAAAGTCAAGTACACCAGCTTAGCAGCAAGTCACATTGGTCAATGGGCAGCACAATGAGATCACGTTGTAAAAGATGCTAGAAAACTTGCCATTCTATCTGGATTAGATTTGGAAGTTTTATACCCACAGTGAAGTTAGGGAAAAGTCATATCACTAACTGAAGAGTAAAATACATGAAAAATCTTATAACTACAACACACTTCCAATCTTCAAAATGGTCCTCCCTGTGCTTTTATTATACCTGTGAGCACTCCATTCTCATTTTTAATTTCTTACACCCAAATGCATTTGGTAACTAAGTAGTTGGCACTTAGATAAATGATTCAGTACCGTTCTTCAGGGAAGGGAATTTTCCGTGATGAAATGTAAAATGCTTTAAAATGGCGACTGAATTAAATCAATCAATCTGCTCAGCTCCAATTCTTCCTGCAAGTGAACTGAAGGAGGCAACTCATGCTAAAAAGAGACAAATATCCAGCATGCGAATAAGAGGATTCTTTCTTTCCTCCCTTTACCCAAAGGCTTGCAATCCCGCTACCTCCATGTGCCAGTGCCAAATTTTGAGAATCCACTCAGTTTGCTCTACCTTGCTCTTTGTTTTCCCAAAAACCAAAACAATTTCATTTGGGAGAACGGAGAGTGTAACAGGAAACTGTTAAACAGGGTATCACTGGGGGTGACTTTTGATGTACAACACTTCTAATCAGTAGCAGGTTTATAATATGAACATCCAAACTGCTGCATCCATTACAATATTGAGTAGTATTGAAACTACTCTATCGCAAATGCATCGCTCCTTCCCAGAATTGATGTAACTAACATCCAATGCATTTAGATTTACCATAGCCATGGAAAAGGTGGTGATACAGGAAGCAAGGCTTGAACACAGGTCCAAGTGGTGGCTTTTAGACTTGATATAAATGCCAGAATGTAGGGCCAAAATGTCTCATGGCACAGCCCCCAATTGTGGGTCAAAAATTATAGTAGGTGGAGAATGTAAAAGTAGTGGAGAGTACAGCTGGAGGGTGTACGACTGGAAGAGGTTGGTGGATGGCGAGACGGTCAAGGCTGTGATAGGATTTTAAAAACAATAAGAACTTCAAATGAGGCACAGAGGTTCTAGGAGCCAGCAGGTAGAGGAGCAATTAGTGAGTGAGACTTGGATTGCCAAGTGTCATGTCTTGATTTGGTAAAAATGTAGATGAGCATTTTAGCAGTAGATATACCATGAGTGAAGGGGAGACTAGTGATATCACAGAGGTAGCGTCAATGACATTTGGGATGGAGTGAATGCAAGTTTGGAAACCTGTGGAGAACCCAAAAAGAAGCGGAGGTTGCAACGAGTCTTGAAACAATGGTTGGGGAGAAGGTAAAAAAAAAAGATCTTTCTGGAAAACAACAAATCTTTGGGCCTTTTGGCTTCCCACAATAATCTCACCACAACCCATTTTGAAGTCCCTGATCTACACTGTATTAATGTATTTCTATTTCACAGCATATTGCTACTGTTGTTAAAAGTATGCCTGTCTGATCATTTGCTTTCTTTGCCGTTTATATAAGATACGAAACAAAAAAACTTAGCGGCGATATTTTGCAAGATCTGCAAACAAGCAAGATATAATATTTACATGTTTTTTCTAACTTCTACATATTGAGAGACAATAGCAAGACATAATCCTGCACTCATTCGCACAGCTTTATCCATTATAGGTCACAAGCATAATCTTGGCACTACGCAGCAATGAACCAAAATAAAGCTCCTTGTTTCACTGACAGGGAAGAACAGACCTGTAAATTGGCCTCCTTTGGTGCCCCTGGAGGTCCTTGACTGATTTCCTGAGGCGTAAAGCCCTGGGGTGGAAGCTGTTGGACATCTGCAGGGAAATTCACAACAGGAGCAGTAATGGGAGCTGGAGGAGTATAGTTGTCAGGTAGCTGCAAGTTTAAATAAAGAGCATTTTATAATATAGCAGCCATCACAAAAAGACTAAGACATTGAGTCAAAAACAGGTGCAAAAAGATCAAGGCACTGCTCATTTCTACAAACTGACTAATGGTAACATTGAAAATGATAATGACAAAATGTATAAAAATGGAATTTGCATAAAATCTGAGAGGGAGATTCCCGGTCATAAACTTGGATAAGATACCAAACAAAAAAACTTAGTGGTGATATTTTGCAAGATCTGCAAACAAGCAAGATATAATATTTACATGTTTTTTCTAACTTCAACATATTGAGAGACAATAGCAAGACATAATCCTGCACTCATTCACACAGCTTTATCCATTATAGGTCACAAGATCACAGATTTTTTAATTGTACGGTCAAGTCTCTCCTTAGTTCTTGAATGACAGTGTACTAAAACTGGGTTTTGTAAAATTTCATTGTCTGATGTTATAATGCAGATACTACGTATATACTGAACCGCTTTATTTAAAATAATCAGCACAGTCTCCATCTGGTGGCTGAAGTAAAAAGGAGTCAGGACAGCAATGGGATAGAGTCTAATAGTAATACAAATTTTTCTCTGACAAATGCAGAACATTGCTCTATTATGCAACTGGGACTAATTCATTATGAGACAATTGTGATTTTATTTTTCCTTTTTCTTTAAATCTTATAATCCTTCTACAATGCAGATGATTTAACTAAAAAAAAACCCTTACTCTTTGAACTATTCTGGTGTAATCCAGTGAGTTGCACTGACTTTCTAACAAAATGTCATGGGATGTGGGAGTTAGCATCCAAGCATTTCATCCCTATCTTAACTGTCTTTGATCTGAATAGTTTATTAGGTCATTTCAAAGGACAGTTCAGAGTTCATCACATGTGGGTGTGGAGTCACATATAGTCCAGACTGGGTAAGGATGGTAGATTTCCTTCCCTAAATGAGAAACCAAACAATCAATGATCGTGGTCATGGTCCATGATAACAATTAGCTTTATATTCCAAATTTACTAACTGTACTTAAATTTTGCCAGCTGCAGCGGTAGGATTAGAGTCCTGTGTCCAGCCTACATAAAGCAAAATACCCTTTTTGAATTCGGGCACTTGGCAGCATCATTTGCAAATCACAAAGGAAGGACTGACCAATGTCTAGTCACTTCAAGAACACACCTAGCTGACCTAAAGTATGTGTGAAAGTAGGTAAGCAAAGTTAATATTTCAAAATGAATGGCCCAATTATTATCAATTTGTCTCTTCTTATTTTCTTAAATGACATTGGGTTGTAAATGTTTCAAATGAAAATAGAACATCTACTCTATTCTATCCAAAAACCTAAAGAAAGCTTAAAGAATATCACTCAGTTAAGAATTTCAAATGACCAAATTGAAACTGACAGACATAACAATACATAAAGCTAATGAAAAACTGGGAAGCATGGAACCAGGGATCAGAGATAGTCTTGCATCAAACATACATTTTCTTCATCATGAAGATGGACTGAGTAATACAAAATCTTATTAAGATTACAATATTGCAATATGCAATCTTACAGAGCTTGCAGGCAATGTAAAGGTCTAAGATATTGGGGTTTGTTCAGTATATGTAATGTCTCGTGATCAACATAATACAAAATACAAATCTCATGACAAAAGGCACCTGGTCAAGGTCCAGAAAAACAAATTTCTCCGACTTTCTTCTATGGAATTCATTGGCAGTCAGTCTCCTGAAAGACCATAGCCCAGTAGAAGCAGGAGGTCATTCGGCCCATTCTGTCTGCTCTGCCATTCGATGAAATCTCGGCTGATCTGATAATCTTTAACTCTACTTTCCAGCCTTTTCCCCGTAACCCTCAATTCCCGCAATGATTAGAAAGATATCCATCTCACCTTGAATATACTTGACAACCTAGCCTCCACAGCCTCCGTAGCAAATAATTTCACAGATTATAATCGTCAGAGAGATAAAAGAAGTCTTAAATAGGCAATTAGGCAGATTATTTTCTTGGTCCTACAATTTCCCACAAGGGCAAACCACCTCTGTCCTGTTAAGCGCCTTAAATATTTTTCATGATTCCATAAGGTTTCCTCTTGCTTTCCATGTAGAATACATCAAATATATTATCCTCATCAACAATCCTGTATCTGTCCTTAAAAAATTCAATCAAATTTGTCAAACATAATCTTCACTAAACAAACCCATGCTGACTACACCTGATTAAAAGAGGGTCTCTCTCCGTGCAGATATATTCAGTCCCTCAGAATTCTTCTCCATCATCAAGAATAAATTGCTCTGCAATTTCCTGATCTATTATTTAGCCCCTTTTTTTAAATAACAGAATGTTAACACAGCCCTCTGACACCTCAATGTGGCAAGAGGGCTTTTGGAACCTACTACAGCCTTGGCCCTGGAAATCTCTTCTCTTGCATCCCTGAAAATTATCTTCCTTGGCAGTCTTCTGAAAGAGTCTCTGACTTCAAAGTTTCTAACTCACCTACTCACCTAACTGTTACTAACAAATGCTGGACAGATGAAAATTTGTTCTAACTCCTGGGTAATACTACTCACCCCAGCAAACGTCCAACCCAACCTGATTACCACTGCCTGACCCTCACTTTCTGCCCCAGAACACACATCTCACCCTCTTTAAACCAATTAACCAACGAATAGCCAACAAAATCCTGATCCTCAGATTCCCCTACTCTGTGATAATCCACTTCCTCCCTACCATCCAATCTTCCCCCTTGCCACAGCCCACGAAATACCCACTTTACCTGCCACCTTATTTCGCAATCCCAATCCCCCTTACCTTCAACCTGTCACAGCATCCTTTCAGTCATGCTCTTGCCTGCTCACTTGCTTCCCTTTACTGCCTCACCCTCTCACTTGCTTCCCTGCCACTTCACTCCTTCACTCGCCTTCTGACACCACCCCTCACAAGCGCCTCACCTTCTTTCGGCAGCTTTGACACCTTTAAACATTTTACTTACCAGAATATAGCAGCAAGTGCTTTAAAAGGGAGAGAAATTTTGAAGAAGACTCCCTCACTGATTAATGAGGATTGCTATACAGCATAAGCTCTGCAGAATTGATTAGGAGATAGGCCCAAAAACAATTACAGGAAAGCAATCCGTAGCATTTTGCCTGTTCTGAGTCAGAAATCGGGATTCTGAACCAGACCTGAAGATTAGGTCACTATCATCAAACTGTAGAATGACTACGGCACAAGAAGCAACCATTCAGCCCACTGCTGGCTCTCTACAAGAGCAACTAGGAGAAAGTGAGGACTGCAGATACTGCAGTACCAGAGTTGAAAAATGTGGTGTTGGAAAGACACAGCAGGCCAGGCAGCATCTGAGGAGCAGGAGAATCAACGTTTCGGACATAAGTCCTTCTTCAGGACTTCCTGACTCGGATGCTGCCTGGCCTGTTGTGTTTTTCCAGCACCACATTTTTCAACTCTCTACAAAAGCAACTGAGCTCGTCCAACACTCCTAGCTACCCCCTAAGATATTGTCAATTTTTCTCTTCAGATGATTATCCATTTCATTTCAAGGGGAGGAGGTGGCACTAGATTATTGTGCAAGGGCCAGGGTTTGCTATACAAATCCACCACGGTACAGGTTGAAATTTGAATTTATTCAATGAACCTGGAATATAAAGCTATATCACAATCATGGACCATAACAACTATCATCTACTCTTGTAAAAATGCATTTGGTTTGTCCTTTGGGGAATGAAATCTGCCGTCCTTACCTGCTCTGGCCTATATGTGACTTCAGACCCACAGCAGTGTGGTTGATTCTTGACTGCCGTCTGAAATGGCTCAGCAAGTCACTGAAGTTTGCCATAATTGGAAATGTAGTTTTAATTCTTTTCTCTCACATTCTTCCTAAAGCAGGGTATCCAGAATTCGACACATTTGAAGCCAAACCAGTGTTTTACAATGGCTCATCATATCTTTCCTCCTTTTGTAGGCTATTTTTCTACTTATGAATTTCAGAATCCCATAAGCTTTATGAACTATTTCTTAATTTACCCTACATCTTCAATTATTTATTCCCATATTCCCTCAGGTCTTTTGGCTTTTGCAGACCTATTACGGCTGTATTCTTTGTTTTATATTATCTTCCCTCACTCTTTCTATCAAAACACATGTGTCCTTATTTCTCCGCTCTAAATTTCATCTTCCATGTGTCTGCCCATTCCACCAGACTTTCTGATTTCTCTTGAATTCTATCATGATCCTCCCCATTGTTCATAGTACTTAAGTTTTGTGGCATCTGCAAATTTCAAAATCCTACTATAAGTCAATAATACAGGTTGAAAAAAAACAGTGTTCCTAACACTGACATCTGGAAGCTCACTAAATAGCTTTTGCCCCATTTAAAAAAACGTTAATCACCACTGTTTCCTGTCACTCGTTCAACTTCACTTTGTACATTTTCTTCCATGGGCTTTAAGTTTTGACAACAAGCCTGTTATTTGACACTTTATCAAACACTTTCAGGAAATCTGTGCAGAGCAGAACAACCACAACACATTTATCAACCCCTTTACACTACCTCATCAAATAACTCCAGTAAATTAATTCAACACAATTTGGCTTCGACAAATCTGTGCTGACTTTCCTTAATTTAGTCCCTTCAGTCTAAGTGACAGTTAATATTAGCCTGGCATTGTTACAGTGGAGAATATACCTTGAAACCTGCAACAAGATATCCTAAGTATTGATAATGGAGGACACTAAGTGTGAAAGATGATGTGCTCCATTCCCAGCAGCAATATTATTCACTTCATTCAATAATGAGTTCATCCAAAAAGGGACAGGGAAAAATACAATTAAACTGATTCATTTCTCGCACAAGAACATCTACCAAGAGGTAACAACACCAAAAATTACTTAGCAAACTGCTGATAAAAGCAGTCAAAAATTCTGAGTTCTTCCAATACTTAGGATATCCTGACATCCCTGATTTCTTTCATTCCAACATTTGTGACTGTGCTGAATGATACCGAGGCATTTAGCTCTGGAATTTTCTAAAATGTATCACAAACCCTCTACTCTCTCCTTTTTTTGAGGACACTTCTTAAAACCAATCTTTGACAGAACCTTTGATGACCTGTGCTAACACCTTTGTGGGGCTTGGTATCAAAGTTTGTTTGATAACATTTGCGAGAAGCGTTGGGTATCATTTTACTATGCTGAAAGGGCTATTATATATACAAGTTATGGTTTTCAAAATAAATTCTTCTCTACAAAATGGAAATTATACTAAATTGTTATCTTAAATGACAATTTTACTGAGATTTGACTTCACATGCAACACAAAGAAAATCTCTGTTAATTTCACAGTCTTATGGCTGACGAATAACAGGTAACATAACATCTTGAAAAACAATTCCAAAGTTTGCTTCTTTGCCAGGCAAGTGGTTAAATCAAATCCAGAATTAAACAGATGAGGCAGTAGGCAATTCTTTTTTAAGAACAAGGGGATGGGTCGGGGGAATCTGTGCCTATATTTTCCTGTCATCTTAATTCTGTACTTTATTTAATGCTTTGGTTACGCGTTGCATTCATTAGAGAATAGCATCAACTTTAAGAATCAATGGGATTTTCACTTTTGTTGGACATATTTGAGATTGATCTCTTGACTGTTCCTCAACAAATGCAGAAATGTACCATCAGAAGGGTTAACATAACTGGGATAAGGTTAACACAACTGATAGTAACAACAAGTGACACAGGCTGACTGGACTACAGGCACTGTGGAGACATCACCACAAACTGAAATTGCAGTTAATGGTTCCATGAATCCAAAACTAAAAGGATTTTCAGATTAACCCTCTAAGCTCATCATGCCCACTAGAGGTCACTCAGCTGAACTGTAAAATCTACTGAAGGAAAGCAATTACAGTCAAAGTAAAATGAAAGACAGCTTTCTCCTTAAGAAAGCTAAATAATTTCAAGCAGGGCTAATAAACACTCAGTGCTTTTCCAAATAGAATTTAACTGTTTATGAAGTCAACTAGCACTTAAGCAGCCCTGATCAATACAGATTTGGAAGTTTAATTGTTCTTATTTGAGTAAAATGGCTTATTTTGCTCTTGTGCTATCTGCTGGGAGGCAAGGTGGGGGGAGGGGAGGTTGGATTAAGGTGGGGATTACTGCTGACATGTTAAAAGAGGATACCTCCTACTTTGACTGGTATTATACTGCAGTATAAACGAACAACCCAAGTTTCACATGACCAGTCCTTTTCCTACACCACCTATAATCCCTTCCTTGGATCATTCGCTTGATTCTTTCACCCAATGAAGTAGATATACTTGACAATAAAAATCCAATCAAAACAAACTGGAAGCTTCAAAGACTTTCAAATACCATTTGTAGTTTACTCAGATCCCCAAGGAAGCATCAGTCGCTCAGCTTCTCTTCTTCACAAAAGAACTGTGTTCTGATCTCACCCCACAATCCCAAACAATTACTCAAAATTTCACATTCATTAGCAGTCACAGTTTAAGATGTATACAAATGAACAGGAATGCGGATTCAAACTTCATTCTAGATTTTGTGGTATTGGTGTAGTTTAGACTTTGACGGCAAGTTGTACTGCATGATAAGCTAATAGTCATGCTGACAATCCAGAGGCACTGACCAAAACTTCAGAAAACGAGCTCAGGTCTCCATGCTAATATGCGAGAAATTTAATTCTAAAAAGAATTTACAAAAGAAAGAACTTTAAAAACCGATATCAGTATAACGGGAATGCAAAGCTGTTGAAACTGAACTCATTCACTAGTGCTATTCAGATTAGTGTTCTTGCTCTACCTCCAGCCCCACATCACTGAATGACTGCACTACTCTCCGAAATGGACTAACCAAACATTGTCACATTGCTACATTCTCAGAGCAACTCAAACTGGATAATAGCAGTCAGGCTTTCCAGCCACATTTATATTCTGAGAATCAATTAAACTTTTTAAAAAAAAAATATACTGGAACTAAGCTGTGTGGTGATTCATGAAGGCTCAATATAAATACACGCCCATCTTGACAATTCAAATAGAAGTCTGCCATTTGCACCTAATTTGCTGAGGTTAGTCAAATTCTAGGCAAAACTTTACAAATGGCACTGTGTAATCCCAAACAAGGGACCACTATGCCCTCCCTCCATAATGCCAGGCTATTTAGTTTCCCCTCAGAACAAATCTATTCTACAAGTAACACATTTACTACTTATTCAAATCCCCTCCCACATTAACTCTAATCAAATAATGGTAAGTCAAATAATGTCAACAGCAAGTCAAAGTTTAATGTCTTATTTCAGTCAAGCAGATGAAAAGCATCAGTTTTATGATAATACAGCTTCGGGGTGAAATACAGCAAGTGGAACTCTTGTGTACATTGAGAATGGCTCAGGCTGGTCATCCAACTTAATACTCTGTTCCTGTTTTACTCCCAAACCCCATGATCTCTTCATCCCGAAGCATTATATCCAACTCTTCCTTGAAATCATATAATGGTTTGGTCTTGAGTGCTTTCTATTGTAGCAAATTTCACAGGTTTACCATTCTTGGGGAGAGGAAATTTCTCCTCATCCTAGTCGTAAATGTAGGTTAAAGTCACCCATAATTACAAACATTCCTTTATTGCATGTGATAAATAGTCATTGTGCCTTTATGTTCAAACAGTAAATAATGCCAGGATACTGGAGAAAAAAAATACAGAAATGTAATTAAAAAAGACCCAGTTTTATCCACTCCGCTACTTCCATATGCTTCATGCATATTCCCCTGACTACTAGCTCATGTAGTATTCCATTTGAAATACTACAGCATAAAAATTCAGTTCACCACAACTGGACTAAAACACCAATTGCACAATTTGCAAGAAAACATAACTTACTATTTTCTTTCTTTGCCCTGCTCGTACTGCCGGGGGGTCATTCCATCCATCCTGGAACCCTATTGAAAGCACATTTGTCAAGAAAGTAAATAGCACGATATTATATATATGCAAAGAAGTCTCGTGTATAACATTGCTGACAAAGATGCTTTTTAAAGTTTACAATCACTTCAATTCTACTACATCAAGCTCAGTAACAGCATTATTGTTTTGTGCATGATAAAGTTAACACAGCAAAGCTTCAATATTTAAATGCTTTCAGTCACAGACCCTCATTATTGGTACCAGAGAGCACTTTAATATAATCTACCCCCAGGCATCTTGAAAGAATCTTTGAAAAGCATTCGGTCGGGCATAATGACATATTTAAGCTTTCCATTGCTGCCTCTGCACCTTCAATGTACTGTGTTTGATGTACAGTCACAACCTCAAGATGAATCTCAGCAGGAACAACCTTTCACCACAACGTCTGTGACCTTACAACAGAGGTCAATGAAGTCTGCAACGGACCACCCATTAATTACTAAGTTATTAGTGCAAGTCTTCAAGTGCAGTGTTAAGCATTTTCATCATCAATAATCCCATGGGTCACTTTTTCTTATCTGTTGGGTTCTACATGCTGAAAACGCATGCTATTTCACATGGAACCCGTTGGCAACTTACTGAAACCTCTGAACAAAAAGCGACAATTCATTTTAGCAGGGATTAACACAGAATAAAGCTCTGGTTTGACCATTCCCATAAAGAGCTCCGCTGTCTGGATTAAGCCACTTATTCACATTTATTAACATGATCACTCAATGGCATCAGCTGGGAACACCTTGGTGTACTAAAGCCCCGTTTCATCCGGTGCAGAACAGGAGCTCACACCCATCATACAGAGAAAGATGCTGATGGGAGTGAAATAGCTTGCTCCTCGTGGCAAAGGAAAAAAATGGACAATGTCAGGAAGAGAAGTTCAATGATTTAACCAATGATTTTACATATCCTACCATTTATTCAACAGCAGGATACATAGAGCTTGCAAGTAGGTCACCTTGCCTAATTCAGAAATGAAGAAACAAACAGTTTATAGAATCTAATGAGGGGGATTTAAAATTTTAAGAAAAATAAACAAAAAAGAAAGAAAGAAACAGCAATATCTTTCAGTGAAAGCCTGGCATTCAGTAGATTGGTGCAACATATCGCACAAATCCAGCTCCAGTTTCGTTACAACAGTAACTTTCAAAATGTCTCAAGTAAACATTCCAATCAAGAAAGAGAACTGTTTTCTTTAAAAAAAACACGAACTGAACAACAGAACATCAGTGTTCTTCATACTGTTTAACAGATATAATATCAGTTTATAGATTAATTTTTGAATTACAGAAGAACCCTTTCTGTAAGAACAGGACTAAAACAGATATGAAAAATCTAAAGATCTCAGATGCAAAAAGAGTTACAGGTCATGAAGAACACTAACGTTTCAACAGAAAAGCCATCATACAAGGCTAGCTGATCCAGCCAGGACACTTGTTATTATCCTTTCACCTGATGCACAAGAGCGGTTTTGTAGCCATGGAAGGAATCCTGAAAAACCAAAGAATACAGGGAGGTTCTATGGACAATCAAGATAATACTCAGAATACTACACACAAGTAGATAAGTACTAATTTGCCTATTATATATTAGAATAAGGAGATACAAATGCCCAATCGCCTGGCATTTATCATATAGCCAACAAAGTACAGCACTTAGCAATGAATATTAACCCTTGTAGCATGCATCATGTTGTTACCCTTTACCATCTTGCACTATAAAGGAGTACTTCTGTCAAGAAGCATGCAGGTTTGCTCTTCATGTAAAATTAACCCTAACAGCAACATTAAGCATAAAATGCACAATCAAACATAAGGAGATAGCACTAGTCAATGTGGGATCCAAACTTTAGCACTAAAGCTAAAAGCTGCTGGTGAACTCTGAGCAACTATGGCACTGTTATCAGTTATCAAAAACTCTTAAACCTCATCTTTAGATCATCTTTTAGAGCTGACTGTTTAGTTAGTTTCCAGCCTTGTTAATATTGCTCCACTAAACATGATGTACTAAATGCTTTTAAAATGATAGAATCTGCTGTGCAACTTCTAGGCTTAACCACAAAAAAGCTTTGGATGAAGAGGAACTATAGCAAGAAATTATCTGCAATCATAGATAAAACAGGAATAGCACGAAGTGAGTTCCATGTAATTTAGTTATCTGTGTGCTAATTTTAAATTATTGCATTAGGGTAGTGTAAAGTATTGTTTGGTGAAAGGTGCCAAGGTGATTTAAAATATAAAAAAAAGTTTTAAAAATGTCCTTAATTGAGGCAAATCATTCAGCAAAGGTGGGGGATTTTCCAAGAGTTTAGAAATTTTAGCCTTCCTGGTCGTTCTGTAGATGATTTGAACAGTATGACAACTCTCTGCCAATACTGAAATAGTCACACCACTAACATTTGCACAATTAAACAAGGATGATGTGGATCAGACGTTTGGATAATAATAAATGGTCTTTATTTTATGCTAAAGATTGTAGCAAACCTTTCCTAGTGATATCAGAAACAAACTGACTGAATCTCAGAGATAAAGAGATGTAGATTGAAAACTGATTTTGCCCTATGCATTTGGGATTAGATTAGGATGCATGGGCTCAATAACGACTAACCACAGACACTAATACCAAACGGAATGTTTCTTTCAAGTGCTCTAGTTCCTTCAGTGAAGGTCTATCATTGCACTGCCCTTAGTAAAATATGGATTCCAAATAGACATCCATCACAAGGCACTTGTTTTTAGTTTTTCAGGCATGTTTTGGGTCAGTTGTACAAACAAAACTTTCAGAACATACTCAAGATGGATCTGAGCTGGGATCTGAATTAATGATCTACAGAGTATCTGTGAGGGACAGTGACTGATGAGTCATTAAGGCTGTACCACCTTATCCACCCATCTGCAGTTTTATCTATAAATACTCACCAAAAATCATTTTAGCCTTTGACACAATCTCTCAAACTTGTGCTCCAATAATCTAGAAGCACATTTACAATAGACTACAAATGTGGAAGCTCCCAGTGAAACATGAAACAACCTATTTGCAGAATATTCAAGGCCTAACTGCAACAAGTGCTGCGTTCTCAACATATAGACATTAAACTGAAAGTAAACTAATAAAATGATCACAGACAATAATGGGCTAAATAGAACGTGAATGGATGGACAGGTAGTTCAGTGAAAAGCTGTGTTATATAAGAGTGTGAGCAAAAAAATACGATAGATTAACAAAAACAAATCTATTATTCAAAAAGTTGATGTTCTCAGATGTTATCTGAACTTTGCACAATTGCATTAGGACTCCATGATTGTGGTGTAGCATGTGATATTCACTTGTACTCCACTCAAGGCATTACATGGTTTGTATTTCTGGACTGCCCTGACATGGGACACTCAGTTGATCCTCTGTCTTCGACATTGGGGATATTTTTAAGAAATGAAGGAAACCCTGGTATTGGACTGCCCAACAGCAGGGCTTCATAATTCCAACGTGACTGGGAAATTCTGGATGCGAGAGATCACAAGGTGATTTGAGAAGAACAAGAAAAAAATAAATTGTGACCTGCCTGAAGATCATCTACTTGCTCCCCAAGATGGCTAAGCTTAGAGGGATTCATAGGAAAAGCATATCAGACTCTTGTCAACAGCGACAAAAGATTCCAGGGAAATGCTGACATGAGGCTGGAAACACTTCTACATGCTGCAGTCTGGCCTGTTCACACCAATTGGAAGTTGCATGCATCAGTAGCGTTAAACAGAAACACAGCCAACAATCTAGGCACCTGTTTCTTTTCCTGAACTTTGTACCTGCAGAACACCAAGTTTCTGGTTACAAGATCTAGCAAACCCAGTTCTGACAGGACTTGTTCATACAAGACAGGCAACCATGCCAGTATCAGAAACTTTCACCAAGAATAGCCATGAAACTAAATTTAACAACATATTTTGTTTAAGTCACCCAGTCAACAACTAGCTGCATTGTGTTTTACCGATCTGCGACCCACAGTGTTTTATCAATAAACACAATTCTGAGTTCAGCATTAAGTCAGTACTAATCCAAATAGGATTTGGTGCAGAATAAATAATTTCAATCATAATTACATCAATAGGGACAATAAATTCTTGATGCTACAGGTTTGTGCATCAAAGTGCCTTTGTGTAGGAGGACATACAACTGCATCTGCAATTCTCCAAATGCAAGTTCACAAACTTGTCCATAGTTATCAAAGATCCTTCATGACAATAAGTGAGAAAAATGCAGAATTGTCTCCTGTCAGAAGCTCTGTAGGAAATAGAAAGCATTGCTGACAGAAGTTCAGGATCAGGATAGCTTCAAATGCCATCAGCTAAGAGAATGGAACCCTGAATAAATTGACAGAATAGGGGATCAAATAACAAAGTTCTTGAAGTGAGAAGAAAATGGAAACTTCTTGCTCACACTCATGATTCTCTCAGTTCTGAGTGCTCAAGCCACCATTCAACACTGTTGGAGAGTAAAGTGCTTCTAGTGATGGGCAATTTCATCCTCACAGAACTACTGGGAGAAATGGACAAGAATCTTTCCCTTCCCCTACTTGGTGGGATGATGTTTGGCCTTGACTTGGCAACTCTCAACATGCCAGCCTGAAATCTGAAACCAAGATTTGGCAGGATGGGAGCTTTTGTTTCCTTAACATTCTTGAAAACCATTTCTGAATCATACAAATGTGTTTTTTAGTAACTGAATAAACAATACAAGTTTTGAATGAAATGACTGAGCTCGGACACTTGTGCTGATTTGTAATGGTTAAGACAGACATCCATGCATTTGTCAATTTTGCTCATAACAGGGTTTCAGGGAGTCACCCTCAACCTCTGCCAGTTCCCTCAGTAATAACCAGTAACTAAACCTTCTCCAGCAACAATGTGTATTCCAGTTGTTCAGTATTTATGAGGAGGAAATAATTTATTTAAAACTCTAAAGAGAAGCTTTCTTTCAGATTACTGACAGCCAAAGTAAACTGCTGCCTCACAAAAAATTAGCCTTAAAAGTGCTACAGGCACTGCTGCCAAACTATTCACAAGAACTTCAATTGATGATAAACTCCATAGCATTCTTAGCTGTGTTAATTAATGCATTAATCTAGGGATTAATTTGGTGTTTGCAAAATAAAACCATTCAGAAAGCTTCTTTCTTGGCTTCACAAGCCTAGCCATGCACAAGTGGTTTGAAGAACAATTGCCTATATATCCAAACAAGTTCATGCAACACTACAAAATGGCAAGGTTTAAATCTTGAAAGGTTTGATGTCTCAGGAGCAAATGGAACAAGCTTTCAGTTGGAACTAGGAATGAGATTTATTTGCTGTACAATTTTTGTTGCTTGCTTCAACATTCCAGGCACCATTCTCTGTACAAGTGGAGAGACTGGGCACAAAGCCTCCTGTGAGGGTCTGTTCTGTTGTTCTTCAGCCAGACACTCAGGAGTGCTGGAAAAACAGAAGTTGATTTATGCTGTAGAAAGAAAACTGGAGGTTGAGGGGTGGGCATATCATAATTTTCAGGAACATTAACCCTTTAATACATCTGTAAAGGAGTGCAACAGTGCAGAAAAGTCATGCCTACCAATTAGAAAATGTGACACAAGCTGCAAAATTAAATATTGTACACATTGTTCTTTTGAAATTTTCACATGAACCAGACGCAAAAGGTAAATTGCTGTATTATTTGCTCTGCTACTGAACTGAAACATAAACCAGTCTTTGCTTTTGTCGTACCCAAGAATGGATCAGTGATTGTTCTTCAAAATCAAGCTCAAATTTAAGCAGGTTTATTTTTTGGCAGATTCAGTAAATTGACAATTGAAAAGAATCTATTAGTTAAAAATGCAATCAGTTTAAGGGCAAGGTCTTGTAACATTGTTTTAAACTTCATGCAAAGTGTGGCATAAGTCCAATTAATGCATTTGTCAATTGAGGTGGAGCATTTAATAGCAGCTAGAAAGTGAGTACCTGTTTGAGGAGGAGGAGGAACTGCCGCAGATGTGAACTGCTTAGAGGACGGAGCTCCAGGGATTCCTGTTCCAGAGGGGTGAGGGAAGGTGGACTGAATGCCTGGTAGAGATGTAGGAGGTTGGGGTTGATAATGGTGAGATGGGTAAGTTGGCAGTGGCCCAGGTTGTACTGTGTGGCTGGGTGGCAGTGTATTAGACAATGGATAGGATGGCATAGAGGCAGGGGTCATTAGCGATGGTCCTGGCATGGAGACACCAGGAATTGTCGGACCACTCAGAGAGGCTGTAGGTAGAGATGGGCCAGTCAACCCTGAACCTGGCAAAGGATGCTGAAGAGGATAGGCTGGGAGTCCACTTGGAGGAACCTTTGGCTGTCCGAAATTCTGGAACTGTGAAAAGGCTGTAGAGAAAAAGACATTAAAATGAATCGAAGTAGTGCCATTGAAGCAATGTTTAATTTGAATTTATCTTTTCCTGTTTTTCATTAGCACTCCTTGGCAGATACTTTTCATTTGAAACCCCACCACGAATTAAGGCTCTCACAATTCCTGCATTCAAACCTCTAAAGACAGCAGTGCATTTTTCATTGTTATGCTCTGTTCCAAAGTATAGGAGAATTATAAAGGCCATTCAGACACTGTTAGGCCAGGCATGGCAAACAACTCTGAACTTGGGAAAAGATTCAGGCAGCTACAACACCTAAAACCTATACTGTGCTTAAAATGAATTAACTTGCATTGACGAAGTGCCTTTATCATAGTGCTTCAGAGGTGGATTAACAACATTTTTCACTGAGCCACTAAACAGATATAGTATAAAAGTCAGTCAAAGACCAAGTTTTAAGGAGAATTTGAGGGAAGATGGGGGAAGAGATTGAAAGAAGTATTCCCAAACTAGGCAATTGAAGACACACCCTGGAGCAAAGAAATTTGATAGACAAAATAGTTAAAATCTCAGAGTTTTGGGAGTTACAGAGTTATCCTCTGGGTATAATTATGCTGGAAAACATAACAACAAGGGATGAGGTCCCGAAAATGATACAGCCTGGAAACAGATCAAAAAACAAGATCTCATCAGCAGTAATCAGTACCACGTGCAATGAATAGGGATTGGCACGAATCAACATGCGGCTGGAGAGATGCTGCAAGAAGAGGTCTTAGATTTCTGAGACACTGGGACTCGGTCTGGGGTGGGTTGGGCCATCACAATGAGATATGCTTCACCTTCACTGGACCAGGACCAACATCCCCTTCACATGAAGATTTGCTAGTGCTGTTGGGTTGGGATTACATTCACTTGGCAGAGGACAGGAACTTGGAGGGGTATTGGGCTGGTGAGAATCAAATTTAGCAATGGTAGGAAGAAAACTAAGCTAAACTGGAAGGCACTGGAAACAAGACTAAACTAAATAGGGTAAAAAACAAAGTTAAAAAGGTAAAGTTATATTTATCAAGAATACATGCAGCATTTGCAACAAGGTAATTGAATTAATAACACGAATTGAAAAACAGGTCTGATCTAATTTTACGTTATAGAGACATGGCTGAAGACGAGTGGCCAAAGCTGGGAAGTGAATAACAGAGATATTCGAGATTTAGGAGTGATAGGCAAAAAAGGAAAGTGGGGTTGTGTTATTAATAAGGAATTAGATTAGTACATTCGAGACAGGATCTTAGATCAGAAGATCTACATGTAGAATTCATTTTGGGGGAAGCTGAGAAACAGCCAGGGGCACCATCCATTTGTGGCAGTTGTCTATATTGTAGAGATAATGTAGAACATGGCAATAAATCAATGAAATTAGAAGTGCATGTAAAAAGGGTAATGCAGTATCTGTGGATAGCTTCAATCCAGGTGAACTTATTTAGCATTAATACTGTGAAAGCCTAATTCCTGGTACATGGATTTCTGGAATGATCAACTAAAGAACAGGACATTTTAGGCACAATATTTTGCCATGATTAATAATTAGTAATTAATATTCTCATTGTAGAGCAGAGTTTAGAAATATGGTGGAATTTTACATTATGTTTGAAAATGATGCAGTTTAATCTGAAACTAGGGTCTTAATTCTATACAAAGGGGAACGACAAAATTATGAGGAGCAAATGATTCTGGTGGATTGGGAAACTACATCACAAATTATGACAGCAGACAGGTAATGGTTAGCATTTAAAGAATTAATAGATGGTTTACAACAAATATACATTCCTTAGAGACAGAAAAACCCAATAGTTAAAGTGATCCAACTGCGGCTAACAAGTAAAAAATTATATTAGATCATAGGTGGCGGTTTTCAGGTGGCCAAAAAAAGTAGCAAGTCTGAGGATTGGGACCAATTTAGAATTTAACAAAGGAAGTTCAAGAAATTGTGAAAGCAAACTTTAGAAAATGGACGGACTGGAAAAGGTATGGAAAGAGGAAAAAGATTATCAAAAAAAAATGGGTTAATTACAGGTAGATGCGAGATAAGTTATAATGAAGTATAAGGAAGTGGCAGAGAAACTAAGCAAAAACTGGCTATTCAGAACCCATCTTAATGGCATGGATATGGAGGCCAAACGTAATATTTCCAAGTTTGCTGATGACTGAAAACCATGTGGATTGCTGCAATTGTAAAGAACTTTGTTCAGACTGCACCTGGAATACAGTGTACAGCTTTGATCTCCTTACCCAAGGGCTCAGACATTATTAACTGTGCCATGGACAGTCAGACAAAGTAGTAGGTTCTTCAGAAAGTTGGCATTGAGCGGAATTGCTTGAGGGAGTGATTTCAGGAAGGCTCAAATATTTTGGACATGTGATGCAAACTGGGTTGGGGTGGAAGTGTTCAGGAAAAGAAGTCCACTCGAGGCACACCGCCTGGAAAAATGTGGACAACACAGACTAAGATGGCATTGATGAATAATATCAAAACATGGACTGGCCTTTCTTATAGACTGGCAAGTGAGAACAGTAGAAAAGTTGAAGTGTAAAGGAAGACTGTTCATAGTTTGACCAACCCTTACAACAAAGATGGATTAAAGACAAGACCCAAGGCTGGATATTGTTGCCACACAAATATTGCAACAAAAAGCTCACCAGACTGAATCCTGGGATGATGAGATTGTCCTATGGTGAGAGATTAAGGTGTATCAAGAATGAGTATCAGCTATTTGGGCGGCCTTGTCTCTGGTAACTATCTACAATTCAGCACGTCACTTCGCTACTTTCGCCTGTACGTCTACAAATTTTCTTTTTCAGAAAATAATCACATATGTGTATAAGTATTATAAAATATGTATGCAGTATATATATTAAACTATGCACCCATAAAACTTTACCACAGAGTTAATCTACTAAAGTATAAACATACTTCTCTGTGCTACCCAAGGTAACTCATGTATTAACATATTTTAAATAGAAAATTGCCTGATCAGCATTAAGTGCGAAACAGATTACCTGGTGCAGTGGTTGTGGTAGGATGCTGTGGGTAGGTGGGACGAGTTGCTCCTGGTTTGGAGTAGATGTTGGTGGTACTCCCAGAAATGCCTTGAACAGGGACGGCAGATGGATGTGCAACTGGGGTAGGTTGGGGAGTGAATACTGTTGGAGCTGATGGACAGATTGGGGTCTGAGAACTAAAGGAGGTCTGAAACTGAGCCTGAGAAGACAAAAAATGTCATTGTTATAAATGGGTAACAATGTTTAGCAGTTAAGTGAAGTAATTTTCATGAACTTTTCAACAATCTAACTTTAAAACCAAGGGACAACCAGACCAGGAACAAAGTCGCAAGCTGCACAAGTCCTGAGAATATTCCAGGCTCCATTGCGCAGAGAAAAACTTACATGCAAAAAGAGAAACTTGCGAATAGCAAGAAAGCCCTGCATACCTGGGCAATGGCACAGTCACAGACCAGAACTACAGCAATATATATTCAGAATTGAGAAGAAATTAAGGAAGAGATTCAGTCAGGATGCCTTAGTGCTACCTACCTGCTGGGCGGGTTGCTGTATTGGTCTTTGTGGTGGTGTTTGTCGAGCTGGAGTCGGAGCAGGAGTGGAAGTTGGACGTGTACTTTTCGTGACAACATGATTAAAGGGAAATGTGGGAGGCTGTTGACCTGCCATAGCTTCTCCCTGAGCATGGAATAGCCGATCACGGAGCTGGAGAACTGTAAACTGAAAGAAATAATATTCCCATTAGGCTAAACATACCGTGGCTAAGAAATACATAGAAAGGCAGGGGTCGAAAAAGCAAAACTCCCTCAATTTTGTTCAAAAAATACAAAAGTGTTCCTTGGTGTACTCTGTCTATTTTGCTGTATGTGTTGTAGCATATTATTCAAATTATGTTTCACTAAATAACATTCTGATAACCATTGCCATATCAGAATAATTTGACTAATGTAATATTCCTGTGCTTAAGAAACAGTACACCTACTTATTTACTATATATATATAAAGCCACAGGAGAATTTGATGTGCAATCATTAAATCTTCAAATGAAAATCGGGTACATTCAATATAGTTCAATGCACGACTGTCTAAATCTGCGTACTTTGCAAAGATAATTTCAAAATATCAACAAAAATTTGGTTACGTAATTGGTGGTGCCACTTCTACTCTCACAATCACAAGTAAAATAATTTAAAGACATGGAGATGTTTGTTTAGAACATATTTATGTTCGTTCCTCACTTTGCTCGACATGAAACCACACAAAGTTCAGTTCACTTCAAAATGATGATAAAAATGAGGTGGAACGGTTTCACCACATTATGGTTTCTTGAGTTATTTTACATGTAGAATAAGAGCTGTTATGCCGTACGGACAGCCATTTAGCTTGCTCTATCAGTGTCAGCTCTCTACTTGAGCAAATCAGTTTGTCTCAATTCCAACATTCCTCTGCCACACAGCCCTGCAAATTCTCTCTCTTCAAGTGCTTATCCAATTCCATTTGGAAAGCCATGTCTAAGTCTGCCTCCACCATAGAGTCATAGAGATGTACAGCATGGAAACAGACCCTTCGGTCCAACCCGTCCATGCCGACCAGATATCCCAACCCAATCTAGTCCCACCTGCCACCACTGGGCTCATATCCCTCCAAACCCTTCCTATTCATATACCCATCCAAATGCCTCCACCACTTCCTCTGGCAGTTCATTGCATACACGCACCACCCTTTGCATGAAAAAGTTGCCCCATTAGGTCTCTTTTATATCTTTCCCCTCTCACTCTAAAACTATGCCCTCTAGTTCTGGACTCCATGACATCAGGGAAAAAAACTTTGCCTATTTATCCTTTCCATGCCCCTCATAATTTTGTAAACCTCTGTAAGGTCACCCCTCAGCCTCTGACGTTCCAGGGAAAACAGCCCCAGCCTGTTCAGCTTCTCCTCATAGCTCAAATCCTCCAACCCTGGCAACATCCTTGTTAATCTTTTCTGAACCCTTTCAAGTTTCACAACATCTTTCCGATCGGAAGGAGACCAGAATTGCACACAATGTTCCAACAGTGGCCTAACCAATGTCCTGTACAGCTGCAACACAACCTCCAAACTCCTGTACTCAATACTATGACCAACAAAGGAAAGCATACCAAATGCCTTCTTCACTATCCTATCTACCTGCGACTCCACTTTCAAGGAGCTATGAACCTGCACTCCCTAGGACCTTACCACTAAGTATATAAGTCCTGCTAAGATTTGCTTTCCCAAATTGCAGCACCTCATATTTATCTGAATTAAACTCCATCTGCCACTTCTCAGCCCACTGGCCCATCTGGTCCAGATCCTGTTGTAATCTGAGGTAACCCTCTTCGTTGTCCACTACACCTCCAATATTGGTATCATCTGCAAACTTACTAACTGTACCGCTTATGCTCACATCCAAATCATTTATGCAAGTGACAAAAAGTAGAGGACCCAACACCAATCCTTGTGGCACTCCACTGGTCACAGGCCTCCAGTCTGAAAATCAACCCTCCAGCACCACCCTCAGTCTTCTACCTTTGAGCCAGTTCTGTATCCAAATGGCTAGCTCTCTCCATTTTTAAAAGCTTTACTTTTAAAAATCTAGGATCCAGTACACTTTTACTCATTCTAAAAACACAGACAAAAAGAGAAGGCGCACAATTGCTGTCACAGTTCATAGACTGTATATAGTTAAACAGGCAAAAGTTATTTATGGTTGGTGTTTTGGATCTGACATTCCATGAGCTCTAACCTTGCTAATCAGTCTCCCATGGGGAACCTTGTCGAACGCCTTATTGAAGTCCATATAGATCACATCTACTGCTCTGCCCTCATCAATCCTCTTTGTTACTTCTTCAAAAACATACACAGACAATTCATTCCAGATCTTTAGCATGCACTGCACAAAAATGCTTTTTCCTATGCTGCTACTGGTTTTGTGCTATTCACCATATGTCAAACCTTACTGGTTTGCAATCCTTTCTCCAATAGGAACATTTTCTCACCATCTGCTCAGTCTAGACCCTTCATGATTTTGAGGACGTCTATCAAATTTCATATCAACATTCTGTTATTTGAGTGCACAGTGGTTCAGTGGTTAGCACTGCTGCTTCATAGCACCTTCCTGATGAAGGGCTCTGGCCCGAAACGTTGAATTTCCTGTTCCTTGGATGCTGCCTGACCTGCTGTGCTTTAACCAGCAACACATTTTCAGCACAGCACCAGGATCCCAGGTTCGATTCCAGCCTCGGCTGACTGTCTGTGTGGAGTTTGCACATTCACCCCGGCTCTGCGTGGGTTTGCTCCAGTTTCCTCCCACAGTCCAAAGACGTTTAGATCAGGTGAACTGGCAATGCTAAATTCCCAGTAGTGGCAGGTGCATCAGTCAAAGGGAAATGGGTCTGGATGGGTTACTCTTCGGAGGGTCGGTGTGAACTGGTTGGGCCAAAGAGCCTGCTTCCATACTGTAGAGAATCTAATCTAATCTAATCTAACTGAAGTCCCTCATTTTAGAGCCAGAGCACACAAATTTTCATATCCTTCCTAGATGGTGTCTAGTACGAGTCATAATATTCTAGTTGAAGCCGAACCTTAATAAAGGTTCGGTATAATTCCTTGCTTTTAAAAACACTTATCGCTTTACTTTTAAAAATCTAGGATCCAGTACACTTTTACTCATTCTAAAAACACAGACAAAAAGAGAAGGCGCACAATTGCTGTCACAGTTCATAGACTGTATATAGTTAAACAGGCAAAAGTTATTTATGGTTGGTGTTTTGGATCTGACATCATATTGCCATCTCTTACCAAATCCTACAGAACCCTCATGAAACAGCAATTAAATCTTGGTTAACCTGACACCGGAATTAGAAATGTGTTTGTGTATTTATAGACTGCATGTTCATCATTTGTGTGGGAGAAGAGAAATGAAATATTCCAGGGACAAATATATCTTAACGTTGGTTGTTTCAAAGCCAGTCTGACGATACATTCTCCGTTTCTAGATGGGATCCTAGAATATCTGAGAAAGGGAGGACCTCAAAATTCAACACGAGTTAGCAACGTGAAAGTAATTGTTTTTGGCCAAGTCACTTTTTTCTAATTGGAGCCAAAATTAAATCAAGTTTATTTTTGAGCCCTTTTAAAAATAAGGAAACAAAACATTCTACAAATCAGAAAGGCTTGCATTACAATTGAATAGATTTAAGAAACTCTGAGCTTTTCTTGAATATTTTGCTGCAAATTCTCAGTAGGCTGACACTACTAAAGAATGATGAAAGTAACTTGAACCAAGAGGCTATTTGCCGAGGCATTAGTTCAACCTTTAACCTGGAACAAAACACACAGGATGATATTGGGTGCTGTCACTGATATTTAAAGAAAATAAAATGTTTGCACTGTGTCTACTTGAACTGCTAAAACAAAAATTAAGCACACCAATTACAGATTTTGGTCCTTCCAAACCCGGATTGGGTTAACAAGTGTAATTGGTATTGCATAGTAAAAAAAGTTTTTGCTCAAACACATTGCTTCCAAAGTGTATAGCCATCGACAACTGGAATGAATTCTTCTGCAACCCCAGCACCGTGTGAATGGAACTTCATTACATCCCAATCATAAAATAGACAGGCATGGTGAGATATTGATTTATCTTGGGAAATAAAAGGGGATAAACATGGGTCAATCCTTTGAAACTAATCCTTAAAACAGGTCCAGTTAAAAAAAATTACAGGAATAGGAGTAGAATAGCTTGATTCCCTACGATTAGATTACGGCTGCTCTATTTCTGAACTCATTTACTTAGCTTGGTTCCATAACTCTTAGCATCTTTAGTCAATAAAACATTATCAATTTCCACTATAATAGAAGCTAAGTAAGGTTGAATGCTGGATTTCTGAAACAAAAACGAAGTGTTGGAGAAACTCAAGTCCAGTAGCATCTGGGAGGGAGAAACAACGTTAATGTTTCAAGTGTTGTGAGTCTTCTTCAGTGAAGAAATCATAAAAGACTCAATGTTAAATTTTGTTTCTCTCCCTACGGATACTGCCTGCTCTGCTGAGTTTCTCTAGCACCTCCTGTTGTTTTGATTTCAGATTTCCACTGCTGTATGTAAAGAAGTGCTTCCTAATAAAAGCCATGAACAGATTTGCTCAAAGTTTCCTCTATTGTTCTGAAGCCTCCCAACAGAAGGAATAGTTTCTCTCTAACTAAACACTGGTATCAATCAACTTAAAAAAAATCAATTAGATTTTCTCTTTTCCTTTTGTACTTCATACTGATCTGCTAGGTTTTGCTTCTCCATTAAGCTGAAGCCTACAGAGAATTGGGTAACTATATAGACAGTCACACTATATTTTTATAGATAATGACAAATCCAAAAAAGTAATGCAAAGTCGAACCTGATTTGAGGTTGTCGGGAGGTAGCTCATTGCTGCTTCCAAACTTCCTTGTGCGGCCAGTAAGCTGGCATACTGTGTGAGTTTCTTTGCAAAGACTGGGCCCTCTGCAGCCATGTTTGTGCCCTGGAGTAACTCAATTGCTTTTTGTAAGATCATAATCTTTTCCACAAGGTCCTGATGAGAAGAACACAACTCATGATAGAAACCTGTAAGCTGTTCACCAGTAACAGTTTTTGTCAACATTAATTTCACGAACATGGGTGTCATTGGTAAGTGCAGCATTTGTCACATATTTCTACTTGTCCTTGAGAGATGGTCATGTATGGACTTCTTAAATCACAACAGGCCATTGGGTACAGATAGGTACACATTCAGTAGTGCTGGGAATAGGAATTGCAAGTTTAGACACTATGACAGCACAAGACAATTCCAAGTCAAGTGTGGAATTTGGCAGTTTTTGAATCTTTCCCCTGTTAAATGAGGACTTTGGATGAGGGTCCTTTATCAGTTATCGTTCAAACATTACAAAGCAAGATCTTATTGCATTCACTTCGGGTTTTGTGCTCAGATTGAAAGACGACATTTGTTTCAGGAAACTGAACCCTTTCACATCCTATATCACCAATAAACCTATTCAATACCGATTTGCTACCAACTTCGGACAGAAAATCCCTCAATGTTCAGTTTCAACTTACGTACCATAATCTAACCTAACAGTTCCATTTTAGCCATTCTTCATTCATTGATGAGAGGCATGTAATTTAGCATTGATCAAGAGGCAGATTTCCATGTTAGAACCATGTAACAATAAGCTCATATCCTGGAGCAGTTCCACAGGTGGCAGAAATAGGCAGAGATACAAATAAAACAGAAATGTTGGAAAAACTCAGCACGTGGCAGGAACGGAGGCCAAATCCAGTGACACTTCTCTGAAACACATTCACAAGACAGAAAGTGAGAGCGCAAGTGAGAAAGAGAACATTAATGCTTGCAACAAGGCTAGCAATGCAAAAGGTCAGGCAGGAGAAAGTACCAATTGAAAGAGGGAGGAAGGGGATGTGTGGGGAGCAATGATGGAAAGAAAGTGGAGTGAATACCAGGATGCCTCCAGTGGAACATGCAGCCCCTCAGATAGAGGATATTAAATCAAATACACAAAAATCTGATTTCAGACAGATGTGTGTTTTAAATTCAACTAAATCCAAGCGTGTATGATCCACATTGGATATAACTTTAGAACTAACAATGTATGTGGGCACATCAACACTGCAATGCAGAGAGATCTGAACTAGCGGTTCCTACCTCGAGTGCAAGTGGAGTCGAGCTTTCATGAGTTTTAACCCAACATTCTACCAGTTTCTCAACATTTCCGGAGCAGATGTAGCAAAGACACGCCTGTATGCATAGCTTTCCCTCATTCTCCATTTCTAGACGGGACCCTAGGGTATCTAAGAAAGAGAGGACCCAAAGGATTGAACATCAGTTAGTGATGTGACATGAAGGGTTTTTGGCCAAGTCACTTTTTTTCTGATACTCGGAGCCAAAACTAAACCATATTTACCTTTAAACCCTTTTAAAAATAAGGAAACAAAACATTCTACAAATCAGAAAGGCTTGCATTACAATTGAATAAATTTTAAAAAACTCTGAGCTTTTCTTGAATATTTTGCTGTAAATTCTCAATAGGCTGACACTGTTAAAGAATGAAGAAAGTTACTTGAACCAAGATGCTATTTGCTGAAGCATTAGTTCAACCTCTAACCTGGAACAAAACACACAGGACTATACTGGGTGCTGTCACTGACATTTAAATAAAGTAAAATGTTTGCACTATGTCCACTTGAACTGTTTAAAAAAAAAACACTAAGCACACCAATTGGATTTTGGTCTTTCCAAACCTGGACTGCACTGGAAGTAGCACTAGTGATTTTATTGCACAAAAACAAATCGCTCAAATACATTGCTTCCAAAGTGTATAGCCATCGATGACTAAACTCTGTCGACTGACAACTGGAATGTATTCTGCTGCAACCCCTGCACCGTGTGAATGGAAGTTTAGATTGGACTAGCTTAGATTAGATTAGATCACTTACTGTGTGGAAACAGGCCCTTCGGCCCAATAAGTCAACACCGACCCTCAGAAGAGCAACCCACCCAAACCCATCCCCCTACATTTACCCCTTCACCTGACACTATGGGCAATTTAGCATGGCCAATTCACCTAACCTGCATATTTTTGGACTGTGGGAGGAAACCAGAGCACCCGGAGGAAACCCATGCAGACACGGGGAGAATGTGCAAACTCCACAGAGCTGCTTGAAGCAGCAATTGAACCCGGGTCTCTAGTGCTGTGAGGCAGCATTGCTAACCACTGTGCCACCGTGCCATCTTTCCACTCTCACCCTTAACCTATGCCCTCTAGTTCTGGACTCCCCCTCACCAGGGAAAAAACTTTGTCTATTTATTTTATCCATGTCCCTCAGCTCCCTTTTATATCTTTCCCCTCTTACCTTAAACCTGCGCCCTCTAGTGTTCGACCCCCTCCCTATCCTGGAGAAAAGATCTGAGCTGTTCACCTTATGCATGTCCCTCATGAATCACAAAATACAATGGCACGGTGATATATTGATAGATCTTGGGACTAGTGGAGTCTTACAGAAGCCAAGATGATCCCAGGTTCAACTTTCTACTTCGACTGCATGCTGTTCATAAATGGTTGACTTTTGTGCTGCGTAAGCAAAGGGACAAATCATTCAGGGTCCCTGCACTCAAACGCTAACCAGAGGGTTTTTTTAAGGTATTTCAGGTGAGCGTTTGTCCCAACCATGACTGTGTTCAAATTACCTGCACATGCCTGTCAACGATAATCACATAAACCACTGGTCAGCTCGACAATGGCATGCCTAGATCCGTAGAACCATTTGCAAATTACAAAGAAATCCCTCAAAGCATAAGGATTGAAAAAAAGTCTAGAGATAAATTATATAGAAGAAGTGAAGTAGCAAACCTACCACATAGTAAAGGGAACACCTCAGGTTTGGCGTAAGTTAAGAGAGCAGCCAAAGCTTCTTTCCAATTATCTAAGTCACAGGATTCAACAATATCCCTCCAGTTGTGGGTGACTACAGAGGACACGAGCTGTAACAGGAGATTTATAATATTCAGTATTGGACAAATTGTGCAAATGATGCAAGCATGGCAACCTGTGGAATTGTACTGGAATGGTTTAAAATTGCATTCCCACCAGTTTGCTTAGATTGCAATGCCTTCAATTAAATGGATACTATCACTTATAGAAGCTTTTGAAAGCTGTTTAAATGTGAAAGAAACAATGCTTTAGACAAGTCCAATGATTAAAAGAAATCAATTTGTGTAACAGAGTGACTGATGTACAAAACAATATGCTCTGTTTGCATTCAAATTGAATGTCAAAGTTTAAAGGTAAAGTTAAACACACTTTAACACCCTGAAAAACTGTGGTCCTTGCTTAGCTTACATACATACCTCTATACTATAAAAAGTGTTCCAATCATTGCACTTCTCTATCCAATCAAGGAGGTGAAAACATTTAAAATCAATCATGGTAGCAGTTACAATAGATGGTACAATGTTGATAACATTATTGATTTATGATTCCTCCACTGATGTTCCAACCATATTGTGAAGTACAGGAGTGCAAGCAGAGTAATAACAACTATGCAGTTGTGACATATTGCACTTCCAATTCAGGCACTGTGTAGACCAGATAACGAGTAGTACAAGGTCAGGGACAATATAGACTTTACACAACGAATCGACTTGTAATCCTGCCCGTATACAAGGTTTTCCCTCTACCAATCCCTAGGTTTGACATTTTCCAGTTGTACAAACTTTTATAGTGAACTCAGTGAGATAACCAAGTTGACACGGTTGCCTCAATTCATTACATTAAGGAGGTTACCAAATGGAATAGATATTGGTCCCATTAATGGGAGATGGATTGAAACTATTCCCAGAATTAAACAATTAAAATATGTCACTGCCCCAAGATGCTCCCCAGAGAACTACACCTCCTCCCATCCTGCCTCCTAAAAACACCATCCCTTATTCCTAGTGACATATTTGAACTGTTTAATTCTGAAAACAGTTTCAATCCATGTCCCATCTTCCCTGATGCTCACTTTGTGAACAGTGTTGAATACTCTAATGCTGTTGCTTTACATTTTAGGGTGAATAAAGCTATATATTGCTCTGCAGACTGAAACAGCATTTACCCGTGAAATTTTTGTCTTCCTTTTTGCAAAATATCGGTTCTGTGTTTGAGCAAGAAGCTCTTCTCCCCCAGCTATAGCGAGAATGATGGCATCAGCGAAATGGTCATCTTTTAGACACAGTTCAACAGCACCTTCAAAGTTCCCTATTAGCAAGGCTTGGCTGATCAACCCCTCAGTATCTGAAATAGATACAAGAATCCTTCAGTAAGTAGATCTATTACTGAGTTACAGTTAAAAACAATAAAGAGATAACATGACCTTGTTGGTTCATAACTAAGCTCCATACATGCCTTCAACTTTTAATTTTCAGGAAGTGGTAACCAGCATTTATATACCATCTCAAGAATCTTCAGAGGCATGAGAAAATTCTGAACTAAAAGGTGGAGCATTAAGAGATCAAAGATTTGGGGGATTCAAGACGGCGGCGACTCAGCAAGTCTGAGTCTACAGTGCTCCTTCCAAGACTTGGGCAAAGTGGATCTCCCACCCCCACCACACTCACCAAATCATCTAAAACAGCTTTTATTTAATATAATTAGTTGTTTGGTAGTGTTAGTATTAAATTTAAATAATCTAATCTCTTAGGAAAAATGACTAAAGGGAGGAGAGCCCACAGCTCTCAGCAAGCAGGAATCCCTCTCCCACCCTCTCCAGCTGCAGCTGAGGCGTCCATGGCCGCCCCGGGGGACTTACCGACAATAACGAGCCTTGTGGAGATGATTACCAAGCTGGATGCGAAGATTGACGTGTTCATCGAAGAGTCCCGACATCGCTGGGAATCACTCTCGGCCGAGCTGCAGAAGCATGGCCGAGACATCCAGGAACTCGAGTGCCGACTCGGAGGGGCGGAGTTAAAGGCCGCTACCTCCGAGACTGCAGCTCAATCAGCCGCGGATCAGGTCCGGACTCTCAAGCAGCGAGTCCGGACCTTAGAGAATTACATCGACGACCTCGATAATCGAGGTCACCGAAAAAATATTCGTTTGCTGGGCCTTCCCGAACGGGAAGAGAAAGGCCAGCTCATAGCATTCCTGGAACAGTGGTTGCCACAATTTTTGGATCTGGAGGCTGGATCAGGCCAGGTGTGGGTAGAATGGGCCTACCGGGTCGCAATACACGGGCCTGGCTCGAACCAGCGCCCACGCCCGGTCCTGTTCCGGCTGCAGAGCTATAGGGAGAGGCAGATACTCCTAGATGCCTCTAGAAATCTTGGAAAAGATCCTAAAGCCATGATCTATAAAGGATCCAAGATCATGTTATTTCAGGACTTCTCCCCGGCTCTGGCTCGAAGGAGGAAGGCGTTCGATGAGGTGAAGAAGTGTCTAAGGGACTTAAATATTCAATACACCTTACGCTACCCAGCGACGCTATGTTTTAACCACGAAGGATCCGGGTATAATTTCAGATCTCCAGAAAAGGCTAAGGAATTTTTGGACTCTCTTAAATAAATCGTAAGAGACAATGTATGTTGGCTTGCCTTTCCCCCACTCAGATTTATATTCCCCCTCTTTTTTTTCTTTTTCCTATCTTGCTGTTTATTATTATCTGGGGGAGGGGGGCGCGAGAGGGAAATCTTTATTTGCTCTCCATTTAGCGATTTTCTCCCCCCTCCTTAGGGTTTTTTATTATTTTATTATTATATGTATGTATGTGTATATGTACATATATATGTGTATGCATGTATGTGTATATATGTATATATATAAACCGGGGGGTTTAGTTAATGTTGGTGGGGAGAGGTGGTTACCTTATTCTATTTTATTTTTGCCTCTGGGAGCGGGGTTACTTTCCTTTGCTATTTTATATTATTATATTTAATTATAATTTGTTGAAGTTGTAACTTTATAGTTATATATGTTTATATATGGTATTGATACTGCCAAATATACTCAGGTGTGGGTGGGGGTGGGGGTTAACTCTAGCTCTGTATTATATTTGAATCCTCCTCATCTTATGAAGGAGTGCCTGGGTCAAGGGTGGGGCGCTGGTTGGGAGAGGATATGATGGACCGTTGGAAAAGAAGTGATACCCCCTGGGAACAAGGGGGATAATCTCCATTCAAATATGTTTTTTTTATTATTTAAAAATAGTTTCCTTTTTATCATACTGTTATGAGTGTATTAGAGAACCTTTATTTTTGTAAATTCTATATGCTCTTTGCTCGGGATGTTTTAGATAAGGTTTCCCCTCTCGGGGGGTCTCGGATTTACCCGGATGATTATGGTTGATCAGTCGGTTAAGTGGTGCACCTGGAATGTCACATAGGAAGAGATTATTTTCTGTTCTCTCTTTCCATATAAGGAAAAATATTTTGGTAAACTGGGTGGCTGAAGGCTCCCCTGGATTTTCAAATTGGCACAGATTAATCATGGAATGTATTCCCCTTGACTTCCTCATAAATATGGTGCACCGAAAGACTGAATTATTTTTTATAAAACATGGCAACCCTTTTACATAGATATTTTGGCTATCCTAACAAGGGCTTTTATTTAATTGAGATTACAAACACGGCTGGTCTGGGGCCCCTTGGGAGAGGAATCCCATACGAATATGGGTTTTGTTATATATGATGTTAACACATTCCGAGCAAGTATTTTAATATCCAACTTCTATGTTAATCGTCGGGGTTTTTTTTTCCCCCCACCTCTTTTTTTTTCTCTCATTTTCTCTTATTTGAAAGATGTAAGTGACTCAATTATACACTCTGGCTAATTGTAGGTTAGATTAGTAGTTAATTGAGTTTTGTTTTTTCTCTTTCGGTATTTTTCTTTTGTTAAATTTTGATTATTGTATATTTAAGATTTATTTTTATATTAATGTTTGTACTTGAGAGTTTTGTTTATTTTTGTAAATTTGTTAAAACGTTAAATTTCTAATAAAAATATCTAAAAAAAAAAGAGATCAAAGATTTGAATGAAGAGTTTTGTGTTAACAGAGATCTTAAATGAAGTGGAGGAATTAGAGAGGCAGCAGGGTTAGAGCTGGCAGCTGAAAGAACGTCAGTGGGGGGAGAGAATGGGCGCATAAGAGAGCAGAGAGCTGGAGAGGAATGGTTACATCACTGTAGAGAAGAGCAAGGTCATGAAGAGATTAACTCACCTGGATGGATGATCTCAAACATCAAATGACAAGATTAGGAACTAATGCAATCAGTGAAGAGAGGAGGAGAGGCTGGAGAGACTTGTTGTAAGATAGGATACCAGTAGCAGAGTTTTGAAAGTGCTAAAGCTTACACAGTGTGGAGGACAGGAAACCAAACTAGGAGAGCATTGGAGGGGAACTGACAAAGCCATGGGCATGGTTTTCACTTGTGAATGCACAATGGTCAGGGCAGGTGGAAGAGACATAGAAAGTTCAGCTCAGACAAACATGATACCAAGGTATCAAAGAATCATTGAGAAAGGGATTTGGACATAGGGGCTAGGAAAATTAAATGATTAAGTCTAGTATTGATTGTCCCTCCATCAGTTCAACAGCAACATTATAATTTGCTAGAAATTACCAGAATGAGTACTCTATTCAAAACCTAAATGCAGCTGTTACCAAAGAACAGTTACAAGTTAACTTCTGATGGCACGTGTTCCCTCAGGCAATCTCAACCAGCTCAGTAGCTGGGTTGTTAGAATTAGTATCAACAACACAAATAAGAGAGATGGGGAAGCAGACAAAATAAGCCAGAGTTCTGGCAGTCAGGAAGTATCAAAGGACTGGAAAATTGCCAATGTGACATCTCTGTTCAAAAAGAGAGGCAATAGACAGGTAAGCAGATTGGGGCTGAAAATGTGTTGCTGGAAAAGTGCAGCAGGTCAGGCAGCATCCAAGGAGCAGGAAAATCGACGTTTCGGGCATGAGCCCTTCTTCAGGAAGGGCTGTCTGACCTGCTGCGCTTTTCGAGCAACACATCTTCAGCTCTGATCTCCAGCATCGGCAGTCTTCCTCCTAGGTAAGCAGATTAGCCTCAGATCTATTATTGGAAAAGTACTGAAATCAATTATTAAATAAATAATAATAGAATGTTGAGAAAATCATAATCTAATCAAGCAGAGTCAGCATGGTTTCACAAAAGGAAAATTGGGTGTGACTCAATTCTTAGAGCTTTCCAAGGTAGTCCCAACCAGAGCGGATAGAGGGGAACCAGTAGATGTGCTGTACTTGGACTTCCAGAAGGCATTCATCAAGATACTTCACTAAAGCTTAGGTCATAAGAGCCCACAAAGTTGGGAGTAGTATATTGCCATAGTTAGGGAATTGGCTCATGGGCAGGAAACTGAGTGTGAAAAAGAGCTTTTTTTTTGCATCGACAGTCTGTGACCGGTGGGGTTCCACAGGGATCAGTACCAAGACTGCAACTGTCTGTGATATATATTAATTACTTGGAGAAAGGAAGCAAGCACACTGCAGCCATGTTTCTAGATGACACAAAATAGGTGGAAAGATTGGTTGTAGGAGGGATACAAATCAGTTATAGAGAAATATTAACAGTTTACGTAAGTGGGCAAAAAGTTGGCAACGTGGGGAAATGTGAACTTGTCCATTTTAGAAGGAAGAACAAAGATCAGAACATTATTTAAATAGAGAAAACCTGCAACATAAAGGGATTTGGGGGTATTTCTGCACAAAAATTGGAAATTTAGCACACAGGGCTGCAGTTAATGGAATGTTGGCCCTTCTTTCAAAGGGTTTGGCAATAAGACATAGGAGCAGAATTAGACTATGTAGCCCATCTAGTCTGTTCTGCCATTCGATCAGTTATGAGAGTAAGGAACTCTACAATGCGCTGGCGAAACCACTTATGGAGTCTTGTGAGGAGTTTTGGTCCCCTTAGTGAAAGGGAAATATTATTTAATTGGAGGCTGTTCAGAGAAGCTTCAGTAGGATAATCCCATGTATGGATGGGTTGTCTCATGAGCAAAGGTTATTTAGGACGAGAAGAAGTGATCTCATTAAAACAAATAGGATTAAGAGCCATGACAGAGTAACTAGTGAGAGAATGTTATTCGTCATGGGAGAGTCTATGTCCAGAGGGCATAACCTCAGGATCAAGGAGTGCCAATTTAAGATGGAGATGAGAAGGAATTTCTACTCTGAGGGTTGAGTGCCACAGAGAGCTGTGGGGACAAAGTCCTTTTTTAATATTTAAGGCTGAGATAGATTCTTGATCAGTAGGGGAATCAAGGATTGTGGGAAAAGGCAGGAAAGTGGATGCCTACAATCCTATTGAATGATGAGACAGGCTGGAGGGGCCAAACAGCCTACTCCTGTTCCAATTTCCTATGGTTACTGTAAGAGCAGCCCAATTCTTACTTTTATATATATTTTAAATACTTTCCCCCCTTGGTTTTATCAGTTTTTAGTCTTAGTAAATTTAATTAGTGATTTCTGTTGGCTTCGGACCTGTACACAACTGCAGATGGCTCATGACAATCCTGTGAGCAAGTGATAGATCAAGGGTGGTTGATGAGATGAAGGTAACAATGACTGAAGAAATATCCAATGAATAGCTTTACAATTGCTACTTTGTGGACAAGGGTCAAAAAGTTATGTTTTTCTGCTTCAAATGCATTTAAGCGCTTGTTATTCTGCAATTGTGACCAGTGGCAAGATAAGAATTGAAACTATTTATCTGTTAAGGTGACCTTGGATAACAGGTTCTGAAGTTGCTTGTTCTACTCAAAGGTTGAGGTTATGAACACTGCAAAAACTGACTGAAGCCACAGGGAGAAAGATGTGCATCAGCAAAGGCAAATGCAATTGTCTGGCAATGATCGCAGATGAAAAGGAATTGGATAAACGTGTGTGTGACATCCTAAAGGTAGTGTAAGAATCAGCTTAATGAACATCAGGAACCGGAGAGGTTCACTGAGATCATCAGAGAGGAGTGGTCTGGACAACTACTGAAGTCATGAAAGAGCTCTTGATTGACCACTCGAGACAGACACTTGCAAATGGGAACATCAAGAGCAGATCTTGAGAGTTTTTTTAAAAAAAAATTAATTAGTCAGATGTGGGCTTCGTTGGCTACACAAGCGTTTATTGCTCATCTCTAATTGCCCTCAAGATGGTGATAGCGAGCTGTCTTGGTGAACCACTGATTTCCATTTGACGTTGGTGCACTGACAATGTGTTAGGGTGGGAGTGCCTGGAATTTGACTCAGCAATGCTGGAAGTGTGACAATATATTTCCAAGTCAGGATGGTGAGTGGCTTGCAAGTGGAGCTATTAACCATTGCCCTTGTCATTATAAATGACAATAGTTGTGTACTTGGAAGATGCTAAAGGCACCTTGATGAATTTCTGGAGTGCATCTTGGATTTCTACAGCTCAAATCAAAAGCCTGTAAACACAGTAAATGCTACCATCAGGTGCAACTAACACGCTCACAGGAACACTGTTTCAGTATGACACTGTGTCAGCAGCACCAGCAGTGCATGCATCTTGAAGCTTGCTGCAGCTGCTCATGTTATTGACCCTTTTCAAAACGCATTGCCCAAGAACCATCCACTATTTACCTCCTGTGACAGGGATTTCAAAGAGAGGTCTTTCCCCTGGAATATTGTCAAAGAAGTCAGAAGTTGTCGAGGCATCCCCTGCAGCTACAGACTCCTCAGAGCTCGAACTCTGGAAAAGCAGGGAAACAAAAAATTCAAAAATCACCACCTTTGAGGACAGAAGCATCCACACTCCACTGAACAAAGTTATAAACAGTACTCATTTTTTGATCTCAACATTAGGACTACTTAGGACTGACTAGGTTACAAAGAACTATGCATGTTGTTTTTGAAAGATTTTGGAAATTGCAGTTTACGCATTAATGCTATTTAAATCACATTGATAATGCAATGCTCATTTGTAATCAAAAGTGTGTTTTTGCACCCTGCATTCAATGAGATAAAACTACATGCCAGCAGCTGAACTTCCTTTTTTAAATCTAGCCTATAATTAGAATCTTGGCATTATCAACATCACTGTAGATCTACAAATACTTATAGCAATCTGCTTTAAATCTTTCACCCTTATGACTTCAGCTTTTTTGACATTCTAACTATCTACTTGCCAAACCTAATGATGGAGTTTCAATACCAGTGCACATTTCACCTCATCCCATGCTGGAGTGCTCCTATTGCCCCATCTGCTGGCAACCATCAACCACTGCATAACAATCCAAACTTGGATTGACTTTGACAAATAGAATCTTGGGTAGAAGGTTTGTTCATACTGCCTCTTTCCACACTACATTCTTTATATTCCCATTTCTGTAGTCATATCTGCTTCTTTAGTTTTGCTTATAGATTTAACTGACCCATGGTATTCTGTAACTTAAAAAAGGTATACCTTGCAATCTTTCTTTTTAAAGAATCTCATTTATGTTCAGCAATGTTTGTCCAATTCTATTTCCACTTCACCAAGCTCATCATCTTTTCGACATGTAAATCTAGTTCAATCCAAGCTTGGATTGGCAATCGAAGATAAAATTTAAAGACCAGCAGAAACAGGAGTATGCCATCCAGCCTCACTAAAGGTTAATGCACATTTACAAAAAGTAATGTTGTACTCTAAAATCATGAATGGCTGCAACACAGGAAACCATCATATCAGGACCTGCTCTCTCTAAGAGCTACTCAGCTAGTTCCACTTTCCTGCCTTTTCCCATTAGCTCTGAATTATTTTCTCTTCTGATAATTATCAAATTCCCAATGAGATGGAGACAGATGTAAAATTAGGGTCACAGGTCTCAGAACAATGGGCAGACTATCTAAGGCTGAGATTAAAGAATAATTTCTTCTGTCAGAGGGTTGAGACTTTTTAGAATTCTTTACGCTAGAAGGTTGCAAAACTCATTCATTTGACATTGAGGTTGAGGATCAGCCATGGTCTAGAATGGCAGATCAGGGTGTAGGGGCTGAATGGCCCACTCTTAATCCTCTTACATTCCCTTTTGAAAACCGCAGTTAAATCTGATTCCATCAGTTGCGCAGGTTGAACATTCCAGATGCCAACAATTCACTGTGTAAAGCAGCATAATTTCATGTCATCTCTTGTTCTTTTAACACCCGCCTTAAGTGAATGTCTTCTGGCTCATATCCCTTCAGGCAATGGGAACAGTTTCTTTCTATCTATATATATATAGGCCTTAAAGGGTACAGCATAGATTCATCAGCATGATACCAGAGCTTAAAGGTCACATGATGAGGACTGGTTGCATAAATGTGGCTTGTAACCTTATGAGTTAAGACATTCTATCTATCTGCAATATTTAAAGTTAAATAAATCTCAAACACAATTAGACTATTTAAGTGAACTCAGGAAGCTGTTTTCCAAAGTGTAGAAATCAGAAATACTCTGCTCAAAGGAGGCTATGGATTCTGGACCATTAAAATTTGCAGATGGGCATCAACATCTATCTAGGTACTTGCATACCAAAGGAATGGATCGGTGCTAAATTAATCTGAACCTCAATTCCATGTATCATAATCTATCATAATAGTAGAGCAGATTCAAAGAACTGAATGGCCTACTCTTGTTAATATGAAAGTTTACAGTCAGTATTAGTAACTGTCCACAGCTTGCTTGAAGATCAGAGTAAATGCCTGGACTTCAGATTCTACTGCAATTTGAACTTCTATATTATTAATTCACAATTCAGCTTTTCTTAAATGCGACTAAATAAGTTGTCTGTCTAAGCATGGTATTACTACTACTGGACCTGGAAAAACATACAAATGCATGTGTACCGGGAAAAGTGCCAAGGCCAACGAAGTTTGGGAACAATTATAACTGAACAGCAAGTACCTGACTAGAGACACCTGGCGTCTTCTGTACTCGTTCATTAGCTTCCACTTCTAGACTTTTCAATCGTGCACTGTTACCTAGAGCCGAGGCGATCTGAAAGCGATAATTTAATGCGGTGACCACAACTGACAACATTCAGAAAGAAAGAAAAATCAGAGAATAAATCATAAAATAGTTACAGATCATTCAGATAGATAGGAGAGGAGAAAGCATGCAAATGAGAGAGCAAAATATGGAATAAAGTGGGTGAAAGGTTAGCCTGAGCAAACAAGCAAGAGCACGTCCAAACAAAACTAAGGGAGTGTGCAAGAACAGGAGACAGTAACAGAAAGGGGTAGGACGACAATGTGGACAAGACAAAATGGACAAGGAAATTCAACGTATTTACAGAATAAAGAAAACACTTTCAAAGAAACTCAAGTTTACATCATCACAGAAAATCAATCAGCTCATTGCTAAAAGAAATTCATTTTCTTTAATTTAAAAAAAAATTAACATGATCTAACAAGTCATTGCTTGAACTGACTTTCCGTGGTTCAATGCAAATGTATGACATATTAGCAACCAGCTTCAGCTCACTTACTCCAATGCCAATGTGTAACCATACTTATAGATTCAAACCTCACCAAGTAAATTCAGTGCTCTGTTAATACCATCTACAGTTAGACTTTCCCAAGTCATAGCGTGTTTACCTGCTTATCCAATCCTTCCTTACTGTAGCCAAGCAAATTCAAGTATTTTGTCCGAGGATCTTGTTCAAAGTTTACCTGGATGGAGGCAAGTATTAATCTGCATTAGTACAGAACTGTTTCACCCTCATTAACACGATTGACATTGAACCATTTAATTAGAGAGCTTTTGAGAGATAAATGCACTGCCAAAATGGTCCTATGCTACACGGATTAAGGAGATCCTTGGTTTGTGCCAAGTGAGCTGTTTTCTGGGGAACTGATGGGATTGCCTTTGTGCTCCTGAGGTGGACAGGAGGATTCTCAGACTGCACTGCAAGGATAGGATCGTGTTTGACACAGATGGTCAAATAGCTGCTCGACAACATTCGTGTTGAACAACTACAGAGGTAAGGGATTTGAGAGCTGCAAAACAGCATACCAACAGGTGCCTACAGGAGCAAAGAGACAAAACAATTGGAGGGAGCAGGAGTAAAATAAAAACCAACTTGATCATCAGAGAAGGACAAGCAGGAGCCTTCAGTAAGTTGTATATCTGTACATTCACACTAATTGTAAACATGGTTGAGAACTAGCTGAGTGCAAATAGACAGATAGCAAGGCAAATGGACAGGTGCTTTAATTGGCAGGACTCTATTAGTGATACCCCATAGGATTTTGTCAATAAATATTCACTATATTTATCAACATCACAAATGAAGAGACAGAAAGCCTCATGTCAAAATTTGCTGAAGGTACAAAGATGAGCAATATTGTAAACAGTTTTGAAGAAGCAAGAAAATTTCCAAGTCCGGTAGCACAGCGGTAATTTCTCAGGGCTAGTAATCCAGAAGCCCAGGCCAGTGTTTTGGAGACATGGGTTCAAATCCCAACATGGCAAATGGTGAAACTTGAATTTAATAGAAATCTGGAACAGAGCTGACCTAATGGTGACCATTGTCGATTGTCATAAAATCGCACTAGGTTCACTGATGTCCTGCAAGGAAAGAAATCTGCCATCCTTACCTGGTTTGGCTTACATGCAACACCTGATCCACCACAATGTGACTGACTCATAACTGCCTTCTGGGCAATTATGGATGGACAATAAATGTTGGCTTAGCCAAATGATACCCACATTCGTGAATTAATACTTTAAAAAATTAAGTGAATTGGCAAGCAAATTTCAATGTAGGTACGTGTGTGGCCATGTAGTTTGGACTGAAAAAGAGCAGAACAATTTTTCTGGAACACAGAATAGTTTTGATCTCCTGATCTAAGGAAAGACATACTGACATTGGAGGCAGTCCAGAGAAGATTCACTAGTGTGATTGCAGATGTGGAGGGATTTTCTTATGAGAAGAGACTGACATCAAGGGTTTCTCCTCTCAGAGGGAAGTGAATCGGTGGAATTTTCTATCACACAGAGATGTAGAGACTGGGTCATTAAGTATATTCGGAGATGAGTTGACATATTTTTAGTCAGAGAGAGAATCAAGGGTTATGGAGTAAGGTGTTTAGGATTATCAGACCAGCTGTGATCTCACTAAGTGGCAGAAGAGACTTGATGGGCCAAATTGCCTACCTCCGCACATACATCTTAACAATCAATCGAGCAACAATTACCATAACTTTAAAACTGAGGTGAGCAGATTTGGTTTCTGCTTTAGTTGTGCCCACAACACAGACTTACCATATTCATATTTCCCAACATTTTTGGGGTAGTGCTAGTTAACCTGTCAAAATGGTGACCTTGATAATGAAAACTCAGGTAAATTAACATTCTGAAAGCACATTTTAACTCATTGCTCCTACAAAGTCATGATAGACTTTGCTTTTGCTGTGCCTATTCTTTGGCATATCTGGCTATTTTCAGTCATTTGCTTGTTAACAGTTGCATCTACTGTTGCAAAGGCAGGAAAGGTGTACATATAGAGTTAGGTCACAGACCAGCCTAGACCACCTGGATGGTGGAATAGACTTGGGGGCTAAATATTTATTTTTGGTCCTTGGAAAATTATTTCAAACATAAATTATTTTGGATGGCGAGGAAGCCACATTAACATTGCTGTCAAATGTTTTATCCATTTAACAAAGAACCAGCAGATCTCAGGCCCTGTCAGTTCACAGGACAATAGGTATGTAATTTCAGCAACAGTTTTCAATTACTCATCCATCTTAAATTTAAATAATGTGTAAAACTATAAAACATTAAATAATTATTCAGTGCAAAGATAGCTCTCGCTGATGGTACTGTGACAGAAACAAATCCTATCTGGTAAAATTTCAGTATTGTATCTTTACCAATTAACATTTTAAAAAATGGTGTACTAATTTTTTAAAAATCCTCAAACTGCATTTCTACAAGTGTTTTGTTGTTTTCACAGAAGAAATATCATATTCAAATATTGTTTGAAAATATTTATCAGTTTCAAAGGGCAACTTTACATTAATGGGAATGAATGATCAGAAACCAGCTAAAGTTTGCAATCTTATATTTAAGTTTTTAATCTTGCTTCTGATTTCCTGCAGACTCAAACTATATAACTCTTACTTCAGTATCTACTGCACTACAGCCCACCGCGCTCCATCACTGATGCTCATGTTTTCACCTGACTAGATTGCATACTTCTGAAACACCCATATTCTCTGTCTCTCCTCATTGAGGACTATCTTCAAAATGCATTGCTGCTGATGGTTTCGTGACCCATTTTGCCAACTCCTCCTCCACAATTTCCATATTTGTTACACCTGTCTGATGTGCTTCAAACATACAAGATCCTGAGGAGACTCTACAGGGTGGAGGCTGAAAGGGTGCTTTCCTTTGTAGGTGAGACCAGATCCCAGCCCCTATTTAAGAGAGATGAGGAGGGACTTTCTTTTCAAAGAGGTCTCAAGTTTTTGAAACTCTCTCCAAGAGGGGAGGAGGCAGAGTCATTGAATATTTTTAGGGCAGAGGTAGATAGGTTATTGACTAACAAAGGAGTCAAAGGTCATCGGAGTAGCCAGGAAACTGGATTTGAAATCAGCTCAGCTCACAATCATATCAAATGGCATAGCAGTTTCAAGGTGCCAAATGACATTCTCTTTCTAGTTTGTAGGCATTTATGTTCTGGGACTTTTTCCTACATTAAAGCTACTGTAAAAGTACAATTTTTTTGCAGCATTAACCACATTATTTATTTGACAGACATTGTAATTGTCTGAAATTACAGCGTCACTTCACGCAAGGAATGGTGGGCAATGAAAAAAATCAAAGCAGACTCCTGTTCACTTAAATGGTTAAATAATTAATATTCTGGCCATTGCTCAAAAGAAACCTGCCTCAAAATAACAGGAAGCCAAAAAGCTTGGATATGTGGCTGTCTACTCCCCTGTTGGTTTCCACACTGTGGCATGCATACACTCTTAAAAAAATCTAAAAGTTCAGTTAAAATATTCTGAAAATGGCTTTCATACTTTGAACTAATCTTTTGCTTGAGGAACAAAGTTAGCTGTGAATTATAAAAAGCATTGTTGGCAAGCTCTAGTATGCAGTAAGCTGTCAAAGTAATATGCACCTTTAAGAAGTTCCAGATGTTCTTGTCAAAATCTGTAGGAGCAGTATTAATCTTAGACTGACAGTACTGAACAAAAGCCTCTGACCGGAGAGCTGTCTGGAGTTCATTGGAACGGTGCAAAAACTCTGTCTCTGTAGTAACCACACTGACAAACACTTGACGCGCAACAGGTTGCTGTATCTGTGGTGGAGACGCTTTCGGGTTGGAAAAAGTGATCAGCTTCCCTCCAAACTGCAATATAAAAATGCAGGGTTAAGAAAAAAAGTGGTAAGAAAGACGATCTTGACTTCTTTATAAGCATAATTATAAAATTACACATTGTTTAACAAATGTCTCTCAAGTAGTTTAGAATCCAAGTATTATTAAAAAGAAAGACATAGTGTTGAAGATTTTTGTCTTGTACGTACCTGCCACTGGCAGGAATTGTAAATGTTTATACTTATACCAGTTCTTATGCAGGATAAATTGTTGCTTGCTTTGAAATTTATATTCTCCCTCTGTACTAGTGATTAAAGGATCTGACAGTTTGTCTCCCTCTTCAGCAATACTTTGAAGTGGTTTCAGAGAAGTTAATTAGGATATTTGAGAAATTAAATCAATTCTAAATGTACAGACCCCTAAAGGCATGCATAGAATCACAGAATTGTACAGCATGGAAACAGACCCTTCGGTCCAACTCGTCTATGCTAACAAGATATCCTAAATAAATCTTGTTTCATTTGCCAGCATTTGACCCATATCCCTGTAAACCTTTCCTATTCATATACCCATCTGGATGCCTTTTAAATGTTATAATTGTACCAGCCTCAATCACTTCCTCTGGCAGATCATTCCACACACACACACCACCTGTGTGTGAAAAAGTTGCCCCTTAGGTCCCTTTTAACTCTTTCCCCTCTCACTTTAAAGCTATATCCTATAGTTTTGCACTCCCATACCCCAGGGAAAAGACTTTGGCTATTAATCCTATCCAGGCCCCTCAAGATTTACCATTAAGTGTGTAATTCCTGCTCTAATTTGCCTTTCCAAAATGCAGCACCTCACATTTATCTAAATTAAACTCCTCAGCCCACTGGCCCATCTGATCAAGATCCCTTTGTACTCTGAGGTAATCTTCCTTGCTGTTCACAACATCTTTAATTTTGGTGTCATCTGCAAACGTACTAACCATGCCTCCTATGTTCACATGCAAATCATTTACATAAATGATGAATGACGAATAGCTTCAAACCTTTTTTATTTGTATTCATTCAAGGATTATGGCCATCGCTGGCTAGGCCAACATTTAGTGCCTGCTCCTAATTGTTGGGACTCAACCACATTGCTATGGTGCTGGAGCCACACAAGGACTAGACCTTTCCTAAAACAACATTAGTGAACTAGATGGGTTTTTCCACAACATTCGACAATGGTCACCATTAGACTCTTAATTCAAATTCCACCATCTGCCATGGCAGGATTCGAATTGAGGTCTCCAGACATTTACCTCGGTTTCTGGATTAATAGTCTACTGACAATACCACAAGGGCAACTCTCAAAACAATTGTAAATGTTGTTACAGCAAGAGATTTTGCTTTGAAGGAACAAGGTTAACTCAGGCAATTGCAGAGCTTTTCTACTTTACCACTTTCTAAACAGGACCATTATAGAAGAATCATTGTTTTTTAAGTTTATTTAGATATCTAAACACTATGGAAACAGCTTGCTCTCATTTGTTCAAACCAGAAAATCTAAGATGTATATGCAGTCTTCACCTTGTGGTTTAGCTGCAGGCATTCTGAACAGTAAGAAACCACCTGTATAATAGGATGTTTTCTGGAAACCGAATTTCTGGCTAACTTCCTTGGACCTGACAAAACATACTGATTCTGAATGGCCACATCATAGTGCAAAATGAAATCAACCTACATCTATCGAGGAAAGATAATAAAAGCAGGACAAGGGAATTTCCTTTCAAGCTGTCCTGTAGCCAACATTAGACCTGAAAAGTGCATGTCCACAAGTTTTCAACCAAGGAATTTAAAATGCTCTAGCAAATACATGATGGGACAATTAACTCCTCAGGGCTAATTCCACAATGTCAATCTAGCCAACTTTGTGGTGCGCCAAGAAGGGACCATTGGGAGAAAATCAATGATGTTTTTCTGAAAGATTGTTGACACAAGGTCTCAATATTGACATCACAGAGTGCATCGCACTGACTTTCATTGATGCTGTAATTGAACATCATAGCTCCCTTAAAACTTCATATGTATGGCATTCCTAATTCAGGTGCAACATGTGTCAACTCCACCTTACAAGACCAATCAACCGCACGATATAGCAAGTCATGACTTACAGCAAATGATGCTCCCACAGGTCGACGGATCCATTTGGGGGGTTTTTTCAAAGGAAGCACCACTGTGGGTGGAACGGATTTCTGTGGGATATCTAGAAGAGAAAGAGTCTGCCCTGTTCCAAATGGGTCCAGATTGTTGAATGAGGAAGAAATCTAAATCCAAAAGCAATATGGTAAAAGGCATTTCAGAGCACTTTCATAGATTAAAATCTGCAACTCTATACTGTAATCAAAGTGAACATTTCAATCGATTCTTTAATTTTCAGAATATTTAATTCGGCATTGTGCATCAGGATCAAGAAAGGAAAATTTCAGGCCTCTGGTGAAATTTAATCTGTTCAATTGGCTTTGTGACAATTCGAATGGAGAGGGAAGAAATACTTCAGAAAATCTGAGAGCGAGTGTGGTCTGGGAGAACCTGAAGCATGAATTATTACAGCTAAAACCTAAAGATTAGATTAGATTACTTACAATGTGGAAACAGGCACTTTGGCCCAACAAGTCCACACGGACCCTCCGAAGAGTAACTCACCCAGACCCATTCCCCTATATTTACCCCTTCACCTAACACTACGGGCAATTTAGCATGGCCACTTCACCTGACCCGCACATCTTTGGACTGGAGAGGAACCCGGAGCACCCGGAGGAAACCCACGCAGACACGGGGAGAATGTGCAAACTCCACCCAGACAGTTGCCTGAGGCGGGTATTGAACCCAGAGCTGTTATTTTCAAACAAGTCAAACAACGGCTCCTTACAAGACTCAAGTATCATACTTAAAAATTAACGACATGAGAAAGAAGTATGTTTGCAGAGAGACAAAGTATCTTGAGAACAGAACAACAGCAATAAATATCATAGACCTTAATGCTTGTCAATAGGTCACTGGGTAGCATCAAGGAGTATGTCTATTTGAAGCAGATAGCTATACTTCAGGAGGAGGAGTTGAGCATGGGGAACATGATGTTATTGAACACTACAAGCCCTTTAAATCTCTCCATATATGACAACTTTACATTTAGATCATTGGCTGTAATGAACAGCACGACTGTTTTGCCATACAAGAAGATTGGGGTTAGTGATAATACAGGGAACACAGCAGCCACAAGCAATACTGAAGAAGAAACTGTCAATATCCTCCTCCCATCAAGGTTTATAAAATCATGATGGGTATGGATAGTGTTGATGGTAGCTTTTCCCTAGGATGTCGGAATTTCAAGACTGGGAGCATATTTTTAAGGTATGAGGAGAGAGATTTAAAACAAGACAAGGGGTAGGTGTTTAACAAAGAGGCTAGTTCTGGTCTGGAATAAACTTCATGAGGAATTAGTGGGTGTGGGCACTTACAATAGTTAAAAGACACTGAGTTAAGCACACGAGTAGAAAAGGTTTGGAGGGATATGGACCAGGAGGAGGCAGGTGGAATTAGTTCAGTTTGGGATTATATTCGACATGGACTGAAGGGTCTGCTTCTGTGCTGAATGACTCCATGACTCTATAACACATTAGTTTCTTTAAAGAGGAAAATTAACATCCATGAGAATTCTAATTTTAGATAATTGAAGTTTGTACCACATGTATTTTGAAATACACCGTAGGCAACACTTAAGTGTTGAATTCTTCCAATGCCTCTCATCTCAATGATGCGTATCTGCTGGATCAGCTATAGCCCAGTCAGCAGCATTTTCACCTTCTGAATTCCAAGATTGTGGGTGCAAGACTCCACACCAGAAATTTGAGCACAAAATCAAAACTGACTTTCTAGCGCCGTGCTAAGAATACGGATATTGTTTTTCTAAAAAGTTCCTGCTTAAAACTGTTAACATTTAAATGGTTAACCGATATAATTTTAACAGGTGTGTTTACTAAAAATTAAACACCAACACATTTTTTCAGCTCTGCAGATTAAATTGGCAAATCTACAGGAAAAGCTAAACAACGTTTTATATAAGATCAAGAAATATACCTTCTCCAAAAAGAAGTCACTTTTCTGCAGCATTTTTTGCAGTCTATTTTCAACATTAACTTTAATGTATTAAGGCAAGACCAATACTTATCAATTAACCTTTAAGTTTTTACTACTTTACATCCCTAGTGCTGAGGGAGCACTGCAATACTGGAACCACCCTCTTTTGAATAAGACGAAAAAAAATAAGGGCCAGTCTGTGCCTCAAAGATGAACTTAAAGGATCTTGCTTCAAAGAAGAGCAGGGTAGCTTTCTGTAGTATGCTGGCCAATAATTACCTCTCAATCAACCTCACTAAAGTAACTTATCTGGTCACTGTCATATTGTTGTGTGTGGGACCTTACTTTATCAACATGGCTTTGTTTCTGTGCTTCCAGACTCCCTCCCATGACAGAATAAACACTGATTCGTCCATCAAAGGAAGCAGCTGAGAGGACTGCTGGGTTCCGCGGACACCACTGGACATCAAAACACCACTGACTGCTTGTTGGCAGCTCGTAGACCACCTGAAACCAATGACACCAACAAGACTGAGTGCCTAAGTAAAACAGAGATTTGTTGCATGTCGGATTGTAAGAGCTAGTAAAATTATCCATTAGGCTTGAGAAAGACCAAGTAAATCCCATTAGCAGATTAACTATGAAGACTTATGTAGAATTTAGTTGTTATTTACGTCATCTTTATTTATAAAAAATAGCTTCTATCGCACTTGGCTGATACTGAACTCACTGTTACTCCAAGTGCCTGACACCCACCTCTCCAGTGTTGGGATTCCAGCATAAGATCCTATTGTCTTTTGCACTGCTTAGAAGCAACTCTGCATCGGCTTGACACCACGATATGGAAAGAATACCCCTGAACAATAAAGTAAACATGTTAGGGAATAAATTCAACTCAACCTGCACTTTATCAGATTTCCAGCTCAAATTCTCTTTTGTACCGTATGGGTAAGCTTCTGCTCTCAGCCTTTCAACATGGGAAAGGCCTTAGCGTATCTCTGTAACTGTCCTGTTTCAACTGGTGTGAACCAATTATTTTCAGAGTTTACTGAAGACTACGATTCCTCGTCCTCCCAATAATATTACAATGAAAATTTGTCCAGAAATAAACTGAGAACTGTGTAGACAGGAGGTAGAAAGGGGGTGGGTGCGACTGGGGTTGAAGACTCATTGAAAGATGAGAACTGTCCAATAAATAAAGTCAAGGAAATTGGTTTCAGAAAGAGATAGAGAAATTAAAAATGGAGGAAGAAGTGAGTGAAACAAGGAACAAAGGACCAAAACAAAATATTGAGGAGGAAAGGACTGGAAACAGAAGTGCTCAGAAGGGTAACACCACCTTTTAAATATCTAAACAACAGAATGTAAAAAATAATTGTATGCAAATCAGAGAAAGCACAAATGACAAATTATTCCTTATTTCCAAGGTTTTTTTGCAATCAAGTTGATAATTTATTTATACTTCATCTTTCAACACCACATTCCCATAAAGACATATTCCATATCTTCACGCATCCTAGCCTTTTATTGCTTCTGAAAACAAAGTTTGGAATTATACATGTGCAGTTCCATATGTCTTACTGTGTTTTAATAATGTTTAAATACCTGGTATGATTCTCCAAAACCTTGAGGGGAGACGTGGCAAACCTCAAGTCCCATATCTGCAGTATAGGCATTCGATCATCTTCTGATGCAAGAACAAGTTGAGTTGCAACTTCAGGGTTCCAAGCCATTCCAGAACAACGCATCTGTAAAAGTCAAATTTAAACATGCTGGTTATTTTATATGACATTAATCTACAGCTCTAGGAGAATTATTAAGATAAATCGCTAGGTTCAATGCCAACATAGGCTAATGGGCTAAATGGTGTCCTTCCATGTTATAATAACAATGACTACTAAGTAATGAACTGTAGTGTTTAAAAATCAGGTGTTTAACATAAGGGTTAGGCACTGATCGGTCAGGTACAACATTAGTTAAAAGCTGAATAAAGCATGTCAATACCATGCACAGGAAAAGCCCCTTGTTGCACAGCTCCATTCCTGGTGTCGATCTGCAAGATTTATTTAGTTCAATCAAACTAAGTGAAAATTGGTGCTTTTGTCAATACTTAATGGGAACTACACTGAGACAGACCAGATGTATTTCACCGTGAATATGTAGAAGAGATTGTCACCCTGTAAGAGTAGGGCGCATTCAAACCAACACCCATCGTGTATACAACATCGCTAAGGATTTTACTTCTGAAAAGCATCCATTCATTTTTCAGCATTACTCATTTGTTTCTTTTTAACATCCATCACAGAAATTTTAAAAAATAAGTTGTTAAAAGGGTTATATTAAACACAATTGTCAAACCATTTGTCAAAGCTTTTCATCTTGCTCTTATTAGGCTAATTTGTAAGAATATTAATGTAATATTCTGTTTAAACTCATTGGGAAAAAAAAAGGTGCTGGTTGCTTTGTGGATTGATTGCTAGAGGCAATGTTATGGAGAATGCACCAGTTTTATGACGACTGATAGTTTACTATGAAGCATTGTCTAAATTTAAACCAGGTATGTTCATCCTTGTTGATCAGCATTGTTGAGAGGAATAAATCAGACAATGGCTGTCATCCTTTTCAGTTGAACAGGCACTGTATAATCATTGATTCTGTCTGTCTTAAGAGTTCAAGGCCTTATGTTTAATATTTGTAAGTTCTGTACCAAGTGGGAAACATTGAGCATAATAGACAATTTTAAATTGATTGCCAATGGGGTTCTTAGAACAGTCAGTATTAGGTTGCAATGTCACCCAAATACAAAATTCCAACGAATGTTGGATGCAGTTTTCAATTGTGCATGTATGAGTTGGTTGCACATGCTTCATAACTTGCCTTGTTGGGACTTACTGTTTGATTTTATCCAGTCTTTGGGATGTAGAGCCATCATAATTAGTATTACACTGGCACTAACACAAAGCTGCTGTCTAGTCATAAAAGCATTCTGCATATCACACAAATATGTAATGTGGTATGTGAATTTTAGTGCTGGAATAAAGCTAGTTATGTAGACCATATTTGCCAAAGACTAGTGGACCATATCAAACTGAATGGCCCTTCTGCTGTTTGCAACAGTCAGGGAAAGCACTGACCACTCCCAACCATTCTTCCAGGTTGTCCTGACAAATGCAAGATGAAAAACTTTGATACAATGTGTCTTTTTGCAGCAATAATCAATAAATGGCTATTTATGTTAAACTGGTGAAACACTACCTCATTTTCACCCACTGAACACAAAGACACAAAGTTCTAGAAATGTACATGAAAATTTATCAAGTGTGCACTCACTCTGCTGCTGTGATCACTGACTTTGATGATAGGTTCATTCTTTCTTAGATCCCATACCACAGCTCTGCCACTTGGATGGGCTGAAGCCAGGATGTGCTGCACCTGTCGATTCCAAGCTACACAACTGATATCCTCAGAAGGCTGCATGAATTCAAAAGATTCCATTCAGTGGCAGAAAGAATTTTGAGAGAAATGGCTCATAACTGTAGCACACAACTCATTCTGCAAAAGCACTTTCAGCCCTTTTCATGACTCAAGCAAATGAATTTGAGGAAATAGCTCAACTGATCGGATACACACAGGCACAAACTTGAATCCTAGCAACTAAGGCAGCTTTAAAGAAACAGACCCTTCGGTCCAACCTGCCCATGCCGACCAGGTATCCCAACCCAATCTAGTCCCACCTGCCAGCACCTGGCCCACATCCCTCCAAACCCTTCCTATTCATATACCCATCCAAACGCCTCTTAAATGTTGCAATTGTACCAGCCTCCACCACTTCCTCTGACAGCTCATTCCATACACGTACCACTCTCTGTGTGAAAACGTTGCCCCAGGTCTCTTTTATATCTTTCCCCTCTCACCCTAAAACTATGCCCTCTAGTTCTGGACTCCACGACCCCAGAGAAAAGACTTTGCCTATTTCCCCTATCTATGCCCCTCAATTTTGTAAACCTCTATAAGGTCACCCCTCAGCCTCCGACGCTCCAGGGAAAACAGCCCCAGCCTGTTCAGCCTCTCCCTATAGCTCAAATCTTCTAACTCTGGCAACATCCTTGTAAATCTTTTCTGAACCCTTTCAAGTTTCGCAACATCTTTTCGGTAGGAAGACCAGAATTGCATGCAATATTCCAATGTCCTGTACAGCTGCAACATGACCTCCCAACACCTGTACTTAATACTCTGACCAATAAAGGAAAACATACCAGATGCCTTCTTCACTATCCTATCTACCTACAATTCCACTTTCAAGGAGCTATGAACCTGCACTCCCAGGTCTCTTTGTTCAGCAACACTTCCAAGGACGTTACCATTAACTGTATAAGTCCTTTTAAGATTTGCTTTCCCAAAATGCAGCACCTCACACTTATCTGAATTAAACTCCATCTGCCACTTCTCAGCCCATTGGCCCATCTGATCAAGATCCTGTTGTAATCTGAGGTAACCCTCTTCGCTGTCCACTACACCTCCAATTTTGGTGTCATCTGCAAACTTACTAACTGTACCGCTTATGCTCGCATCCAAATCATTTATGTGAATGACAAAAAGTAGAGGACCCAGCACCGAGCCTTGTGGCATTCCACTGGTCACAGGCCTCCAATCTGAAAAACAACCCTCCACCACCACCCTCTGTCTTCTACCTTTGAGCCAGTTCTGTATCCAAATAGCTAGTTCGCCCTGTATTCCGTGAGATCTAACCTTGCGAGTCAGTCTCCCATGGGAATCTTGTTGAACGCCTTACTGAAGTCCATATAGATCACATCTACCATTCTACCCTCATCGAGTCTCTTTGTAACTTCCTCAAGAAAATCAATCAAGTTTGTGAGACATGATTTCCCACACACAAAGCCATATTGACTATCCCTAATCAGTCCTTCCCTTTTCAAATATAGTCTGAAGTAACATTGGCAAAGGTAGTTAGAAAAGAAACAGCTTGTATTTATAAATACATTTAAACAGTGGCCATGGTGCTCCACAAATGGAAGATGGGTATTAAACCAGGAAGAGAAAGATTAGAGGAATGGCTTAGACATATGATCAAAATCTGACTCTTTAGAAGACAGTAAATCGAGAAATGGAAGAGCACTTGGGCAGAATTCCAAAGTGAAGCAAAGCTATTAGAAGGTAGCTCTATCTTGGTGGGCGCACAGATGCATATAAAGTCAGAAAACTAAAGTTGTGAAGGAATTGTCTAATGCTTTAAGACAAAGTCAGAGGTCATACTGAATACACTTGGGTACAGGGAACCAGTCCCAGTCTGTGATGATGGAACTCATCAGCAAGTAGGGGTTAGAGAAGTGCAGGAAGTGAGCGGTTACACTTTACACAAGACAGAGTTCAAATACTAACCAGCCCTCAAAGACACTAACCCTCCTAATGCAGTTATTTTAGAGGGAAAAGACAAAGTACAAGAATCCTTGATGTTTCTCACATGACAAGCTCTTCATCCCCAAGATGATTCTTGTAAACGTCCTCTGGAATTTGTGGATTTCTTAAAGGCTTCACCCTAATTTCCTAGCCATGCCAGACAATAAAAAAGTCAGAAAAGAAACCTTGCAAGAAGTGCTGGTGCCCATTTCTAGTTCATTAAGAATTCACATCAGTAACTTAGTTAAGCTAATATGAACAGTCCTTAGTTCGGTATGCACTACATTGCCCCATTATAAAACATATACCAATTCCCAATAGTTCTGTGGTTAAAAGAATTTCTATCCTGATCTATTAATTCGATAAAAACAGCTTAAACTGGAAAAATCCTAACTTACCAGGAAATATGTACAGAGTTCTAAATTAAAATATTATTGCCAGATAAAAATGTTCCTTTCCTTTGCACTATATAACTTCGGCTGACTCCTCATTCACATCAAGGAGCATCATTGTAAAATGGCTCAGTGTGACAAATTGCATTTGTGATCTGGAATGCATCAACTGAGGGGGTGGCAAACACATATTCAAAAGAGAATTGGATAAACAAGTAAGGTAAACAAATATGTATAGGTCAATGGAAAAGGATGGGCAAGGGCTAGCTCTTTCAAACTGCTAGCAAAGGAATACTTATTGGAAATGCACCAGCTTCATCACAAAATCCTGTAATGTCTTTACTATTCAGTTATTTTCTTGTTGAGATTATTGAATATTTTTGACTTTGTCCATTTATGCTCAATCAGATTCAGCTGATCAATGCTGGGGATTAGAATAATTATTTGCCCTCCACACCAGAGAAATTCACAATCAAATCCAAACTTCAGTTTTGAAGGGTTAATGATCCTGAGACGTTCATTCTGTTTTCTGTCCATTGATGCTACCAGACCTGCTGAATTTTTCCCAGCAATTTCTGTTTTTGTTTGCAACTTTCATCAACTGCAGTTCTTTAGCTTCATTTAGACCAGAAAGTATTTTGAAGTAATAGAAACAAACTTCCATTCTATTAGTGTGAAAAGAACAAGAGGCAGTTCTCGCTGATAAAGGAGCACCTTATCATCCACAGCACCATCACCAATGGGGATCACATATATCCAGTCAGATCTTTCTGTGCATATAGTGGCAGGCCCATCTTACATTTAATCCCAGCTGCTGCCTGTGAAGTGTATTCTATTCTTCACATTCTTGCACACTGTTCTTGTTTAATTCTCAATGCTAATTTGCCCGCACACTCCGGTGCTTTCCATCAGTAAGCATCACAAATGTGCACCACATCCCCTATCTGCTATCCTATTTATGTTCATGTCCTTAGAACTAGTCATGTTCCTGCACTTCCATCAATCTCCTTGCTCACGTAAACCTGATTTCTTGCATTTCTCTGCAGCCAGGACCTTTGCCTGTGGCCCTGTCGATCTTTAAGCCTCCCTCGACTGCTTGCTTTATCATTTGTAAACAGTGATTTTTCTGTATACTATGCTATACAATTCGTGACTATTATATATACTTATATCATAGTGTCTCCAATATAACCAACATTTTGTAGACACCTCTGCCTCTCAGCCAGAAGCTGCAAGCTCAAGTTAGATAACAAACTGCAAATCCTCCCAACCTACACCAACGAAAGGGGAAAAGAACAGAAGAACTTCCTTATCATAGATGTGATAGAAAGAATGAGAAAGTGAGGACTGATAGAAAGAAGGTTGGAAACTCTATCATCATAATCCATAGCTCCAGACACAACACATAAAAATGCAAGCTGCCACAGCGATTCAGGCTTTAAATCCATCACCATAGCCAATATTCCAAAACTAACAGCCACAATGGAAATCTAATTTATAACTCACACAAGGAACAATATCATTTCCACTCATGCTTTAACACTTTACCTAGTTATATTTTAACTAGCTCATAGAATTTTGACACATTTTTATATATAACTATACATTGAGCCCAGGACAATTAGAAAGAGGTTAGAAAGACATAAACCAAGGGGAACTAGTTAAAAACATCAGAGCCAAAATACAACTGAAAAGATCACTCATACATTAGAGAACATGTGGACAGATGCTAGATAGCAAGGGAGATGGGAAGCAGCACTAATTAGGACTAAAAGAGAGAAAGGCTTAAATAAAAACTAGCAGAATAGAAAGATGAGTAGGCACAATGAGATGTCACACTGCTAAAAAATCAATTGAGAAATAGACACTGCAAATAGTATAGACAGAGTCAGGGTAAAAAGGATTCAATGTACAGACTGTCAATATTGTTGGCGCAGTCTAAAGTAGTGGAAGAATCTGCAAGTTGATTAACATAAGTAACCACAACCATTATTATGCAAGAGTAGATAGCATTAAGCCCAAAAGTGAGAAAACAAATTTATGAGTACCAATAACGTTTAAAATGGTGTGGTGAAGGGGTCGAGTCATGGAGCAAAACCCACACCTCCATTAACTGTTGATGCTTGATTCAAACCATGTCTGACTCAATTCTACCCATTATCCAAAAGCTTGCACCATTTGAATAGCGAGAACAGAGCAGGGAGCACACACCCAAATGTAAACAATGAGGACAGAGCAGGAAGGCAAGCATACCCATTATGGACAATCGGGACAGAGCCAAGAGGCACACGTTGTGAACTATGAAGGCAGAACAGGGAGCCCCTCATCCATTGCAGACAATTAGGCAAGAAGGCACACATTCAGTTATGAACAAAGGCAGAGAAGAAAGCAGACACCCAAGGTGAAAGATGAAATGGGAGCAAGGAGAGAACTATGTAGACAATCCTGTAGATAAGATGGCACAATTGCACAATCAGTAGCTTGCACTGAAAGATAAACACCAAATGGAGGGAGAGTGAGAAACAGAAAGCCAGAAAATAAACAATGATGGAAGATAGTGACCAGAGTAAAGAAGTAGAAGGACAAACTAGGTTAATTCTGCAGATCTCTACATTACCAGGCTACATCTGCAGATTGTGTACTTTAATTCTTACCTCTCTTTGCTGTGGATGAATAGGCAGGAAAGAGAGAAAGAGAGCAAAACAGTGGTGTTATTTATATTGCATTAAAAGCTAATCAAACATTCTTGGTGTGTATTTCTCTAGTATTTGGAAAAATGGTCTAAGTTCCAGTTACTGGTGCACATGTACTGATACAAAGGACAATTCTGACAACTATGTCAATTGCAAAATCTATTCACTCCAGGGCTCAAATATGGCACATCAAGATTATCATTCTGTTTTCATATGGTTTTGTACACAAAGGAGCCTAAACTTGTAGCATCCGACAATGATTGGTACTCATAATTAGGGAACATTAACACCCCATACACTTTCCCCACCCTGTGCCAAGTTCTTTGATCCACCAGTGTTACCAAAAATACAGGTACAATATTTCTCACAACTAATGAGTTGAACGTACCTGGGACTTTGCTCCTGGCGTCATTGGTGTGTTGAAATTATTTAAATCCCAAATATAAATCTCAGAATCATTAGCTCCAGAAGCCATTAGATTATTCTAAAGAAAATGTGAAGACAAAATTTAAAAAGTGAATTTCGTAAATTAAACTCAATAATTTAGAACATAGGATCACAAGTAGACCATTCGGTTATTTAATTTCTTCCACCACTCAGTAATAAACACAGCTGATCTGTGTCCTAGCTCTTATTTACCATCTTGATTCCATATCTTTCAAAATCTTGAACAAAAAAATGGATTATGCTCAGCACAAAAATTTCCAATTGACCCCTAGCCTCCAATTTCTTTTAGGTTTGAGTGTTTCAGCTTCCTACTTTTCTTTGCATGAGAAAGTGCTTGCTGATAACATACCTGGAAGATCTGACTCCAATTCAACTTTAGGTAGTTGCTGTTATTCTGCAGTTATGCACCAAATGAAAGTTTCCTTCTATCTATCCTACTGCACACTGAAATGAAACATTTCTCAACCCTTCTATCAGATCAGTTGTTTTGACACTGAAGTGAAAACAAATTTAGTCAATGTAAAATTTCCTCTTGACAACCAATTGTGCCCTGGAATCACACTGCAGTATTCGTGTAATATTCTCTCTAAGGGTAATATATCCTTCCTGCTGTACAATGTTCAGTATCTAATGCAATGCTCCATTGGATTTTGAGGGAGCTCACCAAAAAGAGAAGTTTGCAGAAATTTTAAAACTAATCGCAAAAAAAACAGCTTTTTCTCCAGCAACTTCATTAGTCAATTATGCGATGCATGCAGGAATTTCATTTACTAAAGGCATGCAATTATTTTGTCCATGGCAGTGTTTAATTCATATCATGGAGGGAGATGGTGATGTACTGCTGACTTCAAGTAATGCAGAGGCCAAGTTTTACATTCTGGGGTCATGCCTGACAGAATTTAAATTCAATTAATTTAAAATCTGGATGTGATAGCTAGTCAGAATAATAGTAACTCTGATAGTTGTAATTGGCACCTGGTCCGGTAGTGTCCTTTGAGGAAGGGAATGTGCTGCTTTTATCCAGTCTGGTCTACACTACTTTAGACCAACAGTAACGTGGTTGACCGCTAACAACCATCCGAACTGCTCTCGCAAGCCATTCAGTTCAAGGGTAATGGAAGATGAGCAATAAATGCTGGTCTTGCCAATGACACTCATAGGTCAAGAAAGAATAAAATATCACACAAAGGGTGGTACAGGTATGGAATGAGCTGCCAGAGGAAGTGGTGGAGGGTGGTACAATTGCAACATTCAAGAAGCACTTGGATGGGTATATGAATAGGAAGGGTTTGGAAGGATATGGGCTGGGTGCTGGCAGGTGGGACTAGATTGGGTTGGGATACCTGGTAGGCATGGACTGGTTGGACTGAAGGCTCTACTTCCATGCTGTACATCTCAATGACTCTATCTCTTGGCTGCAATCTGATTTGTTATACTTCAGCACCTCACTAATATTTAGCAAACAGAATTGCTGTGTAGCCTTTCTTCTCCTTCCCAACACCTTGTTCACATTTATTAAGAGATTGGCTTTCCTATGAGACCACAGCTTTTAAGGCAGCCCCATCTTAACTCTGCCATGTCAGTATATCTCTAATTGCAGTTAAATGCCAAATTGCTTACTGTGGCAAACAGGCCCAAGGAAGAAATGTACTTCACTGCAAGAACACAATGTACAGGCTAAAACTGCTTATCTAGATCTCTATCAGATAGTATCCTATCAGCACAATTGAAGTGGTTTACTGCTTTTCACAATCTTAAGCCTTTATAATCATGTTAGTAGTTCTTGGTGTTCCTGTCACTATGTTCCTAGAAGCATATTCACTAAAATATTTCCAAAAGTGAGTAAGTGGGTGTGGGAGAATCGAATTCTTAGTTTCTGACCGAGTAATGAATATCAACAATCAGAAATTGTGGGGGTCACTGAGAAATTTAGCAGTTATTGCCAAAATGATAGCAATGAGTCACCACGTTGAACCACTGTAGTCTGTGTGGTGCAGGTACACTACCAGCGTTATTATAGGAGGACTGCCCACCATTTTCATTGAGCAACAGTGAAAGAATAGCACCATTTGATCAAGGCAGAATAGTATGAGACTTGTAGCCGGAAATTTGGTGGTGTTCCCATGAACTGCTGTTCCTGTTCTTCTAGGTGGTCGAGATCATGGAGTTAGAAGGCCTGGTGTCTATCAAAAGCTCATTTTACAACTTTAACACAGAGCACATCAATAAGACAACCATAGACCCTTAAAGAGCCTCAGGATTACAAGGTTGGCTTTCTCTTGCTTGTTTTTAAAAAATTATTCATGGATGTGGGCTTTGGAGGCTGGGATCAGCATTTTTGGCTAAATCCTAATTGAATTTGAGACTGATTTAGATTTAGATTAGATTAGATTACTTACAGTGTGGAAACTGGCCTTTTGGCCCAACAAGTCCACACCGACCCTCCGGAGAGCAACCCACCCATACCCTTTCCCCTACACCTAACACTACGGGCAATTTAGCATGGCCAATTCACCTAACCTGCACATTTTTGGACTGTGGGAGGAAACCGGAGCACCCGGAGGAAACCCATGCAGACACCAGGATGATGTGCAAACTCCAGTTTGCCTGAGGTGGGAATTGAACCTGGGTCTCTGGCGCTGTGAGGCAGCAATGTTAACCACTATGCCACCATGCCGCCTATAGAATCCCTATAGTGTAGGAGCAGGCCATTCAACCCAATGAGTCCACACTGATTGAACAGCTTACCATTCTATCCCTGTAACCCTGCATTTCCCATGGCTATTCCACCTAACCTACATATTCGTGGACACTATGGGCAATTTAGCACGGCCAATCCATCTAATTTTTACATCTTTGGACTGTGGAAGGAAACTGGAGTAGTTGGAGAAAACCCACGCAGACACAGTGAGAATGTGCAAACTTCATACAGACAGTCGTGCAAGGGTAGAATCAAACCTGGGTTACTGGTGTTGTCAGGCAGCACTGCTGACAACTGAGCCTCCATACTGACTGCTGCAGTCCATTTGGTATGGGTATTCCAACTGTTAGGGATGCAGTTCCAGGAGTTGGACCCAGTTGCAATGAAGGAAGAGCAATATATTTTACAGAAGATCCACAGTGTGGAAGCAGGCCATTAGGCCCATCATGTCCACAATGACTCTCCAAAGAGCATTCCACCTAGACCCATCCCCTATCCCTGTATTCTCCATGGCTCACCCCACCTAGCCTGCACATTATGGTCAATTTAACATCTTTGGACAGGAGGAAACGAGATCATCCTGCAGAAACCCATGTGGACACAGGGAAAATGTGCAAACTCCACAAAGCCCAAGGCTGGAATTGAACCTGGGTCTCTGGAGCTGAGAGACAGCAGTGCTAACCATTGAACTACCATGCTGTCCTATTTCCAAATCAGATTGGTGAATGGCTTGGAGAAGAACTCTCATCTAACTGCTGCCCTTGACTGCCTAGATGTAGTACTCATCAGTTTGGAAGGTACTGTACAAGGAACCATGATAAACTTCTGCAGTGCATCTTGTAAAGTTAAGATCTTAGTATTCAGAAAACTCCTTTACAGGAGTGGAGCAGTCAAAATATTTTTAACTTAAAATAGTACCTCAATTCCAACATGATGCAGGTATCCAACATCTGCTGATTGTCAGGACAAACAACATGAAAGTATTTTGGATTATTTCATCAAGATCCTGGTAGGTATTGACCCTTAAGGGAAATGCTCAAGGGAAGTTTTTCCATGCAGAGTGGAAGGATCAACTAGGAGAAAGTGAGGACTGCAGATGCTGGAGACCAGAGTTGAAAAATGTGATGCTGGAAAAACACAGCAGGCCAGACAGCATCCGAGGAGCAGGAGAATCGACTTTTTGGGCATAAGCCCTTCTTCAGGAATCAGAGATCTTCTGCTCCTTGGATGCTGCCTGACCTGCTGCGCTTTTCCAGCAACACATTTTCAGCTCTGATCTCCTGCATCTGCAGTCCTCACTTTCTCCTAGTATATTATGTTATTAAGTATTTCTAGGGAGTTAAAGTTATGCCAATTTCTCTCTTTTTTTGTGTTTGCATTTTGACTGCTGTAAGAATAAAGTTTGTTTTTCTTAAAGCCTAGTGATGGACCAATCAAATCACATCTGAAACCCAGTTCTTTACACTTGTCTTTAAAGAAAATAAAAAGTTAGAGTCTAGGCTATCTCTTTGATATTTTTTGAGGGGGTTTGGTCTGGTTCATAACATCCTGTAAAAATCTGCACCTCCAATGGCTAGTCCGCCTCACCTACAGATCCATGAACACCACAGTGCAATTTAGCATGGCCAATCCATTACTGAGCACGTGGGAAGGATTTATCTCTCTCTACACCGTCCAGCCTCTATCATGACTCTTTTTAACCTTCCCCTTTCTGACAAGGACACAGCAGTCCCAAGTTGCAGTAGGCTCCTTTCTGGAGTCCCATTTGCAAGCTGAATTGTACACAAGTCAGGATACAATGCAGGACAATGTAATACAACCCTAACTATAAGAAATGTTCATATGCTGGGTCTTTAACATTATAATCATGAATGGGATTGTGTTTGTAATTACCCAGCATTCATAAGTTAGACATTCATAAATCGGTGACCCCCTTGTATTCCCAACTCGCCCAATCTATCTACATAAATGAAGTTCCTTGTTGCTGAAATATGTCAAGACATATTTTTATCCAAAATTTCACAAAGGGAAATAATACCCTTTACCACAACAATGTAGGTGATCATTCAGGATTTGTTCCAGTGAAACTGCTTGCAAGAGGAAATGCAATCTCAATACCTGGAAAGGATTAAAATCCAGTCCTCGAACAGGACCTGCATGCTTCTCACTTTGTCCAATGATGGGATCCCTTCCCAATTCAAGAATCTGCTCTGCATTGTAAAGGGTGATGGTTCCCGTATCTCCACCTGCTGCTATGACTCCATTGGAGCTTGTGCCATAGTTACTCCAGATCAGCTTGTGAAATCTGTAACAGTTATCACATGATTTACTTTCCTTTCCCAAAATTCAACAATTAAACTTTTGCCCTCATCCTCATTACCATTAGTCCACCTGGCCACATATCATTTGCAAAATATGGATCACACTGGAGACTGGCCAATATAGTTACTTAATATTGTTCCAAAGGTGTATTAAACAATGGTGCGGCTGCAACTAACCTCTTTTAGACACAAGCGATCATTAGCTTGTGAATAAGGACCTACATTTCCATACACTAGAAGAAAAAGTGTAACAATGTACCCTAAATAGGAATATTCACACATACATTTTACCAGTAATAAATACAAGTTACCTCATGAATCTTAACCTCATTTGTTTATGTATAAATACAGACAATTAAAAAAATAAGTTGTCTAATTTTATTACCAAGCATTTAAGCACATGCATCGAGAACTCACCTACTGGTAGCAGGTAAGCTCCCTCGCAATTTTGCATCCAGTGAAGGATCTGAAAAATCGAGCTCATAGATCTCCAGCGCTGCACTTGTGCTAAAGGTAGCATCCAACTGTTGAGCTGAGGTACCTGCAGTGTCAAAATATGCTTCGAATAAAAACTGATACATTTATGTAATCATTCTCTAACGTTACTCTATTAAGGACACTGAGCTGTTCATAAATGCCATGAGACTTGTAACAGTAGATGCTGAGAGATTGTTTCCTCTGGTCAAGGAATGTAAAATGGTGAGGTCAGTCTTCAGATAAGGGGCCAATCATTTAAGACTGAGATGAAAAGAAGTTACTTCACTCAAGGGTCTATGGAATTCTCTACTCTAAAGGGTTGTGGATGCTCCACCACAGAATACATTGATCTATTTGTCTCCGGCTTCAATGTCTCTCGGGGACTCAAAGGATATGTGGAGGAGGCTGGAAGGTGGATTCAAAGCCCAAGATTGCAATGATTAATTTGAATGGCAGAGGAGGTTTATTGGGCCAAATTGTTACTCTGCTCCTCTATCTTAAGTCTTATACATAATCAGAGGTCTTTAAACATTGAGCTGAAAACCCATTCAAGCCATCAGGCATTGTACAATGCACAAAATCCTTTCTTGTCTAAAGGTTGTATTCAATTCAGCTCAATCTGTAAGTATAAACATCAGTTCTGGTTGTATGAACCCAGTCACAATTTCAATCCCAATGATTGGGGTGGCACCGAACGGTCCACAACTTGTCACCTTAAGGGAGGAAAAAGCTATAAATGAAATTGGTAAAGTCACATTCATGCAACAGTGGTTATCCATTTGATATTGGTGCTGAGGAAAACAGAAAGAACTTCACACTGTACCTGGAACAATCGATATTAATGAAGAATAATCAGTTGGAAAGTGAATCCATTTTCTAGTGCATTATCTCACTTTCTTCTAAATATATACTCCAAAAATTATCTTGTAAATTCACACAATGTAGGAATAAAACAAATATTATTTCTTAAAGCATAATTCCACACAAAGACATGAAGCATGCATTTCACTTCAATAATCACAATAATTAACGATTACTACTCATTCCAAAGCAGCAACAGTCTATCATAATTTCAGTTTCGATAAATTGTCTGAAGTTACCTGTAGCCAAATAGAGTGGATGGTGAGAAGCAGGACTCCAGGACTGAATGGCTGTCCTCTCAATCTCCTTGAGCTTCATGTTTTCTAAGTGACCCTATGAACAAATCAAAGCGATCATTAAAAAGCACCTGATGAGAGACAGCACACGATGTTCTGATAAAGAGTTAGTGGTTGCAAGCATGAACTGTTTCTCTCAGTATGCTGCTGCCAAAGTGCCAGCATTTCCCACCTTAATTTCAGATTTTTGGCATCTCTCATATTTTGCTTCAGCTACTAATGGAAGATCATGTGCAGCTGGAAAATCCAGTATAGTTTCAGGACTAGCCTTTCATAATTAAAAAAAATGTCAAATAAATTTTGAAAATTTTGAAATGTCACTGGCTGGATGCATGCATTTATAAGTTGATCATCAACTGCATGTATTGAAAGCTTTCTAAAAATAACTTTTCAAAGCAAAAGGACATTCGTATTACAGCTAAAATGTTGCATTTGAGGTGAGCACAAGCTGCTTGGCAGTGGCATCAAGGCTGAGGTCAGATGAAAAACACACTGTATTTGATCTAAGAATACAGAAGGAAACTGCCACGAAGCAAAAGCTCCCTCACTCTCTCAATTTTTTCCTCAAAAACTACGAGTTGAAAACCCACCACAAGACTTCAATGTTGCAACCATTAAGATAGAATTCTAAATCAACCCCACTCTCTCGGTGGAAAAGATAAAATTATCAGACAATACTGCGCCAATGAGAAACCCTGCAACTAGCAGCTATTAAACTTTTACAGATTTCTGCAATCTTACTTGAGTGTGTGAAATAAAACTAACTCATTGGCTAACTGGCTGGCTTACATCTTAGCTGAAAACGTGTTGCTGGTTAAAGCACAGCAGGTCAGGCAGCATCCAAGGAACAGGAAATTCGACGTTTCGGGCCGGAGCCCTTCATCAGGACCTTGATCCTGATTAAACTTTCCTGTTCCTTGGATGCTGCCTGACCTGCTGTGCTTTAACCAGCAACACATTTTCAGCTCTGATCTCCAGCATCTGCAGACCTCACTTTTTACTGGCTTACATCTTAGACCAACTTGTACACAGCAGTGTGATTATTAATTAAATTGGCCATGTCACCACCCTCTTAAATTTAAGCTCTGTTGTCATCAGCTGGAATTGAGAGGGGGGACAGTTCACCAGTCTTATCTTGGGCACAAGAATTTCATTTCAATGTAAAGACATGTGGAGAGAAATTAAGTTTGGAGCATGAGTTCCTGCGATTTAAATATTCATCAGCTTTCAACAGTCAAGTGGGATATCTGTATATTCAAGAGTGAACAGGGAAATACCATTTAAGCAGAGTGAAATCTATATAAACAAGCAAAAGAATACACTTATTGAGAAATCATAATTTGAATACAAGGGCATGTGTTTAAAAAAATGGAAGCCTCTTCAGTGCCCTGTAATGTGACATGAACCCAAGTTCCCGGTTGAGGCCCTCCCTATGGGTACCGAACTTAGCTATCAGCCTCTGCTCGGCCACTTTTCTTTGCTGCCTATCACGAAGTCCACCTTGGAGGATGGTCACCCGAAGGTCCGAGGCTGAATGTCCTGGACCATTGAAGTGTTCCCCAACTGGGAGGGAACCCTCCTGTCTGTTGATTGTTGTGCGGTGCTCATTCATCCGTTGTCGTAGCCTTTGCTCGGTCTCCCCAATGTACCATGCCTCCAAGCATCCTTGCCTGCAACGTATTAGACAACATTGGCTGAGTCACATGAGTACCTGCCATGTACAAGGTGAGGGGTATTCCCATGCGTAATAGTGGTATCTATGCCCACAATCTGACACGTCTTACAGCCTCCACCGTGACAGGGTTGTATGGAGTTGTCCTGAGAGGCGGGCAGTTTGCTACGAACAACGATCTGTTTGAGGTTTGGTGGTTGTTTAAAGGCAAGTAGTGGAGGTGTGGGGAAGGTCTTGGTGAGGTGCTCATCCTCCTTGATAACGTGTTGCTGGTCACGAAGAACATGGTGTAATTTTTCAGCTCCTGGGAAGTACTGAAAAATCAAGGGTACCCTGTCAGTTGCAGCATGTGTCTGTCTCCTGAGGAGGTCATTATGGTTCCTTGCTGCGGCACGTCGAAACTGGCGGTCGAGGAGTTGAGCATCATACCCCGTTCTTGTGAGGGCATCCTTGAGTACTTCCAGGTGTCCATCACGTTCTTCCTCATCTGAGCAGATCCAGTGTATGCGTAGGGCTTGTCCATAGGTAATGGCTATTTTAATATGTTTTGGGTAGAAGCTGGAGAGGTGTAGCATTGTGAGGATGTCTGTGGGTTTGCGGTAGAGTGTGGTGTTGAGGTGTCCATCCTTGATGGAGACGCATGTTTCTAAGAATGAGACAGATAGTCGAGAGTAGTCCATGGTGAGTTTAATGGCGAGATGAAACTTGTTGATGTCACGGTATAGTTTTATCAGTGACTCCTCGCCATGGGTCCAGAGGAAGAAAATGTCGTCAAAGTATCTGGTGCACAATGTTGGTTGGAGATCCTGCATAGAGAAGAAATCTTGTTCGAACCTGTGCATAAAAATGTTGGCATATTGGGGTGCAAATGTGGTCCCCGTGGTTGTTCCGTGTGTCTGGATGAAGAACTGGTTGTCAAAGGTGAAGACGTTGTGATCGAGGATAAAGCGGATGAGTTGTCGGATGGTGTTTGGAGACTGGCAGTTGTTGGTGTTGAGTACTGAGGCTGTTGCCCGCGATGCTGCTGTAGAGTGCGGAAACGTCCATTGTGACAAGGAATGTTCCCGGTTCAACGGTTCGTGGGTGCTGAGTTTCTGTAAGAAATCCGTAGTGTCGCGACAGAAGCTGGAGATCCCCTGTGCAATACGTTTCAAGATGCCTTCTACATAGCCGGAGAGATTCTCACATAGGGTCCCATTGCCCGACACAATGGGACGTCCCGGCGTGTTGGCTTTGTGTACCTTTGGAAGGCATTGTTACGTTGTACTTTGCTCAAAAACTGCATGCGTTCATGTAGAACTCTGAGCTCAAAAACTGCATGAATTTATGTAAAACTCTGTTATCTCACTTTTTAGATTAGAATCAATCTAAACATCATGGCATAGACAGAGAACACAGGGGCCAACACCTTCAACATATTGCCTAGCTATCACCATTGGTAACAGCTAACCCAAGAATGCAACTATAATTTAAAAAGTTTTGTGATTTACACACGAAAGTGAGACTATCACTGTATTCTAACAGATGAAAGGCTTAACAGAATCAATTTTTCAATGTATAATTCCAGTTACATCACACTGTAAATTCTTGCTATAAATTCTGTGTTACGATTGAGCCCTCCACTATCACCTGATGAAGGAGCGTCGCTCCGAAAGCTAGCGCGCTTCCAATTAAACCTGTTGGACTATAACCTGGTGTTGTGTGATTTTTAACTTTGTACACCCCAGTCCAACACCAGCATCTCCAAATCTTAATCTATAGGTTGCACCGTAGTCGGAATTGGCAGCCTTATTGAGATTGTATTATAGACCTCTTAATAGTCAGAGGGAAACTGAGAAACAAACTTGTAAGGAGATCTCAGCTATCTGTAAGAATAATAGGATGGTTATGGGAGGGGATTTTTAACTTTCCATACATCGACTGGGACTGCCATAGTGTTAAGGGTTTAGATGGAGAGGAATTTGTTAAGTGCGTACAAGAAACTTTTCTGATTCAGTATATGGATGTACCTACTAGAGAAGGTGGGAAATAAGGCAGGCAGGTGACTGAGGTGTCAGTGGGGGACCATAATTCTATTAGATTTAAAATAGTGATGGAAAAGGATAGACCAGATCTAAGAGTTAAAGTTCTAAATTGGACGAAGGCCAATTTTGATGGTATTAGGCAAGAACTTTCAAAGGCTGATTGTGGGCAGATGTTTACGGTATAGGAATGCCTGGAAAATGGGAAGCCTTCAGACATGAGATGATGAGAATCCAGAGAAAGTATATTTCTGTCAGGGTGAAAGGAAAGGCTGGTACGTATCGGGAATGCTGGATGACTAAGGAAATTTGAGGGCTTGGTTAAGAAACAGAAGGAAGCATATGTCAGGTATAGGCAGGATAGATCGAGGGAATCCTTAGAAGAGTATAAAGGCAGTGGGAACATACTTAAGAGGGAAATCAGGAGGGCAAAAAGGGGATATGAGATAGCTTTGGCAAACAGAATTAAGGAAATTCCAAGGGGTTTTTACAAATACATTAAGGACAAAAGGGTAACTAGCAAGACAATAAGGCCCCTCAAAGAATAACAAGACGGCCTTTGTGTGGAACCGCAGAAAATGGGGGAGATACTAAACGAGAAATTTGCATCAGTATTTACTGTGGAAGTGGATATGGAAGATACCGAAAGTAGCGAAATAGATGGTGACACTTTGCAAAATGTCCATACAACAGAAGAGGAAGCGCTGGATGTCTTGAACCGCATGAAAGTGGATAAAACCCCAGGACCTGATCAGGTGTACTCTAGAACTCTGTAGGAAGCTAGAGAAGTGACTGCTGGGCCTCTTGCTTAGAAATTTGTATCATCGATAGTCACGGGTGAGGTGCCGGAAGATTGGAAGGGCGGTAAAGACAAGCCAGGGAACTATAGACCAGTGAGCCTGATGTCAGTGGTGGGCAAGTTGTTGGAGGGAATCCTGAGGGACAGGATGTACATGTATTTGGAAAGGCAAGGACTGATTAGGAATAGTCAACGTGGCTTTGTGTGTGGGAAATCATGTCTCACAAACTTGATTGGGTTTTTTTGAAGAAGTAATAGAGAAGACTGATGAGCGCAGAGCGGTAGATGTGATCTATATGGGCTTCAGTAAGGCATTCAACAAGGTTCCCCATGGGAGACTAATTAGCAAGGTTAGATCTCACCGAATACAGGGAGAACTAGCCATTTGGATACAGAACTGGCTCAAAGGTAGAAAACAGAGGGTGGTGCTGGAGGGTTGTTTTTCAGACTGGAGGCCTGTGACCAGTGGAGTGCCACAAGGATCGGTACTTTTTGTCATTTATGCAAATGATTTGGATGTGAGCATAAGAGGTATAGTTAGTGAGTTTGCAGATGACACCAAAATTGGAGGTGTAGTGGACAGCGAAGGTGGTTACCTCAGACTGCAACAGGATCTGGACCAGATGGACCAATGGGCAGGGAAGTGGCAGATGGAGTTTAATTCAGATAAATGCGAGACGCTGCATTTTGGGAAAGCAAATCGTAGCAGGACTTATATAGTTAATAGTAAGGTCCTTGGGAGTGTTGCTGAACAAAGAGACCTTGGAGTGCAGGTTCATAGCTCCTTGAAAGTGGAGTCGCAGGTAGATAGGATAGTGAAGGCGGCATTTGGTATGCTTTCTTTTATTGGTCAGAGTATTGAGTACAGGGGTTGGGAGGCCATGTTGCAGCCATACAGGACATTGGTTAGGCCACTGTTGGAATATTGCGTGCAATTCTGGTCTCCTTCCTATCAGAAAGATGTTGTGAAACTAGAAAGGGTTCAGAAAAAATTTACAAGGATGTTGCCAGGGTTGGAGGATTTGAGTTATAGGGAGAGGCTGAACAGGCTGGGGCTATTTTCCCTGGAGCGTCGGAGGCTGAGAGGTGACCTTATAGAGATTTACAAAATTATGAGGGGCATGGTTAGCATAAATAGGCAAAGTCTTTTCTCTGGGGTTGGGCAGTCCAGAACTAGAGGGCAGAGATTTAGGATGAGAGGGGAAAGATACAAAAGAGACCTAAGGGGCAACGTTTTCACACAGAGGGTGGTACGTGTATGGAATGAGCTGCCAGAGGAAGTGGTGGAGGCTGGTGCAATTGCAACATTTAAGAGGCATTTGGATGGGTATACGAATAGGAAGGGTTTGGAGGGATATGGGCCGGGTGCTGGCAGGTAGGATTAGATTGGGCTGGGTTATCTGGCTGGCATGGACAGGTTGGACTGAAGGGTCTGTTTCCATGCTGTGCATCTCTATGACTCTATGACCACTTGCTTTAATGAATTTCACACATGCAGAACACCAACTCTGGTGTTTATGTTGCTACTCACAAACTCAGTTTCAGTGATCTGGCGGATCAGGATTTATTTTAGAAGCACCCATCTGTCACCAGGTAGTTTATCAGCACACTATGGGTAAAGAAAACATACTGACGTCTCGACATTAACACTCCTGTGGTATTCTTAACTGATTGCAATTCATTTTTCCCACCAGTGCTACAAGATCCAGTAACCATTAATATTTCACCAGAACAGTAAAGCAGTTCAAAATGCACCCTACAGATTCTAATTCAAGCTCAAAAGGACAATTTCTATCTTTCTAATCAACCTGTTCAGAGATGTTATTACACACTGCTGGAGCAGATAGAACTTGAACCCAGCCCTCCTGGTCCAGTGGTAGGGACACTACCACTATACCACAAGGGGGCCGTCAAAGAACAAATTCTATAACCATTGCACTGATTGTTTTTACAAAGCTCCAGCATTGTAATACATCAACTATTTTTTTTCTCTGCAAATTCAATAATTTGGCTTTGCAAAATGTGGTCAAGGGTTGTTAGTGTGGTGGAGGGAGCACAGAGAAGATTGGCCAGCAAGATATCCTGAAAACAAAATTCAAAGGAAAGTTTTAGGCAGTTTTTGATGATCCTAGGAGGAGAGTGTTCATAGAAAAGTAGTTGTAAGTTCCATTTGCTCATGTCTCTGCGATTATTAAATTGAAAGTTAACGAACATTTAAGATACAGACTTCATGAAAACAGTGTCTGCAAAACATTGCAGAAAGCCACTTTTCCAGAAGCTAGTTATGCTCCAGCCCTTGAGCACATAAAAAAGTCATGCAATGCTTGTGCAGCATTTAAATTCATAAATTGACACAGCTCATTCCAAAATGTGAACTAAAATAGGAAAACGTTGTTCATTTACTGCATTATAAATGTCAATAAATAGGCTGAAAAGTTTCACAGGGATATTCAGGTTGATATTGATCACTGACTCATGGGTATGTAATCAAGTAACCAGAAAGGACAGAGACCAAGGGCCTGAATTGAAACTGCAACATAACTTATGTCAAAGTCACATGGAACAAGCCGTCCTTTTTCAACTGAGAGGAGACTGTTAACAAGATCAGAAATAGTGGGAAGGTGCAATTTGAAGTTCCTCAGGGAATCACTGATAAATTACTGTCACAGTTTTATCTTTGAGCAAGCATATTACTTTCAAGGAATCAGTGGTCCGATCAGATGGATAGACAGAGCTGATTTGTGGCATTGTTCTGATCCCAAGCTGACTTCAAGGCTAAGTCTTCACTGCTGAAGTCAGTTCTAATCCACTACAAATTGTCTCACTGCTTGTGGCATAAAGGATGAAAGAGATACCAGTGAGCTGAGTCACCTTGCTAGTGTTGCAGTGATGTGGGCGAACACAAGTAATTCTCTCCATTAACAGGCTGCTGATCAAAGCCAGCCTGTCAGAAATGCTGAATGAAGTGCCTGTTTGATAAGAAGTTAACACAAGTACTTCTAGCATAAATAGAACTGCATCCTTTACTAACTAAGACAAAAACATTGTGAAGTTCCCTGTGATTTTGCCTCCAATATTATATCTTGAATGATGTTTTAAAAGTCAAATATTGGAAAACACTGACCGGAAACTAAATATAGCGCTGAATTATGAAAAGTAACACAGGATTATAATTATGTGGTACAACATTCCTAGACGAGCAGGATGTGGCACTTAAGTATATGCAACACAATAGGAGATTCACATGTATCTCACTTTTATCAATCTTTCAGTAAATTATATAGAATAGGGCCATTTAGTCCAATTGAATAAACCTTCACAGTCAAGTAACAAATCCTGTATTCCCTTTCTAAAGTACTAAGTTGGCTTCCCCTTAAATACAACTATCCTATTCACATCACATACTCCTTCCTGCTGACTTCCAATGCTGCACTGAAACATTTATTTCTTCCCATGCTTGAATGTGTGAGACAGTTAGATTCCCAGAGAAATGCAATATCAAAGCCATAATACCTGAAGACTCAAATGCTCTCTGAATTAACAGATTTTACAGGGTTTTGGCAAGACCACACCTGGAGTAGACTCATAGTTTGTCTTCTGGCTGGGAAATCTGGAACAATGAATTAAGAACAATGACATGGTCTTAGAATATGACGCCGATCATTTACATGGGAACCTGGAAATAGGAAGAGAAGTCCATTTGGCCCATTGAGCCTGCTCTGTCATTCAACTATTACAATCTCAATGTCATTTCCTGCATTATTCCCATATCTCTTGATGTCTTTGATAAATTTCTCGATATTAATCTCTGCCTTGGACATACTTAATGGCTGAGCATCTATAACCCTTGGGGAAGAGAATTCCAAAGATTCATCCACCTTCAGTGAAAAAAATCTTTGTCTCAGTCCTAAATGGCTTACCTCTTCCTCTGAGACTATGTGCCCTAGTTTCTCCAGCCAGGGGGATCATCTTTCTTACATCTACCCTGTAGAATTTTGTGTGTTTCAATGATAGCATCTCTCATTCTAAATTCTACAGAATGCAGACCCAGTCTCCTCATCCTGGAGGGCCATCTTGTCATCTCATGAATTAGTCTGATGAACTCCCTCAAGGGGAAGTATATTCTTCTTTAGCATGGAGATGAGGACAAATTTCTCAGCGATTGTAAATCTTCAGAACTGTTTATCCAGAGGCTTGTGGAAAAACTTAAGTTCAGATTCACAGATTTTTGGTTTTTCGGGCAATACTGGCTTTTGCATGAAAGGTAGAAAGTGTTATTAAGGCAAATGATCAGCCATCATTGTAATCATTGGTGTAGAAGAGGGTGTCCAATCTACCCCTGCTCATAACAGTATAGACCAGAAGTGGGGAGCCTTTTCATGTTGGAAGGCCGCATTATGTTAGTTGTAATCTAATAAGGCCACATCCAAGAAACTTCAATGATATATTCTTCAAAATTCACATTATTTTGTAAATAATCTAATTACTATGTACTAACTAACCAAAAAAAATGAAAAAAAATTGTTAATTCTGAAGTTAACTAATCTTTTAATGACTTTGTTGTGACTGCTTTTTGTAGGAAAGTATTTGAATATTTGGTTGCAGTATGGAGGTCTGCAGTTTTAGCTGATCCTCTAGATGGGTATCCATCATTTGTGACCTTAAGGGCATCTTGATTTTGGTTAAGTAGGAGAATGTAGATTCGCAGCAATAAGAGGTTGAAAAGCAAGAAAGCATTTTCCGTGCATATTGCTGAAGGCATGGGTATTCCATTGCATTTTTCCATATTTCAATCGGATCTTTCTGAGCGTCAAATAAGGACTTTAAAATGTCATCTTCTAAGAGCTCAATTAATTCCATCTGTAGTTCTTTAGAAGCCTTATGACTCACCAATTTTTGAATTGTGACGGTCAGTCTGAGAGGATTATTTCCTTGAATTTACTATTACTCTCTGGTATTTTAAATACATTCATTTTAAGATTTTAAAAATAAAAGATTTGTTCTGCAAAATTTGGATTCATTCAAAAGGCTCCACACAATGGCCTAGAAGGCCGCAGGTTCCCCAGCCCTGGTATAGACAAAGTTCTCATATCTAGCTTGAACAGCAATCAGCCTTTGAAGTTCAAATGTTTACTCATCAACACACACGTCCAATTTCAGCAGAATGTATTATTTAACTAAACAATCTACTACTCCTACTCTTATACAGTTTATGATTGACCATTTACCAGCAGTTTAAAAACTTTTATGTGATAACGTTCCTGCCCATCATGGGTCCCCCACTACAGGCCATTCTGCTATAATGCGAAAGTTGTGTTTCTCTGCAACCCCTGTGCTATAGAAAATCATACTGTACAAGATCGCCATACCCATTCAGTAGAAAGTTTGTGTTGTCCAGACAATGTTCACAATTTGTGTTAACAAAACGTGCTTTATGCCAGAATGACCCGTACCTTCGTTTCTATGTTTGTAAAATGCACAGTCTCACACTTCCACATTACAGCCTCAAACTTTGATTTGATTCATTTGCTACAAATGCTCAGATAACAAAATAATTGGAGAAAAACAGCAAGCTAACCATTTTATGTCAACCGCTAAATCATTTATTAACACAACCACCTCACTGAAATAAGAGGAACCATTACTATAGGAGAAAGTTGGCCGTCAAATCATTCAAATTAATTTAAAACCTTTTAAGCTGCTTTTCTCCACAATAATTTAAATTTTTAATATTCAAAATGAAGATGACAAGTTTTCTGCCAGCATCTTGCATTTATTTAAAGCTCCACTCTTAAAGGAAAACAGTATCCTTGCCCTTTAAAATGACGAAATATAGGTATAAAATGGAGAACCAAGGGACACAATCTCAGAATAAAGGCAGGCCATTTATGATAGCGAGGAGGTAGAATGTCTTCACTCAGAGGATTATGAATTTTTGAATTTTTATCCAGAGGGCTGCACAGCCTCAGCGGAGTGCACTCTAGACAGAGATCAATAGATTTCTAGGTTTTAAAGATATCAAAGAGATACTGGGTTCATGGAGGAAAATGGTGCTACGCAGCTCAGCAATGACCATATTAAATGGCAAAGCAGGCTCAAGGGACCAACCTGCTCCCATTTCCCCACATACTCTGTGCATAGGAAATGAAAGGGAAATGGAGGAACTACAATTGTGATCAAGGAGGTGGGTTAGAAGAAAGGTTTTGAAATTAGGTACAACAAAAGGTGAACAGATAGGCTTGTTAAAAACAAAAGCAAAAGCACTGTAGTTAAAAAAGGTAGTCGTCAATGGTGGAGAGAAGCGATGTTCCCCGATAATTAACCACATCTGGTTTCTTTGGAATCCAGATGTGGATAATTATTACATTCATTATTTGTAAATTAAAAATTAAATACTTTAACAAACACTGTTGTTAGGCATCTGATCCAAATACTCATTGACATGTCATGGACATGTGAGTTTTATCCATTTTTGTGCAGAAATTAAAACAGCAAGATGAAAGGCAAACACAAAAATGTTTGCTGACCATTGCACATGCTTTACTTTCATGGTTACTGGCCATCTGCTGGAATGGTGTATAATGAGTAAAAGCTTCAGATTTTGGCTGGTACGGGTAACTACTAAAATTGGATAGGGTGAGGAACTATTATTGATAGCAGGTAGTTGTTGCTTTAAACTAGGAGAATGCCACCTTAATCAATAATGAATTAATCCAACATAACACATCATGTTGTCACACAACCTATGATGTGAATGAAGAACAAGGGCAGGGTCAGCACATCACTTTGTAAAGTAACGGTAATTATTCTGCTGAAGTCCAAGTACGGCTCCTAAGACAAAAACCAAAGCCCTGCTTAACATACATATGTACAATAAATTTATACCAGATTCCCAATCTCTGGTAGAAGAGACAGATTTGCAAGGTGCATATTAACATTGGAAGCGGTTTAATTAGTAAATAAAAACACATTCACATGTAATGTGTAAGGCAATTTCTAACTAAATTAGTGCACAAGGAGAGAACAGTGTCACCATTGTCAAGCGCGTGACTAGTCAGCAAATTCTGCTGACCAAGATTGTCAATGTCTAAGGCTAAAATTACTAAGATACAATGGAAAACGTGGGCAATGAAAGTGCAGGTTACCAGAATGAGTGAAGTTATTTCAAATAAGCTGGACCTTGTCAATGGTAAACATGGGGAGGATGGGTAGGAGGGCATTGAATGAGCTAAGGATTTAAGGATGGGGCAAGAGTTTTGATAGCAGCAGAAGACATGTCTCAGAAGCACCTACATTGCAGAGGTTTAGTTACAAATGGGAAGTGGACAAACCTGTTTAATTTGGATGGGGAGTAAACTGCACACAAAAGCTGAAAGACTGGTCCTTCAGGAACATTGATGAACATTTTTATTTTTCTATATAAATACAGTATAGATAAATATTTAACTACAACAAAGTCCAAATAAATGCACAAGAGAGAAAGCTATTTCTTGCTATTAGACGTCTTCCTGATCTGGACATAATCTTGCCACACCCCTCAACCCTAACCCTAACCACTCCTTGTTACAACCAACTAGTAAACATCCAGCTGACCACAACATTATTCTGCATGTGGGGCTGACCAAGAGAAATCAGTAATATAATTGGTACTGAACAACTTAATAGCAGTTTGCAAAGTTGAGCTGTTTTGTATTTAAACCATTAAGACATCTGGCTAATTTTGCCATTTGGTACAAAAGAAAATGAAGCAGAGGTGCCCATGTTTACTAGTTCCAAGTTGGATGCTTACAAAGTACGTGGCAAATGTGCCAGCATTCTGACATGCTTTTTAAAGTTCCTTACATAAAATTCAGCACTGTTGCAAAAATAAACCAACCTGACATTAGCAAAGAACATCCAAACTATGCACAAATTTTACAATCACCTCACATTTAAGCCAATCCAACTGATACACCAGATATACTATTGCACAACAATCAACAGAAGATATTTTCTGATAACTTTGTAAAGATGTCAACCAGAGCACAGAAATGCTCCATTACACTAGAATATCCCTGGAAACAGCAGATTAGCCTGGAAATTTGCCAATATTAATAAAAAAATCTATGCACATGAATCATAGTAGGCACATATATTAAAAAAAAGTCTTGGGTTTGGGTCTAACCAGTACAATATAACACAGCCCCATCAGGGAAACAACTAAGATATCATATCCAAAGGATGAGGATCAAGGAGGTTGCCAGAAGTATTTTTACAACTGTAATGGGGAGATGTTTTTCACAGCAGCAAAAAGATTTGCCCTTACATTACACTTTTCACAACCCCAGGTATTTCAAGGCGATTTCCAGCCTGTCAAATACTCTGAAGTGCAGTCACTCATGTGACGAGGAAACATGTCAACAAATTGGCAGACAGAAAGGGCCACAGCAATGTAATAATGACAGTAAAGCTGTTTTGGTAACGATAATTGAAGGGAACAAATTGGTCAGCAAACAAATTGTCAGAAAAATCTCTGGCTCTTTCTCCACTTGGGAGGCTTTACATCAGGTTTTCCAAAAATATTTTTCAATGTGATCCCTTTTTAACACTTGGAAATTAACAGGATCTCAGATACCCAACAAAAAAGTAACATATTTACACTCAGAATATAATTACTCAAGTTTGCATTTTATAACTCATTAATTAACATTACATACTGTGAGAGAATAGAATTTTAAAACATTTTCACAAAATGATTTATGTCAGAGATTTCTGTCAGCAACAGAAAGCTGTGAGGACCTTCTCCATTCTCCAACGCACACTAACTCCTCGTTCCTCCCCACCACACTCGGTAAACAGCCCTGCTCTCTTCCCATATCTCTCACCGTGCACGTTATCAACCTCTCTTCCCTTCCAAACACACACACAATCAAACCCACTTTCATCCTTCCACCAAAAGCAGAGGGATCAGCCCCTTTTCCCTCCCCTGCAAACAGTATTAAATAAACTGATGGCAGGCAGTGAGGAATCGTGACAGTTCAGCCAAACCAAGGCCGAGGGTAGCTGCAGCCCTACATGTGACTTTAAACAGTCTTTAGAAGAAGGGAAAAACAGTGACCAGGATGCCAAGGTCAAATCTAGTAAAAACATTCAAATACGGAAAAATGGGGGGGCGGGGAAAAGAAACAATGACTCAGGTGCTAAATGTGCTGTTCATAAGTCCATTCACTGTCTCAGTAACCCCACTTCACCACCCATACCAGCCCCCTGTCATTTGGGAACTGCTGTTGAAAGCACAGATCCAGCTTAGGCCTCAGGTTAATGTCTCAATTGAAAGGTAGCACCTCAAAATGCAACACACTCTCAGCATTGCACTGGAATATCAGAAAGAGGTTTGTAGGAATCAAAAATTAGTTATTAAACACTAATCAAAAACTAACCAGTTTAGATATTGGAATAGTGGAATGATCAATGTGCAGTCAACTTCTATTCATTTGAAATAATTTTAAGATGGAAAAAATCAGATTCAGTTATTGGTAATTAGCAATTTAAAGAAAGTACAAGTTATCATCTGCCCCAAACATCATGATCCAGTAATGAGCACTATCTCAAGAGGCACTTTGCAAAACAAAAATCCACATCTGAGGCACAACAATGGAGTGCACTACAATGCAGTACAAAACAGCTCAGAGGAGAACGATTGTATCTTGGGCAGAGTCTCCAGGAGGGGGCTGAAAAACAGGAGATTTGGACCACAGGAGCATCAGAAAAATCTCTAGCAAGGAAAGGAAGACACAGGCACCTCACAGGAAGGGAGCACAGAAACTGGAAGCTTGGCCTTTCAAGGTAAGAGTCAATGCAGGGATTGCAGACAAATAACTGGGAAAGAGCAGGAACAATGACCCTGGGTAAGAGAACACAAATCTTGATAGGTCTTTGGGAGCACAGAAAACATCTCAGGAACAAGCAGGACAAATGGACATTGACATGTCTGAGGAAGATGGAGATGAAGAAAACCCGACCAACTTAAAACATTAACTCTGACTCTCCCCCCCAGTTGGATGAATGCTTTTAGGCATGTTTTTATTTAGCCTCATTCATGACTCAAAACATTCTAGAGCAAATTACGTAGTTCTGAAGTATTCTAATGTTATAAATGTGGCAACGATTTACACAAATCAAAGTTCCATGCACAGCAACATAACTGACTAGATCATGTTCTGGGTGAAAGCAAAATACTGTGGATGCCAGAGTCCTGAAGTACACAATAACAGAGAAACTCAGTAGGTCTGGCAACATTGTGGAGAGAGAAATACAGTTAATATTTTGCATCTAATAACTCTTTTAGCAACAAAGAGTCATTGAAATCAAAACACTAATTTGTTTCTCTCCACAGATAATGTTAGACCTGCTGAATTTCTTCAGCATTTGTTTTTGTTTCACTTGTTTTGGGAACTGGTTGAAGGGACATGTTGGCCAAGACATCAGGATTGCAACCGAGATTGCAAACAAGGACTGAATTTAATAACTCATTGGAGATTATAGTAACACCAAGCATGCCATATGCCTCAGAATTACATGATGCATCATGCTAGGTTGTGTCTGGAGACAGATTTAAGGTAACAATCTTCTGACTCAGACACAAATGCTCCACCATGTGAGCATAAAGGTGACATCTTGAACAAGTCTTATTGGAGAGACAGTGAACAGGCAGAGTGCCTGGACAGCTGAAGGCACAGTCAACAAACATGGCAGGTTATGGTGGAAAAAGAGATGGAAAGAGTTCAAAGAGGAGCACAGAGACAGGGGAGATTGGGTGGACAAGGCCGCAGGGTGATCGATGAGGAAACAATTAAGGACTTATAAGTCTGAAGCACTGGGTAAGTGAATCGACAAATGGAAGAAGGGGTGTCGCTGGTGAGCAGGACCTGCTATGGGATAGGATACAGGCAACAAGTGATTTAAGTTAAAGTGCAGAATACAAAAGGATGGGGAGGTCTGCTGGGTCACGTCGAGTTTGAATGTGGTTGTGAGTTTCAGCAACAGAGGGCCCTGAGTCACTGAGGCAAAGGTAACCCTGAGCAAAAGTGGGGGCTGCAGACTGAAGCCTGTCAGGGAGTAAGGAGCAGCCGGTATAGAGGGATCCGGCCAGTGCTCCCAGACCGCCCTCCCTCCACGCCGTGCTGTCACAGGGCACCGTGCCCGACTGCAGCCTCCCCTCCAGACTGGGCCTGCAGCTTCAGGCTCCGCCGGCTGCTCTGAAGACTCCCTCCTCAGCACCTAAACCGTGCGACGAAACCCTGAATTCAGGCTCCATCGGCGAGTACTTGCTCGCGGCTGCTTACCGTGAGAGGAGGCTGCCTATAAAACCCGCGGCGGACACGCCACCGAGTCCCCGCTCACACTGTGTTCACCGACGTGGCAACTGCGCCGGCGCCAAAACTCCTCACACCCATCCGCGGGGCACGTGATCAAAGGGCGGGGCCCCGTTGGCCTGGATGCCATCTTGGTAAAGGAGGCAGGGACGGCAGTGAAGTGAGACATGCCACCATCTTTCTAAAGAAAATCGTCAAGTGCGCGGAGAGTCGCCATCTTGCTAAAGTTTTTTTAAAAAAAATCACTCAGCATTAGGTTATAGTCCAACAGGTTTATTTGGAAGCACGAGCTTTCGAGCGCTGCTCCTTCAACTTAGAAGTAGCGCTCGAAAGCTAGTGCATTCAAATAAACCTGTTGGACTATAACCTAGTGCTGTGTGATTTTTAACTTTGTCCACCCCATTCCTACACCGGCATCTCCAAACCATCTTGCTAAAGGCCGTTCTGAAGAAGGGTCACTTTTTTCTGAAACACTAATTCTGCTTTCTGTCCACACATACTGACAGACAGTCCGGGTTTCTCCAGTTATTTCTATTTTTGTTTCCAAAGGAAGGCACCGCTATTGGAGTTGGTGAGTTAACACCATCTTCCTCAAGAAATTAGTGATCCGTTCAGTCCACCACCAGCACCATCCCAAACAAACCAAAAAAAATCATACCCCTCATGATTTTATCAACCTCTATAAGTCACCTTTCAGCCTCCAATGCTCCAGGGAAAACAGTGTCAGCTTGTTCAGCCTCTCCCTATAGCTCAAGCCCTTCAACCTTGCAAGATCCATATAAATCTTTTAGGAACCCTTTCAAGTTCTACAGCAGGGAGACCAGAATTGCATGCAGTATTCCAATAGTGGTCTAACCAATGTCCTGTACAGCTGCAGCATGCCTTTGCAACTCCTATACTCAATGCATTGACCAATGAAGACAAGCATACCAAACACCTTCTTCACTCTCCTAACTTCCTGTAACTACACTTTCAAGGAGCAATGATCTGGCATTCCTAGGTGTCTTTGTTCAGCAACACTCCCCAGAATCTTACTATTAAGTCTTGCTCTGATTTGCCTTTCCAAAGTAGCACCTCACATTCGTCTAAATTAAACTCCATCTGCCTCTTCTCGGCCCATTGGCCCATCTGATCAAGATTCCGTTGTACTCTAACCTTCTTTACTGTCCACTACACCTCCAATATCGGTGTCATCTGCAAACTTACTAACTATATCTCCTATGTCCACATCCAAATCATTTACATAAAAATATAAATACAAATCATTTATACAAAGATCCAGCTCTGAACCTTGTGGCTGTTCACAGGCCTCCAGTCTGAAAAACAGCCCTCCACCAGCACCCTCTGTCTTCTACCTTTGAGCTAATTCTGTATCCAAATGGCTAGTTCTTCCTGTCATAGAGTTTTCACGGCACGGAAAGAAGCCTTTCAACGTACTGTGTCCAGACCAAACAACACCAAGTTGTAATCCAACAGTTTATTTAAAATTGCAAGCTATTGGAGCTCAGCTCCTTCCTCATGCATGGTATGTGAGATATAAAGCACATTGTTGATTTTCAGAAAAAAGCCTATCTGGTTCACTAATGTCATTTAGGGAAGGAAACTCTGCTTCTTACCTGATCTGGCCTATGTGTGACTCCAGATCCACAGCAACATGGTTGATACCTAAGTGTCCTCTTGGCAATTAGGATTTGGAAATATAATTCTGTGACAGTCACATCCTAGGAATGAAAAACATCCTCAAATCTCTTCTAATTTTCTTTTTTTGTAAATGTTAAACTGTGCCCCCTAGTAATAGGAACTCAAGGGAAAAGTTTCTTCTTATCTAGCATATCTATAGCCCTTATAATTTTGTACACCTCAACCAGATTTCTACCCCCGCAACCAACACCGCCTTCTCTGCTGTAACAAAACAATCCTATCCTATCTAGTTTCATACCTGAATCACTCCAGCCTAAGCAACATCCTGGCAAGTCTCTCTGCACGGTCTGTAATATAATCATGACCTTCCCATCGTGTGGTGACGAAACTTGCACATACCCACCAGCTGTGGCCTAATTTATATTAAACACAGATCCATGACAATCTCCTTGATCTTGTATTCAATGCCCTGACTACTAAAGTTAAAAATCACACAACACCATGTTATAGTCCAACAGGTTTATTTGTAAGTACAAGCTTTCGGAGCATTGCTCCTCTGTCAGCTGGCTAGGAAGGCAGGATCATAGGACACAGAATTTAGAGTAAAAGATCAAAGTGTCATACAACTGATGCCATGTATTGAATAAACCTAGATTGCTGTTAAATCTTTAATCGCTCAGAATGGGGTCGCAAGTTTTGCTACATTAATATGTAAATCCCAGAACTTCATTTGAGTCACATTCCCAAGATAACTTAAGGTAGCATCTTGACTAATAAAGGCAAGTATCTTACGTGCTTTCTTAACCACAAAAACAAACTGACACTGAAACACTTGAGATATGTGGGCAAAAGATGGATTTTTAAAAAGTGTACAAAAGGGTAAAGACATTAAGGGGCATTAATTTGAAAGCTTTAGGCTTAGGTAATTGATGATATGGTTGCTAATGGTCATCAACTGTGACAATAAAATTGATTGTTGAGTCTTGATTGTCCTACAAAAATAATTTGACGTGCTGAAGTATTACATTATTGGTTGTGTGCTTATTTTATTAATTTGCTGCTATCCAGATTTCTTTCAACATATTTATGCTATAAACATATAAAATTACCACTCATTGCTGTATGAAACACTGTTTGCTTGATTAGTTTGTTTTCTAATAGGTAAATTACATTTGTTGTTGGAATGCCCTGGGACATTTTGGTCTATTAAAGATGTTATGTCCATGTTAGCCAATGGCAGCCTGCAGACTAGGGTCCAGTCCTCCAAGGGTTTCTATCCAACCAACCAACAAGTGACAAACAACTTTCACGTACAGATGAACAGAAGTGAGATTTTGCTTGTCTAAGCACTGGTTGTTTCTCACCTGCTTTTATTCCTTACATTCAGTTGTGAGCCTATCAGCAGCAAATGTGGGAGAGGGCAGCCTGTGATTGGATGTGCAATAAGAATATGAAAGTAAGTTTTTAAAAAATTAATTTTCTTCACTGTTAACCTTGCTAGCTAGGCCAACATTTATTGCTCATTCCTAACTGCCTGGAGAAGGTAGTAATGAGCAGCATTATTGAATCACTGTAGTCCATTTGGCATAGGAACATCCACAATATTGTTAGGCAATGGTTCCAAGATTTTGACCCAGCCATAGTGAAGGAATGACTAGAAACTTCCAAGTCCGAATAATGTGTGGCCTGGAGGAAAAATTTCAAGCAGTGGGGTTCCTTTGTAACTACGCAAACTTTGAATAAGGATAGCAAAGATTTGTAGCTCAGGTGCCAGTTGCTGTGGTTGTGGGTATGTTCACCGAGCTGAAAAGTTGTTTTGCAGACATTTTGCCCCATCTCAGTGACATCTTCAGTGCTTTGGAGCCTCCTGTGAAGTGCTACAGTACTGTGCCTTCTAGCCTTTTTAGTTCATTTCCTGCTCCTTCTGGTTGCTGGTTGTTCGTTGTAGTGGCTGCATATTGGGTCTAGGCCTGTGTTTGTTGATGGAGTGAGTGGATATGTGCTGTGCCTCAAGAAATTCTCTGGCTGTCCCCAGTTTAGCTTGCCCTTTAATCATTGTGTTTTCCCAGTTGAAGTTGTGGTGCTTGTCATCTATATCCCACTCGATTGGGACAACAATATTGAAATTGATACATGGCCCCTCACCAAAAAGAAGTTTGATGTCCACGTGCTATATTATTTCAATTTAGTGGCTCTCAATGGTTGAAATAGTTTCATTGCTTTGAATATATCTGTTCGGCTTAGCTATGTACTAATTTTTTTTCATATAAACATATGAATTAGAAACAGGAGCTCTGACAGTTGATAAAATCATGGCTGACCCGATTTTAGCCTCAAGGCTACTTTCCTGTCTATCTCTTTGACTCCCTTTGTCAAACAAATCTAAGGATACTTCTAATTTTGCATTAGAATATTCAATGACTTTGCCTTCACTTCTTTCTGGAGAAAGAGAACTTCAGACTAAGCATCCTTGGGGGAAAAAGAAGTCTCATCTCACTTTGATATCAAAGACTCCTTTTTATAAAGCTAGTTCCCGAGCTGTAGTTTCTTCCAAAATGGGAAACATCTTTTCAGCATCCACTCTGTCAAATCCCCTTAGGAACTTATATGTTTTAATAAGATCACTTCTCATTTTCGTTTCCTTTTCATCTTGACCTAAAATCAGAGACTGAATTGTGATTCACAGCTGAAGGCATGCTGCTCATGATCAAATCAAATCAGATTAATGGCACATTGGCTCCTCTGGCTAAAAGAGGTTATGACTCAAACACTGAATGCAACCATCAACCACAATTGTAGATTGTGTTTTGGTTGAAAGCTTAGACTTCAAAAATAAAAGAATATAATTTACTATATCTTGTCTATTTCTTTGTTCCATCATAACTGCAGGAATAATCTTTAAAAAGTTAGCATTTTTTATTTTCCATAAATATGATGTCAGTCATTTCATTAATATTCAGATATTTATTATATTAGCTGTACAGAATAAGATGAATAGAGCCTGACAATCAGACAAAGCAGACTGGTCATATTTTATAATTTTTCACTTCAGGTACTTCTTTGTCAGGTTCTCCTCCGTTCTCCAGGTACAGGTTATTGTATGGATACTGTTTAGGAGCCTGTAAAGAAAATTCAAGTAAAATATCAGTTAAGACAATGTATCCCACTCCATTACATTTGGATATTGTTCCTCTCTCTTCCTAAAGATAGTTGTCTTGTTGCTTAACTCATGTAATTATACAAAAAAAAAGTCATACAGCACAGAAATAAACCCTTTGGTCCAACTTTCCACACCAACCAAGTCTCTCAAACTAAACTAGTCCCATATCCATCTAAACATTCCCTATTTATGTATCTGTCCAGATGTCTTTAAAAGTATTGTAACTGTACCTGCATCTACCACTTCCTCTGCCAGTTTGTTCCACATGCAAACCACACTCTGCATGAAAAAGTTGCACCTCAGAGTCAGAGATGTACAGCACAGAAACAGACTCTTCGGATCAAATTGTCCATGCTGATCAGATATCCCAACCCAATCTAGTTCCAATTGCCATCACCTGGCCCATATTCTTCCTATTCATTTACCCATCCAGGTGCCTTTTAAACATTGCAATTGTACTAGCCTCTACCACTTCCTCTGGCAGCTCATTCCATACATGTACCACCCTCAGTGAAAATGTTGCCCCTTAAGTCTTTTACAAACCTTCACAAACCTTGCCCCTTAAGTCTTTTCCAGCGATACATAAATTCAACAGCAAAGGCAGTAACTGTGCAGATTCACTACTCACCTGAAAAAGTTATTCTCCTTAGTTTTGAACTCCCCAACCCATAGGAAAAGACGTTTGCTGTTCACCTTACCTATTGCTCTCATGATTTTATAAACCTCTAAGGTCACCCTCCTACTTTCCAGCGAAAAAGGTCCCAGCCTCTCCTTATAACTTGAATCCTTTTTGTACCTTTTCCAATTTAATAGAATCCTTCTTATACCAGGGCAACCAGCATTGCGCACAATACTCCACAGCTGTAACAGGACATCCTGATTCCTAAAATCAATGGTCTGAACAATGAAGGCAAATTTTCAAAAAGCCTTCTTGACCACTGTCTACCTGTGATACGATTTGGAGACATCGGTATTAGACTGGGGTGTACTGCTGCATTGCTGGCCAAGAAATAGAAACCTCTTCAGCTTTTCTTACAATATGATGTCTTCATGTTTAAAGATAACAGTTGGTATTTCACAGAATGCAACATTTCCTTAATACTACAATGTACTTAGGACCCAGTATCTTCAAGTTGGTACTTTAACACTCATCTCTACTTTGAATTTAATTTCAGATCACAATCATTTTTAATTTTTCAAGAAAAAGATGTTGGTGATAATTCTGTTATTGCCAATTATGTCTTTTTGATCCAACGTTTGTTTCTTTACTTCTCTCATTATGCGTTGTACAACAAACCTTTTGTCATTTACCTTTTCTGCTTTCCAAGTCTATCACGAGACCTTTCCTTGTGCTCTTTCCTCCCTTCTCCTATCTCAATGCTCACTTAATAACTGTTTATATCTCCTCACTTTTTCCTGTTCTGACAAAAGGTCATCAACTTGAAATATTCACTGTTTCTCTTGCTATAGGTATTGATAAGCTTGCTCAGTATCTCTTGTATTTTCTATTTCAGATTTCCAGCAGAATAGTTTGCTGGTCTGTGATGGAGAGATGTGCTGATTTCAGAATAGCTTGGATGGTAAATGGAAAGTCATCTTGGGTAATGTGTTTGCAGCTTTAAAAGAATAAAGTTCAAAAGGAGCATTGACCATAGTGAATCAATAAGACAAAATAAGATCGTAAATGAGAGGTTAACTCAGCTAAAAAAAATCTTATAAATAAAACTTACCACAGGCTGATATGAAGGGAATAACTCTCCAAGGAAGAACATGAACAGCATAAGGCCTACAAAGCCACCCAACGTTTTGACCATAGTATTCCAGTCTACAGGATTTGGGGAGGTGTCCACACGATTCCTAATGTACATGTCAAAATCCCAGTGCATCTAGAAAAAACAGTTTTAAAATTATTAAATGAAATTTTAAAAATTTAAATGTAAGTGTAGCAAAGTAGCTCACATTTAAAAAAGGTACTTTGTAGACTGTACAGACTTTTGTTAGATGGGTAATATTGAAATCATTTGATGATATTTAAAAACTGAACAGTGGATCTGCTGCATTGCTGGGGTACATTGGCCAGGAAATAGCTTTTCCTACAATACGATGTCTTCATGTTTGAAGATAATAGTTGGTACTTCACAGAATGCAACATTTCCTCAATACTACAGTGTACTTAGGACACATGCTTGAAGTTTGTTGTGGGACTCAAACCTAACACTTTTGAGAGAGAGACAGAATGACGGGTGGCACAGTGGTTAGCACTGCTGCCTCACAGCTCCAGAGACCCGGGTTCAATTCCCGACTCAGGCGACTGACTGTGTGGAGTTTGCATGTTCTCCCCGTGTCTGCGTGGGTTTCCTCTGGGTGCTCCGGTTTCCTCCCACAGTCCAAAGATGTGCAGGTCAGGTGAATTGGCCATGCTAAATTGCCCGTAGTGTTAGGTAAGGGGTAATGTAGGGGTATGGGTGGGTTTCGCTTCAGCGGGTCGGTGTGGACTTGTTGGGCCGAAGGGCCTGTTTCCACACTGTAAGTCTAATCTAAACTGACACTGATCCATTACTCTGAACTCCATTAAAAAATATGAAGTTGTTTCAATCATATGTAGTTTTTGTGCTAACACACATTGTAAATTCAAATCAAATTACAAGATCTGGAGGCCATCATTTTAGTCTGCTAAATAGAACAGAGAAAAATACAGGCCCTTCAGCCCTCGATGTTGGGCCTACCTTTTATCCCAATCTAAGGTCAAATGAACCTACATACCCTTCATTTTACTATCGTCCATGTGCCTATCCAAGAGTCGCTTAAAGTCTCGAATGTAGCTGACTCTACTACTACCGCTAGCAGTGCATTCCACACACTCACCACTCCCTGTGTAAAGAACCGATCTCTGAAAATTCCCCTAGACCTTCCTCCAATCACCTGAAAATTATGTCCCCTTATGATAGCCATTTCTACCCTGGGAAAAAGTTTCTGGCTATCCACTGTATTGATGTCTCTCACCATCTTGTACATCTCTATCAAGTCACCTCTGAGCTTTATCACTCCAATGAGAAAAGCCCTAGCTCCCTCAACCTTTCTTCATAAGACATACCCTCCAGTCCAGGTAGCATCCTGGTAAATCTCCTCTGCACCCTCTCTAAAACTTCCAGTTCCTTCCTGTAATAAGGCAATCAGAACTGAACACTATATTCCAAGTATAGTCTACTAGGCCTCTATAAAGCTGCAACCTCACGGCTCTTAAACTCATTCCTCCTGCTAATTAAAGCCAACATACCATACACTTTCTTAACAACCCCATCAACTTGGGTGACAACTTTGAGAGATTTACATAGGTGACCCCAAGATCCCTCTGTTCCTCCATGTAGCCAAGAATCCTGCCTTTAACTGGGTGCTCCAGTTTCCTCCCACATTCCAAAAATGTGCAGCCTAGGTGAATTGGCCAAGCTAAATTGTCTGTAGTGTTAGGTGAAGGGGTAAATGTAGAGGAATGGGTCTGCATGGGTTGCTCTTCGGAGGGTCAGTGTGGACATATTGGATCGAAGGGCATATTTCCACACTAAGTAATCTAATCTAATCTAAAACCCCTTATTCTGCATTCAAATTCAACCTTTCAAACTGAATCAGTTCACACTTTTCCAGGTTGAACTCCATTTGCCACTTATCAGTCCAGTTCTGCATCCTGTGAATTTCGTTGCAGTCTACAACAGCCTTCCTCACTATCCACCAACCTTTGTGTCATCGGCAAAGTTACTAACCCACTTACTCATCCAAATCATTTTATAAAAATCACGAACAGCAAAGGTCCCAGAACAGATTCCTGCAGAACACCACTGGTCACCAAGCTCCAACCTGAATACTTTCCATCTACTACTATCTATCTCCTATGAGCAAGCCAATTCTGTATCCAGACAGCCAAATTTCCCTGTAGGCCATGCCTCATTACTTTCTGAATGAGCCTACCATTGGAACCTCATCTAACGCCTTGCTAAAATCTATGTACACCATATCCTTTGCTCTATTTTCAGTGTGTTTTCGCACATCCTCAAATAATTCAGTGAGGCTTGTGAAGCATGACTTACTCCTCACAAAGCCATGCTGACTATCAAACTATGCTTTTCCCAGGAATCATAAAGCCTGTCTCTCAAAATCCTCCCCAATAATTTGCCCACTACAGACATAAGACTGACTGGTCTGTAATTCCCAGGATTATCCTTATTCCCTTTCTTGAACAAGGGAATAACATTTGCCATCCTCCAATCATCTGACACTACTCCAATGGCCGATGAGGATGCAATCTCTTTCCTTGCTTCCTGTAGTAACCTTGGGTATTTCCCATCTGGCCCAGGGCACTTATTTATCCTGTTTTTCAAAGTTTTCTGCACATCCTCCTCCTTAACATCATCTTATTCAAACATAACAGCCTGTTTAATGCTGTCCTCACAAATGACAAGGCCCCTCTCAGTAGTGAAAACTGAAGCAAGGTATTCATTAAAGGACCAGGCAGAAGATCCTTCCACTATTCCTTATTGGCCCTACTCCACTCTGGCCATCCTCTTGTTCCTCACATAAGTGTAGAATGCCTTATGCTTTTCCTTAATCCTACCCGCTAAAGCTTTTTCATGCTCTGTTCTAGCTATCCTAATATATTCTTCAGTTCCATCCTGGCTATCTTGTAACTCTCTGGAGCCCTATCTGATCAGTGCCTTCTCAACCTGAAGCAAGCTTCCTTCTTCCTCTTGACTAGATGTTCTGCATCCCTTGTTACCCAAAGTTCCTTCACCTTAATGTATCTTACTCAGCAGATACTGAGGGAATGTGGCATTGTCAGAAATGCCATCTTTTTGCTGAGATGGTAAACCGAGATGGGATCCTGAATGCTTGTTCAAGCGGATTCAAAATATTCCACGGTAACTCTTCCAGATGTTGCGCCAAAATCCCAGCCAACATTTATCTCTCAACCAATGCCCAAACAAGTTGGTTGGTCATTCGACTTGGAACTGTTAGCAAAGCCTTTCTCTGTGAACAGACATCCATCTTTTCCTAATATAGGTCAACTATTTGGAGACAATGACTGTGAAACACATCTGGACATTCTGAGGTCATAAAAGGTGTTTCATAAATGCAAGATCTCATCCTCTGTCTTATTTTAGCCAATGAATATGGCCAGGAAGAGTCCATGTTTGATTCCCAGCTTTTACCTTATTAACTATCTTGACCAGGACAATCATAATAAATAAGGTAGAAAAGAAAAGTCCCCTCACTCATAATTTGTGTCCAATGATCCTTGCTTTAAAACTACACAAGCCCACAGTGAATTAGGATTTATTTTAAACCGTGATGCAAACATAGAGTTAAATGAAAAGACACTTGGGATTTTTGAACCATTATTTTCTTGGAAAATTATAATAACCGGAGAACAAGGCTTCAGGAATTCAATACTTCATAAAAATGTAAAGTTCTCAATTGGACATGAATGCTACATGGAAACTCTGCATACTCATTATACCCAATGGAATTAGGAGGATCTAATTGAAACTTATAGAATACTGTATGGCCTGGACTGACTAGATATTGGGAAAATGTTTCCATTGGCAGGAGAGACTCTGACCTCAGGGCACAGCCTTAGAACAAAGGGAAGATCCTTTAGAATGAAGATAAAGGGAAAGTTCTTCAGCCAGAGAGTGGCAAATTTGTGGAATTCATTGCCACAGAAGACTGTGGTGGCCAGGTCATTGAGTACATTTAAAACAGAGATAGGTAGGTTCTTGATTGTCAAGGGGGTCAAAGGTTATGAGGAGTAAGCAGGAGAATGAGGTTGAAAAATTTATCAGCCATGATTGAATGGCGGAGCAGACTTGATGGGGCGAATGGCCTAATTGTGCTCCTATGTCTTATGGTCTCATTGCCTCTTACCGGTTCACCCCAGTTTCTTCGAAGGTCAGGCTCATCCCACGTGTACCATGGATCTCGCTCTTGTTGCGACCGGTCTGGTAGTTTTGGATAGTCGCCAAATCTATTTTGAGGAAAATAAACTTGTAGCTTTACTCTAAAATAACCTCAACTGAAATAGTTATGCTGGATCTGACCAGTATAAGACAGAAAATGGAAGGGAAGGAATGAACAATGGTCAGTGTCAAATGAAAAAAAAAACTCAATAGTCTGGGTGCATTATCCAGCAGACCATAACTGCAGAGCTTATTTTCCAGTGAAATAATTTCTTTAAACAGATATTTGGACCCCCACAAAATATTCATTGGAAAATCTGCTAATTTGTTATTCTCATAAACAGAGAAACTAATTTGAACTCTAATTAAATAGGATATTTATCCAGTAGACATTTCCATTATTATTCAGTTCAATAAATGTACTTCACAGGAACCCAGGATCTATCCTCTGCAAGTCAGCAGAACAGCAAAATTTGCACATACAGCACACTATTCATTTTGTTATAACAGGCTGATTTAATATCTTCTGGCACTGTTGATAGACAAAAATATCTTCTAAAATATCAATCTCACTATCTTTTTGCATCTCTCAACTTGTACGAACTTTTTTTTCCATCTTCTATCACTTTTCTATTTATTTTCCACTTTATCAGTTCTCTCACTCCCTCTCATATCCACTCCGCTTTGCTTTATAGTGGTTTGTTTCAGACCCTCAAAAAATCCCTCACCTTCCTCTTTTGTACATGTCCTCCCATTCTCCCAGTTTGCATCTCCCATGAAACTACTGGCCAGTTAGCACATGTGTCATTGGAAAAATGTTAGTGTTCATCATAAAGGATGCAACAGAGCATTTAGAAATACAGGATATAATAAAGCAGAGTCAACATGGCTTCATGAGGGGGAAATCATACCTGACAAATTTATTAGAGTTCTTTGAGGAGGTAACAAATACAATAAAGACAAGGGAATCAATAGATTCAATAGTTAGAATTCCAAAAGGCATGAGATAAGCTAATGATACTTAATAAAATAACTGCCCATGGAGTAGTATATCAACATGGATAGAGGACTGGCTAAATGATCGAAGACAGAGAGCTGGGGCAAAGGGGCATTTTTAGAACAGCAGCTTGTAACCACTGGAGTGCCACAGGGATCAGTGCTATGGCCACAATTATTTACATGAGTATTTATATTAATGACTTGGATGAGGAAATAAAACGTAACACCACCAGTTTGCAAATAACAAAAAGTGACATGGAGTCTTGAGAAGGATAGACAAGTTGAGCAAGTAGGAAAATGTGAAATTGTGCACTTTGGCAGGAAGAATAGACAAGCTGAATATTATTTAAAAGGGAAGACTAAAGAAAGCTGCAGGACAGATGGATTTGGGATTTCTCATACAGGAATCACAAAAGATCACAAAACATCCACTTTCTACAGATAATAAGGAAAGCAAATAGAACATAACTTTTTATTTTAAGGGGAATAACATAAAAATAGGGATTTCTTGCTAAACTATTCAAGCACTAGTCAGACCATAGCTGAAATATGAGACATTCTTTGTCCCAATTTCTAATCAAAGATATATTATCATTGGAGGTAATCTGGAGAAGGTTCACTAGACTGACCTTGGTTGTGGAAGGAATACCTATGAAGAGAGGTTGAATTGTTTAGCCTTGTACTCAGTTTTACAGAATGACAGGAGACCTTATCAAAACATGATGATTCTTAGGGGGCTTTACAGGGTACATATAGAAAGATTGTCTCTCCTGTTGGAGATTTTAGATTTAGAAGACACAATCTCAGGTCTAAAGGTAAGACAGAGATGAGGAGGAATAACTTCTCTAAGGAGCTAGTGAATCTGTGGATTTCTTTATTGCAGAAGGTGATCAAGGCTGGGTTAAGTGTATTCAGGGTGAGATAAACAATGAGATTAAGGATTATAGGAATAAGGCAGGCAAATAGAGTTGAGGTTAATCAGATCAACTACAATTGCACTGAACGGGTCAAACGGTGGAATTTTGCTCCTATGTTTTATAGTGTATTGATTTGCCAAAATACAAAACAAAATTTGTTCAATATGTCTCCCCAGGGAAGGAAAACTTTAGTGTCACCCACAGTTGACAATCTGGCGTAGGTCTGATTTGGATTCGCCGAATTGTGGGTGACACTGAAATCTCTAGGAACCCACTCAATTATAGTAAAGAATACAGCTCATTATCATTTTTTCAAGAGAAACCAAGGATGGGCAGTAAATGCTGGTCATACCAACAATGCCCACATCCTATGAATGAATTTTGACAAGTTAATCTTTGCTACCCTAGCATTTGATACATATTTTCCTAACAATGTGTGAAATTTGGTACACTTCTGATTTTCCTTATCTGAAAGGAAACTTGCTTTGCACAAATAAACTCACCCCATTCCATCATCAGGATATGGCTCATAATCTTCCACCCTCATATTGTATTTTTTTGCTGCTTGTGCTCTTTCCTCTGGTGTTCTAGGATGTGGACCTGGCAGCATATCCTTAGAAATGCTGGAGGCTATGAAGAAAAGCATAAAGGATTAACAAAAATAACAAAGTAAATCTTTCACTTGCCCTTTTTTTTGAAAGATATATCTCTCATTCCTGTCTAGGTGCACACTTTGATAATTGTAAACAGAGCCACAGGAACAGGCGGACAACAGCTTTCAGCCCACATTTATTAGCACTGTGTACTTATGTACTTACACAATCATAAGCCAAACAAGTTGATTATCAACATGCGAAATCTTACAACACACACTAGTGACAGGCAGCAAGAGCAGAGATTTTTGGTCTTCCATGGAAAGGAAAGAAATATATGTTTATAGCTCCAGGCTACAGTCCAGTATACATGTGAAAATACATATTGCTGGAACAACTGAGCAGAAGTGAACATGTAACACACCCCCAAAAACACAGCCCTTCTCCAATCCATCTTCCTCCACCTGCTGCTCAAGTCCTCATCCACACCTTTCTCACCTTAAGACTAAAAACTTTCCCAAAGCTCACCTATCCATCATATCTCTTCCACTTACTGTAAACTGGAGTTTATCCAACAATGCTTCCAATCTATTTCACACAAATCCCAGTGCAAACATGTCTATCCTCACTGAATCCTGGTTCCAAAACACCTAACTTAAAATGAAAATTCTTGTATTTAAATTCTTTCAATGATCTCATCCCTCCATATTGCAGTAACCTCTTGTAGCTGTACATCTACCAGGATGTTTTTGTTTTACCTTTTTTGGCATTTACCCCCATCCTCTTCAGTTCATCCAGCAACTGCTCCATAATTACTCACTACCTGAATGTGTGGTAAACCCTCATCTGATTTAAACATCTTTGATATATTCACAAAAGGGCTGTTTCTACAAGACTACAGAACAAGAGCTGAAAAATGGATTGGACATAAACGTTCTTTGTCAGCTAGCACAGACCTGGTGGGTTGAAAAGTCTCCTTCTATGCTGTAAATATTTGTTTCAGTAATCTAGAATTGGACCACAAAAGGTGCATTCACTACAAAACCACTGAGTGTGAACCTGGATATCTACTTAACATATGCTAGTGGCAGGGAGTTGGGAGCAAGAGAAGTTACTACTCCATTATGTGATGGCAAGAAAATTGGAACTTGTGACATCATTATCCATATCCTCAAACTACAACACAAAGTTGCACATTGACATAGCAACTCAACTCCTTGGGGGACAGACATAGGAGTAGTTGACTCAATAGGCTGGATGGCCAGCTTGGTACACAGAACATTGGGTTTAATCCCAGTAGTGGCTAAGATGCTTTCAGGACCAGCATCTTTGCCTCAGCCAAAGTGGAGATCGTTTTGGCAGGGAAGTTGGCAAAAAAGATAGATCTGGACTTCTGCTCCTCATCCCCTCGGTCTTGATGCATCTTTAATACTTTGCTAAAAGCAGCAACTGTATTGATCTTCTGGTCACCTTTCCTGACATCTCCCTTTCAGTTCATCTTTAAGAACACCTCTGACAAACATTTTAAGTCATACACCAATGTTGAAGGGGCCATTTAAAGACATATTGACATTGTAGGTATAAAAGTAGAAAATACTAGAAATACTCAGCAGCTCAATAATTGACCTGAAATATTAAGATTGTTCCTTTCTACAGATGCTGCTTAACCCTACTGAGTATGTCTAATACTTTCTGCCTTTACAAGTCATTATAATATAATGCACTTTTTGTTAACACAAATTGGCTATAACACAATTGATGAATTGTAGATGCTGTTTGGATAATGCAAACTTTCTATTGATCAGTAATAGTAATTTTCTATAGCGATCTTACACAGTGCGATTTTCTACAGCACAGGGTTGCAGAGGAACACAACTGTCACATTATAGCAGACCCGAGAGTGTGGTGCTGGAAAAGCACACCAGGTCAAGCAGCATCCAAGAGCAGGAGAATCAATGTTTCTGGCATAAGCCCTTCATCAGGAAATCAGGCTTACTGTTTCTGCCTTAGTTTGCCACATTCATCTGTGTTACCCATCCTCACATATCAATTGTCACCAGGCACCATTTGATGACACTGGACACCAACACCACTTTCCACTGCTCTCTACTTTTCTCTTACAGATTTATCTATACTGTTTTAGCTCTGATTAAATGAAAAAAAGTACAAATATTATCTTTCCAGGGTGTCAGTTTTTAAGAATTATTTTTGCTTTTTCAATGTCAACTTTCATGATCAGTGTATCCATAATACAATTTAAATAAGGGTACCACTGGTGCACTTTGAGGAATAGATGTTAGCCAGCTTAGCTGGCAACTTCTGTACTTGTTACATACACCTGAAAAGATAGATAATGACACAGTTTAACATCTGACCCAATAAACAACTTTAAGTATTAGCCCACATAAAGTGCACAAATTTGAATTCAATATGTTTCACATTCAGGCTGTAGTTGCCAATATTCTACTCAGCCAGGATGAGAATTAACAATGAGACATTATAGATCTAATATTAGTTCACTTTGCAATCTCCTACTGATAATAAAAGGTAAAAACAATGACTGCGGATGCTGGAAACCAGATTCTGATCAGTGGTGCTGGAAGAGCATAGCAGTTCAGGCAGCATCCAACGAGCAGCAAAATCGACATTTCAGGCAAAAGCCCTTCATCAGGAAAAAGCTTTTTCCTGATGAAGGGCTTTTGCCCGAAACGTCGATTTCGCTGCTCGTTGGATGCTGCCTGAACTGCTATGCTCTTCCAGCACCACTGATCCAGAATCCTACTGATAATAACCTGAGTATCTGTCACTGCATCTACCTGAGAGCTTTGATTAACAGAGAAGCATTTGAACCAAAAACAGAAGTTGCTGGAAAAGCTCAACAGGTCTGGCAACACCTATGAAAGAAATAAAAGCTTAGTTTCTCTCCACGGATGCTGTCAGACCTACTGAGCTTTTCCAGCAACTTATGTTTTCGCTTGTGATTTACAACATCCCTGATTCTTTTTTTAAATGAGAGAAACATCTGAGGCTAATTCAAATGTCCTATGCACAACCTGACCCTTATTTGTCCCAAGGTTACCGCACTTTCGTCGACTTCCATATTATTACCGGCCTTTATTACCAACAGTTTAATGACCAATACTCACCAGCCCGGGCATACTTGTCCGAACTCCGTGCCAATTGCAGGCTCTTCCTCACATCCCGGCTCAGGGAGCGAAGCCAACTAACTCGCAGCGCCATTTCTCTTCCCTTTACAGCGCAGGCTCAAAACAAGTGACGACGGCGGGGAACTTTCACTGCGCAGGCGCTGGAGGCCTAAAGAGTCGTGCGCATGAGTATTGAGTGACTACGGTTGCTGAGTCCAGTGGGCACTCAGGGTTGGAGGGATTCTTCCCGGCCTCTAGGGGGCGGCCTGTGCTCAGTTTCGGCCACTCGCCCTTCGGCGGGATGAGGCCGTGGTCGGCGATGTGGTCCTCCGGACAGACGGGGGCGGTGTGCCGGCGGATGACCGGTTTCGGTCGGAGGCCGCAGCGCCCTGTCCGAGCTCGGCGGCGCCGCGGTTAGGTTCCGGTGAGGACTTACTTTTGTTGGCGGATTTGAAGCGCCGGGAGGCTGTCGGTTGGTGGGTTTCGATCACGGAACCGGACTCCTGGGAAAGCGGCGGCGGGACATGGCGGAGCGGAGTGCGGATGTAAACCGGGAATGGAGCGAGGTCCAGCTGAGGAAGTACACCTTCGCCACCAAGGACATCCCCAGGATGTCCCACAGCGATCCCCGGGTCGAGACACTCATAGACAATGAGGTAAATAGCGACAGAGGGCCCGCATGGAAACTGTTGGTCTGTTTGTGAAGGGGTTGGGCACATTTCCTCAAAAACAACCGTAAACAACACAGTCCGTCCCAGACGCAGAGTGACACACCACAGTCTGTCCCAGAGAGAGAGAGAGTTATCCAGCACAGTCTGTCCCAGAGAGAGAGAGTGAGTTATCCAGCACAGTCTGTCCCAGAGAGAGAGAGTGAGTTATCCAGCACAGTCTGTCCCAGAGAGAGAGAGTGAGTTATCCAGCACAGTCTGTCCCAGAGAGAGAGAGTGAACCAGCACAGTCTGTCCCAGAGAGAGAGAGTGAACCAGCACAGTCTGTCCCAGAGAGAGAGAGAGAGAGAGATCCAGTACAGTCTGTCCCAGAGAGAGAGAGTGAACCAGCACAGTCTGTCCCAGAGAGAGAGAGAGAGAGAGATCCAGTACAGTCTGTCCCAGAGAGAGAGAGAGAGAGAGAGAGAGTGATCCAGCACAGTCTGTCCCAGAGATGGAGAGTGAATCAGCACAGTCTGTCCCAGAGAAAGAGAGAGATCCAGCACAGTCTGTCCCAGAGAGAGTGGGAGATCCAGCACAGTCTGTCCCAGAGAGAGAGAGTGATCCAGCACAGTCTGTCCCAGAGAGAGAGAGTGATCCAGCACAGTCTGTCCCAGAGAGAGAGAGAGATCCAGCACAGTCTGTCCCAGAGAGAGAGAGATCCAGCACAGTCTGTCCCGGAGAGAGAGAGAGAGAGATCCAGCACAGTCTGTCCCAGAGAGAGTGGGAGATCCTGCACAGTCTGTCCCAGAGAGAGAGTGTGAACCAGCACAGTCTGTCCCAGAGAGAGAGTGATCCAGCACAGTCTGTTCCAGAGAGAGAGTGAGATCCAGCACAGTCTGTCCCAGAGAGAGAGAAAGAGAGAGTGATCCAGCACAGTCTGTCCCAGAGAGAGAGGGAGATCCAGCACAGTCTGTCCCAGAGAGAGAGAGTGATCCAGTACAGTCTGTCCCAGAGAGAGAGAGTGAACCAGCACAGTCTGTCCCAGAGAGAGAGAGAATGATCCAGTACAGTCTGTCCCAGAGAGAGAGAGGAATCCAGCACAGTGTGTCCCAGAGGGAGAGAGAGAGTGATCCAGCACAGTCTGTCCCAGAGAGAGAGAGTGATCGAGCACAGTCTGTCCCAGAGGCAGAGTGATCCAGCATAGTCTGTCCCGGAGAGAGAGAGAGAGATCCAGCACAGTCTGTCCCAGAGAGAGAGAGAATGATCCAGTACAGTCTGTCCCAGAGAGAGAGAGAATGATCCAGTACAGTCTGTCCCAGAGAGAGAGAGTGAACCAGCACAGTCTGTCCCAGAGAGAGAGAGGAATCCAGCACAGTCTGTCCCAGAGAGAGAGTGGGAGATCCTGCACAGTCTGTCCCAGAGAGAGAGTGTGAACCAGCACAGTCTGTCCCAGAGAGAGAGAGTGATCCAGCACAGTCTGTTCCAGAGAGAGAGTGAGATCCAGCACAGTCTGTCCCAGAGAGAGAGAAAGAGAGAATGATCCAGCACAGTCTGTCCCAGAGAGAGAGGGAGATCCAGCACAGTCTGTCCCAGAGAGAGAGAGTGATCCAGCACAGTCTGTCCCAGAGAGAGAGAGTGATCCAGCACAGTCTGTCCCAGAGAGAGAGAGAATGATCCAGTACAGTCTGTCCCAGAGAGAGAGAGGAATCCAGCACAGTGTGTCCCAGAGGGAGAGAGAGAGTGATCCAGCACAGTCTGTCCCAGAGAGAGAGAGTGATCGAGCACAGTCTGTTCCAGAGGCAGAGTGATCCAGCATAGTCTGTCCCGGAGAGAGAGAGAGAGATCCAGCACAGTCTGTCCCAGAGAGAGAGAGAGTGATCCAGCACAGTCTGTCCCAGAGAGAGAGAGAATGATCCAGTACAGTCTGTCCCAGAGAGAGAGAGTGAACCAGCACAGTCTGTCCCAGAGAGAGAGAGAATGATCCAGTACAGTCTGTCCCAGAGAGAGAGAGTGAACCAGCACAGTCTGTCCCAGAGAGAGAGAGTGGGAACCAGCACAGCCTGTTCCAGAGAGAGAGAGAGAGAGGGAGATCCAGCACAGTCTGTCCCAGAGAGAGAGAGATCCAGCACAGTCTGTCCCAGAGAGAGAGAGATCCAGCACAGTCTGTCCCAGAGAGAGTGTGATCCAGCACAGTCTGTCCCGGAGAGAGAGAGATCCAGCACAGTCTGTCCCAGAGAGAGAGAGATCCAGCACAGTGTGTTCCAGAGAGAGAGTTATCCAGCATAGTCTGTCCCAGAGAGAGTGGGAGATCCAGCACAGTCTGTCCCAGAGAGAGAGTGATCCAGCACAGTCTGTCCCAGAGAGAGAGAGTGATCCAGCACAGTCTGTCCCAGAGACAGAGTGATCCAGCACAGTCTGTCCCAGAGATGGAGAATGATCCAGCACAGCCTGTCCCATAGAGGGAGAGCGAGGGAGCTCCAGCACAGTCTGTCCCAGAGAGAGAGTGATCCAGCACAGTCTGTCCCAGAGAGAGAGGGAGATCCAGCACAGTCTGTCCCAGAGAGAGAGAGGAATCCAGCACAGTCTGTCCCAGAGAGAGAGAGAGTGATCCAGCACAGTCTGTCCCAGAGCGAGAGAGTGATCCAGCACAGTCTGTCCCAGAGCGAGAGAGTGATCCAGCACAGTCTGTCCCAGAGAGAGAGGGAGATCCAGCAAAGTCTGTCCCAGAGAGAGATATCCAGCACAGTCTGTCCCAGAGAGAGAGGGAGATCCAGCACAGTCGGTCCCAGAGAGAGAGTGAACCAGCACAGTCTGTCCCAGAGAGAGTGTGATCCCGCACAGTCTGTCCCAGAGAGAGAGAGTGATCCAGCACAGTCTGTCCCAGAGAGAGAGAGTGATCCAGCACAGTCTGTCCCAGAGGCAGAGTGATCCAGCACAGTCTGTCCCAGAGAGAGAGAGATCCAGCACAGTCTGTCCCAGAGAGAGAGAGAATGATCCAGTACAGTCTGTCCCAGAGAGAGAGAGAATGATCCAGTACAGTCTGTCCCAGAGAGAGAGAGTGAACCAGCACAGTCTGTCCCAGAGAGAGAGAGGAATCCAGCACAGTCTGTCCCAGAGAGAGAGAGAGTGATCCAGCACAGTCTGTCCCAGAGAGAGAGAGAATGATCCAGTACAGTCTGTCCCAGAGAGAGAGAGTGAACCAGCACAGTCTGTCCCAGAGAGAGAGAGAGCGATCCAGCGCAGTCTGTCCCAGAGAGAGAGGGAGAGAGTGATCCAGCACAGACTTTCGCGGAGTGAGAGATTGAACCAGCACAGTCTGTCCGAGAGAGAGCGACAGAGAGAGAGAGTGGGAACCAGCACAGCCTGTTCCAGAGAGAGAGAGAGAGAGGGAGATCCAGCACAGTCTGTCCCAGAGAGAGAGAGATCCAGCACAGTCTGTCCCAGAGAGAGAGAGATCCAGCACAGTCTGTCCCAGAGAGAGAGTGATCCAGCACAGTCTGTCCCGGAGAGAGAGAGATCCAGCACAGTCTGTCCCAGAGAGAGAGAGATCCAGCACAGTGTGTTCCAGAGAGAGAGTTATCCAGCATAGTCTGTCCCAGAGAGAGTGGGAGATCCAGCACAGTCTGTCCCAGAGAGAGAGTGATCCAGCACAGTCTGTCCCAGAGAGAGAGAGTGATCCAGCACAGTCTGTCCCAGAGACAGAGTGATCCAGCACAGTCTGTCCCAGAGATGGAGAATGATCCAGCACAGCCTGTCCCATAGAGGGAGAGCGAGGGAGCTCCAGCACAGTCTGTCCCAGAGAGAGAGTGATCCAGCACAGTCTGTCCCAGAGAGAGAGGGAGATCCAGCACAGTCTGTCCCAGAGAGAGAGATCCAGCACAGTTTGTCCCAGAGAGAGAGATTGATCCAGCACAGTCTGTCCCAGAGAGAGAAAGGGAGATCCAGCACAGTCTGTCCCAGAGAGAGAGTGATCAGGCACAGTCTGTCCCAGAGAGAGAGGGAGATCCAGCACAGTCTGTCCCAGAGAGAGAGATCCAGCACAGTCTCTCCCGGAGAGAGAGAGATCCAGCGAAGTCTGTCCCAGAGAGAGTGGGAGATCCAGCAGTCTGTCCCAGAGAGAGAGAGAGTGATCCAGCACAGTCTGTCCCAGGGAGAGAGAGTGTACCAGCACAGTTTGTCCCAGAGAGAGAGAGTGATCCGGCACAGTCTGTTCCAGAGGCAGGGTGATCCAGCAGAGTCTGTCCCAGAGAGAGAGAGTGAACCAGCACAGTCTGTCCCAGAGAGAGAGAGAGAGGGAGATCCAGCACAGTCTGTCCCAGAGATGGAGAGTGAACCAGCAGAGTCTGTCCCAGAGAGGGAGATCCAGCACAGTCTGTCCCATAGAGAGAGAGTGATCCAGCACAGTCTGTCCCATAGAGAGAGAGTGATCCAGCACAGTCTGTCCCAGAGAGAGAGAGTGATCCAGCACAGTCTGTCCCAGAGCGAGAGGGAGATCCAGCACAGTCTGTCCCAGAGCGAGAGGGAGATCCAGCACAGTCTGTCCCAGAGCGAGAGGGAGATCCAGCACAGTCTGTCCCGGAGAGAGAGAGTGAACCAGCACAGTCTGTCCCAGAGAGAGAGAGAGAGAGAGATCCAGCACAGTCGGTCCCAGAGAGAGAGAGTGATCCCGCACAGTCTGTCCCAGAGAGAGAGAGATCCAGCACAGTCTGTCCCAGAGAGAGTGGGAGATCCTGCACAGTCTGTCCCAGAGAGAGAGAGTGAACCAGCACAGTCTGTCCCAGAGAGAGTGTGATCCCGCACAGTCTGTCCCAGAGAGAGAGAGTGATCCAGCACAGTCTGTCCCAGAGAGAGAGAGTGATCCAGCACAGTCTGTCCCAGAGGCAGAGTGATCCAGCACAGTCTGTCCCAGAGAGAGAGAGATCCAGCACAGTCTGTCCGAGAGAGAGCGACAGAGAGAGAGAGTGGGAACCAGCACAGCCTGTCCCGGAGAGAGAGAGAGAGATCCAGCACAGTCTGTCCCAGAGAGAGAGAGAATGATCCAGTACAGTCTGTCCCAGAGAGAGAGAGAATGATCCAGTACAGTCTGTCCCAGAGAGAGAGAGTGAACCAGCACAGTCTGTCCCAGAGAGAGAGAGGAATCCAGCACAGTCTGTCCCAGAGAGAGAGAGAGTGATCCAGCACAGTCTGTCCCAGAGAGAGAGAGAATGATCCAGTACAGTCTGTCCCAGAGAGAGAGAGAATGATCCAGTACAGTCTGTCCCAGAGAGAGAGAGTGAACCAGCACAGTCTGTCCCAGAGAGAGAGAGAATGATCCAGTACAGTCTGTCCCAGAGAGAGAGAGTGAACCAGCACAGTCTGTCCCAGAGAGAGTGGGAGATCCAGCACAGTCTGTCCCAGAGCGAGAGAGTGATCCAGCACAGTCTGTCCCAGAGCGAGAGAGTGATCCAGCACAGTCTGTCCCAGAGCGAGAGAGTGATCCAGCACAGTCTGTCCCAGAGAGAGAGAGAATGATCCAGTACAGTCTGTCCCAGAGAGAGAGAGAATGATCCAGTACAGTCTGTCCCAGAGAGAGAGAGTGAACCAGCACAGTCTGTCCCAGAGAGAGAGAGAATGATCCAGTACAGTCTGTCCCAGAGAGAGAGAGTGAACCAGCACAGTCTGTCCCAGAGAGAGTGGGAGATCCAGCACAGTCTGTCCCAGAGCGAGAGAGTGATCCAGCACAGTCTGTCCCAGAGCGAGAGAGTGATCCAGCACAGTCTGTCCCAGAGCGAGAGAGTGATCCAGCACAGTCTGTCCCAGAGAGAGAGGGAGATCCAGCAAAGTCTGTCCCAGAGAGAGATATCCAGCACAGTCTGTCCCAGAGAGAGAGGGAGATCCAGCACAGTCTGTCCCAGAGAGAGAGAGAGAGAGAGATCCAGCACAGTCGGTCCCAGAGAGAGAGAGTGATCCCGCACAGTCTGTCCCAGAGAGAGAGAGATCCAGCACAGTCTGTCCCAGAGAGAGTGGGAGATCCTGCACCGTCTGTCCCAGAGAGAGAGTGTGATCCCGCACAGTCTGTCCCAGAGAGAGAGAGTGATCCAGCACAGTCTGTCCCAGAGAGAGAGAGTGATCCAGCACAGTCTGTCCCAGAGGCAGAGTGATCCAGCACAGTCTGTCCCAGAGAGAGAGAGATCCAGCACAGTCTGTCCCAGAGAGAGAGAGAATGATCCAGTACAGTCTGTCCCAGAGAGAGAGAGAATGATCCAGTACAGTCTGTCCCAGAGAGAGAGAGTGAACCAGCACAGTCTGTCCCAGAGCGAGAGAGTGATCCAGCACAGTCTGTCCCAGAGCGAGAGAGTGATCCAGCACAGTCTGTCCCAGAGAGAGAGGGAGATCCAGCAAAGTCTGTCCCAGAGAGAGATATCCAGCACAGTCTGTCCCAGAGAGAGAGGGAGATCCAGCACAGTCTGTCCCAGAGAGAGAGAGAGCGATCCAGCGCAGTCTGTCCCAGAGAGAGAGGGAGAGAGTGATCCAGCACAGACTTTCGCGGAGTGAGAGATTGAACCAGCACAGTCTGTCCGAGAGAGAGCGACAGAGAGAGAGAGTGGGAACCAGCACAGCCTGTTCCAGAGAGAGAGAGAGAGAGGGAGATCAAGCACAGTCTGTCCCAGAGAGAGAGAGATCCAGCACAGTCTGTCCCAGAGAGAGAGAGATCCAGCACAGTCTGTCCCAGAGAGAGAGTGATCCAGCACAGTCTGTCCCGGAGAGAGAGAGATCCAGCACAGTCTGTCCCAGAGAGAGAGAGATCCAGCACAGTGTGTTCCAGAGAGAGAGTTATCCAGCATAGTCTGTCCCAGAGAGAGTGGGAGATCCAGCACAGTCTGTCCCAGAGAGAGAGTGATCCAGCACAGTCTGTCCCAGGGAGAGAGAGTGATCCAGCACAGTCTGTCCCAGAGACAGAGTGATCCAGCACAGTCTGTCCCAGAGATGGAGAATGATCCAGCACAGCCTGTCGCATAGAGGGAGAGCGAGGGAGCTCCAGCACAGTCTGTCCCAGAGAGAGAGTGATCCAGCACAGTCTGTCCCAGAGAGAGAGGGAGATCCAGCACAGTCTGTCCCAGAGAGAGAGATCCAGCACAGTCTCTCCCGGAGAGAGAGAGATCCAGCACAGTCTGTCCCAGAGAGAGTGGGAGATACAGCACAGTTTGTCCCAGAGAGAGAGATTGATCCAGCACAGTCTGTCCCAGAGAGAGAAAGGGAGATCCAGCACAGTCTGTCCCAGAGAGAGAGTGATCAGGCACAGTCTGTCCCAGAGAGAGAGGGAGATCCAGCACAGTCTGTCCCAGAGAGAGAGATCCAGCACAGTCTCTCCCGGAGAGAGAGAGATCCAGCGAAGTCTGTCCCAGAGAGAGTGGGAGATCCAGCAGTCTGTCCCAGAGAGAGAAAGAGTGATCCAGCACAGTCTGTCCCAGGGAGAGAGAGTGTACCAGCACAGTTTGTCCCAGAGAGAGAGAGTGATCCGGCACAGTCTGTTCCAGAGGCAGGGTGATCCAGCACAGTCTGTCCCAGAGATGGAGAGTGAACCAGCAGAGTCTGTCCCAGAGAGAGAGAGTGAACCAGCACAGTCTGTCCCAGAGAGAGAGAGAGAGGGAGATCCAGCACAGTCTGTCCCAGAGATGGAGAGTGAACCAGCAGAGTCTGTCCCAGAGAGGGAGATCCAGCACAGTCTGTCCCATAGAGAGAGAGTGATCCAGCACAGTCTGTCCCAGAGAGAGAGAGTGATCCAGCACAGTCTGTCCCAGAGAGAGAGAGTGATCCAGCACAGTCTGTCCCAGAGCGAGAGGGAGATCCAGCACAGTCTGTCCCAGAGCGAGAGGGAGATCCAGCACAGTCTGTCCCGGAGAGAGAGAGTGAACCAGCACAGTCTGTCCCAGAGAGAGAGAGAGAGAGAGATCCAGCACAGTCGGTCCCAGAGAGAGAGAGTGATCCCGCACAGTCTGTCCCAGAGAGAGAGAGATCCAGCACAGTCTGTCCCAGAGAGAGTGGGAGATCCTGCACAGTCTGTCCCAGAGAGAGAGAGTGAACCAGCACAGTCTGTCCCAGAGAGAGTGTGATCCCGCACAGTCTGTCCCAGAGAGAGAGAGTGATCCAGCACAGTCTGTCCCAGAGAGAGAGAGTGATCCAGCACAGTCTGTCCCAGAGGCAGAGTGATCCAGCACAGTCTGTCCCAGAGAGAGAGAGATCCAGCACAGTCTGTCCCAGAGAGAGAGAGAATGATCCAGTACAGTCTGTCCCAGAGAGAGAGAGTGAACCAGCACAGTCTGTCCCAGAGAGAGAGAGAGTGATCCAGCACAGTCTGTCCCAGAGAGAGAGAGAATGATCCAGTACAGTCTGTCCCAGAGAGAGAGAGAATGATCCAGTACAGTCTGTCCCAGAGAGAGAGAGTGAACCAGCACAGTCTGTCCCAGAGAGAGAGAGAATGATCCAGTACAGTCTGTCCCAGAGAGAGAGAGTGAACCAGCACAGTGTGTCCCAGAGAGAGAGTGATCCAGCACACTGTCCCAGAGAGAGTGGGAGATCCAGCACAGTCTGTCCCAGAGCGAGAGAGTGATCCAGCACAGTCTGTCCCAGAGCGAGAGAGTGATCCAGCACAGTCTGTCCCAGAGAGAGAGGGAGATCCAGCAAAGTCTGTCCCAGAGAGAGATATCCAGCACAGTCTGTCCCAGAGAGAGAGAGTGAGAGAGATCCAGCACAGTCGGTCCCAGAGAGAGAGAGTGATCCCGCACAGTCTGTCCCAGAGAGAGAGAGATCCAGCACAGTCTGTCCCAGAGAGAGTGGGAGATCCTGCACAGTCTGTCCCAGAGAGAGAGAGTGAACCAGCACAGTCTGTCCCAGAGAGAGTGAGATCCCGCACAGTCTGTCCCAGAGAGAGAGAGTGATCCAGCACAGTCTGTCCCAGAGAGAGAGAGTGATCCAGCACAGTCTGTCCCAGAGGCAGAGTGATCCAGCACAGTCTGTCCCAGAGAGAGAGAGATCCAGCACAGTCTGTCCCAGAGAGAGTGGGAGATCCAGCACAGTCTGTCCCAGAGAGAGAGAGAGATCCAGCACAGTCTGTCCCGGAGAGAGAGAGATCCAGCACAGTCTGTCCCAGAGAGAGAGAGTGAACCAGCACAGTCTGTCCCAGAGAGAGAGAGTGATCCAGCACAGTCTGTCCCAGAGAGAGAGAGAGATCCAGCACAGTCTGTCCCAGAGAGAGAGAGATCCAGCACAGTCTGTCCCGAGAGAGAGAGAGATCCAGCACAGTCTGTCCCAGAGAGAGTGGGAGATCCTGCACAGTCTGTCCCAGAGAGAGAGTGTGAACCAGCACAGTCTGTCCCAGAGAGAGAGAGTGATCCAGCACAGTCTGTCCCAGAGAGAGAGAGTGATCCAGCACAGTCTGTCCCAGAGAGAGAGAGAATGATCCAGTACAGTCTGTTCCAGAGAGAGAGAGGAATCCAGCACAGTGTGTCCCAGAGGGAGAGAGAGAGTGATCCAGCACAGTCTGTCCCAGAGAGAGAGAGTGATCCAGCACAGTCTGTCCCAGAGGCCCAATGATCCAGCATAGTCTGTCCCGGAGAGAGAGAGAGAGATCCAGCACAGTCTGTCCCAGAGAGAGAGAGAATGATCCAGTACAGTCTGTCCCAGAGAGAGAGAGAATGATCCAGTACAGTCTGTCCCAGAGAGAGAGAGTGAACCAGCACAGTCTGTCCCAGAGAGAGAGAGGAATCCAGCACAGTCTGTCCCAGAGAGAGAGAGAGTGATCCAGCACAGACTGTCCCAGAGAGAGAGAGTGAACCAGCACAGTCTGTCCCAGAGAGAGAGAGAATGATCCAGTACAGTCTGTCCCAGAGAGAGAGAGAATGATCCAGTACAGTCTGTCCCAGAGAGAGAGAGTGAACCAGCACAGTCTGTCCCAGAGAGAGAGAGAATGATCCAGTACAGTCTGTCCCAGAGAGAGAGAGGGAGATCCAGCACAGTCTGTCCCAGAGAGAGAGTGATCCAGCACACTGTCCCAGAGAGAGTGGGAGATCCAGCACAGTCTGTCCCAGAGCGAGAGAGTGATCCAGCACAGTCTGTCCCAGAGCGAGAGAGTGATCCAGCACAGTCTGTCCCAGAGAGAGAGGGAGATCCAGCAAAGTCTGTCCCAGAGAGAGATATCCAGCACAGTCTGTCCCAGAGAGAGAGGGAGATCCAGCACAGTCTGTCCCAGAGAGAGAGAGAGCGATCCAGCGCAGTCTGTCCCAGAGAGAGAGGGAGAGATTGATCCAGCACAGACTTTCGCAGAGTGAGAGATTGAACCAGCACAGTCTGTCCGAGAGAGAGCGACAGAGAGAGAGAGTGGGAACCAGCACAGCCTGTCCCGGAGAGAGAGAGAGAGATCCAGCACAGTCTGTCCCAGAGAGAGAGAGAATGATCCAGTACAGTCTGTCCCAGAGAGAGAGAGAATGATCCAGTACAGTCTGTCCCAGAGAGAGAGAGTGAACCAGCACAGTCTGTCCCAGAGAGAGAGAGGAATCCAGCACAGTCTGTCCCAGAGAGAGAGAGAGTGATCCAGCACAGTCTGTCCCAGAGAGAGAGAGAATGATCCAGTACAGTCTGTCCCAGAGAGAGAGAGAATGATCCAGTACAGTCTGTCCCAGAGAGAGAGAGTGAACCAGCACAGTCTGTCCCAGAGAGAGAGAGAATGATCCAGTACAGTCTGTCCCAGAGAGAGAGAGTGAACCAGCACAGTGTGTCCCAGAGAGAGAGTGATCCAGCACACTGTCCCAGAGAGAGTGGGAGATCCAGCACAGTCTGTCCCAGAGCGAGAGAGTGATCCAGCACAGTCTGTCCCAGAGCGAGAGAGTGATCCAGCACAGTCTGTCCCAGAGCGAGAGAGTGATCCAGCACAGTCTGTCCCAGAGCGAGAGAGTGATCCAGCACAGTCTGTCCCAGAGAGAGAGGGAGATCCAGCAAAGTCTGTCCCAGAGAGAGATATCCAGCACAGTCTGTCCCAGAGAGAGAGGGAGATCCAGCACAGTCTGTCCCAGAGAGAGAGAGAGCGATCCAGCGCAGTCTGTCCCAGAGAGAGAGGGAGAGAGTGATCCAGCACAGACTTTCGCGGAGTGAGAGATTGAACCAGCACAGTCTGTCCGAGAGAGAGCGACAGAGAGAGAGAGTGGGAACCAGCACAGCCTGTCCCAGAGAGAGAGAGAGAGAGAGAGAGAGAGAATGATCCAGTACAGTCTGTCCCAGAGAGAGAGAGTGAACCAGCACAGTCTGTCCCAGAGAGAGAGAGAATGATCCAGTACAGTCTGTCCCAGAGAGAGAGAGTGAACCAGCACAGTCTGTCCCAGAGAGAGAGAGGGAGATCCAGCACAGTCTGTCCCAGAGAGAGAGTGATCCAGCACACTGTCCCAGAGAGAGTGGGAGATCCAGCACAGTCTGTCCCAGAGCGAGAGAGTGATCCAGCACAGTCTGTCCCAGAGCGAGAGAGTGATCCAGCACAGTCTGTCCCAGAGAGAGAGGGAGATCCAGCAAAGTCTGTCCCAGAGAGAGATATCCAGCACAGTCTGTCCCAGAGAGAGAGGGAGATCCAGCACAGTCTGTCCCAGAGAGAGAGAGAGCGATCCAGCGCAGTCTGTCCCAGAGAGAGAGGGAGAGAGTGATCCAGCACAGACTTTCGCGGAGTGAGAGATTGAACCAGCACAGTCTGTCCGAGAGAGAGCGACAGAGAGAGAGAGAGTGGGAACCAGCACAGCCTGTCCCAGAGAGAGAGAGAGAGAGAGAGAGCGAGATCCAGCACAGTCTGTCCCAGAGAGAGAGAGATCCAGCACAGTCTGTCCCAGAGAGAGAGTGATCCAGCACAGTGTGTTCCAGAGAGAGAGTTATCCAGCATAGTCTGTCCCAGAGAGAGTGGGAGATCCAGCACAGTCTGTCCCAGAGAGAGAGTGATCCAGCACAGTCTGTCCCAGAGAGAGAGAGTGATCCAGCACAGTCTGTCCCAGAGACAGAGTGATCCAGCACAGTCTGTCCCAGAGATGGAGAATGATCCAGCACAGCCTGTCCCATAGAGGGAGAGCGAGGGAGCTCCAGCACAGTCTGTCCCAGAGAGAGAGTGATCCAGCACAGTCTGTCCCAGAGAGAGAGTGATCAAGCACAGTCTGTCCCAGAGAGAGAGGGAGATCCAGCACAGTCTGTCCCAGAGAGAGAGATCCAGCACAGTCTCTCCCGGAGAGAGAGAGATCCAGCACAGTCTGTCCCAGAGAGAGTGGGAGATCCTGCACAGTTTGTCCCAGAGAGAGAGATTGATCCAGCACAGTCTGTCCCAGAGAGAGAAAGGGAGATCCAGCACAGTCTGTCCCAGAGAGAGAGTGATCAAGCACAGTCTGTCCCAGAGAGAGAGGGAGATCCAGCACAGTCTGTCCCAGAGAGAGAGATCCAGCACAGTCTCTCCCGGAGAGAGAGAGATCCAGCGAAGTCTGTCCCAGAGAGAGTGGGAGATCCAGCAGTCTGTCCCAGAGAGAGAGAGAGTGATCCAGCACAGTCTGTCCCAGGGAGAGAGAGTGTACCAGCACAGTTTGTCCCAGAGAGAGAGAGTGATCCAGCACAGTCTGTTCCAGAGGCAGAGTGATCCAGCACAGTCTGTCCCAGAGATGGAGAGTGAACCAGCAGAGTCTGTCCCAGAGAGAGAGAGTGAACCAGCACAGTCTGTCCCAGAGAGAGAGAGAGAGGGAGATCCAGCACAGTCTGTCCCAGAGATGGAGAGTGAACCAGCAGAGTCTGTCCCAGAGAGGGAGATCCAGCACAGTCTGTCCCATAGAGAGAGAGTGATCCAGCACAGTCTGTCCCAGAGAGAGAGAGTGATCCAGCACAGTCTGTCCCAGAGAGAGAGAGAGAGTGATCCAGCACAGTCTGTCCCAGAGCGAGAGGGAGATCCAGCACAGTCTGTCCCAGAGCGAGAGGGAGATCCAGCACAGTCTGTCCCAGAGCGAGAGGGAGATCCAGCACAGTCTGTCCCGGAGAGAGAGAGTGAACCAGCACAGTCTGTCCCAGAGAGAGAGAGCGAGAGAGATCCAGCACAGTCGGTCCCAGAGAGAGAGAGTGATCCGGCACAGTCTGTCCCAGAGAGAGAGAGTGATCCAGCACAGTCTGTCCCAGAGAGAGAGAGTGAACCAGCACAGTCTGTCCCAGAGAGAGAGAGAGAGATCCAGCACAGTCTGTCCCAGAGAGAGAGTGATCCAGCACAGTCTGTCCCAGAGAGAGAGTGATCAAGCACAGTCTGTCCCAGAGAGAGAGGGAGATCCAGCACAGTCTGTCCCAGAGAGAGAGATCCAGCACAGTCTCTCCCGGAGAGAGAGAGATCCAGCACAGTCTGTCCCAGAGAGAGTGGGAGATCCAGCACAGTTTGTCCCAGAGAGAGAGATTGATCCAGCACAGTCTGTCCCAGAGAGAGAAAGGGAGATCCAGCACAGTCTGTCCCAGAGAGAGAGTGATCAGGCACAGTCTGTCCCAGAGAGAGAGGGAGATCCAGCACAGTCTGTCCCAGAGAGAGAGATCCAGCACAGTCTCTCCCGGAGAGAGAGAGATCCAGCACAGTCTGTCCCAGAGAGAGAGATCCAGCACAGTCTCTCCCGGAGAGAGAGAGATCCAGCGAAGTCTGTCCCAGAGAGAGTGGGAGATCCAGCAGTCTGTCCCAGAGAGAGAGAGAGTGATCCAGCACAGTCTGTCCCAGGGAGAGAGAGTGTACCAGCACAGTTTGTCCCAGAGAGAGAGAGTGATCCAGCACAGTCTGTTCCAGAGGCAGAGTGATCCAGCACAGTCTGTCCCAGAGATGGAGAGTGAACCAGCAGAGTCTGTCCCAGAGAGAGAGAGTGAACCAGCACAGTCTGTCCCAGAGAGAGAGAGAGAGGGAGATCCAGCACAGTCTGTCCCAGAGATGGAGAGTGAACCAGCAGAGTCTGTCCCAGAGAGGGAGATCCAGCACAGTCTGTCCCATAGAGAGAGAGTGATCCAGCACAGTCTGTCCCAGAGAGAGAGAGTGATCCAGCACAGTCTGTCCCAGAGAGAGAGAGAGAGAGTGATCCAGCACAGTCTGTCCCAGAGAGAGAGAGTGAACCAGCACAGTCTGTCCCAGAGAGAGAGAGAGAGATCCAGCACAGTCTGTCCCGAGAGAGAGATATCCAGCGCAGTCTGTCCCAGAGAGAGAGAGTGATCCAGCACAGTCTGTCCCAGAGAGAGAGAGAGAGAGAGTGATCCAGTACAGTCCGTCCCAGAGAGAGAGAGAGAGTGCTCCAGCACAGTCTGTCCCAGAGGCAAAGTGATCCAGCACAGTCTGTCCCGGAGAGAGAGAGAGATCCAGCCCAGTCTGTCCCAGAGATAGTGGGAGATCCAGCACAGTCTGTCCCAGAGAGAGAGAGAATGATCCAGTACAGTCTGTCCCAGAGAGAGAGAGAATGATCCAGTACAGTCTGTCCCAGAGAGAGAGAGTGAACCAGCACAGTCTGTCCCAGAGAGAGTGAGGAATCCAGCACAGTCTGTCCCAGAGAGAGAGAGAGAGAGAGAGAGTGATCCAGCACAGTCTGTCCCAGAGGCAGAGTGATCCAGCATAGTCTGTCCCGGAGAGAGAGAGAGAGAGATCCAGCACAGTCTGTCCCAGAGATAGTGGGAGATCCAGCACAGTCTGTCCCAGAGAGAGAGAGTGATCCAGCACAGTCTGTCCCAGAGGCAGAGTGATCCAGCATAGTCTGTCCCGGAGAGAGAGAGAGAGAGATCCAGCACAGTCTGTCCCAGAGAGAGAGTGAACCAGCACAGTCTGTCCCAGAGAGAGAGAGTGATCCAGCACAGTCTGTCCCAGAGAGAGAGAGAGAGAGTGATCCAGCACAGTCTGTCCCAGAGAGAGAGAGAGAATGATCCAGTACAGTCTGTCCCAGAGAGAGAGAGAATGATCCAGTACAGTCTGTCCCAGAGAGAGAGAGTGAACCAGCACAGTCTGTCCCAGAGATAGTGGGAGCTCCAGCACAGTCTGTCCCAGAGAGAGAGAGAATGATCCAGTACAGTCTGTCCCAGAGAGAGAGAGAATAATCCAGTACAGTCTGTCCCAGAGAGAGAGTGAACCAGCACAGTCTGTCCCAGAGAGAGAGAGAGAGAGTGATCCAGCACAGTCTGTCCCAGAGAGAGAGAGGGATCCAGCACAGTCTGTCCCAGAGAGAGCGGGAGATCCAGCACGCTGTCCCAGAGAGAGTGGGAGATCCAGCACAGTCTGTCCCAGAGAGAGATATCCAGCACAGTCTGTCCCAGAGAGAGAGGGAGATCCAGCACAGTCTGTCCCAGAGAGAGAGAGAGCGATCCAGCGCAGTCTGTCCCAGAGAGAGAGGGAGAGAGTGATCCAGCACAGACTTTCGCGGAGTGAGAGATTGAACCAGCACAGTCTGTCCAAGAGAGAGCGACAGAGAGAGAGAGTGGGAACCAGCACAGCCTGTCCCGGAGAGAGAGAGAGAGATCCAGCACAGTCTGTCCCAGAGAGAGAGAGAATGATCCAGTACAGTCTGTCCCAGAGAGAGAGAGTGAACCAGCACAGTCTGTCCCAGAGAGAGAGAGGAATCCAGCACAGTCTGTCCCAGAGAGAGAGAGAGTGATCCAGCACAGTCTGTCCCAGAGAGAGAGAGAATGATCCAGTACAGTCTGTCCCAGAGAGAGAGAGTGAACCAGCACAGTCTGTCCCAGAGAGAGAGAGTGAACCAGCACAGTCTGTCCCAGAGAGAGAGAGAATGATCCAGTACAGTCTGTCCCAGAGAGAGAGAGTGATCCAGCACAGTCTGTCCCAGAGAGAGAGAGGGAGATCCAGCACAGTCTGTCCCAGAGAGAGAGTGATCCAGCACACTGTCCCAGAGAGAGTGGGAGATCCAGCCCAGTCTGTCCCAGAGCGAGAGAGTGATCCAGCACAGTCTGTCCCAGAGCGAGAGAGTGATCCAGCACAGTCTGTCCCAGAGAGAGAGGGAGATCCAGCAAAGTCTGTCCCAGAGAGAGATATCCAGCACAGTCTGTCCCAGAGAGAGAGGGAGATCCAGCACAGTCTGTCCCAGAGAGAGAGGGAGATCCAGCACAGTCTGTCCCAGAGAGAGAGAGAGCGATCCAGCGCAGTCTGTCCCAGAGAGAGAGGGAGAGAGTGATCCAGCACAGACTTTCGCGGAGTGAGAGATTGAACCAGCACAGTCTGTCCGAGAGAGAGCGACAGAGAGAGAGAGTGGGAACCAGCACAGCCTGTCCGAGAGAGAGAGAGAGAGGGAGATCCAGCACAGTCTGTCCCAGAGAGAGAGAGATCCAGCACAGTCTCTCCCGGAGAGAGAGAGATCCAGCACAGTCTGTCCCAGAGAGAGTGGGAGATCCAGCACAGTTTGTCCCAGAGAGAGATTGATCCAGCACAGTCTGTCCCAGAGAGAGAAAGGGAGATCCAGCACAGTCTGTCCCAGAGAGAGAGTGATCAGGCACAGTCTGTCCCAGAGAGAGAGGGAGATCCAGCACAGTCTGTCCCAGAGAGAGAGATCCAGCACAGTCCCTCCCGGAGAGAGAGAGATCCAGCGAAGTCTGTCCCAGAGAGAGTGGGAGATCCAGCAGTCTGTCCCAGAGAGAGAGAGAGTGATCCAGCACAGTCTGTCCCAGGGAGAGAGAGTGATCCAGCACAGTCTGTTCCAGAGGCAGAGTGATCCAGCACAGTCTGTCCCAGAGAGAGAGAGTGAACCAGCACAGTCTGTCCCAGAGAGAGAGGGAGAGGGAGATCCAGCACAGTCTGTCCCAGAGATGGAGAGTGAACCAGCAGAGTCTGTCCCAGAGAGAGAGATCCAGCACAGTCGGTCCCAGAGAGAGAGAGAGATCCAGCACAGTCTGTCCCAGAGAGAGTGGGAGATCCTGCACAGTCTGTCCCAGAGAGAGAGAGTGATCCGGCACAGTCTGTCCCAGAGAGAGAGAGTGATCCAGCACAGTCTGTCCCAGAGAGAGAGAGTGAACCAGCACAGTCTGTCCCACAGAGAGAGAGAGAGATCCAGCACAGTCTGTCCCAGAGAGAGAGATATCCAGCGCAGTCTGTCCCAGAGAGAGAGAGTGATCCAGCACAGTCTGTCCCAGCGAGAGAGAGTGATCCAGCACAGTCTGTCCCAGAGAGAGAGAGAGAGAGAGTGATCCAGCACAGTCTGTCCCAGAGAGAGAGAGAGTGCTCCAGCACAGTCTGTCCCAGAGGCAAAGTGATCCAGCACAGTCTGTCCCGGAGAGAGAGAGAGATCCAGCCCAGTCTGTCCCAGAGATAGTGGGAGATCCAGCACAGTCTGTCCCAGAGAGAGAGAGAATGATCCAGTACAGTCTGTCCCAGAGAGAGAGAGAATGATCCAGTACAGTCTGTCCCAGAGAGAGAGAGTGAACCAGCACAGTCTGTCCCAGAGAGAGAGAGTGATCCAGCACAGTCTGTCCCAGAGAGAGAGAGAGAGAGAGAGAGTGATCCAGCACAGTCTGTCCCAGAGGCAGAGTGATCCAGCATAGTCTGTCCCGGAGAGAGAGAGAGAGAGATCCAGCACAGTCTGTCCCAGAGATAGTGGGAGATCCAGCACAGTCTGTCCCAGAGAGAGAGAGTGATCCAGCACAGTCTGTCCCAGAGAGAGAGAGAGAGTGATCCAGCACAGTCTGTCCCAGAGAGAGAGAGAGTGCTCCAGCACAGTCTGTCCCAGAGGCAGAGTGATCCAGCACAGTCTGTCCCGGAGAGAGAGAGAGATCCAGCACAGTCTGTCCCAGAGAGAGAGAGAATGATCCAGTACAGTCTGTCCCAGAGGGAGAGAGTGATCCAGCACAGTCTGTCCCAGAGAGAGAGAGAGTGATCCAGTACAGTCTGTCCCAGAGGGAGAGAGTGAACCAGCACAGTCTGTCCCAGAGAGAGAGAGAGAGAGAGAGTGATCCAGCACAGTCTGTCCCAGAGAGAGAGAGAGTGATCCAGCACAGTCTGTCCCAGAGGCAGAGTGATCCAGCATAGTCTGTCCCGGAGAGAGAGAGAGAGAGATCCAGCACAGTCTGTCCCAGAGATAGTGGGAGATCCAGCACAGTCTGTCCCAGAGAGAGAGAGTGATCCAGCACAGTCTGTCCCAGAGGCAGAGTGATCCAGCATAGTCTGTCCCGGAGAGAGAGAGAGAGAGAGAGATCCAGCACAGTCTGTCCCAGAGATAGTGGGAGATTCAGCACAGTCTGTCCCAGAGAGAGAGAGTGATCCAGCACAGTCTGTCCCAGAGAGAGAGAGAGAGTGATCCCGCACAGTCTGTCCCAGAGAGAGAGAGAGTGCTCCAGCACAGTCTGTCCCAGAGGCAGAGTGATCCAGCACAGTCTGTCCCGGAGAGAGAGAGAGATCCAGCACAGTCTGTCCCAGAGAGAGAGAGAATGATCCAGTACAGTCTGTCCCAGAGGGAGAGAGTGATCCAGCACAGTCTGTCCCAGAGAGAGAGAGAGTGATCCAGTACAGTCTGTCCCAGAGGGAGAGAGTGAACCAGCACAGTCTGTCCCAGAGAGAGAGAGAGAGAGAGAGAGAGTGATCCAGCACAGTCTGTCCCAGAGAGAGAGAGAGAGAGAGTGATCCAGCACAGTCTGTCCCAGAGAGAGAGAGAGAGTGCTCCAGCACAGTCTGTCCCAGAGGCAGAGTGATCCAGCATAGTCTGTCCCGGAGAGAGAGAGAGAGATCCAGCACAGTCTGTCCCAGAGAGAGAGAGAATGATCCAGTACAGTCTGTCCCAGAGAGAGAGAGAATAATCCAGTACAGTCTGTCCCAGAGAGAGAGTGAACCAGCACAGTCTGTCCCAGAGAGAGAGAGGAATCCAGCACAGTCTGTCCCAGAGAGAGAGAGAATGATCCAGTACAGTCTGTCCCAGAGAGAGAGAGAATGATCCAGTACAGTCTGTCCCAGAGAGAGAGAGTGAACCAGCACAGTCTGTCCCAGAGAGAGAGAGGGAGATCCAGCACAGTCTGTCCCAGAGAGAGAGTGATCCAGCACAGTCTGTCCCAGAGAGAGCGGGAGATCCAGCACGCTGTCCCAGAGAGAGTGGGAGATCAAGCACAGTCTGTCCCAGAGCGAGAGAGTAATCCAGCACAGTCTGTCCCAGAGAGAGAGGGAGATCCAGCAAAGTCTGTCCCAGAGAGAGAGAGAGAGAGAGATCCAGCACAGTCTGTCCCAGAGAGAGAGGGAGAGAGTGATCCAGCACAGTCTTTCGCGGAGTGAGAGAGGGAACCAGCACAGTCTGTCCGAGAGAGAGCGACAGAGAGAGAGAGTGGGAACCAGCACAGCCTGTCCCAGAGAGAGGGAGATCCTGCACAGTCTGTCCCAGAGAGAGAGAGATTCAGCACAGTCTGTCCCAGACAGAGAGTGATCCAGCACAGTCTGTCCCAAAGAGAGAGAGAGATCCAGCACAGTCTGTCCCAGAGAGAGAGAGATCCAGCACAGTCTGTCCCAGAGAGAGAGAGTGAACCAGCACAGTCTGTCCCAGAGAGTGAGAGAGAGATCCAGCACAGTCTGTCCCGAGAGAGAGAGAGAGTGCTCCAGCACAGTCTGTCCCAGAGGCAAAGTGATCCAGCATAGTCTGTCCCGGAGAGAGAGAGAGAGAGATCCAGCACAGTCTGTCCCAGAGATAGTGGGAGATCCAGCACAGTCTGTCCCAGAGAGAGAGAGTGATCCAGCACAGTCTGTCCCAGAGGCAGAGTGATCCAGCATAGTCTGTCCCGGAGAGAGAGAGAGAGAGATCCAGCACAGTCTGTCCCAGAGATAGTGGGAGATTCAGCACAGTCTGTCCCAGAGAGAGAGAGTGATCCAGCACAGTCTGTCCCAGAGAGAGAGAGTGAACCAGCACAGTCTGTCCCAGAGAGAGAGAGAGAGAGAGATCCAGCACAGTCTGTCCCAGAGAGAGAGAGTGATCCGGCACAGTCTGTCCCAGAGAGAGAGAGTGATCCAGCACAGTCTGTCCCAGAGAGAGAGATGAACCAGCACAGTCTGTCCCACAGAGAGAGAGAGAGATCCAGCACAGTCTGTCCCAGAGAGAGAGATATCCAGCGCAGTCTGTCCCAGAGAGAGAGAGTGATCCAGCACAGTCTGTCCCAGCGAGAGAGAGTGATCCAGCACAGTCTGTCCCAGAGAGAGAGAGAGAGAGAGTGATCCAGCACAGTCTGTCCCAGAGAGAGAGAGAGAGAGAGAGAGTGATCCAGCACAGTCTGTCCCAGAGAGAGAGAGAGAGTGCTCCAGCACAGTCTGTCCCAGAGGCAAAGTGATCCAGCACAGTCTGTCCCGGAGAGAGAGAGAGATCCAGCCCAGTCTGTCCCAGAGATAGTGGGAGATCCAGCACAGTCTGTCCCAGAGAGAGAGAGAATGATCCAGTACAGTCTGTCCCAGAGAGAGAGAGAATGATCCAGTACAGTCTGTCCCAGAGAGAGAGATGAACCAGCACAGTCTGTCCCACAGAGAGAGAGAGAGATCCAGCACAGTCTGTCCCAGAGAGAGAGATATCCAGCGCAGTCTGTCCCAGAGAGAGAGAGTGATCCAGCACAGTCTGTCCCAGCGAGAGAGAGTGATCCAGCACAGTCTGTCCCAGAGAGAGAGAGAGAGAGAGTGATCCAGCACAGTCTGTCCCAGAGAGAGAGAGAGAGAGAGAGAGTGATCCAGCACAGTCTGTCCCAGAGAGAGAGAGAGAGTGCTCCAGCACAGTCTGTCCCAGAGGCAAAGTGATCCAGCACAGTCTGTCCCGGAGAGAGAGAGAGATCCAGCCCAGTCTGTCCCAGAGATAGTGGGAGATCCAGCACAGTCTGTCCCAGAGAGAGAGAGAATGATCCAGTACAGTCTGTCCCAGAGAGAGAGAGAATGATCCAGTACAGTCTGTCCCAGAGAGAGAGAGTGAACCAGCACAGTCTGTCCCAGAGAGAGTGAGGAATCCAGCACAGTCTGTCCCAGAGAGAGAGAGAGAGAGAGTGAACCAGCACAGTCTGTCCCAGAGAGAGTGAGGAATCCAGCACAGTCTGTCCCAGAGAGAGAGAGAGAGAGAGAGAGAGAGAGAGAGTGTGATCCAGCACAGTCTGTCCCAGAGGCAGAGTGATCCAGCATAGTCTGTCCCGGAGAGAGAGAGAGAGAGATCCAGCACAGTCTGTCCCAGAGATAGTGGGAGATCCAGCACAGTCTGTCCCAGAGAGAGAGAGTGATCCAGCACAGTCTGTCCCAGAGGCAGAGTGATCCAGCATAGTCTGTCCCGGAGAGAGAGAGAGAGAGATCCAGCACAGTCTGTCCCAGAGATAGTGGGAGATTCAGCACAGTCTGTCCCAGAGAGAGAGAGTGATCCAGCACAGTCTGTCCCAGAGAGAGAGAGAGAGTGATCCAGCACAGTCTGTCCCAGAGAGAGAGAGAGTGCTCCAGCACAGTCTGTCCCAGAGGCAGAGTGATCCAGCACAGTCTGTCCCGGAGAGAGAGAGAGATCCAGCACAGTCTGTCCCAGAGAGAGAGAGAATGATCCAGTACAGTCTGTCCCAGAGGGAGAGAGTGATCCAGCACAGTCTGTCCCAGAGAGAGAGAGAGTGATCCAGTACAGTCTGTCCCAGAGAGAGAGAGTGAACCAGCACAGTCTGTCCCAGAGAGAGTGAGGAATCCAGCACAGTCTGTCCCAGAGAGAGAGAGAGAGAGAGAGAGAGAGAGTGATCCAGCACAGTCTGTCCCAGAGGCAGAGTGATCCAGCATAGTCTGTCCCGGAGAGAGAGAGAGAGAGATCCAGCACAGTCTGTCCCAGAGATAGTGGGAGATCCAGCACAGTCTGTCCCAGAGAGAGAGAGTGATCCAGCACAGTCTGTCCCAGAGGCAGAGTGATCCAGCATAGTCTGTCCCGGAGAGAGAGAGAGAGAGATCCAGCACAGTCTGTCCCAGAGATAGTGGGAGATTCAGCACAGTCTGTCCCAGAGAGAGAGAGTGATCCAGCACAGTCTGTCCCAGAGAGAGAGAGAGAGTGATCCAGCACAGTCTGTCCCAGAGAGAGAGAGAGTGCTCCAGCACAGTCTGTCCCAGAGGCAGAGTGATCCAGCACAGTCTGTCCCGGAGAGAGAGAGAGATCCAGCACAGTCTGTCCCAGAGAGAGAGAGAATGATCCAGTACAGTCTGTCCCAGAGGGAGAGAGTGATCCAGCACAGTCTGTCCCAGAGAGAGAGAGAGTGATCCAGTACAGTCTGTCCCAGAGGGAGAGAGTGAACCAGCACAGTCTGTCCCAGAGAGAGAGAGAGAGAGAGAGTGATCCAGCACAGTCTGTCCCAGAGAGAGAGAGAGTGATCCAGCACAGTCTGTCCCAGAGGCAGAGTGATCCAGCATAGTCTGTCCCGGAGAGAGAGAGAGAGAGATCCAGCACAGTCTGTCCCAGAGATAGTGGGAGATCCAGCACAGTCTGTCCCAGAGAGAGAGAGTGATCCAGCACAGTCTGTCCCAGAGGCAGAGTGATCCAGCATAGTCTGTCCCGGAGGGAGAGAGAGAGAGATCCAGCACAGTCTGTCCCAGAGATAGTGGGAGATTCAGCACAGTCTGTCCCAGAGAGAGAGAGTGATCCAGCACAGTCTGTCCCAGAGAGAGAGAGAGAGTGATCCAGCACAGTCTGTCCCAGAGAGAGAGAGAGAGATCCAGCACAGTCTGTCCCAGAGGCAGAGTGATCCAGCACAGTCTGTCCCGGAGAGAGAGAGAGATCCAGCACAGTCTGTCCCAGAGAGAGAGAGAATGATCCAGTACAGTCTGTCCCAGAGGGAGAGAGTGATCCAGCACAGTCTGTCCCAGAGAGAGAGAGAGTGATCCAGTACAGTCTGTCCCAGAGGGAGAGAGTGAACCAGCACAGTCTGTCCCAGAGAGAGAGAGAGAGAGAGAGTGATCCAGCACAGTCTGTCCCAGAGAGAGAGAGAGTGATCCAGCACAGTCTGTCCCAGAGGCAGAGTGATCCAGCATAGTCTGTCCCGGAGAGAGAGAGAGAGAGATCCAGCACAGTCTGTCCCAGAGATAGTGGGAGATCCAGCACAGTCTGTCCCAGAGAGAGAGAGTGATCCAGCACAGTCTGTCCCAGAGGCAGAGTGATCCAGCATAGTCTGTCCCGGAGAGAGAGAGAGAGAGAGAGATCCAGCACAGTCTGTCCCAGAGATAGTGGGAGATTCAGCACAGTCTGTCCCAGAGAGAGAGAGTGATCCAGCACAGTCTGTCCCAGAGAGAGAGAGAGAGTGATCCCGCACAGTCTGTCCCAGAGAGAGAGAGAGTGCTCCAGCACAGTCTGTCCCAGAGGCAGAGTGATCCAGCACAGTCTGTCCCGGAGAGAGAGAGAGATCCAGCACAGTCTGTCCCAGAGAGAGAGAGAATGATCCAGTACAGTCTGTCCCAGAGGGAGAGAGTGATCCAGCACAGTCTGTCCCAGAGAGAGAGAGAGTGATCCAGTACAGTCTGTCCCAGAGGGAGAGAGTGAACCAGCACAGTCTGTCCCAGAGAGAGAGAGAGAGAGAGAGAGTGATCCAGCACAGTCTGTCCCAGAGAGAGAGAGAGAGAGAGTGATCCAGCACAGTCTGTCCCAGAGAGAGAGAGAGAGTGCTCCAGCACAGTCTGTCCCAGAGGCAGAGTGATCCAGCATAGTCTGTCCCGGAGAGAGAGAGAGAGATCCAGCACAGTCTGTCCCAGAGAGAGAGAGAATGATCCAGTACAGTCTGTCCCAGAGAGAGAGAGAATAATCCAGTACAGTCTGTCCCAGAGAGAGAGTGAACCAGCACAGTCTGTCCCAGAGAGAGAGAGGAATCCAGCACAGTCTGTCCCAGAGAGAGAGAGAATGATCCAGTACAGTCTGTCCCAGAGAGAGAGAGAATGATCCAGTACAGTCTGTCCCAGAGAGAGAGAGAATGATCCAGTACAGTCTGTCCCAGAGAGAGAGAGTGAACCAGCACAGTCTGTCCCAGAGAGAGAGAGGGAGATCCAGCACAGTCTGTCCCAGAGAGAGAGTGATCCAGCACAGTCTGTCCCAGAGAGAGCGGGAGATCCAGCACGCTGTCCCAGAGAGAGTGGGAGATCAAGCACAGTCTGTCCCAGAGCGAGAGAGTAATCCAGCACAGTCTGTCCCAGAGAGAGAGGGAGATCCAGCAAAGTCTGTCCCAGAGAGAGAGAGAGAGAGAGATCCAGCACAGTCTGTCCCAGAGAGAGAGGGAGAGAGTGATCCAGCACAGTCTTTCGCGGAGTGAGAGAGGGAACCAGCACAGTCTGTCCGAGAGAGAGCGACAGAGAGAGAGAGTGGGAACCAGCACAGCCTGTCCCAGAGAGAGGGAGATCCTGCACAGTCTGTCCCAGAGAGAGAGAGATTCAGCACAGTCTGTCCCAGACAGAGAGTGATCCAGCACAGTCTGTCCCAAAGAGAGAGAGAGATCCAGCACAGTCTGTCCCAGAGAGAGAGAGATCCAGCACAGTCTGTCCCAGAGAGAGAGAGTGAACCAGCACAGTCTGTCCCAGAGAGAGAGAGAGAGATCCAGCACAGTCTGTCCCGAGAGAGAGATATCCAGCGCAGTCTGTCCCAGAGAGAGAGAGTGATCCAGCACAGTCTGTCCCAGAGAGAGAGAGAGAGAGTGATCCAGCACAGTCTGTCCCAGAGAGAGAGAGAGAGTGCTCCAGCACAGTCTGTCCCAGAGGCAAAGTGATCCAGCATAGTCTGTCCCGGAGAGAGAGAGAGAGAGATCCAGCACAGTCTGTCCCAGAGATAGTGGGAGATCCAGCACAGTCTGTCCCAGAGAGAGAGAGTGATCCAGCACAGTCTGTCCCAGAGGCAGAGTGATCCAGCATAGTCTGTCCCGGAGAGAGAGAGAGAGAGATCCAGCACAGTCTGTCCCAGAGATAGTGGGAGATTCAGCACAGTCTGTCCCAGAGAGAGAGAGTGATCCAGCACAGTCTGTCCCAGAGAGAGAGAGTGAACCAGCACAGTCTGTCCCAGAGAGAGAGAGAGAGAGAGATCCAGCACAGTCTGTCCCAGAGAGAGAGAGTGATCCGGCACAGTCTGTCCCAGAGAGAGAGAGTGATCCAGCACAGTCTGTCCCAGAGAGAGAGATGAACCAGCACAGTCTGTCCCACAGAGAGAGAGAGAGATCCAGCACAGTCTGTCCCAGAGAGAGAGATATCCAGCGCAGTCTGTCCCAGAGAGAGAGAGTGATCCAGCACAGTCTCTCCCAGCGAGAGAGAGTGATCCAGCACAGTCTGTCCCAGAGAGAGAGAGAGAGAGAGAGTGATCCAGCACAGTCTGTCCCAGAGAGAGAGAGAGTGCTCCAGCACAGTCTGTCCCAGAGGCAAAGTGATCCAGCACAGTCTGTCCCGGAGAGAGAGAGAGATCCAGCCCAGTCTGTCCCAGAGATAGTGGGAGATCCAGCACAGTCTGTCCCAGAGAGAGAGAGAATGATCCAGTACAGTCTGTCCCAGAGAGAGAGAGAATGATCCAGTACAGTCTGTCCCAGAGAGAGAGAGTGAACCAGCACAGTCTGTCCCAGAGAGAGTGAGGAATCCAGCACAGTCTGTCCCAGAGAGAGAGAGAGAGAGAGTGAACCAGCACAGTCTGTCCCAGAGAGAGTGAGGAATCCAGCACAGTCTGTCCCAGAGAGAGAGAGAGAGAGAGAGAGAGAGAGAGTGTGATCCAGCACAGTCTGTCCCAGAGGCAGAGTGATCCAGCATAGTCTGTCCCGGAGAGAGAGAGAGAGAGATCCAGCACAGTCTGTCCCAGAGATAGTGGGAGATCCAGCACAGTCTGTCCCAGAGAGAGAGAGTGATCCAGCACAGTCTGTCCCAGAGGCAGAGTGATCCAGCATAGTCTGTCCCGGAGAGAGAGAGAGAGAGATCCAGCACAGTCTGTCCCAGAGATAGTGGGAGATTCAGCACAGTCTGTCCCAGAGAGAGAGAGTGATCCAGCACAGTCTGTCCCAGAGAGAGAGAGAGAGTGATCCAGCACAGTCTGTCCCAGAGAGAGAGAGAGTGCTCCAGCACAGTCTGTCCCAGAGGCAGAGTGATCCAGCACAGTCTGTCCCGGAGAGAGAGAGAGATCCAGCACAGTCTGTCCCAGAGAGAGAGAGAATAATCCAGTACAGTCTGTCCCAGAGGGAGAGAGTGATCCAGCACAGTCTGTCCCAGAGAGAGAGAGAGTGATCCAGTACAGTCTGTCCCAGAGAGAGAGAGTGAACCAGCACAGTCTGTCCCAGAGAGAGTGAGGAATCCAGCACAGTCTGTCCCAGAGAGAGAGAGAGAGAGAGAGAGAGAGTGATCCAGCACAGTCTGTCCCAGAGGCAGAGTGATCCAGCATAGTCTGTCCCGGAGAGAGAGAGAGAGAGATCCAGCACAGTCTGTCCCAGAGATAGTGGGAGATCCAGCACAGTCTGTCCCAGAGAGAGAGAGTGATCCAGCACAGTCTGTCCCAGAGGCAGAGTGATCCAGCATAGTCTGTCCCGGAGAGAGAGAGAGAGAGATCCAGCACAGTCTGTCCCAGAGATAGTGGGAGATTCAGCACAGTCTGTCCCAGAGAGAGAGAGTGATCCAGCACAGTCTGTCCCAGAGAGAGAGAGAGAGTGATCCAGCACAGTCTGTCCCGGAGAGAGAGAGAGATCCAGCACAGTCTGTCCCAGAGAGAGAGAGAATGATCCAGTACAGTCTGTCCCAGAGGGAGAGAGTGATCCAGCACAGTCTGTCCCAGAGAGAGAGAGAGTGATCCAGTACAGTCTGTCCCAGAGGGAGAGAGTGAACCAGCACAGTCTGTCCCAGAGAGAGAGAGAGAGAGAGAGTGATCCAGCACAGTCTGTCCCAGAGAGAGAGAGAGTGATCCAGCACAGTCTGTCCCAGAGGCAGAGTGATCCAGCATAGTCTGTCCCGGAGAGAGAGAGAGAGAGATCCAGCACAGTCTGTCCCAGAGATAGTGGAAGATCCAGCACAGTCTGTCCCAGAGAGAGAGAGTGATCCAGCACAGTCTGTCCCAGAGGCAGAGTGATCCAGCATAGTCTGTCCCGGAGAGAGAGAGAGAGAGAGATCCAGCACAGTCTGTCCCAGAGATAGTGGGAGATTCAGCACAGTCTGTCCCAGAGAGAGAGAGTGATCCAGCACAGTCTGTCCCAGAGAGAGAGAGAGAGTGATCCAGCACAGTCTGTCCCAGAGAGAGAGAGAGTGCTCCAGCACAGTCTGTCCCAGAGGCAGAGTGATCCAGCACAGTCTGTCCCGGAGAGAGAGAGAGATCCAGCACAGTCTGTCCCAGAGAGAGAGAGAATGATCCAGTACAGTCTGTCCCAGAGGGAGAGAGTGAACCAGCACAGTCTGTCCCAGAGAGAGAGAGAGAGAGAGAGAGAGAGTGATCCAGCACAGTCTGTCCCAGAGAGAGAGAGAGTGATCCAGCACAGTCTGTCCCAGAGGCAGAGTGATCCAGCATAGTCTGTCCCGGAGAGAGAGAGAGAGATCCAGCACAGTCTGTCCCAGAGATAGTGGGAGCTCCAGCACAGTCTGTCCCAGAGAGAGAGAGAATGATCCAGTACAGTCTGTCCCAGAGAGAGAGAGAATAATCCAGTACAGTCTGTCCCAGAGAGAGAGTGAACCAGCACAGTCTGTCCCAGAGAGAGAGAGGAATCCAGCACAGTCTGTCCCAGAGAGAGAGAGAATGATCCAGTACAGTCTGTCCCAGAGAGAGAGAGAATGATCCAGTACAGTCTGTCCCAGAGAGAGAGAGAATGATCCAGTACAGTCTGTCCCAGAGAGAGAGAGTGAACCAGCACAGTCTGTCCCAGAGAGAGAGAGGGAGATCCAGCACAGTCTGTCCCAGAGAGAGAGTGATCCAGCACAGTCTGTCCCAGAGAGAGCGGGAGATCCAGCACGCTGTCCCAGAGAGAGTGGGAGATCAAGCACAGTCTGTCCCAGAGCGAGAGAGTAATCCAGCACAGTCTGTCCCAGAGAGAGGGAGATCCAGCAAAGTCTGTCCCAGAGAGAGAGAGAGAGAGAGATCCAGCACAGTCTGTCCCAGAGAGAGAGAGAGAGAGTGATCCAGCACAGTCTTTCGCGGAGTGAGAGAGGGAACCAGCACAGTCTGTCCGAGAGAGAGCGACAGAGAGAGAGAGTGGGAACCAGCACAGCCTGTCCCAGAGAGAGGGAGATCCTGCACAGTCTGTCCCAGAGAGAGAGAGATTCAGCACAGTCTGTCCCAGAGGCAGAGTGATCCAGCACAGTCTGTCCCAGAGAGAGAGTGATCCAGCACAGTCTGTCCCAAAGAGAGAGAGAGAGATCCAGCACAGTCTGTCCCAGAGAGAGAGAGTGAACCAGCACAGTCTGTCCCAGAGAGAGAGAGAGAGATCCAGCACAGTCTGTCCCGAGAGAGAGATATCCAGCGCAGTCTGTCCCAGAGAGAGAGAGTGATCCAGCACAGTCTGTCCCAGAGAGAGAGAGAGAGAGAGTGATCCAGCGCAGTCTGTCCCAGAGAGAGAGAGAGAGTGCTCCAGCACAGTCTGTCCCAGAGGCAGAGTGATCCAGCATAGTCTGTCCCGGAGAGAGAGAGAGAGAGATCCAGCACAGTCTGTCCCAGAGATAGTGGGAGATCCAGCACAGTCTGTCCCAGAGAGAGAGAGTGATCCAGCACAGTCTGTCCCAGAGGCAGAGTGATCCAGCATAGTCTGTCCCGGAGAGAGAGAGAGAGAGATCCAGCACAGTCTGTCCCAGAGATAGTGGGAGATTCAGCACAGTCTGTCCCAGAGAGAGAGAGTGATCCAGCACAGTCTGTCCCAGAGAGAGAGAGTGAACCAGCACAGTCTGTCCCAGAGAGAGAGAGAGAGAGAGATCCAGCACAGTCGGTCCCAGAGAGAGAGAGTGATCCGGCACAGTCTGTCCCAGAGAGAGAGAGTGATCCGGCACAGTCTGTCCCAGAGAGAGAGAGTGATCCAGCACAGTCTGTCCCAGAGAGAGAGAGAGTGATCCAGTACAGTCTGTCCCACAGAGAGAGAGAGAGATCCAGCACAGTCTGTCCCAGAGAGAGAGATATCCAGCGCAGTCTGTCCCAGAGAGAGAGAGTGATCCAGCACAGTCTGTCCCAGCGAGAGAGAGTGATCCAGCACAGTCTGTCCCAGAGAGAGAGAGAGAGAGAGTGATCCAGCACAGTCTGTCCCAGAGAGAGAGAGAGTGCTCCAGCACAGTCTGTCCCAGAGGCAAAGTGATCCAGCACAGTCTGTCCCGGAGAGAGAGAGAGATCCAGCCCAGTCTGTCCCAGAGATAGTGGGAGATCCAGCACAGTCTGTCCCAGAGAGAGAGAGAGAATGATCCAGTACAGTCTGTCCCAGAGAGAGAGAGAATGATCCAGTACAGTCTGTCCCAGAGAGAGAGAGTGAACCAGCACAGTCTGTCCCAGAGAGAGTGAGGAATCCAGCACAGTCTGTCCCAGAGAGAGAGAGAGAGAGAGAGAGAGAGTGATCCAGCACAGTCTGTCCCAGAGGCAGAGTGATCCAGCATAGTCTGTCCCGGAGAGAGAGAGAGAGAGATCCAGCACAGTCTGTCCCAGAGATAGTGGGAGATCCAGCACAGTCTGTCCCAGAGAGAGAGAGTGATCCAGCACAGTCTGTCCCAGAGGCAGAGTGATCCAGCATAGTCTGTCCCGGAGGGAGAGAGAGAGAGATCCAGCACAGTCTGTCCCAGAGATAGTGGGAGATTCAGCACAGTCTGTCCCAGAGAGAGAGAGTGATCCAGCACAGTCTGTCCCAGAGAGAGAGAGAGAGAGAGTGATCCAGCACAGTCTGTCCCAGAGAGAGAGAGAGTGCTCCAGCACAGTCTGTCCCAGAGGCAGAGTGATCCAGCACAGTCTGTCCCGGAGAGAGAGAGAGATCCAGCACAGTCTGTCCCAGAGAGAGAGAGAATGATCCAGTACAGTCTGTCCCAGAGGGAGAGAGTGATCCAGCACAGTCTGTCCCAGAGAGAGAGAGAGAGAGAGAGTGATCCAGCACAGTCTGTCCCAGAGAGAGAGAGAGTGATCCAGCACAGTCTGTCCCAGAGGCAGAGTGATCCAGCATAGTCTGTCCCGGAGAGAGAGAGAGAGAGATCCAGCACAGTCTGTCCCAGAGATAGTGGGAGATCCAGCACAGTCTGTCCCAGAGAGAGAGAGTGATCCAGCACAGTCTGTCCCAGAGGCAGAGTGATCCAGCATAGTCTGTCCCGGAGAGAGAGAGAGAGAGAGAGATCCAGCACAGTCTGTCCCAGAGATAGTGGGAGATTCAGCACAGTCTGTCCCAGAGAGAGAGAGTGATCCAGCACAGTCTGTCCCAGAGAGAGAGAGAGAGAGTGATCCAGCACAGTCTGTCCCAGAGAGAGAGAGAGTGCTCCAGCACAGTCTGTCCCAGAGGCAGAGTGATCCAGCACAGTCTGTCCCGGAGAGAGAGAGAGATCCAGCACAGTCTGTCCCAGAGAGAGAGAGAATGATCCAGTACAGTCTGTCCCAGAGGGAGAGAGTGATCCAGCACAGTCTGTCCCAGAGAGGGAGAGAGTGATCCAGCACAGTCTGTCCCAGAGAGAGAGAGAGTGATCCAGTACAGTCTGTCCCAGAGGGAGAGAGTGAACCAGCACAGTCTGTCCCAGAGAGAGAGAGAGTGATCCAGCACAGTCTGTCCCAGAGAGAGAGAGAGTGATCCAGCACAGTCTGTCCCAGAGGCAGAGTGATCCAGCATAGTCTGTCCCGGAGAGAGAGAGAGAGATCCAGCACAGTCTGTCCCAGAGATAGTGGGAGCTCCAGCACAGTCTGTCCCAGAGAGAGAGAGAATGATCCAGTACAGTCTGTCCCAGAGAGAGAGAGAATAATCCAGTACAGTCTGTCCCAGAGAGAGAGAGAATGATCCAGTACAGTCTGTCCCAGAGAGAGAGAGAATGATCCAGTACAGTCTGTCCCAGAGAGAGAGAGTGAACCAGCACAGTCTGTCCCAGAGAGAGAGAGGGAGATCCAGCACAGTCTGTCCCAGAGAGAGAGTGATCCAGCACAGTCTGTCCCAGAGAGAGCGGGAGATCCAGCACGCTGTCCCAGAGAGAGTGGGAGATCAAGCACAGTCTGTCCCAGAGCGAGAGAGTAATCCAGCACAGTCTGTCCCAGAGAGAGAGGGAGATCCAGCAAAGTCTGTCCCAGAGAGAGAGAGAGAGAGAGATCCAGCACAGTCTGTCCCAGAGAGAGAGGGAGAGAGTGATCCAGCACAGTCTTTCGCGGAGTGAGAGAGGGAACCAGCACAGTCTGTCCGAGAGAGAGCGACAGAGAGAGAGAGTGGGAACCAGCACAGCCTGTCCCAGAGAGAGGGAGATCCTGCACAGTCTGTCCCAGAGAGAGAGAGATTCAGCACAGTCTGTCCCAGAGGCAGAGTGATCCAGCACAGTCTGTCCCAGACAGAGAGTGATCCAGCACAGTCTGTCCCAAAGAGAGAGAGAGAGATCCAGCACAGTCTGTCCCAGAGAGAGAGAGATCCAGCACAGTCTGTCCCAGAGAGAGAGAGATCCAGCACAGTCTGTCCCAGAGAGAGAGAGATCCAGCATAGTCTGTCCCAGAGAGAGTGGGAGATCCAGCACGGTCTGTCCCAGAGAGAGAGAGGGAGTGATCCAGCACAGTCTGTCCCAGAGAGAGAGGGAGATCCAGCACAGTCTGTCCCAGAGATGGAGAGTGAACCAGCACAGTCTGTCCCAGAGAGAGAGAGATCCAGCACAGTGTGTTCCAGAGAGAGAGTTATCCAGCATAGTCTGTCCCAGAGAGAGTGGGAGATCCAGCACAGTCTGTCCCAGAGAGAGAGAGAGATCCAGCACAGTCTGTCCCAGAGAGAGAGAGTGATCCAGCACAGTCTGTCACAGAGAGAGAGAGTGAACCAGCACAGTCTGTCCCACAGAGAGAGAGAGAGATCCAGCACAGTCTGTCCCAGAGAGAGAGATATCCAGCGCAGTCTGTCCCAGAGAGAGAGAGTGATCCAGCACAGTCTGTCCCAGCGAGAGAGAGTGATCCAGCACAGTCTGTCCCAGAGAGAGAGAGAGAGTGATCCAGCACAGTCTGTCCCAGAGAGAGAGAGAGTGCTCCAGCACAGTCTGTCCCAGAGGCAAAGTGATCCAGCACAGTCTGTCCCGGAGAGAGAGAGAGATCCAGCCCAGTCTGTCCCAGAGATAGTGGGAGATCCAGCACAGTCTGTCCCAGAGAGAGAGAGAATGATCCAGTACAGTCTGTCCCAGAGAGAGAGAGTGAACCAGCACAGTCTGTCCCAGAGAGAGTGAGGAATCCAGCACAGTCTGTCCCAGAGAGAGAGAGAGAGAGAGTGATCCAGCACAGTCTGTCCCAGAGAGAGAGAGAGAGTGCTCCAGCACAGTCTGTCCCAGAGGCAAAGTGATCCAGCACAGTCTGTCCCGGAGAGAGAGAGAGAGAGATCCAGCACAGTCTGTCCCAGAGATAGTGGGAGATCCAGCACAGTCTGTCCCAGAGAGAGAGAGTGATCCAGCACAGTCTGTCCCAGAGGCAGAGTGATCCAGCATAGTCTGTCCCAGAGAGAGAGAGAGAGAGAGAGATCCAGCACAGTCTGTCCCAGAGATAGTGGGAGATTCAGCACAGTCTGTCCCAGAGAGAGAGAGTGATCCAGCACAGTCTGTCCCAGAGAGAGAGAGAGAGTGATCCAGCACAGTCTGTCCCAGAGAGAGAGAGAGTGCTCCAGCACAGTCTGTCCCAGAGGCAGAGTGATCCAGCACAGTCTGTCCCGGAGAGAGAGAGAGAGATCCAGCACAGTCTGTCCCAGAGAGAGAGAGAATGATCCAGTACAGTCTGTCCCAGAGGGAGAGAGTGATCCAGCACAGTCTGTCCCAGAGAGAGAGAGAGTGATCCAGTACAGTCTGTCCCAGAGGGAGAGAGTGAACCAGCACAGTCTGTCCCAGAGAGAGAGAGAGAGAGAGAGAGTGATCCAGCACAGTCTGTCCCAGAGAGAGAGAGAGTGATCCAGCACAGTCTGTCCCAGAGGCAGAGTGATTCGGCATAGTCTGTCCCGGAGAGAGAGAGAGATCCAGCACAGTCTGTCCCAGAGATAGTGGGAGCTCCAGCACAGTCTGTCCCAGAGAGAGAGAGAATGATCCAGTACAGTCTGTCCCAGAGAGAGAGAGAATGATCCAGTACAGTCTGTCCCAGAGAGAGAGTGAACCAGCACAGTCTGTCCCAGAGAGAGAGAGGGAGATCCAGCACAGTCTGTCCCAGAGCGAGAGAGTAATCCAGCACAGTCTGTCCCAGAGAGAGAGGGAGATCCAGCAAAGTCTGTCCCAGAGAGAGAGAGAGAGAGAGATCCAGCACAGTCTGTCCCAGAGAGAGAGGGAGAGAGTGATCCAGCACAGTCTTTCGCGGAGTGAGAGAGGGAACCAGCACAGTCTGTCCGAGAGAGAGCGACAGAGAGAGAGAGTTGGAACCAGCACAGCCTGTCCCAGAGAGAGGGAGATCCTGCACAGTCTGTCCCAGAGAGAGAGAGATTCAGCACAGTCTGTCCCAGAGGCAGAGTGATCCAGCACAGTCTGTCCCAGACAGAGAGTGATCCAGCACAGTCTGTCCCAAAGAGAGAGAGAGAGATCCAGCACAGTCTGTCCCAGAGAGAGAGAGATCCAGCACAGTCTGTCCCAGAGAGAGAGAGATCCAGCACAGTCTGTCCCAGAGAGAGAGAGATCCAGCATAGTCTGTCCCAGAGAGAGTGGGAGATCCAGCACGGTCTGTCCCAGAGAGAGAGAGGGAGTGATCCAGCACAGTCTGTCCCAGAGAGAGAGGGAGATCCAGCACAGTCTGTCCCAGAGATGGAGAGTGAACCAGCACAGTCTGTCCCAGAGAGAGAGAGATCCAGCACAGTGTGTTCCAGAGAGAGAGTTATCCAGCATAGTCTGTCCCAGAGAGAGTGGGAGATCCAGCACAGTCTGTCCCAGAGAGAGAGAGAGATCCAGCACAGTCTGTCCCAGAGAGAGAGAGTGATCCAGCACAGTCTGTCCCAGAGAGAGAGAGTGAACCAGCACAGTCTGTCCCACAGAGAGAGAGAGAGATCCAGCACAGTCTGTCCCAGAGAGAGAGATATCCAGCGCAGTCTGTCCCAGAGAGAGAGAGTGATCCAGCACAGTCTGTCCCAGCGAGAGAGAGTGATCCAGCACAGTCTGTCCCAGAGAGAGAGAGAGAGAGAGAGTGATCCAGCACAGTCTGTCCCAGAGAGAGAGAGAGTGCTCCAGCACAGTCTGTCCCAGAGGCAAAGTGATCCAGCACAGTCTGTCCCGGAGAGAGAGAGAGATCCAGCCCAGTCTGTCCCAGAGATAGTGGGAGATCCAGCACAGTCTGTCCCAGAGAGAGAGAGAATGATCCAGTACAGTCTGTCCCAGAGAGAGAGAGAATGATCCAGTACAGTCTGTCCCAGAGAGAGAGAGTGAACCAGCACAGTCTGTCCCAGAGAGAGAGAGAGAGAGAGTGATCCAGCACAGTCTGTCCCAGAGGCAGAGTGATCCAGCATAGTCTGTCCCGGAGAGAGAGAGAGAGAGATCCAGCACAGTCTGTCCCAGAGATAGTGGGAGATCCAGCACAGTCTGTCCCAGAGAGAGAGAGTGATCCAGCACAGTCTGTCCCAGAGGCAGAGTGATCCAGCATAGTCTGTCCCGGAGAGAGAGAGAGAGAGATCCAGCACAGTCTGTCCCAGAGATAGTGGGAGATCCAGCACAGTCTGTCCCAGAGAGAGAGAGTGATCCAGCACAGTCTGTCCCAGAGGCAGAGTGATCCAGCATAGTCTGTCCCGGAGAGAGAGAGAGAGAGATCCAGCACAGTCTGTCCCAGAGATAGTGGGAGATTCAGCACAGTCTGTCCCAGAGAGAGAGAGTGATCCAGCACAGTCTGTCCCAGAGAGAGAGAGAGAGTGATCCAGCACAGTCTGTCCCAGAGAGAGAGAGAGTGCTCCAGCACAGTCTGTCCCAGAGGCAGAGTGATCCAGCACAGTCTGTCCCGGAGAGAGAGAGAGATCCAGCACAGTCTGTCCCAGAGAGAGAGAGAATGATCCAGTACAGTCTGTCCCAGAGGGAGAGAGTGATCCAGCACAGTCTGTCCCAGAGAGAGAGAGAGTGATCCAGCACAGTCTGTCCCAGAGGCAGAGTGATCCAGCATAGTCTGTCCCGGAGAGAGAGAGAGAGATCCAGCACAGTCTGTCCCAGAGATAGTGGGAGCTCCAGCACAGTCTGTCCCAGAGAGAGAGAGAATGATCCAGTACAGTCTGTCCCAGAGAGAGAGAGAATAATCCAGTACAGTCTGTCCCAGAGAGAGAGTGAACCAGCACAGTCTGTCCCAGAGAGAGAGAGGAATCCAGCACAGTCTGTCCCAGAGAGAGAGAGAGAGAGAGTGATCCAGCACAGTCTGTCCCAGAGAGAGAGAGAGGGATCCAGCACAGTCTGTCCCAGAGAGAGAGAGAATGATCCAGAACAGTCTGTCCCAGAGAGAGAGAGAATGATCCAGTACAGTCTGTCCCAGAGAGAGAGAGGGAGATCCAGCACAGTCTGTCCCAGAGAGAGAGTGATCCAGCACAGTCTGTCCCAGAGAGAGCGGGAGATCCAGCACGCTGTCCCAGAGAGAGTGGGAGATCCAGCACAGTCTGTCCCAGAGAGAGAGGGAGAGAGTGATCCAGCACAGTCTTTCGCGGAGTGAGAGAGGGAACCAGCACAGTCTGTCCGAGAGAGAGCGACAGAGAGAGAGAGTGGGAACCAGCACAGCCTGTCCCAGAGAGAGGGAGATCCTGCACAGTCTGTCCCAGAGAGAGAGAGATTCAGCACAGTCTGTCCCAGAGGCAGAGTGATCCAGCACAGTCTGTCCCAGACAGAGAGTGATCCAGCACAGTCTGTCCCAAAGAGAGAGAGAGAGATCCAGCACAGTCTGTCCCAGAGAGAGAGAGATCCAGCACAGTCTGTCCCAGAGAGAGAGAGATCCAGCACAGTCTGTCCCAGAGAGAGAGAGATCCAGCATAGTCTGTCCCAGAGAGAGTGGGAGATCCAGCACGGTCTGTCCCAGAGAGAGAGAGGGAGTGATCCAGCACAGTCTGTCCCAGAGAGAGAGGGAGATCCAGCACAGTCTGTCCCAGAGATGGAGAGTGAACCAGCACAGTCTGTCCCAGAGAGAGAGAGATCCAGCACAGTGTGTTCCAGAGAGAGAGTTATCCAGCATAGTCTGTCCCAGAGAGAGTGGGAGATCCAGCACAGTCTGTCCCAGAGAGAGAGAGAGATCCAGCACAGTCTGTCCCAGAGAGAGAGAGAGATCCAGCACAGTCTGTCCCAGAAAGAGAGAGTGATCCAGCACAGTCTGTCCCAGAGATGGAGAGTGATCCAGCACAGTCTGTCCCAGAGATGGAGAGTGATCCAGCACAGCCTGTCCCATAGAGGGAGAGCGAGGGAGCTCCAGCACAGTCTGTCCCAGAGAGAGAAAGGGAGATCCAGCACAGTCTGTCCCAGAGAGAGAGTGATCAAGCACAGTCTGTCCCAGAGAGAGAGAGAGAGATCCAGCACAGTCTGTCCCGAGAGACAGAGATCCAGCACAGTCTGTCCCAGAGAGAGTGGGAGATCCAGCACAGTCTGTCCCAGACAGAGAGAGTGATCCCGCACAGTCTGTCGCAGAGAGAGAGAGTGATCCAGCACAGTCTGTCCCAGAGAGAGAGAGAGTGATCCAGCACAGTCTGTCCCAGAGAGAGAGTGAACCAGCACAGTCTGTCCCGAGAGAGAGATATCCAGCGCAGTCTGTCCCAGAGAGAGAGAGTGGTCCAGCACAGTCTGTCCCAGAGAGAGAGAGTGATCCAGCACAGTCTGTCCCAGAGAGAGAGGGAGATCCAGCACAGTCTGTCCCAGAGAGAGAGAGAGAGAGATCCAGCACAGTCTGTCCCTGAGATGGAGAGTGAACCAGCAGAGTCTGTCCCAGAGAGAGAGAGAGAGGCAGATCCAGCACAGTCTGTCCCAGAGAGAGACAGAGAGAGAGTGATCCTGCACAGTCTGTCCCAGACAGAGAGTGATCCAGCACAGTCTGTACCAGAGAGAGAGAGTGAACCAGCACAGTCTGTCCCAGAGAGAGAGAGATCGAGCACAGTGTGTTCCCGAGAGAGAGTTATCCAGCATAGTCTGTCCCAGAGAGAGTGGGAGATCCAGCACAGTCTGTCCCAGAGAGAGAGTGAACCAGCACAGTCTGTCCCAGAGAGAGAGAGCGAGGGAGCTCCAGCACAGTCTGTCCCAGAGCGAGAGAGTGATCCAGCACAGTCTGTCCCAGAGATGGAGAGTGAACCAGCACAGCCTGTCCCATAGAGAGAGAGCGAGGGAGCTCCAGCACAGTCTGTCCCAGAGAGTGAAAGGGAGATTCAGCACAGTCTGTCCCAGAGAGAGAGTGATCAAGCACAGTCTGTCCCAGAGAGAGAGGGAGATCCAGCACAGTCTGTCCCAGAGAGAGTGGGAGATCCAGCACAGTCTGTCCCAGAGAGAGAAAGGGAGATCCAGCACAGTCTGTCCCAGAGAGAGAGAGAGAGAGATCCAGCACAGTCTGTCCCAGAGAGAGAGAGAGAGATCCAGCACAGTCTGTCCCCGAGATGGAGAGAGAACCAGCAGAGTCTGTCCCAGCGAGAGCGAGAGAGAGAGAGAGGGAGATCCAGCACAGTCTGTCCCACAGAGAGAGAGAGAGAGATTCAGCACAGTCTGTCCCAGAGGCAGAGTGATCCAGCACTGTCTGTCCCAGAGGGAGAGAGTGATCCAGCACAGTCTGCCCCAGAGAGAGAGAGTCATCCAGCACAGTCTGTCCCAGAGAGACAGAGTGAACCAGCACAGTCTGTCCCAGGGAGAGAGAGTGATCCCGCACAGTCTGTCCCAGAGATGGAGAGTGAACCAGCACAGCCTGTCTCAGAGAGAGAGAGTGATCCGGCACAGTCTGTCCCAGAGAGAGAGAGTGATCCAGCACAGTCTGTCCCAGAGAGAGAGATGAACCAGCACAGTCTGTCCCACAGAGAGAGAGAGAGATCCAGCACAGTCTGTCCCAGAGAGAGAGATATCCAGCGCAGTCTGTCCCAGAGAGAGAGAGTGATCCAGCACAGTCTGTCCCAGCGAGAGAGAGTGATCCAGCACAGTCTGTCCCAGAGAGAGAGAGAGAGAGAGTGATCCAGCACAGTCTGTCCCAGAGAGAGAGAGAGTGCTCCAGCACAGTCTGTCCCAGAGGCAAAGTGATCCAGCACAGTCTGTCCCGGAGAGAGAGAGAGATCCAGCCCAGTCTGTCCCAGAGATAGTGGGAGATCCAGCACAGTCTGTCCCAGAGAGAGAGAGAGAATGATCCAGTACAGTCTGTCCCAGAGAGAGAGAGAATGATCCAGTACAGTCTGTCCCAGAGAGAGAGAGTGAACCAGCACAGTCTGTCCCAGAGAGAGTGAGGAATCCAGCACAGTCTGTCCCAGAGAGAGAGAGAGAGAGAGAGAGAGAGTGATCCAGCACAGTCTGTCCCAGAGGCAGAGTGATCCAGCAAAGTCTGTCCCGGAGAGAGAGAGAGAGAGATCCAGCACAGTCTGTCCCAGAGATAGTGGGAGATCCAGCACAGTCTGTCCCAGAGAGAGAGAGTGATCCAGCACAGTCTGTCCCAGAGGCAGAGTGATCCAGCATAGTCTGTCCCGGAGAGAGAGAGAGAGAGATCCAGCACAGTCTGTCCCAGAGATAGTGGGAGATTCAGCACAGTCTGTCCCAGAGAGAGAGAGTGATCCAGCACAGTCTGTCCCAGAGAGAGAGAGAGAGAGTGATCCAGCACAGTCTGTCCCAGAGAGAGAGAGAGTGCTCCAGCACAGTCTGTCCCAGAGGCAGAGTGATCCAGCACAGTCTGTCCCGGAGAGAGAGAGAGATCCAGCACAGTCTGTCCCAGAGAGAGAGAGAATGATCCAGTACAGTCTGTCCCAGAGGGAGAGAGTGATCCAGCACAGTCTGTCCCAGAGAGAGAGAGAGAGAGAGAGTGATCCAGCACAGTCTGTCCCAGAGAGAGAGAGAGTGATCCAGCACAGTCTGTCCCAGAGGCAGAGTGATCCAGCATAGTCTGTCCCGGAGAGAGAGAGAGAGAGATCCAGCACAGTCTGTCCCAGAGATAGTGGGAGATCCAGCACAGTCTGTCCCAGAGAGAGAGAGTGATCCAGCACAGTCTGTCCCAGAGGCAGAGTGATCCAGCATAGTCTGTCCCGGAGAGAGAGAGAGAGAGAGAGATCCAGCACAGTCTGTCCCAGAGATAGTGGGAGATTCAGCACAGTCTGTCCCAGAGAGAGAGAGTGATCCAGCACAGTCTGTCCCAGAGAGAGAGAGAGAGAGTGATCCAGCACAGTCTGTCCCAGAGAGAGAGAGAGTGCTCCAGCACAGTCTGTCCCAGAGGCAGAGTGATCCAGCACAGTCTGTCCCGGAGAGAGAGAGAGATCCAGCACAGTCTGTCCCAGAGAGAGAGAGAATGATCCAGTACAGTCTGTCCCAGAGGGAGAGAGTGATCCAGCACAGTCTGTCCCAGAGAGGGAGAGAGTGATCCAGCACAGTCTGTCCCAGAGAGAGAGAGAGTGATCCAGTACAGTCTGTCCCAGAGGGAGAGAGTGAACCAGCACAGTCTGTCCCAGAGAGAGAGAGTGTGATCCAGCACAGTCTGTCCCAGAGAGAGAGAGAGTGATCCAGCACAGTCTGTCCCAGAGGCAGAGTGATCCAGCATAGTCTGTCCCGGAGAGAGAGAGAGAGATCCAGCACAGTCTGTCCCAGAGATAGTGGGAGCTCCAGCACAGTCTGTCCCAGAGAGAGAGAGAATGATCCAGTACAGTCTGTCCCAGAGAGAGAGAGAATAATCCAGTACAGTCTGTCCCAGAGAGAGAGAGTGAACCAGCACAGTCTGTCCCAGAGAGAGAGAGGGAGATCCAGCACAGTCTGTCCCAGAGAGAGAGTGATCCAGCACAGTCTGTCCCAGAGAGAGCGGGAGATCCAGCACGCTGTCCCAGAGAGAGTGGGAGATCAAGCACAGTCTGTCCCAGAGCGAGAGAGTAATCCAGCACAGTCTGTCCCAGAGAGAGAGGGAGATCCAGCAAAGTCTGTCCCAGAGAGAGAGAGAGAGAGAGATCCAGCACAGTCTGTCCCAGAGAGAGAGGGAGAGAGTGATCCAGCACAGTCTTTCGCGGAGTGAGAGAGGGAACCAGCACAGTCTGTCCGAGAGAGAGCGACAGAGAGAGAGAGTGGGAACCAGCACAGCCTGTCCCAGAGAGAGGGAGATCCTGCACAGTCTGTCCCAGAGAGAGAGAGATTCAGCACAGTCTGTCCCAGAGGCAGAGTGATCCAGCACAGTCTGTCCCAGACAGAGAGTGATCCAGCACAGTCTGTCCCAAAGAGAGAGAGAGAGATCCAGCACAGTCTGTCCCAGAGAGAGAGAGATCCAGCACAGTCTGTCCCAGAGAGAGAGAGTGAACCAGCACAGTCTGTCCCAGAGAGAGAGAGAGAGATCCAGCACAGTCTGTCCCGAGAGAGAGATATCCAGCGCAGTCTGTCCCAGAGAGAGAGAGTGATCCAGCACAGTCTGTCCCAGAGAGAGAGAGAGAGAGAGAGAGTGATCCAGCACAGTCTGTCCCAGAGAGAGAGAGAGAGTGCTCCAGCACAGTCTGTCCCAGAGGCAAAGTGATCCAGCACAGTCTGTCCCGGAGAGAGAGAGAGATCCAGCCCAGTATGTCCCAGAGATAGTGGGAGATCCAGCACAGTCTGTCCCAGAGAGAGAGAGAATGATCCAGTACAGTCTGTCCCAGAGAGAGAGAGAATGATCCAGTACAGTCTGTCCCAGAGAGAGAGAGTGAACCAGCACAGTCTGTCCCAGAGAGAGTGAGGAATCCAGCACAGTCTGTCCCAGAGAGAGAGAGAGAGAGAGAGAGTGATCCAGCACAGTCTGTCCCAGAGGCAGAGTGATCCAGCATAGTCTGTCCCGGAGAGAGAGAGAGAGAAATCCAGCACAGTCTGTCCCAGAGATAGTGGGAGATCCAGCACAGTCTGTCCCAGAGAGAGAGAGTGATCCAGCACAGTCTGTCCCAGAGGCAGAGTGATCCAGCATAGTCTGTCCCGGAGAGAGAGAGAGAGAGATCCAGCACAGTCTGTCCCAGAGATAGTGGGAGATTCAGCACAGTCTGTCCCAGAGAGAGAGAGTGATCCAGCACAGTCTGTCCCAGCGAGAGAGAGTGATCCAGCACAGTCTGTCCCAGAGAGAGAGAGAGAGAGAGAGTGATCCAGCACAGTCTGTCCCAGAGAGAGAGAGAGTGCTCCAGCACAGTCTGTCCCAGAGGCAAAGTGATCCAGCACAGTCTGTCCCGGAGAGAGAGAGAGATCCAGCATAGTCTGTCCCAGAGATAGTGGGAGATCCAGCACAGTCTGTCCCAGAGAGAGAGAGAATGATCCAGTACAGTCTGTCCCAGAGAGAGAGAGTGAACCAGCACAGTCTGTCCCAGAGAGAGTGAGGAATCCAGCACAGTCTGTCCCAGAGAGAGAGAGAGAGAGAGTGATCCAGCACAGTCTGTCCCAGAGAGAGAGAGAGAGTGCTCCAGCACAGTCTGTCCCAGAGGCAAAGTGATCCAGCACAGTCTGTCCCGGAGAGAGAGAGAGAGAGATCCAGCACAGTCTGTCCCAGAGATAGTGGGAGATCCAGCACAGTCTGTCCCAGAGAGAGAGAGTGATCCAGCATAGTCTGTCCCGGAGAGAGAGAGAGAGAGAGAGATCCAGCACAGTCTGTCCCAGAGATAGTGGGAGATTCAGCACAGTCTGTCCCAGAGAGAGAGAGTGATCCAGCACAGTCTGTCCCAGAGAGAGAGAGAGAGTGATCCAGCACAGTCTGTCCCAGAGAGAGAGAGAGTGCTCCAGCACAGTCTGTCCCAGAGGCAGAGTGATCCAGCACAGTCTGTCCCGGAGAGAGAGAGAGATCCAGCACAGTCTGTCCCAGAGAGAGAGAGAATGATCCAGTACAGTCTGTCCCAGAGGGAGAGAGTGATCCAGCACAGTCTGTCCCAGAGAGAGAGAGAGTGATCCAGTACAGTCTGTCCCAGAGGGAGAGAGTGAACCAGCACAGTCTGTCCCAGAGAGAGAGAGAGAGTGATCCAGCACAGTCTGTCCCAGAGAGAGAGAGAGTGATCCAGCACAGTCTGTCCCAGAGGCAGAGTGATTCGGCATAGTCTGTCCCGGAGAGAGAGAGAGAGATCCAGCACAGTCTGTCCCAGAGATAGTGGGAGCTCCAGCACAGTCTGTCCCAGAGAGAGAGAGAATGATCCAGTACAGTCTGTCCCAGAGAGAGAGAGAATGATCCAGTACAGTCTGTCCCAGAGAGAGAGTGAACCAGCACAGTCTGTCCCAGAGAGAGAGAGGGAGATCCAGCACAGTCTGTCCCAGAGCGAGAGAGTAATCCAGCACAGTCTGTCCCAGAGAGAGAGGGAGATCCAGCAAAGTCTGTCCCAGAGAGAGAGAGAGAGAGATCCAGCACAGTCTGTCCCAGAGAGAGAGGGAGAGAGTGATCCAGCACAGTCTTTCGCGGAGTGAGAGAGGGAACCAGCACAGTCTGTCCGAGAGAGAGCGACAGAGAGAGAGAGTGGGAACCAGCACAGCCTGTCCCAGAGAGAGGGAGATCCTGCACAGTCTGTCCCAGAGAGAGAGAGATTCAGCACAGTCTGTCCCAGAGGCAGAGTGATCCAGCACAGTCTGTCCCAGACAGAGAGTGATCCAGCACAGTCTGTCCCAAAGAGAGAGAGAGAGATCCAGCACAGTCTGTCCCAGAGAGAGAGAGATCCAGCACAGTCTGTCCCAGAGAGAGAGAGATCCAGCACAGTCTGTCCCAGAGAGAGAGAGATCCAGCATAGTCTGTCCCAGAGAGAGTGGGAGATCCAGCACTGTCTGTCCCAGAGAGAGAGAGGGAGTGATCCAGCACAGTCTGTCCCAGAGAGAGAGGGAGATCCAGCACAGTCTGTCCCAGAGATGGAGAGTGAACCAGCACAGTCTGTCCCAGAGAGAGAGAGATCCAGCACAGTGTGTTCCAGAGAGAGAGTTATCCAGCATAGTCTGTCCCAGAGAGAGTGGGAGATCCAGCACAGTCTGTCCCAGAGAGAGAGAGAGATCCAGCACAGTCTGTCCCAGAGAGAGAGAGTGATCCAGCACAGTCTGTCCCAGAGAGAGAGAGTGAACCAGCACAGTCTGTCCCACAGAGAGAGAGAGAGATCCAGCACAGTCTGTCCCAGAGAGAGAGATATCCAGCGCAGTCTGTCCCAGAGAGAGAGAGTGATCCAGCACAGTCTGTCCCAGCGAGAGAGAGTGATCCAGCACAGTCTGTCCCAGAGAGAGAGAGAGAGAGAGAGTGATCCAGCACAGTCTGTCCCAGAGAGAGAGAGAGTGCTCCAGCACAGTCTGTCCCAGAGGCAAAGTGATCCAGCACAGTCTGTCCCGGAGAGAGAGAGAGATCCAGCCCAGTCTGTCCCAGAGATAGTGGGAGATCCAGCACAGTCTGTCCCAGAGAGAGAGAGAATGATCCAGTACAGTCTGTCCCAGAGAGAGAGAGAATGATCCAGTACAGTCTGTCCCAGAGAGAGAGAGTGAACCAGCACAGTCTGTCCCAGAGAGAGAGAGAGAGAGAGTGATCCAGCACAGTCTGTCCCAGAGGCAGAGTGATCCAGCATAGTCTGTCCCGGAGAGAGAGAGAGAGAGATCCAGCACAGTCTGTCCCAGAGATAGTGGGAGATCCAGCACAGTCTGTCCCAGAGAGAGAGAGTGATCCAGCACAGTCTGTCCCAGAGGCAGAGTGATCCAGCATAGTCTGTCCCGGAGAGAGAGAGAGAGAGATCCAGCACAGTCTGTCCCAGAGATAGTGGGAGATTCAGCACAGTCTGTCCCAGAGAGAGAGAGTGATCCAGCACAGTCTGTCCCAGAGAGAGAGAGAGAGTGCTCCAGCACAGTCTGTCCCAGAGGCAGAGTGATCCAGCACAGTCTGTCCCAGAGGCAGAGTGATCCAGCACAGTCTGTCCCGGAGAGAGAGAGAGATCCAGCACAGTCTGTCCCAGAGAGAGAGAGAATGATGCAGTACAGTCTGTCCCAGAGGGAGAGAGTGATCCAGCACAGTCTGTCCCAGAGAGAGAGAGAGTGATCCAGTACAGTCTGTCCCAGAGGGAGAGAGTGAACCAGCACAGTCTGTCCCAGAGAGAGAGAGAGAGAGAGAGAGAGAGAGAGAGTGATCCAGCACAGTCTGTCCCAGAGAGAGAGAGAGTGATCCAGCACAGTCTGTCCCAGAGGCAGAGTGATCCAGCATAGTCTGTCCCGGAGAGAGAGAGAGAGAGATCCAGCACAGTCTGTCCCAGAGATAGTGGGAGATCCAGCACAGTCTGTCCCAGAGAGAGAGAGTGATCCAGCACAGTCTGTCCCAGAGGCAGAGTGATCCAGCATAGTCTGTCCCGGAGAGAGAGAGAGAGAGAGAGAGATCCAGCACAGTCTGTCCCAGAGATAGTGGGAGATTCAGCACAGTCTGTCCCAGAGAGAGAGAGTGATCCAGCACAGTCTGTCCCAGAGAGAGAGAGAGAGTGATCCAGCACAGTCTGTCCCAGAGAGAGAGAGAGTGCTCCAGCACAGTCTGTCCCAGAGGCAGAGTGATCCAGCACAGTCTGTCCCGGAGAGAGAGAGAGATCCAGCACAGTCTGTCCCAGAGAGAGAGAGAATGATCCAGTACAGTCTGTCCCAGAGGGAGAGAGTGATCCAGCACAGTCTGTCCCAGAGAGAGAGAGAGTGATCCAGCACAGTCTGTCCCAGAGGCAGAGTGATCCAGCATAGTCTGTCCCGGAGAGAGAGAGAGAGATCCAGCACAGTCTGTCCCAGAGATAGTGGGAGCTCCAGCACAGTCTGTCCCAGAGAGAGAGAGAATGATCCAGTACAGTCTGTCCCAGAGAGAGAGAGAATAATCCAGTACAGTCTGTCCCAGAGAGAGAGTGAACCAGCACAGTCTGTCCCAGAGAGAGAGAGGAATCCAGCACAGTCTGTCCCAGAGAGAGAGAGAGAGAGAGTGATCCAGCACAGTCTGTCCCAGAGAGAGAGAGAGGGATCCAGCACAGTCTGTCCCAGAGAGAGAGAGAATGATCCAGTACAGTCTGTCCCAGAGAGAGAGAGAATGATCCAGTACAGTCTGTCCCAGAGAGAGAGAGGGAGATCCAGCACAGTCTGTCCCAGAGAGAGAGTGATCCAGCACAGTCTGTCCCAGAGAGAGCGGGAGATCCAGCACGCTGTCCCAGAGAGAGTGGGAGATCCAGCACAGTCTGTCCCAGAGAGAGAGGGAGATCCAGCAAAGTCTGTCCCAGAGAGAGAGAGAGAGAGAGATCCAGCACAGTCTGTCCCAGAGAGAGAGGGAGAGAGTGATCCAGCACAGTCTTTCGCGGAGTGAGAGAGGGAACCAGCACAGTCTGTCCGAGAGAGAGCGACAGAGAGAGAGAGTGGGAACCAGCACAGCCTGTCCCAGAGAGAGGGAGATCCTGCACAGTCTGTCCCAGAGAGAGAGAGATTCAGCACAGTCTGTCCCAGAGGCAGAGTGATCCAGCACAGTCTGTCCCAGACAGAGAGTGATCCAGCACAGTCTGTCCCAGAGAGAGAGAGAGAGATCCAGCACAGTCTGTCCCAGAGAGAGAGAGATCCAGCACAGTCTGTCCCAGAGAGAGAGAGATCCAGCACAGTCTGTCCCAGAGAGAGAGAGATCCAGCATAGTCTGTCCCAGAGAGAGTGGGAGATCCAGCACGGTCTGTCCCAGAGAGAGAGAGGGAGTGATCCAGCACAGTCTGTCCCAGAGAGAGAGGGAGATCCAGCACAGTCTGTCCCAGAGATGGAGAGTGAACCAGCACAGTCTGTCCCAGAGAGAGAGAGATCCAGCACAGTGTGTTCCAGAGAGAGAGTTATCCAGCATAGTCTGTCCCAGAGAGAGTGGGAGATCCAGCACAGTCTGTCCCAGAGAGAGAGAGAGATCCAGCACAGTCTGTCCCAGAGAGAGAGAGAGATCCAGCACAGTCTGTCCCAGAAAGAGAGAGTGATCCAGCACAGTCTGTCCCAGAGATGGAGAGTGATCCAGCACAGTCTGTCCCAGAGATGGAGAGTGATCCAGCACAGCCTGTCCCATAGAGGGAGAGCGAGGGAGCTCCAGCACAGTCTGTCCCAGAGAGAGAAAGGGAGATCCAGCACAGTCTGTCCCAGAGAGAGAGTGATCAAGCACAGTCTGTCCCAGAGAGAGAGAGAGAGATCCAGCACAGTCTGTCCCGAGAGACAGAGATCCAGCACAGTCTGTCCCAGAGAGAGTGGGAGATCCAGCACAGTCTGTCCCAGACAGAGAGAGTGATCCCGCACAGTCTGTCGCAGAGAGAGAGAGTGATCCAGCACAGTCTGTCCCAGAGAGAGAGAGAGTGATCCAGCACAGTCTGTCCCAGAGAGAGAGTGAACCAGCACAGTCTGTCCCGAGAGAGAGATATCCAGCGCAGTCTGTCCCAGAGAGAGAGAGTGGTCCAGCACAGTCTGTCCCAGAGAGAGAGAGTGATCCAGCACAGTCTGTCCCAGAGAGAGAGGGAGATCCAGCACAGTCTGTCCCAGAGAGAGAGAGAGAGAGATCCAGCACAGTCTGTCCCTGAGATGGAGAGTGAACCAGCAGAGTCTGTCCCAGAGAGAGAGAGAGAGGCAGATCCAGCACAGTCTGTCCCAGAGAGAGACAGACAGAGAGTGATCCAGCACAGTCTGTACCAGAGAGAGAGAGTGAACCAGCACAGTCTGTCCCAGAGAGAGAGAGATCGAGCACAGTGTGTTCCCGAGAGAGAGTTATCCAGCATAGTCTGTCCCAGAGAGAGTGGGAGATCCAGCACAGTCTGTCCCAGAGAGAGAGTGAACCAGCACAGTCTGTCCCAGAGAGAGAGAGCGAGGGAGCTCCAGCACAGTCTGTCCCAGAGCGAGAGAGTGATCCAGCACAGTCTGTCCCAGAGATGGAGAGTGAACCAGCACAGCCTGTCCCATAGAGAGAGAGCGAGGGAGCTCCAGCACAGTCTGTCCCAGAGAGTGAAAGGGAGATTCAGCACAGTCTGTCCCAGAGAGAGAGTGATCAAGCACAGTCTGTCCCAGAGAGAGAGGGAGATCCAGCACAGTCTGTCCCAGAGAGAGTGGGAGATCCAGCACAGTCTGTCCCAGAGAGAGAAAGGGAGATCCAGCACAGTCTGTCCCAGAGAGAGAGAGATCCAGCACAGTCTGTCCCAGAGAGAGAGAGAGAGATCCAGCACAGTCTGTCCCCGAGATGGAGAGAGAACCAGCAGAGTCTGTCCCAGCGAGAGCGAGAGAGAGAGAGAGGGAGATCCAGCACAGTCTGTCCCACAGAGAGAGAGAGAGAGATTCAGCACAGTCTGTCCCAGAGGCAGAGTGATCCAGCACTGTCTGTCCCAGAGGGAGAGAGTGATCCAGCACAGTCTGCCCCAGAGAGAGAGAGTCATCCAGCACAGTCTGTCCCAGAGAGACAGAGTGAACCAGCACAGTCTGTCCCAGGGAGAGAGAGTGATCCCGCACAGTCTGTCCCAGAGATGGAGAGTGAACCAGCACAGCCTGTCTCAGAGAGAGAGAGGGAGATCCAGCACAGTCTGTCCCAGAGAGAGAGAGATCCAGCACTGTCTCTCCCTGAGAGAGAGTGATCCAGCACAGTCTGTCCTAGAAATGGAGAGTGAACCAGCACACTCAGTCCCAGAGAGAGAGAGATATCCAGCACAGTCTGTCCCAGAGAGAGAGAGTGATCCCGCACAGTCTGTCCCAGAGAGAGAGAGTGATCCAGCACAGAGTGTCCCAGAGGGAGGGGGAGAGAGAGAGAGAGAGATCGAACACAGTCAGTCCCAGAGAGAGAGAGATCCGGAACAGTCAGTCCCAGAGAGAGAGGGAGATCCAGCACAGTTTGTTCCAGAGAGAGAGAGGGAGATCAAGCACAGTCTGTCCCAGCGAGAGAGAGAGAGAGCGATCCAGCACAGTCAATTCCAGAGGGAGAGAGAGACATAGAGAGATCCAGCACAGTCTGTCTCAGAGAGAGAGAGCGAGCCCAAGCACACACTGTCCCAGAGAGAGTGGCCCAGCACAGTCTGTCCCAAAGAGAGAGAGATATCCAGCACAGTCTGTCCCAGACAGAGAGACATTAGCACAGTCTGTCCCAGAGAGAGAGAGTGATCCAGCACAGTCTGTCCCAGAAGGAGAGAGAGAGAGAGATCCAACACAGTCGGTCCCAGAGAGAGAGATCCAGAACAGTGTCCCAGAGAGAGAGAGGGAGATCCAGCACAGTCTGTTCCAGAGAGAGAGAGAGAGAGAGAGATCCTGCCCAGTCTGTCCCAGAGAGAGAGAGAGAGACAGAGAGAAAGAGAGAGAGAGAGGGAACCACCACAGTCTGTCCCAGAGAGAGAGATCCAGCACAGTCTGTCACAGAGAGAGAGTGATCCAGCACAGTCTGTCCCAGAGAGAGAGAGTAATCCAGCATAGTCTGTCCCAGAGAGAGAGTGATTCAGCACAGTCTGTCCCAAAGAGAGAGTGTGTTGCTGGAAAAGCGCAGCAGGTTAGGCAGCATCCAAGGAACAGGAAATTCGATGTTTCGGGCATAAGCCCTTCTTCAGCCCAAAACTTCGAGTTTCCTGTTCCTTGGATGCTGCCTGACCTGCTGCAATTTTCCAGCAACACATTTTCAGCTCTGATCTCCAGCATCAGCAGACATCACTTTCTCCCCAACGAGAGAGTGATCCAGCACAGTCTGTCCCAGACAGAGAGTGATCCAGCACAGTCTGTCCCAGACAGAGAGTGATTCAGCACAGTCTGTCCCAGAGAGAGAGTGATCCAGCATGGTCTGTCCCAGAGAGAGAGAGAGAGAGAGTGATCCAGCACAGTTTGTCCCAGAGAGAGAGGGAGATCCAGCACATTCTGTCCCAGAGAGAGAGAGATCCAGCACAGTCTGTCCCAGAGAGAGAGAGATCCAGCATAGTCTGTCCCAGAGAGAGTGGGAGATCCAGCATAGTCTGTCCCAGAGAGAGTGGGAGATCCAGCACAGTCTGTCCCAGAGAGAGAGAGTGATCCAGCACAGTCTGTCCCAGAGAGAGAGAGAGTGATCCTGAACAGTCTGTCCCAGAGGCAGAGTGATCCAGCACAGACTGTCCTAGAGATGGAGAGTGAACCAGCACAGCCTGTCCCAGAGAGAGAGAGAGGGAGGGAGATCCAGCACAGTCTGTCCCAGAGAGAGAGAGTGAGATCCAGCACAGTCTTTCCCAGAGAAAGAGAGAGAGATCCAGCACAGTCTGTCCCAGAGAGAGAGAGAGAGGGAGATCCAGCACAGTCTGTCCCAGAGAGAGAAAGAGAGATCCAGCACAGTCTTTCCCAGACAGAGAGTGATCCAGCAGTCTGTCCCAGACAGAGAGTGATCCAGCACAGTCTGTCCCAGACAGAGAGTGATCCAGCACAGTCTGTCCCAGAGAGAGAGAGTGATCCAGCACAGTCTGTCCCAGAGATGGAGAGTGAGACCCAGCACAGTCTGTCCCAGAGAGAGAGAGAGTGATCCAGTACAGTCTGTCCCAGAGAGAGAGAGTGATCCAGCACAGTCTGTCCCAGAGAGAGAGTGAGATCCAGCACAGTCTGTCCCAGAGATGGAGAGTGAACCAGCACAGTCTGTCCCAGAGAGAGAGTGTGATTCAGCACAGCCTGTCCCAGAGAGAGAGAGAGAGATCCAGCACAGTCTGTCCCACAGAGAGAGAGATCCAGCACAGTCTGTCCCAGAGAGAGAGAGATCCAGCATAGTCTGTCCCAGAGAGAGTGGGATATCCAGCACAGTCTGTCCCAGAGAGAGAGAGAGAGTGATCCAGCACAGTCTGTCCCAGAGAGAGAGAGTCATCCAGCACAGTCTGTCCCAGAGAGACAGAGTGAACCAGCACAGTCTGTCCCAGGGAGAGAGAGTGATCCAGCACAGTCTGTCCCAGAGAGAGAGAGTCATCCAGCACAGTCTGTCCCAGAGAGACAGAGTGAACCAGCACAGTCTGTCCCAGGGAGAGAGAGAGATCCAGCACAGCCTGTCCCAGAGACAGAAAGAGATCCAGCACTGTCTCTCCCGGAGAGAGAGTGATCCAGCACAGTCTGTCCCAGAGAGAGTGGGAGATCCAGCACAGTCTGTCCCAGAGAGAGAGAGAGTGATCCAGCACAGTCTGTCCCAGAGGCAGAGTGATCCAGCACAGCCTGTCCCAGAGAGAGAGAGATCCAGCACAGTCTGTCCCAGAGGGAGAGAGAGAGAGAGAGAGAGAGATCGAACACAGTCAGTCCCAGAGAGAGAGAGATCCGGAACAGTCAGTCCCAGAGAGAGAGAGGGAGATCCAGCACAGTTTGTTCCAGAGAGAGAGAGGGAGATCAAGCACAGTCTGTCCCAGAGAGAGAGAGAGAGCGAGAGAGAGAGAGAGAGCGATCCTGCACAGTCAATTCCAGAGGGAGAGAGAGACATAGAGAGATCCAGCACAGTCTGTCTCAGAGTGAGAGAGAGAGAGAGCCCAAGCACACACTGTCCCAGAGAGAGTGGCCCAGCACAGTCTGTCCCAAAGAGAGAGAGTGATCCAGCACAGTCTGTCCCAGAAGGAGAGAGAGAGAGAGAGAGATCCAACACAGTCGGTCCCAGAGAGAGAGAGAGATCCAGAACAGTGTCCCAGAGAGAGAGAGCGAGATCCAGCACAGTCTGTTCCAGAGAGAGAGAGAGAGGGAACCACCACAGTCTGTCCCAGAGAGAGAGATCCAGCACAGTCTGTCACAGAGAGAGAGTGATCCAGCACAGTCTGTCCCAGAGAGAGAGAGATCCAGCACACTGTTCCAGAGAGAGAGTGTGTTGCTGGAAAAGCGCAGCAGGTCAGGCAGCATCCAAGGAACAGGAAATTCGATGTTTCGGGCATAAGCCCTTCTTCAGCCCAAAACTTCGAGTTTCCTGTTCCTTGGATGCTGCCTGACCTGCTGCAATTTTCCAGCAACACATTTTCAGCTCTGATCTCCAGCATCTGCAGACCTCACTTTCTCCCCAAAGAGCGAGTGATCCAGCACAGTCTATCCTAGAGAGAGAGAGAGGAAACCAGCACTGTCTGTCCCAGAGGGAGGGAGGGAGAGAGAGAGAAGGATCCAGCACAGTCTGTCCCTGAGAGAGGGAGATGCAGCACCGTCTGTCCCAGAGGGAGAGACAGATCCAACACAGTCGGTCCCAGAGAAAGAGAGAGAGAGAGAGACAGACCCAGCACAGTCTGTCCCAGAGAGAGGGAGATGCAGCACAGTCTGTCCCAGAGGGAGAGAGAGAGAGAGGGATCTAGTACACTCTGTCCCAGAGAGAGCGAGTGATCCAGCACAGTCTGTCCCTGATGGGGAGAGAGAGAGAGAGAACCAGCACAATCGAGCGAGATGACCCAGCACAGTCTGTCCCAGAGAGAGAGAGAGAGAGATCCAGCACAGTCTGTCCCAGAGAGAGAGTGATCCAGCACAGTCTGTCCCAGAGAGAGAGAGAGATTCAACACAGTCTGTCCCAGAGAGAGAGAGAGAGAGATCCAGCACACTCTGTCCCAGAGAAAGAGATCCAGCACAGTCTGTCCCAGAGAGAGAGAGAGATCGATCCAGCACAGTCTGTTCCAAAGGGAGAGAGATAGAGAGAGATTCAGTACAGTATGTCTCAGAGAGAGAGAGACCAAGCACACACTGTCCCAGAGAGAGTGGCCCAGCACAGTCTGTCCCAGAGAGAGAGAGATATCCTGCACAGTCTGTCCCAGACAGAGAGACATTAGCACAGTCTGTCCCAGAGAGAGAGAGATCCAACACAGTCGGTCCCAGAGAGAGACAGAGAGATCCAGAACAGTATCCCAGAGAGAGAGGGAGATCCAGCACAGTCTGTCCCAGAGAGAGAGGGAGATGCAGCACAGTCTGTCCCAGAGGGAGAGAGAGAGAGAGAGATCCAACACAGTCGGTCCCAGAGAGAGAGATATCCAGAACAGTCTGTCCCAGAGAGAGAGAGGGAGATCCAGTACAGTCTATTCCAGAGAGACAGAGAGAGATCCAGCACAGTCTGTCCCACAGAGAGAGAGATCCAGCACAGTCTGTCCCAGAGAGAGAGAGATCCAGCACACTCTGTTCCAGAGAGAGAGTTATCCAGCATAGTCTGTCCCAGAGAGAGTGGGATATCCAGCACAGTCTGTCCCAGAGAGAGAGAGAGAGTGAACCAGCACAGTCTGTCCCAGAGAGAGAGAGTGATCCAGCACAGTCTGTCCCAGAGATGGAGAGTGAACCAGCACAGCCTGTCCCAGAGACAGAGAGAGATCCAGCACTGTCTCTCCCGGAGAGAGAGTGATCCAGCACAGTCTGTCCCAGAGAGAGTGGGAGATCCAGCACAGTCTGTCCCAGAGAGAGAGAGAGTGATCCAGCACAGTCTGTCCCAGAGGCAGAGTGATCCAGCACAGTCTGTCCCAGAGATGGAGAGTGAACCAGCACACTCAGTCCCAGAGAGAGAGAGAGATCCTGCACAGTCTGTCCCAGAGAGAGAGAGTGATCCAGCACAGTCTGTCCCAGAGAGAGAGAGTGATCCAGCACAGAGTGTCCCAGAGGGAGGGGGAGAGAGAGAGCGAGAGAGAGATTGAACACAGTCAGTCCCAGAGAGAGAGAGATCCGCAACAGTCAGTCCCAGAGAGAGAGAGGGAGATCCAGCACAGTTTGTTCCAGAGAGAGAGAGGGAGATCAAGCACAGTCTGTCCCAGAGAGAGAGAGCGAGAGAGAGAGCGATCCAGCACAGTCAATTCCAGAGGGAGAGAGAGACATAGAGAGATCCAGCACAGTCTGTCTCAGAGTGAGAGAGAGAGAGAGAGCCCAAGCACACACTGTCCCAGAGAGAGTGGCCAGCACAGTCTGTCCCAAAGAAAGAGAGATATCCAGCACAGTCTGTCCCAGACAGAGAGACATTAGCACAGTCTGTCCCAGAGAGAGAGAGTGATCCAGCACAGTCTGTCCCAGAAGGAGAGAGAGAGAGAGAGAGATCCAACACAATCGGTCCCAGAGAGAGAGAGAGATCCAGAACAGTGTCCCAGAGAGAGAGAGGGAGATCCAGCACAGTCTGTTCCAGAGAGAGAGAGAGATAGATCCTGCCCAGTCTGTCCCAGAGAGACAGAGAGAGAGAGAGGGAACCACCACAGTCTGTCCCAGAGAGAGAGATCCAGCACAGTCTGTCACAGAGAGAGAGTGATCCAGCGCAGTCTGTCCCAGAGAGAGAGAGTAATCCAGCATAGTCTGTCCCAGAGAGAGAGTGATTCAGCACAGTCTGTCCCAAAGAGAGAGTGTGTTGCTGGAAAAGTGCAGCAGGTCAGGCAGCATCCAAGGAACAGGAAATTCGATGTTTCGGGCATAAGCCCTTCTTCAGCCCGAAACTTCGAGTTTCCTGTTCCTTGGATGCTGCCTGACCTGCTGCAATTTTCCAGCAACACATTTTCAGCTCTGATCTCCAGCATCTGCAGACCTCACTTTCTCCCCAAAGAGCGAGTGATCCAGCACAGTCTATCCTAGAGAGAGAGAGAGGAAAACAGCACTGTCTGTCCCAGAGGGAGGGAGGGAGGGAGAGAGAGAGAAGGATCCAGCACAGTCTGTCCCAGAGAGAGGGAGATCCAGCACAGTCCGTCCCAGAGAGAGGGAGATGCAGCACCGTCTGTCCCAGAGGGAGAGACAGATCCAACACAGTCTGTCCCAGAGAGAGAGAGAGAGAGGGAGATCCAGCACAGTCCGTCCCAGAGAGAGGGAGATCCAGCACAGTCTGTCCCAGAGAGAGGGAGATGCAGCACAGTCTGTCCCAGAGGGAGAGAGGGAGAGAGGGATCTAGCACACTCTGTCCCAGAGAAAGAGATCCAGCACAGTCTGTCCCAGAGAGAGCGAGTGATCCAGCACAGTCTGTCCCCGATGGGGAGAGAGAGAGAGAGAACCAGCACAATCGAGAGAGATGACCCAGCACAGTCTGTCCCAGAGAGAGAGAGAGAGAGATTCAACACAGTCTGTCCCAAAGAGGGAGAGATCCAGCACAGTCTGTCCCAGAGAGAGAGATTCAACACAGTCTGTCCCAAAGAGAGAGAGATCCAGCACAGTCTGTCCCAGAGAGAGAGAGGGATCTAGCACACTCTGTCCCAGAGAAAGAGATCCAGCACAGTCTGTCCCAGAGAGAGAGAGAGATCGATCCAGCACAGTCTGTTCCAAAGGGAGAGAGATAGAGAGAGATTCAGTACAGTATGTCTCAGAGAGAGAGAGACCAAGCACACACTGTCCCAGAGAGAGTGGCCCAGCACAGTCTGTCCCAGAGAGAGAGAGATATCCTGCACAGTCTGTCCCAGACAGAGAGACATTAGCATAGTCTGTCCCAGAGAGAGAGAGATCCAACACAGTCTGTCCCAGAAGGAGAGAGAGAGAGAGATCCAACACAGTCGGTCCCAGAGAGAGAGAGATCCAGAACAGTGTCCCAGAGAGAGAGGGAGATGCAGCACAGTCTGTCCCAGAGAGAGAGGGAGATGCAGCACAGTCTGTCCCAGAGGGAGAGAGAGAGAGAGAGAGATCCAACACAGTCGGTCCCAGAGAGAGAGAGATCCAGAACAGTCTGTCCCAGAGAGAGAGAGGGAGATCCAGTACAGTCTATTCCAGAGAGACAGAGAGAGATCCAGCACAGTCTGTCCCAGAGAGAGAGAGATATCCTGCACAGTCTGTCCCAGACAGAGAGACATTAGCACAGTCTGTCCCAGAGAGAGAGAGATCCAGCACAGTCTGTCCCAGAAGGAGAGAGAGAGAGAGATCCAACACAGTCGGTCCCAGAGAGAGAGAGAGAGATCCAGAACAGTGTCCCAGAGAGACAGGGAGATGCAGCACAGTCTGTCCCAGAGAGAGAGAGATATCCAGCACAGTCTGTCCCAGACAGAGAGACATTAGCACAGTCTGTCCCAGAGAGAGAGAGAGAGTGATCCAGCACAGTCTGTCCCAGAGAGAGAGAGTGATTCAGCACAGCCTGTCCCAGAGAGAGAGTGATCCAGCACAGTCTGTCCCAGAGAGAGAGTAATCCAGCGTAGTCTGTAGCCAGGGCGAGAGAAAGAGAGAGATCCAGCACAGTCGAGAGGGATTATCCAACACACAGTGTGACCCAGAGAGCGAGAGAGAGAGAGAGAGATCCCCTGCACTCTGTTGCAGAGAGAGAGAGAGATCCAGCACAGTCTGTCCTGGAGAGGAGAGAGAGAGAGAGAGTGATCCAGCACAGTCTGACCCAGAGAGGGAGTGATTCAGCACTGTCCGTCCCAGAGCGAGAGAGAGTGATCCAGCACTGTCCGTCCCAGAGCGAGAGAGAGTGATCCAGCACTGTCCGTCCCAGAGCGAGAGAGAGTGATCCAGCACAGTCTGTCCCAGAGAGAGAGAGAGTGATCCAGCACACTTTGACCCACAGAGAGAGGGAGATCCAGCACAGTCTTTTGCTGAGGACGAGAGAGAGAGAGTGATCCAGCAGTCTGTCCCAGAGAGAGATGATCCAGAACAGTCTAACCCAGAGGGAGAGAGTGATCCAGCACCGTCTGTCCCAGAGAGAGAGAGTGGTGCAGCACAGTCTGTCCCAAAGAGAGAGAAATCCAGCACAGTCTGTCCCAGACACAGAGCGATTCAGCACAGTCTGTCCCAGAGAGAACACGATCCAGCACAGTCTGTCCCAGAGAGATAGAGCGATCCAGCGCAGTTTGTCCAAGAGAAAGAGATCCAGCACAGTCTCCCTCTCTTCTTAACCCCATGCACTCTAGTTTTGGACTTGCCCATCCATGCCCCTCATAATTTTTGAAACCTGTATTAAGGTCATTCCTGAGCCTCTGACGCCTCATGGATAACAGCCCCAGCCTTTTCAGCCTCCCCCATACCTCAAACTCTCCAACCCTGGCAACATCCATGTAAATCCTTTTAGAACCCTTTCAAGTTTCGCAACTAGGCTAGTTCTCCATGTATTCCATGTATTTTAACCAGCCTACTTTACGGAACCTTGTCAAACGCCTTGCTGAAGTCCATATAGATCATGTCCACCACTCTGCCTTCACCAGACCTCTTTGTTACTTCTTCAAAAAACTCGATCAGATTAGTGAGACATGATTTCCCTCCCACAAAGCCTTGCTGACAATCCCTCATCAGTCCTTGCTTTGTCAAACACATGTAAATCCCGTCCCTCAGGATCCCCTCCAATAATTTGCCCACCACTAATGTCAGGATCACCAGTGTATTGTTCCCTGGCTTTTCCTTACCGCCTTTCTTAAATAATGGTACCATGTTATTCAACGTCTAGTCTTCCAGCTGGTCACCTGTGGTTGTTGATACAAATATCTAAACAAGGAGCCCAACAATCACTTCCCTAACTTTCCACAGAGTTCACCCTAAAAGGAACATACTGTCTCTGAGCTCTTGTTATCTCATTTTTGAAGGCTACCCATTTTCCAGCTGTCCCTTTACCTTCGAATATTCACCCCTAATCAACTTTAGAAACTTCTTACCTAATACTGTCAAAATTGGCCTTCTGCAAATTTAGAACTGTACCTTTTAGATCTGGTCTATCCTTTTCCATCACTATTTTTAAAGCTAGTAGAATTATGATAACTGGCCCAAATGTGTTCCCCCAATCACACCTCAGTTACCTGCTGTACTTTATTTCCCACAAGTAGGTCAAGTTTTGCTCCTTCTCTAGTAGGTACATCCATGTACTGAATCAGAAAATTTTCTTGTATAGACTTAACAAATTTCTCTCAGTTCAAGCCCTTAATGCTATGGCAGTCCCAAGTCTATGTTTAGAAGTTAAATCCCCTATCATTACTACCCTATTATTCTTACAGATAACTGAAATCTGCTTTCAAGTTTGTTTCTGAATTTCCCTCTGACTACTGTGGGGTGGGGTGGGAGGAGTCGGGGGGGGGGGGGGGGGGAGGAATGTGGGATGGGGTGGGAGGGGGTCTGTAGTACAAACCCAGTAAAGTGATTATCCCTTTCTTATTAGTTCCACCCAAAAAACTTCCCTGGATGTACTCCCAGGATTATTCTCCCTCTGTATAGCCACTGAATCTAGCTAGGGCATTTTTAAACCCAAATGACATGACTCAACACTGATGTAACCTATTTGCTGTAGCAAAAATTGATATATCTCTTTAGCTCTTGGTGTGATTGGTACTTACCATTCTCTTCTACAGTTAGAGCATCATTAAACACCTTTAATAGGTCAATCTTGGAAAGAAATCAGACATGGCTAGCCTTGGTCAATACATTCTTCTAACTGAGGACTTGGGAATGGATCTCTTTTCATGCTGCTTTTACTTTTCTGTAGTCTATGCAGAATTTATTCGTCCAATTTAGGAACTAATGCCACCACGAAACTCCAGCTGCTTTGGTTCGGTTCAACCAAGTGATTTTGTAACATGTATTGAATCTCAGTTTTCACCTGAATTTCTTTTCTGTGCTTAAACAATAAGAATGTTGTTTGATTAGTACTAATTCCCCTATATCTACATCATACGTGGTTAACATTGTACATCTTGAATTACTTATGAGATTTCCTTGAAGTTGCTGGGTCACTTGACTAGACCATCTCATTGTCCTTCCTCTAATTACAGGAATTTGGTGTCCAGTTGCCCTCGTATTTCAGTATTGGTTAATTGGATAAGAGGAGCTTCACTTTGTGAATTGTCTCCCTGTCCTTCTGCCTCACATTCACTCTGTCATCCTCCACTATACTTATTACCTGACATACTTGTTCTTTTTTTATCTTCCTTTCTGCAATGATAATGATTTAATACATCTATGTGACCTAATTGATTCTTCTTCCTGTGATCTGGGTTATCTCCTAGATACATCACTTTACTAAATTACTAATTAGCCCTGTGGATCACTGACTCACTTTTGAGAGGTTCATTTTGTAAAGGTACACGGAAACATCTCCTGTTTGAAATGTTTTATATTTGATTGCCCACTCTTTCATCTTCGCTTGTGATGTTTTCAAATGCTTCTGCATTACTTTGCATGCTCGTTTGTGTCTCTATTGAAACATTGATTTCTATTCCAATATTGAGGTTTCGTCTTTAGTCTTAAAAACTGAGAAAGGACATGAAGGGAAAGTGTAGAATTAAAGAAACGAAATAACATCAGAAATAAAGCATCAAATTTACAAAAGTAAAACTTATCAGGTAAAATAGCTTAAATAAAGGTTTCAAGCTTTGTTGGGAAAAGCAGCAAGTCCAGCTCTGAGCAAAAATAAGCTTAGTCAGCTGTGAAACTGATGATTAGTTATTAAGGAGGGACAAAAACTGCAGTGGAAAGGAACAAACTAACAGATCACTTCAAACTTAAAATACGTACGAGAAAAGACCAGAGGGGTTTAGATAAAGAATTTATTGACCGTCCATGTGAGGTGGAAAATAATAACGAATGGGGTTAAGATATGAAAGACAGTCAGTAATCAGGTTTAGATAAGGATTTGAGTTGGTGGGCACGTAACCAAACTTTACGGGATACCAGCAATTAATACCATCACCCGAAGCAATACGATCAGTCACAAGGGCAGTTTTCGTTATTGCTACCCTAGACCACAAAATCAGCAATATGATTAAACAGTCACAGTGAATAAAAGACTAACATAAGTTTATCATAAACACAGCAGGAATGTGGTGAGGACATCATGTTCAGCAGATGTTTGATTGATATGTTGATTAGGTAAAAACTGTATAAATACTGAAGATTGTGAGTACCACTTTGGAGTAGTCTGAGGGGGGACTAGGGACTAGCTACTCTGCTGAGGTTTTAGAACCTCTACTTAGATTAGGACTTGGTGTCTTGTTACTCTGTAACTGTGATACTGTATTAAACAGTGATTGTTTAAATAAATGTACTAAACCTTTAATGGACTGCTTCTAAGAATTCTATTCCAGGCAATTGAATAATCTCGGGGAAAGAACCAGGGAAGGTTGGGTAGACTCTGGTAGGGAGTTCTCCCTTACCCACAGAAGCTCTTGGGAAGACTTCGATAAAATCTTTCCTGGATCAATTTGGATGAGCCTCTTATGACGACAGAACAATTCGAGTAGACTAACCACAGTAGATTAGTTTAAGGAATAATAGTAGTTGAGCTAATAACAAATAATTCCATCCTTTGTTCCAGTCTTGTGGATGTTCTTAATCGTTGTCCTAAGAGTCTGATGGTATCTCTCCAAAGCTCCCCTGTACTTGGAGATGATAGATGGTGGACTTCAGTAGTTTTGTGCCCAAATTATTTATTGTGGCCTGAAAAATTTTAGACATAGGGTTGGAACCTTGTGTCCAACTGTATAACTGTTGGTAGTCCATAAAAAGTAAAAACAAATGAACTTTTTCACTACAATGTTTGCTGAAATTGTTTTTAAAGAAATGGCTTCTGGATATTGGGTTGCCATATCATTATTGTAAAGATATACTTGTGTCCACTTTTATTTTCAGTAATAATCCTACACAGTCTACTGACACTGTACTGAATGGCTTTTCAGAAATTGCTATGGATATTAAAAGTTTGAATATTAAAATCTGATTAAATTTTGACATTTCCTCAATACCCAATGTGGAAGGCAAATTTTACAGAACCTGCTCTCTCCTTACGAAATTTCAACCATGAAAAATGCCATTTATCAATGCTTGAGTCTTGCCTGAGGAATTTCATGTGCTCCTCACAATGTCTGTTTAGGCAGTTCCGTGATCTGATGAACAACTGTCCATTCCTCGTCTGCAGCAATGTCTCTATCTTCTCATCAGAAATCCAATTTTAATATAATAACACTCTAGAATCCCTTTAGCCTCAGCTTTTAGGGATGGTCAATTAATGCTGGCCAGCTAGTGACGCACACATCCCATGAATGATGTTTTAAAAAGCTTCAGTACGAGCTGATTGTGTTAGCTTAACATCAGATCTGCTTCTGAAGCTCATTTAAAGAAGACATGATCAAATCTTCTGTTGAATTATCCCCATACCTAAAGAAAATTTTGGCTACCGTAATATTTGCTTGTGGTATTACTTTGACATTGGTGATGGATTTTATTTCATCATTGCTCTGGTCAATATCCTGTTCTTGAACTGTTTTGTCTCTTTAACTTTACTCCAACTTTCTGTGATTAAAGGTGAAACAACAACTTTCACTTTGGTCACAAGTAATTCTTAATAGCTTCTTCTCTCACTGTCTGAGAGGTGGCATGGTGGCTCAGAGGTTAGCACTGCTGCCTCCCAGTGCCATGGACCTGGTTCGATTCCAGCCTCGGGCGACTGTGAGGAGTTTGCACATTCTTTGCATCTGTCTGGGTTTCCTCCCACAGTCCAAAGATGTGCAAGTTTGGTGAATTGGCCATGCTAAATTGCCTGTAGTGTTCACGGATGTATAGGTTAGGTGCATTAGTCAGGGGTAAATATAGAATAATGGGGTAGGGGAATGGGTCTGGTGGATTACTCTTTGGATGGTCGGTGTGGACCTGTTGGTCTGTAGGGCCTGTTTCCACACTATAGATGTTTTATGATTCAATGAAAGCACACCCTTAGTGTACTTTACGCAAAATAACGGGTATATATGTGCTTCACTTAACCCATTTATTAAAGCTTTTGATTTCAATGCACTCCCTGAAAGAAAAACCAAGTCATTCTCCAACAGCAGTGTTTGCGTGGCTTCTCTTTCTATTATTATGACTTAAGCTGTATCATTTGAAGAGAGCGTGGTTACCTTTTTTGTTGACAAAAATCAATTTTATCTCTCATTTACTTTATTCACCTCTCTTGCATTCACAACAGCATTTATCTTTGATCTGGTTGTTGTAATTAAAGCTGCAGTTTGATCAGAGGTATTTTCCTTTTGAGTTCTGTTGTTGCAATCTCTCTTACAAACTTTAGTAAGCGCTGTGATCTTTCCTAGCAACTTCCAACATTTATGACAATGGAAACCCTTAGACCTACAACTGTCATTTCTAGCTTCAGTATCATCCTTTCTGGACTGAGGAGGGCATTGCCAGCTGCCCCTCCTTTACCCTGGCCATTTGCCTACCTTTCAGTCTCTCACCTTCTACCCTTTTCAGGTATTTGGGGGTGATGGGAACGCCGTTTAGTTTTATATATCAGCTCTTGATCATCAGCTATTCCCGCTACCTTAAGGTCTTCAACATAGTTTCAAATTATAAAAGGTAGGGAGTTTTAAATTGTTCTAGGAGAATGATCTATCTAAGAATGATCTATACATGGTGTTTACTTGCTTGTATCTATTGGCCAAAATTACTTTGCAATTACCTTTCAAATTTAAGGTAGGTTTTCCCAGGTTGTCCTTACATTTCAACTAACTCATATGCACCAAGAAAGCCTTTGGTTAATAACATCAAAATGCACAGAAACCTCCTCTGACACTGATACATAAATTTCATGTTCCATACCTGTCAAACTGCTTGGCATAGTTAGTGTCATTTTTCCTTCAGCCATTTCATTAGTTTTGCTATATTTTCAAACATCAAGAGTGCCCATATAAATTTAACCATTTCTTTACTGGATATTAGATATGGTTTAGACGTTCCTCAGTGAACAGTTCTTCTGCAAATGAACCCTCTGTTTTTTAAGTTGCAGTAATCTAAATCAGCATTCTTTTCTGTTTTCCTTTCCTGTTCACTTTACTTTTTCAGTTCAAGTTCTATCTTTGCAAACTCTCTCTCTGAAATTCAATGCATAATTCACCGCCTTTGCTAACAACTCAGTGCTTGGAATACAAGTCAGTTCTGCTCTTGTGCGTGTTTCTTCAATGCCATTGAAGAAATTAGACCATTATTTGTAGAACTCAAACTTTCCTTATCTATATTGGCTATAATGCAATTCTGGTTCCATATTTTCTTGTAACACAAGATTCAGAAGTATCACGTTATATCAGAACTGACTGTACCTGGTCTTTCTTGTCTTTCCAACATACCCATGTTGTGGTATTATTTTAATTATCTCAATTCTTAGCTTTTGCAAGAAGCTTTACATGTCACTCATTTGTCAATTCTTGGCCTTAGCCTTTATTAAATCTTTGGAAACAGTCATATTTATTTCCACAATCTGCAGGATTTAGCTGCTTCCAAGGCCATCTTATTTTCCAGTTTGAGAACCTGCCCTTTTAACATTTACAAATCAATCTTACTCCACATCTAACCTCACATTGCCTAGTTCAAAGATCTGGATGAGCCACCAAACTCTTGTCTTGACCCTAGTGCACTGGAATTCAAGTCCTTTTATTTCACAAGTTGCCACTGGTGAGATATTTGACCAATTTTATCCCTCAATTGGTTAATGCCTGACAGCGACCACTACCTACAATAAGAGAAACCTACACCAGATTTAATAAATGAACAATAAAACAAAAATACTAATTTATTCTTTATCCTTTAATATTTGGCAAAACCGTTTTAAAATTATTAATATATAAGTTTAGACGTTCCTCTTTTAAATTCAAACACGTGCATATTTATCCACACATAAGGCCAATGAGACAAATGTTTTTTTCAGAATATTGTGGGTAAAAATGTTTACGCAAGAAGGCACAAAATCTGTAGATCAGAGTCCAAGCCAAAAGTGAGTTGACTTTCTCACGGTTATCTGCTTTTTGATGATATTATGTTGTCATCAATTAGTGGCCAGTCATTTGCACCTGGCCACTGGTGTGCTGCAGTCCAAAGGGAGGCCCGGTACAGACATCTCGCATAATCTGTCCCAGAAGTGAAACATAGCACACTTTCCTCATTCCTGAAGAAGGGCTCATGCCCGAAACGTCGATTCTCCTGCTCCTTGGATGCTGCCTGATCTGCGCTTTTCCAGCAACACATTTTCAGCTCCACACTCTATATTCGCCAGATTCAAAGGACTGTGATCAATGAACAGGTCAAACACCAATAGTTTATATTTAGAAATTGAACACAGGCAGAAAAATAAGCACTTCACAGGTTTACGGCATTAAGGTTGTTGTGAAGAATGCCATGCAGACAAATTCTAAATACACCTAATGCCATCACCAGTAATAACACAGCATAAGATAGATTTTGCTCAACAGTTTTCACATTATATCATCCAACCATAACCAAATATGAGACCTTTTTACTTACATTATCCTTTCATCAGAATGACTCAGTGTTGATTTATTCACTTCGTAATTAAGTACTTTTGAGTTCAAACCCCAAACTCTATTTTAGTACCAAGGAGTGCCGTATGGTTGGAGGTGTCATCTCTTAGATGAAAGTTAAAATCAGATCACTTCTGCCTTTTCAGATGATCAGAAATGCTTCAGGAAGCATTCCCTGGTATCCTGGCCAATATTTAGTTCTCAGCTGACACTAGGCCATCTGGTCTTCTGCCTTGTGGCTTTTTGTCATGGCTTCCTATGTCAAAATTGGCTGCTTCTACTTGAATGTTCTAACAGTGATAATGCTGCAAGTACGTGGTTAACTGTTTAGCACTTTTAAATAAAGTTTTGCATTTCTGTAAAGCTGTTCATGGCCTCAGGTTATGTCAAAGGTGTTCCATTTATAATGTACCCAATCTAAAGTAGTTCCAAGCATTTCATTTGTTGTGAATTTAAAAGTCAGTTTGTGAAACAGCAGAATGTGATGGCCAATTTACTCACAGTAGGTTGAACAAACAGTGGTGAGTTGAACCACCAAAAATCTGTTTTTAGTGACAATTGAGGAAAGTCACTGTATTGTAAATCCTATCTACTATCTTTGTATGATTTCCTTAAATCCTCACTATTAAGTTCAACTGCCAGAACAGCTAGATGGGACTACAATTTAGTATTTAATTCAAATAAGAACACTTTCTCACAGTGCTTCCTTAATATCGTATTGGAATTGTAGCTTAAATGTAATGAAATGATAGAATATTCAAAGAAGGGAAACATGGTGAATGTGATGAATTTAAATTCAATAAACAAAATTTGAAATTGAAAGCTCGGGTCAATCTGATGGCTGCTGTCATCCATTGTTGTAAAACCTCATCTGTCACTAACGCCCTTTAGTAAAGGAATTCCACTGTCCTGACCTGGTCTGGCTGAGATGTGACTCCAGCCTACAATAACATAATTGACTTTTAACTGCCCTCTGAAATTGTGAAAAAAAAATGCAAAGTGCAGTGTTATTGGGAATAAGCATGAATAGAGGGACAGCTGAAGAGATATGGTCTGATTTTATATTTTTTATATATATATATATAAAAAAATATACACCAGAGTATAAATTATAATATGCAGCAAGGTCATATCAATCTGATTTTATACTCCAGGTTATCCTCAATATGTTGAAATGTTAATAACATATTACTCATACTCAGAATCTTACAGAAAGATTTGGCTTGAGGATCATAGGATGATGAGATGGGAAAAGAAAAATTGACCAATTCCAAAGAGTCTTCCGTAAAATGGACGACAACCTTTCTCGGATTCTCAGCTGTAGGGACACAGTATCTTGAATGGAATTGAGTCAAGCCGAAGGCATAGTGTGTGTTTGATCTCTGTTGAGTTATCCGATTTCAGGAATTGTAGAAAAGTGATCTACATAACCGTTTCAGTTCAAGTTTCTGTTCTCAAATAGCAATCAAACGCTGCCACCACCACCCACCCACCTGACCCCACCCCAAACACCACTACCTTTGTGCTTTAGGATGTATGTGGCAAAGGCACAATTGATTTCTGATGTGAAGGACTGTCTCAAATCCAAATAGTTTTTAAACTCCATTGGAGGAAGAATGCCCAGTGGCACAAAAATGTTGAAACATTTCAGAGGCTCAATGAGACATTTCATCATAAGGATAATGCAAGAAATTTTGGGGAGACCTAGAAATGTACGGACAGAGGGTCGACTATCGTTTAAAACGGGAAAGTGGGAGGAAAAAGTCATTGGAGAAACTGGAACTGTACAGTCATGTAAAACCCACTACATTTGTGTTGGAGGACGCAGGATTTATTAAATGAATATTGGAACTTGCGTGCGTGTTCATTATATAAACAGAAATGTGTCTGGTGTAGGCAATGCAGGGAATTTATTAGAATTGACTGTAACATTAGTGAATTATTTACAGCTGACATCAGCTCCGAGAAAGTGAAGAGGCATCTTGATGAAATGCAAGCAGTTTGTCAGTGGAACGTGGTCAATACCCAGGCGGGGTGTAAGTGGGGTTGAATTAACTGTATACTGTATGTCACTCAGTCAGTCTCGGTATTTTAAACTTAGAGCAAATGTAAGGGATCAAAATTATTTCTAAACTGTGGTCAGTCACTGATAAAATGTAATTTATTGCTGAATATCAGGAGTGATTGATCAAATACTTGGCTGACATTGTACCACTGAAAAAACATGTCCTCTATGAACAACCTTGTTGGCCACATTGCTGGAAAATCCTACTCATCTCTTAGCAAGTGATCACTGAACACCTCCATAAACTGAGGGATATGCAGCTGTAGCAGTTGCCACTTGATGTTTATCTCGAGCTCTCTGCAACACCAGCAACCTCTGCTTCTGTTCATTCAATAGCCACTTGACTTGACACAACCATTCAGTTTACATTCTGGCTTCAGAAGTAGATTTCTGTGAACCACAGCTAAAAGAAAATGCAGCTCAGCAGCTCTTCCCCCCCCCCCCCCCCCCCGACCCCAACCACCACCACCACCCCCCACCCCAGAGGATTTTGCAGCCAACAAAATACTTTTAAATGTAATCACTGTTGTAATTTCAGTAATGCGTCAACCACCTTGTTTACCACAAGCACCCACAAACAGCAGTAAAGGAATCTTGGTTGAGGACTAATTGTTGGCAAGGAAACCTCTCCTGCTGTTCTTTAAATAGGATCATGCAGTGTTTGATTGAGAAGAAAAAAACTTCAGTTTAATGATTCATGTGAAAGACGGTATCAGCAATAATGCAGCACTTTCTCAGTACTGTACTGGAGTATCAACTTCGATCAGTATTTCCAAAACCTTTGCCGCGTGTGACCCCATTTTAAATTCCCAGTGTTTATATGACCCTGGAGTGGACATTTGGTGAGTATGGGAGTGTGTACTGGGTGTGTGGACTTCAGCTGCTGAGGTTGAACATTGTGGAACGTGTTGGGGTTTCTTTTTAAAAAAGGACTATCTTTTGACAGGTTTTTTTTGTAGCAGCAGTCAGGCCTCAATGATTTGTCCATTAGACCAGACCCACGATTATGGGGAAAAAACTCAAGATTTAAAAGAGCTTCTCAGTTGTTAGCAATCAGTTCAGGCTCCACAGTAGCTGTTGCTGTCTCAAAGTTCTTGCTCACAAAACCCAATAATGTGACTGCACAGGGAGCAGTGACCCCCTGTTTCCTGGCCTAGATCTTGTGCTGAAGTCTGTTCAGTGGGTCCTGAAATCATGATTTTCTAACACAGGACTCAGAACATTACCCACTGAGCCACAATTGACACCAGTTGTAATATTCACACAGTACCACAAAGATGGGTTGATTCTTATTGTGCCTCCACAAAATCCACATCTCCCTCTATCTTGGCCTATTAATAGAACTGTCACCCCTTAGTCAGTTAATGTGAGTTCAGTTACTGCTCAAAAGACCGGAGCAAATATCTCGGCCAGTGCAGTTCTGAAATAGTACTGCCCTGTCAAAGATGTTGCATGAGATGTTAGGTTGAAACCCCAAAAGGACAGGGTAGGGCTATTTTATTCTGAAATGACTGAATATGTTTAATTCAATCATTCAGCAACTAATTTCTGGAGTTATATCCTGAAGTTTCATCTGATTAGTATTTACTGCATTACTTGAAGTTAAATATTGTTTTAGAAGTGTTGCCAGTATTTTATGGGATGCATTTCCAGAAAACTGCAAATCAGAGGCCACCATCAGGGTTGGTAATACTTTCTCAGCCTCAACTCAGTGATAATATTTTTCGCTCTGAATCAGAAACTCCTAGGTTCAAGCCTTAATCCAGAGACTTTAGCTATATAGTTTGGGTTTGACACTTTGTTGCAATATTGAGGGAGTAGTGCACTGTTGCAGTGGGTTAATTCAAACAGGACCCCATCTTAGGTGAACATTAAAGGTCCAAACAACAATTTTGAAGAAAAACGGGGTTCTTCTAGTGGCCTGACCAATATTTATCTTGATGTAAGTTTGCTCGCTGAGCTAGAAGGTTGGTTTTCAGACGTTTGTCACCATACTTGGTAACATCATCAGTGAGACTCCAGTGAAGCGCCGGTGTTATGGGTCCCACTTTCTATTTATATGTTTAGGTTTCCTTGGGTTGATGATGTCATTTCCTGTTCTTTTCCTCAGAGGATGGTAGATAGAGTTCAAATCGATGTCCTTCTTGATAGAGGTCTGGTTGGAATGCCATGCTTCTAGGAAATCTTGTGTACGTCTCTGTCATTTACAAAATACTTTGCAAGGACTGTACATTGGACAAACAGGCAGAAAACTAGCCACAACGATTCATGAACATCAACTAGCTACACAAAGCCATAATTCATTATCACTCATATCCTTACATATAGATGAGGAAGGACACGACTTTAACTGGGACAATACATCCATCTTGGGACCAGCCAAACTGAGACATGGATGAGAATTCCTAGAAGCATGGCATTCCAACTGGAACTCTATCAACAAACACATCAATTTGGACCCCGTTTACCATCCTTTGAGGAAAAGAACAGGAAATGACATCACCAACACAGGAAAAGACATCACCAACCCAAGGAAACCTAACCAATAAATAAAAAGTAGGATATAACACCAGCGCTTCACCAGAGGCTCACTGATGATGTTACTGAGTATGGTAACGAAACGTCTGAAAATCAACCTTCCAGGTCAGCAAGCAAACTTACATCCAGAAACTCAACTTCAAATCTTCTGAAAACTCACCAAGATTTATCTCTTAGTCAAGACTGAATAGCAGAGATCATCTAGTAATCTATCTCAAGGCTCATTTGGAAACTTGTGGTGCACAATTTGGCTACCACATTTCCTGTTTGGCAACAGCATCTATGCTTCAGAAGTATTTGGGGTCACCTGAAATTGTGTATAACTCTGTATAAATGAAAGTTCTTTTTAATCATATTCGAGTCAGCCCAGGATGTACAGGAGAACCAAAACTGACAATCTGCCCCGGTGAGTCTGGTCAGGGAGATTAAATGAGAAGAAAAAAGTTGGAGCTGAGAAATAACTTATACAGGATTCTGCAGAAACCTACTGTCAAAGCATTTTCTGCTGCTGTGCTAAGTTGCAATTCGCTAAGTCAGAATGGGCCCTCCTGTGGTGCAGTGGTAGTGTCCTTATCACTGGACCAGGAGGTCCAGTTTCGAGTCTCAAGATGTGTAATAACATCTCTAAGCAGGTCATTAGAAAAATAAGCTAAAATAACAAAAAATGAGTGAATGTTCACTAACAGATAGGATTGCCTACCATGCAGAATTGCCTTGGAGACTTTGGGAATTAAAGATTATTCTTCATGACATGACTGTGGGCAACCTGGGAGAAATGTCCTTACAGCCTATTTTAAAAATGAAATCATCTTCATTGAACACTTGTGTCAATAAAATTGTGTCCACAGTAAACATCTATTACAGGCAGGAAAACAAGTGATTGAAAGTGGGCAGTTAAGTAATGAAGTTTCTATGAACAGGTTTGAATAAAGTTGATAACCCTCCATACTAATGACTTCGATACTTAGACTAATAACCCTGAGGTTAAGGATTAAGATTCCCTCATGACAAGTTCTGCGGTTGAATTTGACATGTGAATACCTGAAGCAATGGCCATGTTACCCTAACTTGGTCATTTCCTGTGAGTTCCAGCATCTCAGCATCAAAATATTTTGTTCTGTTCAGAGATGTTTGGCCTAGTTCTTTGTTTCATACAACATTGAAAGTAATTTTATAATTGTTTGCTGTCTCAAAGTTCATAAGAGGGAAACGGTCCTGATTTAGGCCACTGATTTACTGTCAGTGTGAAGGTTTTCAGCTTTCTTTCTGTGTTAAACTTATATGGTGTAAATCAGATGCTAATGTAAAAGCTGACATCAAATCAAAGTGCTAACAATTGATCCTATCCACTTATGAGTTACTTACTTGTGTAAATAAGAGGGCACAAATCTGATTCTGCCACTGTCTTATGACAGAATAATATTAACCCATTTGCAATACTTTTCCCCTTATTCCATATGAGTCTTGAAGTGGAAAGCACATACACAGTTAAAGGATTTCTGAAAAGCGAAAAGTTTGCTATGTCTTCTGTGCATACTTAGCATTGGCCTGTAATATTTGTTGGAGAGGTTGGACGTCTTAGTTCTGTTGATTTAGTTTCAGTCACTGAAACAGTTTCTGGGACATTACGTTGTTGTGGTTCTGCTCGCCGAGCTGGAAGTTTTTGCTGCAAACGTTTCGTTCCCTGGCTAGGGAACATCATCAGTGCTGTTAGAGCCTCGTGTGAAGCGCTGCTTTGATGTTTCTTCCGGTATTTATAGTGGTTTGTTCTTACCGTTTGTTCTTGTCAGACACCATATACAAACCACTACAGCCGAAACTGACACCCGGAAACGGCAAGAACATCCATCAACAGACGCATCGACCTGGACCCCACATACAAATCACTGCAGCTGAAACTGACACCCGGAAGCGGCAAGAACAAACCACTATAAATACCGGAAGAAACATCAAAGCAGCGCTTCACACAAGGCTCCAACAGCACCGATGATGTTCCCTAGCCAGGGAACGAAACATTTGCAGCAAAAACTTCCAGCTCGGCGAGCAGAACCACAACAACGGATACCCGAGCTACAAATCTTCAATCAGATTTTAAACATTACGTTGTCATTTAATAGTTTCTGATAATAACATCAGTAACTGAACCTCAAAACAATTTATTCTTCATGGTTTGATATGGTCTCATGACACTTTTCAGAATAAAATTAGTGTTTCCCCAGTGTCTTGGCTATATTTGCCTTTGAGGTAATACCAACAAAACTGACTCATTGATCATTTATCCCACAGCTGTTTGTGGACTTTGTCGAGTGCAGGTCAGGTGCTGAGTTTATGTTTCAAAATACTACAATAAGTTAAGGTACTTTCGAATCTTAAGTCAGGTCCTGACCTGTAGCCAAACCAAATTGAGTTGACACTTCCTGTGGGAATGAGTCTTTCAGTACTTGCTGTAAAATTAGGTTTGACTTACCTTCTAATTTATACTTCACAGGCTTAGCATTAAACAAAGTAAAAATGCTTTGGGTTACAAGTAAACATGTGACACAGTACTGCTGTGCGTCAATGTTGTAGTACCTGCCTCTCTCATCAATAGAAATCAAAAAGACCTTCGATATGAGGAACTCTACCCCAGTCATTCAATATGACCAGTCCTTAAGTAGAAGCCTGAGTATTGCAGTTGATATTATTTGAAATGTAGCTAATGCAAATAGATTACTTTAGTTGTCACAATAACAGCAATGAGAAAGTATATGCCATGGTGTCAATGGACATGAAAGAAGGTGGGGTGGATTGGTTTCAGACCTCCAATTGCCTACAATAAATGTTTAATGTGGAAGTAGGTATTTTGTCCATTCTATGTTGATTCTTTGCCAGGGCATTTCAAAATGAATGTCACTGTCCTACTGATAATACTCTGTAGTCTTGTGCTTTCTTCTAACCCTAAAATTCATCCTACGTATAACTATCTCTGCCTCAACCATTTCCCGTAGTAAAGCATTGCACATTTCAACACTGTGCCAATAAGTTGATGACCACTTTAGTAACCAACTCTCTTACTAGCACAAAGGGTTTTCCCTGTTCAGATTCTCAAAACCTCCACTGGCAAAAATTCCTTCAGCATGACAAACATTGATTCATCAACAAAGTAAAAGTATCCAGGACATTGAACGTTATCCAGGACATTGTATTTGTCTCAAATCTCTCAGCCAGTTTATGACTGTATTCTATATGACTGATTCTGCTAAGCAGACTAGGTTTAATTAACCAATGTGTTCTGAGCTAGCGGGAATGTAACTGACCTTCTCTTCCATACTTGTGGATGTGGAAAACCAGCCAGATTGTCCATCCTGGCATCCTTGCTATCTTAATCCATATGTGCTTGTGTGGATATCTAGATCAGGCTTGGATGTTGTACTGTTCTCCCAGTAACGTGGGTTACATTGTGACAAAACAATATTGCAGTCCATATTCCCAGTGTGTATTTTACTGGTCTTTTATAAAATGTCAATTGTCAACATACTTCACTTTAACATGATGTAGTTCTCATTAACATTGATTTGTGAAAATGCAAGAATAGGATACTAGCACATCAGAGTGTTAAGCAAAAGAGAATAATTTAATGCAGTGTACTATATGTACCAGTTTTACTTAGAAATAAAACATGCTTAGAGAACTGTGCATTGTTCTGTTACTGTAACATAGGACAGAGAGAAGGTGCAATAAAAAAGACATAATGAGGCAACCAGAACTGAGAACTTATAACTATTAGGAAAGGCTGAACAGACTGTTTTCTCTGGAAGAAAACAGGCTGAAAAGTGACCTGAGAGAAGTCTTTAAAGTTGTGAAGAGATTTAGTAAGGGAGACACATTAAGATGTTTCTACCTTTGGGGAAAATCAAAAGAAAGGTGCGTAAATACCTCATGATTACTGTTAAATCCAGTGAAGAATTCAAGAGAAATCTCTTCACCCAGAACCCAACGCCACAAGGAATAACTAAGGTGAAAAGCATTGATGCATTTAAGGGGAAACTGAATGAGTGAGAAAGGAAGAGAATGATACGCTGATGGAGTGAGATGGAGAAGGAGTCAGAGGTAAAATGTGAGAGAACATGCTGCCAATGGACTTTTGGGCTTTTGTGTAATAATATGAATGCTGTGTTTAAACAAAGTACATGATAATGATTGTAGTACCAGTTGCGTCCTAGAAAGGGGTGGTGATACTGCCTAATGACTGGCAAAAAATGACAATAATTGGTCCCAAAAGATTGGCCATTTTGTATGTCAATCATATTTTTCAGTAAGGCTTCAGAAAAACAGATCCTGTGTAAAGGAGGCAAAAAACTTTATGAAAACTGTGCACTCAATATCTCCTTTTCTGTTGGAGGACATACAGAGTGAGTGACATTGAAGTGTGAGCTGAGAACTCTGCCAGAAGTTAATTTCATTGATGTATCCATGTAAAGGATTGAAGGCATATTGGACTATTTTCTTTTTTTAAATGATACTTTCAATTGTTCTTAAAATGGAGCAAACATTTATATCCTTAGTAGCGAAAAGCACATTGGGGATGATAGCATGGTGGCAATCTGGTAGGCAGTATATAAATGTAGCTTCAAAGAACAGTCATATTGAATGCAAAGTATTAACTCCATTTCTCCATCCACAGATGTGGCCAGGTCTACTGGGTTTCTCCAGCCTTTTCAATTTTTTTTATTTCCCATCTCTTGAATCCGCTGTACTTTGCTATTATATAAGTGTAAGTCTTTTTAAGAAACTTTATTGGTCACACTTCTGCATTTCTACATAATAGGCATTTAATTTCATTTTTATTAATTATAGACTGGGAAATGCTATTGGTAGATGACTGCAGAACATACTGACTGTTTAGGAAGGTCAGGTTGGGGATGGACATAGAGGAAATGAATCCCTAGAGTGATTCTTCATCAAAAATAAAGTTTATGAACCTCCAAATCCTTTTGTTCAAGAATTTAATGAAATTAGTCCCTGTCAGATTTTCTCCTCATAAAGCCATGGTGATAGCCCCTGAGAAGTTACTAATGTTATCTCTGCTGCTCTGTTGCATTTTGCTTACTTCAGTAGTAGTATGAAGCTAATTGGTCTTAAATTAACCTAAGTATTCCTAACCCCCTTTTTACTAACATTTATCCCTTTGTTTACTATATTATAGCCTATTTTGTAGATTTTGTAAAGTCTATCTTCTGATGTACTCCCTTCTTTCACCTTCCAATGCAGAGGAGTATGCAGTAATGTGGAGATAGCAAAACTAATTATTCCTTGATTGAAGTTGTCTCTTTGCAGCCACATGCAAATTTTGACTGTCTTCCAATCTGCTGTTAAAAATCATTCCTCAAATACCAATTTTTTTCTCATCCTCACATCCCTTCTGATTTCCATTTTTGGCTCTTGTCTGCTTTTGTTGATTTTTTGGATTTATGTTTGGCTTTATCAATTTTTGCTAATCGCCTGAATCACTTTTAAAGCTGTAGCTGGAGTTGTGACCTTTTCATTTCTCCTGGTCAAAAAGCATTACTTTGTACATTGTACATCTTCTCTCATTACTTGTCTGGAGCTGTCTCCCAATATTATCATGTAGTTACCTAACTGGGCTTCTCTTCATCCTGCTGAAATTTGATTGAATAGGCTTGTTTTGATCTCACAGTTTCGCCCTTCTGAATTTTGTGTTGACTTGTCCTCTTAATTTTTAAAACTGTTTCTCCTGACATTTATGTTCAGTGCTTCACTGAACAATTTACAGAGGGGATCTTTGGGGTCCCATTATCCCGTTGAACATCTTAATTCACTCAGCTCAAAAGTATTTTGTTTGTGAAGAAAGCCACACTCCTCTCCTCCTCCCTGTCATTCTCAAACTTTGCTGATAACTAAAATACTGTTACTCGCCTATCTAACATTTGAAGGATAATAGCAGCCTTTTAAAACATGTTTGAGATTCCAAAGTTGTGGATTGCCTGATTTTATATCAGTTGCAGTGTCCTGGGATATTATTTCAAATCCAACCATGCCAACTGATTACATTTAGTTTCCATTTGTAAATTGATTAATTGAAATCTGGAACATAAAGCTGGTCTCAATGATAGCAACCATGAGAGCCTTTGCTAGCTGCAAAAACAATCATAGAGTTTTTGAATTCATGTGTCGCTGGACATCGGAGTTCATCTGGGAAAATTAACAAACAGTGAATTTCACAACTAATCTTGGAGGAACCGGTTTGGGTGAAGTTCACAACACAGAATCAGATAAGTTAATTTTGTTTTAAGTCTGTCCAAGAGAAAGGCTGTATTAGTGAGTATAGTGGGTTCTTTCTTGATTATATGTTTTTGGAGATAAGTATCTTGATTAAACTTAAAATATAAGCCATAGCTATTAATTTAACTTGGTACAGTGTTTGTAGAGGAATAAGACGAGGTCATGTTGTGGCTGTACAGGTCATTGGTTAGGCCACTGTTGGAATATTGTGTGCAATTTTGGTCTCCTTCCTATCAGAAAGATGTTGTGAAACTTGAAAGGGTTCAGAAAAGATTTACAAGGATGTTGCCAGGGTTGGAGGATTTGAGCTATAGGGAGAGGCTGAATAGGCTGGGACTGTTTTCCCTGGTGCTTTGGAGGTTGAGGGGTGACCTTATAGAGGTTTACAAAATTATGAGGGGCATGGATAGGATAAATAGACAAAATCTTTTCCCTGGGATCAGGGTGTCCAGAACTAGAGGGCATAGGTTTAGGGTGAGAGGGGAAAGATATAAAAGAGACCTAAGGGGCAACATTTTCACGCAGAGGCTACATGTATGGAATGAGCTGCCAGAGGATGTGGTGGAGGCTGGTATAATTGCAACATTTAAGAGGCATTTGAATGGGTATATGAATAGCAAGGGTTTGGAGGGATATGGGCCGGGTGCTGGCAGGTGGGACTAGATTGGGTTAGGATATCTGGCTACATAGTCAGGTTGGACCAAAGGGTCTGTTTCCATGCTGTACATCTCTATGACTCTATGAGCGATAACTAGTTCCATAATAGTTTATGAATAGAAACCTGCTGTCCTCACCTGATCTACATGTGATTTCAGACCCATATCTGAAACAATGCAATTGACTCTTAACTGTCCTCTGAAATTTGGCTGAGAAAGTGACACAGTTCAAGGGCAATTAGGGATGACCAGCAAATGCTGGCCTTAGCAGCAATGCTTGCGCCCATGAAAGAATGAAGTTAACTTATGTATTTTGCCGTAGCTCTACGAATTATTAATAAGGGTACAAGCAATTTTTTGTTTAGCATTTAATCTGTTTCCAGTAGTTATTCCTTTAATTAACTGAGTATTGGTATTTTCTAATCAACTTGTTCAGACATGTTATTCACAAGCCTCTGGAACAGGTGGGACTTGCGCCTGGGCCTCCTGTCTCGGTGGTAGGGTCACAGCCACTGTGCCAGTAGAGCCCTGGATCTAAGTATAAGCAGGTAGAAGTTATCAGCAGCAGGTGGGTTAGCACAGTTACATATTACAATCACCAACATTATAAGTTGGATCCCCATCACAGTCACCTTACATTGGGTGGGTCAACTACTTTTATATTGGCAACTAATTTGGCAGATTCAATTTCACTTTTGCAGGGTGCTTTCTTTCATCAAGTTGGCTCAGTGGTTAGCACTGTTGCCTCACAGTGACCCAGGTTCAATTCCCACCTCAGGCGACTGTCTGTGTGGAGTTTGCACATTCTCCCCGTGTTTGCGTGGGTTTCCTCCTACTCCAGTTTCTTCCCACAATCCAAAGATGTGCACATTAGGTGAATTGGCCATGCTAAATTGCCCATTGTGTTAGGTACATTAGTCAGGGGTAAATGTAGGGGAGTAGGTTTGGGTGGGTTGCTCTTCAGAGGATCGGTGTGAACATGTTGGGCCAAAGGGCCTGTTTCCATACTTTAGGGAATCTAATCTATATTAACCTATACGTATACCAAATCAGCAATTAGTTGTTGTGATTTCCTGTGAAGAAAAAGGAAGAACCTTGGGTAAAAGTAAAATCCACAGATGCTGCCAGATCTGTTGAGTTTCTCCAAAATGTTCTCTTTTATTACAGTGTTTATGTAGTCCCTTTCCCAATCTGAAGATATTCCAGAGCTTTATAGCCAATCATGTACTTTTGAAATGTAGTTACCATTGTAATGTCACAAAGTCCTGTGGTGAGGACCAGACCTTAGTGGTTCTGGTTACTTAATCACTATTAGCCAATACAGAAGGGAAATTCCCATAAGTTCTTTCTTTCCTTCATCTATTATATCCATCTGAGAGGGCAGACAAGGCTGCACTTAACATCTCTTCCAAAGACATCATCTCCCAAGATACATCACTTCCTGACTAATGGACAGTCATCTGGTTTATGTGCTCAACTCTGTGAGTGGGAGTTGAACCCACACTCTTTGCTGTAAGAGAGTTGGCTCTTGCCAGTTTAGCCTGGACTGAGTATACATTCTTTCCAGGGTTAAAGCAGGTAGAAATGATGCGAGTGAAAACATGTTGACTGCTATAGACCTTCTTTTACCTTAGCTCAACATGGTTCTGTTTGTCTTCGAAACTTCCTCTGAAGTACAAACTTGGTTCACATTTTAAACATTTGCCAGTCTGAGTTTTAGTTTACTGTGAAGCCCTTGATGTACAGTTATGATCATATTACTTTCTTTTCTCCTGCACTGTGATAATGAGCTCAATTGTAGCAACTAGGATTTGGATATATTTACATATGATTAGAATTTGGAAGATCTAACCCAGACAATAGTCCAGCTAGAGGAGGCTATATTAGGAGGGCTGACTAAAAGCTTGGTGAAAAAGGTGGGCTTAAAGGACAAAAGGGAGCTGACAGTCCATTGGTGTTTAGACAGATGAATTTGTCAGGACCTGGGACCTCAACCTATGAAAGCATAGCTGTTTATGCTGAAGCCAAGTAAAAGTGTGCAAGAGGATAGAGTCAAGGAAACAGACAGCTGTGTGGAGCATTAAAGAGCTGATGATGATTAATGATACGGCTGATCTGAAACTCTCTGGTTGGTGTTGAATTTTTTTTTAACCTCTCAAGCTATGGTTAAAAAAAAAGAGGATCCATGGACAATTCAGCTATAGGTTCCTCCTCGCAAGAGCGATGGCACAGCAATAATATGCAAATACTTGGCAAGGATTTTCTAATGAGTGCTCACTGGGATCAGATTTTGCTTTGCACAGACGTTGAACTTCTGAGTCTGACCTTGGTGAAAAGCAGAATGAAGCTACCTTCTCTCGGGAGTCTCAGTTCACTGTTAGATCGGGAATTTAAGCTGCATGTAAATTATAGTTGGTGAAAAGTGAAACCTGTTTTTGCAATGTCAGAGCAGTAACTTAAAAGCAAATACCGTAACTCAGTTGAGGCTAGAACTGGTTGCTGATGCAGAACCATAAGTTTTACTGCATGGCGTATATCTCCGGATCTGAGTGTTAATGCTGAATTATTAATAATGCCTCATTGAATAGCTAAAAGCAAATTACTGAAGGTGTCAGAAATCCAAAGTAAGACCTGTAAATGCTGAAAAGGCCAGCAGGTCAGGCAGCATCTCTACAGAGAAAAATAGATTAGATTAGATTAGATGACTTACAGTGTTGGAGACAGGCCCTTCGGCCCAACAAGTCCACACCGACCCTCCAAAGAGCAACCCACCCAGACCCATTCCCCTACATTTACCCCTTCAGCTAACACTACGGGCAATTTAGCCTGGCCGATTCACCTAACCTGCACGTTTTTGGACTGTGGGAGGAAACCAGAGCACCCAGAGGAAACCCACGCAGGCACGGGGAGAATGTGTAAACTCCATACAGTGTTTACTATTATTCAGGTTGAATAATCATCATATCATAATGAAGCCATTAGAATTATAACAGGTTTTAAACAAGTTTTACTTCTTAGGCCATCCCTCAGCATCAAGGGGGACTTGCTTGCATTGCAGTTTGAAGTGTGTCTGAGCTGGCTGATGAGTCCAATTTCCAATCTATGGAAAATATGGGCAGTTTGTACCCAGAGGGTTGGTTTCTTGAGCTGTTCAGAAGTTTGGGCACTTTCTCAATTTACCTGCCCATCACAGTCTCACCGTGTTTGGTGATTCCCAAATAAACCTTCTCCACTTTGGTTGGTCACAAGCCAGGATCTCCCATGTGTCCACAGGGATGTTCAACCTCTTCAGGCATGCTTTGAGGACGTCCAAAAAGTAATTGACTTCCTGGGAGTCCCCTGCCATGATGGAATTCAGAGCAGAATGGTCACTTCAGGGGTCTGGTGAGAGGTACCCAACTAAGATATCCTGCCAATAAATTTGGTTTTGAGTGATTAGCACCTAGCATGTTAGTTTAGCAGAAAATCCTGCTGTTGGTCTGCCTTTTCTGCTGTTTCCTTTGGAGGATCTTGTGAAGGCATCATTGATGGTATTTCTCCAGTGCTTTGATATGCCTGATGTATTTGACTAAATCTCTGAAGCATCTAAACACAGAGATCACTATGACCTGGTTGATAATGACCTAAGTCAAGAGTGTGATGCTGGAAAGCACAGCAGGTCCAGCAGCATCCAAGGAACAGGGTTTGGGTTGGATTTGAGTCATTGGTCCTCAACTACTCTTTTTTTCAATTAGCTGAAGACTAAGCTGACACGTTGGTGGCCATGAAGAATGTTGTCATCTATGTCTTTCTTTATTAAGAGGAGGTTCCCAAAATATGGCAAGTTGTCCATGGATCTCATGGTGGATCTTAAACGATGGGGAGGTAGTGTTGTACTGTGAGAAATTCTCCTTTGAATTTTTTTTTATCTCTGAGGTCCATGCATGACAAGATTTCTGAAAATGGAGGTCAATGCATCAGTATGCAGGGAACCTCAAAGCGAGGCCACACAGCTTAGAGGGAATGCTGTCTGGAAAATAATCTTACTTCTCAGGTTTTTATTCTCAGAAGCTCCGGGGAAGGAATTGACTGTGATCTGGAACTTACTTGATGAGTAAACACACATATAAACGTCATTTGCATTCTGGACTTCATTGACAGCTGTGGGAGTGACTTTGTTTCAACCTACAAGCCTAAACTGAACAGTTTCCTTTCTGCTCTAAAAACACTCTAATGGATAGTATCTTGGATATGAGGTGCAGATTTGTAGGAAATTGGATGGAGAAAAGGGTTGTTGCAATGACACTACTTTGATTGATCATAGTCTTCACTAATGTAGGGTCTTGCACGGCTTGCATGTCATCACAGACTATGCAGAGGATGGTGACAAATTACGAAGCTAAGTTTGAGGAGGATCCTTAAGCCTCTTGGTTGACAGAGTCAGAGGCTTTTCTAAGCTAAAAAAACATCAAGTGCAGCAATCTGTGCTGTTCTTTGCATTGTTCTTGGATTCACAGTGTAGTAAAGATCTTGGCTGTGGTGTATCTCAATGGTGAAGACTGCTCTGAGATTCTGGAAGGAGTCATCGGCCACTGAGATGAGCAATTACAAAGATTCCTTGCAATCCTTTCCAAAACAGAAAGGTGTTTCTGTAGTTATCACAATTGGTCCTTTTCAAATGTAATTTTACAATTTTGGCAGAGTAACCATCTCCTCTAAGGGTATTGTTTTTCAGCTGACAAGTAGCTTTTTCAACTACAGACCAGGATGGCAGTAAGACTTTGCTAGATGGAGTTTTGAGGAACAGAGTTGACAGCATTAAAGATTTAACATGCAGGGAACCTCAAAGTGAGGCCACACAGCTTAGAGGGAGTGCTGTCTGGAAAAGAATCTTTCTTCTCATGTATTTTATTCAATCATGCAAATTATTAGCACCAAAAGAAGGTGATTTGACCCCTCAAACCTGCCCAACCGTTCAAGAAAATTACAGCTAATTTTGAATTGTTTTAAATTTCACATTTTGAACTACCCCAATTTCCTTTTATTACGTTGCCTCACAAGAATCTAACTACCGTCACTATAACAATATTCAATGACCCTATCTTCACCATCTTCTGAGACAGAGAGTTCCAAAGTTGCATCATCTTGAGAGAAAATGAGTCTCATCAAGACTGTTCAGAATTCTGTATACTTCAATCGAGTCACCCCTCACTTTTCAAAAGTCAGGTAGAAACAAACCCCAATCTGTGTCTACTCTTTCCTCATAAGACAACCTGCTCATTCCAGGTATAAATCTATTAAACTTCCTCTGAACCAACTCCAGTGCATTTACATCCTTCTCTAAATAATTAGAACAAAACTGTACATTATGTTCAAGTTGTGGCCTCACAAATGTCTTGCATAACTGAGATGTTAAGGAGCTGGTGTTGGACTGGGGTGGACAAAGTTAAAAATCACACAACACCAGGGTATAGTCCAACAGGTTTATTGGAAGCACTAGCTTTAGGAGTGCGCTCCTTCTTCAGGTGGTTGTAGAGCATAAGATCGTAAGACACAGAATTTATAGCAAAGGATTACAGTGTCATGCAATAGAAATGATATGTTGAACAAACCTAGATTGTTGTTCAGTCTTTCACCTTTTAGAATGGGTTGTAGGTTTCGGTTAATTAATATGTAAATACCAGAGCTTCTTTTAAGTCACCTTCTCAAGATAACTTAAGGTTTTATAACAAAATGTGACATCTCAGCGCAGACAATGCATTAAAGGTGTGAGGTTACAGTCTGGCTGTATCCCAATTTTGAGTCACACTGGTTCTATTTCCAAAGTGGAATTTACAAAATATTACATGTATTGACTGCCTGCAGATTGTGCATTTTTTGAGCAAAATAGAATGTATCTGCAAATATAAGTTTGCAAATACAAATTCACCCATAGACTTAAATGTGTTTGCACATTCATGAAAAAGAGTTAATGTGTGCATGTGAGTGTATGTATGAGAGTGAGTGCACGTGAGAGAGCGTGTTCAGATATCATGCCCTTGCTCCCCTCATCTAAATCATAGAGTCAAAGTAATTGATAAGAATTTGAATTTCATATTTGAATTCTCCTGATTATCTTCTATTACCTTGCTTAACAAGAATCTGTCTATCTTTGGTGTAAAAATATTCAAACTATGACTATGATATTCAATGATGCTGTCATTAATAGAAAGTTGAGGCTATGACAGAGACTAATGCTGTTCTCCACTTTTCACATTTTGCCAAAGACCCATTTATGTAAAATGACGTTTTTGCAGCCTGCCAGCCATTCTTCTGTCCATGATAATATGTTACCCTCCACACCTTGAGCTTTTATACTCCCAATAACCCTTTTCTGTTGCACCTTATCAAATGCCTTCTGTGAATCTGAATACAGTATGTCTTTAGGCTCCTTTTCTCCACAGTGTTCTTTCAAAGGACTCAACAATTGATTGAATATGATTTCCCTTTGATGAAACAATGCTGAGTCTTCCCAATTGCCTTGTGTTTTTCTAAGTGCCCAACTATAGGCTTAATAATTGATTTTCTCACCTTGCCTGAGAGCCTAAGATAAAGAAAATCAGGACCAAGGGACTTGTCAGCACTCTGTTCTATCAGTTTGCTCAATACCACTTCCCCACTGGTTGTAATTTCACCAAGTTCCTCTCCCCCTTTCACCTGCTGATTTACAAATATTACTGGAATGGTTTTGAATCCTGTCCGCTGAAGAGAGAAGCAAACTATTTCTAAATTTCATCTGTCTTATCCTTTTCATCTACTATTTACTACACGTTTTCTTTCCGTAGAGGACAAGCGCAGATTTTAATTTAATCCTTCTTAAATCTCTGTAAAAGAAAAACCATTACCGTCGTGTTTATAGTGAATACCATCATGAAGTGGCACTAAAGAATTTTTTTTTATTCATGGGATGTGGGTGTTGCTAGCTTGGCCAGCACTTATTGCCTGTCCCTAGTTGCCCTTGAGAAGGTGGTGGTGAGCTGCTGTCTTGAACTGCTGCAGTAGACTGACGATGTGTTCAGCTGGGAAATCTGGGATTTTGACCTAACAACAGTGCTCTGTTATGATCCAACATCACAGAGGTGTTGGAAGGAAATGCTGCTGCTCCAAGTGCAAATAATGGAGTGGGGTTGCGGGAGAGAGACACTACCTAGCTCCAAGCAGGCCCACTCCTACAGCTCACAGTGGGAAGTGCGGCAGCTTGATACAACTGGAGAGGTTTGGTCAGCAACTGGAAAGGGCAGGCATTCCTCTTCCCATCTCTGGTGATGATCCCATAGTATACAGAGCATGGTCATGGTATGGTGATGCACAGATGCTTCTTGCAGCTTGTCCAGTTATGGCCAATGAACTCACTGGGCATATAGGTCATTCTGCTATAGTACAAGTTTCATTAAGGTGAATTTGCTGTCACGCGATTGATGAATTGGGACACTGTTTCAAGCACAATCATTTAAAACGTGTGTTGGCTATAACATGATTACATCGCTGAAACTTCAAGCACTGTTACTAAAGCACGATTTCTCTATAATGTGAGGTTGCATCACAACTGTGCCTTTGTAGCACAGCAGCCATAATATATTTTATATGGACATTCTTATTGTATTACATATCTCACTAACTTGCTGTAATTTCTTTTGCCTGATTAATCCTTTCATCGTTCTTTACCAGCTGGAGTGTTTTTTTCTCAGGATGGAAATGTCAAATACGAGGGAGTATAGGTTTAAATTGGAAGGGGGAATATTTAAAGAAATGTGCAAGTTTTTTTATGCAAAAGTGGTAGGTGAGGTCATAGGAACAGATCCAGTAGCAACATTTAAGAGTCATTTAGACAGAAACATGAACAAGTAGGGAAGAAAGGGATACAGACCAAATGCAGATAGATGAGATTACTTTCGAATGGCATCGTGGTTGGCACAGACATGTTGAGCAGAAGAGACTATTCCTGTGCTGTACTGTTTTGTTTTTGCATTCTGACCAGTCATCTGGTCTGCCACTCATCTTGCACAATGGTATGCATTTTCTTAAGTTTGATATTTTGATTAATCTCCTTAGTTAATCGCAGCTGGTGGGTCCTCCTCTTAGAATTTTTCTTTACAGTAGAAATGTACTCGAAGTATTCAGAAATATCTCCTTAAGTAAATAATAAGAGAGTCAGAGATTATTAAGAAAGTTGGTAGGAATATACAGTTGGCCACAAATGGAGAGCACTTTTAAAGGTCAAATGACCTACTGCTGCCCCTGATTTGTATGTTTGCCTTTGTATGACGTGCTGTTAGCAATGCTACATTGAATATTCATGGGTCGGGTAGGGACTCTTAAAAATTGTTATATGGAATGTTTGGGGTGGCATGGTGGCTCAGTGGTTAGCACTGCTGCCTCACAGCGCCAGGGATCCAGGTTCGATTCCAGCTTTGGGTGACTGTCCATGTGGAGTTTACTCATTCTCCCTGTGTGGGTTTCCTCCAGGTACTCCGGTTTCCTCCCACAATTCAAAGATGTGCAGGTTAGATGGATTGGTCATGCTAAATTGCCCGTAGTGTTAGGTGAAGGGGTAAATGTAGGGAAATGGGTCTGGGTGAGTTGCTCTTCGGAGGGTCAGTGTGGACTTGTCGGGCCGAAGGGCCTGCTTCCACACTGTAGGTAATCTAATTTAAGCAGGGTCAGTGTGGAAATTTCTGGGCTGAAGAGCCTGTTTCTACACTGTAGGGATTCTATGTCCATGTTATGTGAGCACTGCTGGCTAGGCCAGCCTCTGTTATTGAACCCTGATTTCCCCTTGAGAAGGTGACGGTAGGCTGCCTTTTTGAACCCCTGTAGTCCAGTGGTATAGGTAGACCCAGGAGGCAAGGAATTCCAACATTTTGATGCATCAACAGTGAAGGAACAGTGATATAGTTCCCAAGTGAGGATGGTATGAAGTTTGAAGGAGGCTTGCAGGTGGGGGCACCTCATTTGCATCTGCTGCCCTTGTCATTTTGACTGATAAATGGATGATTTTCTGCCATGCATTTCATATAATTTACAGACTTCTGCCACTCTGTACATCGGTGGTGCAGGGAGTGAATATTTAAGGTGCTAATCCAAGTGATGCTGAACTATTAGCAATGCTGCATTGACTGTGTCTCTACCTGGGTCTGGGGAGGAGGGAAGATGCTTAACTATCAGCAGTGCTGCATAAGTGTTTCTCTGGGCTGAGGTGATGTTGAAACAGTGCCAAAATGAGTGGCTTCTCTCTCCCTTCCCCCTCCAAGTTGCGGTGTTTTTGAGCAACAGCCTGACCCCCTTCCCCCTTCCATGTCGCTGTGTACGTTGTTCCAGTCACGTAGGCTCTGGGTGCTACTTGGTGTCAGCACTGAGCTGAGACAGCGGCACCTCGCGGCAACACCGGCCGCTGACAAGTCGCTGCTGTCACTCGCTGTTAGAACCGCGATTGTAACATGATGTGAAACCGAAAGCATAGGCGTGCAAGTGAATGCAGTACTTGTTTACAGTAATAATTGCATTGTAGCTACAATTTCTGTCGTGCTTCTATGTTATTAACCGCAATAATATAGCGAGTAAGCGAATATCTTTCTATATTTAACCATGACCTGGATGGTTCGCTTTGAATGGTACATACTGTTTACTGAAGATACCAATGTACATAAAACCTGAGCTGGGTGCTGCTTCATCTTCGCCATGTCGCTGCACACGAGCGTAACTGCGTAACTAAGTTTTAGTTCACCTTTTGTTCTTGAAAATTTTAAGCGCAGACCTAGCACATTCATACCCAGTGTGAGGACTGCAGTGTGTAACTTAAAAGGATATTGATAAGTTGATGCAGTGGCTGAATAAGTTGGTAGACAAAGTTTAGGGTCGATGAGTGTGAGAGATTCAGTACATTTAGTACAAAGAGCTTTGCGGGACACTATGAAACGTGTAAACGTGTATAAATCATTATGGATGGCAGGATAGGTAAAGACAGATAATAAAGTATTCAGTGTTCTCAGCCGATGAACCGAAACCTGCAACCCATTCTAAAAGATGAGAGACTTTACAGCAATCTATATTTTTTCAGTATATCATTTTAATTGCTTTGCGCTCTGATCCTTTGCTATAAATTCTGTCTTATTATCCTGCTCCACTAGTTACATGATGAAGGAGCAATGCTCCGAAAGCTAGTACATCCCAATAAAGCTGTTGGACTATAACCTGGTGTTGTTTGGTTTTTAACTTTGTCCACCCAGTCCAACACCGGCACCTCCATATCTCACCTTCATTAACAGTACAACAATAGGGAGATTGTACTGAACTTGTGTAGGACTTGAGCTGTAGTATTCTATGCTATTTCATTCGACGAAGGATGGGAGCACATTGGAGAGAATGCAGAGGACACTTATGAGAATGGTTCCAGGGATGAAAAACTAGCTAGAAGGGTAAATTGGAGAGTTTGGAATAGTTTTTCTTGGAGAGAAGAAGGCTGAAGAGGTTAATAATGATCTACGACAGAGAGTAAAATGGTCGGCCCATTGACTCTGCACCAGTGAAACACAACCATCTCACTCTTCAAGTCCCATATTGTCCATAGCCTTGTATTCTCTGGCATTGCAAGTCTACATCTAAACACTTGTTAACTGATATGAGGATTTCTGCCTCCACCACCATTATAGGCAACGAGTTGCAGATTCTCACCGTTTTCTGGCTGAAAAGTATTTTGCTAACATTCCCACTAAACCTCCTGCCCCTTACCTTAACTCTATGGTCAATGATCCCTCCACCAAGAGGAAGCATTCTTCCTGTCTATGCCCCTGTACATCTTAATCATGCCCGACCTACTGCCCAGTCTCCTTTGCTCTGAGGAAAACAATGCTAGTCAATCTAATCTGTCTTTGTAAGTGAAATTGTGGTAGGGGAAGTGATGGCCTAGTGTTATTTTCACAGTCGGGAGACCCAGGTTTGAATCCCACCATCGACAGATGGCGAAATTTGAAATCCACAGATATCCTGAACAATCCTGGTTCACTAACGTCCTTAATGGAAGGAAGCTACTGCCATCCTTACTTAGCCATGTTTGACTCCAGACTCCTAGCCAATGGGGTCCTCACCCAATGAATGAATAAAACAAAATATTTGCGCATAACAAGTACTGTCATGACATACCTGGGGTCTTCAGGAATTATACATTATCTCCAGACAACATTACAATGGAGAAGGATCAATTGAGGCAATTATAATTAAAATAATTTTGAAAAGTACAATTATTTGCATGAAAATATAGAACTGGAGAAGGGGGTGATGTCTGTTTAACAGTCGATGATCATCCAATTGAATAAAGAAAAGCATTATTCACTTCTTAATATAAAGTAAAGGTAGAAAGTACTGGACAAAGTCAGGAGGCTTTGCCTTATCTGTGGAGGGAGAAACAGTTGATATTTCAAGTTCAGTGGACTCTTAAACACTTAAGCAGAAAGATGTTGGTTAATGAAAGGGCAAGGGAAGAGGACAAATAAATTTAATATTTAAAAAAAGCCACCAGGATTGGAGGATTTGAGCTATATTAAGAGGCTGAACAGGTGGGGCTGTTTTCCTTATAGAGGGGTGTCCTTATAGAGGTTTACAAAATCATGAGGGGCATGGATAGGATAAATAACCAAAAGTCTTTTCCCTGGGGTAAGGGAGTCCAGACCTAGAAGGCATAGGTTTAGGGTATAGAGGGGAAAGATATAAAAGGGACCGAAGGGGCAACTTTCACGCAGAGGGTGGTACTTGTGTGGAATGAGCTACCAGAGGATGTGGTGAAGGCTGGTACAATTGCAACATTTAAAAGGCATTTGGATGGGTTTATGAATAGGAGGGGTTTGGAGGGATCTGTTTCCATGTTGTGCATCTCTATGACTCTATATAATCCCAGAGTACCATAAGGCTTCTCTCTCATTAGAGAGGGATGAGGTGGTGAGTTTAACCTGAGGGTCACCATACCTATGGAAAGGGATGAGGTTGAGAAGGTGGGACCTTCAAGTTAATCTCAGCCAGTCCAAGAAATGAACCTGTACTTATAGCATCATCCTTTGTTGCAAACCAGCTGTCTGGCCAACTGTGCTAACTGATATAGTGTATTCACTACTCTTCATTGGGGAGACCATCCAGAGATTGGGTGAGTGCTTTGTGGAATGTATTTTAGCCTGCAAACATGATCCGAGTTCCCTATTTGCTTGATGCTCTAATTTGCTATTTTGGACTCTCACTTAAATTTCTATCCTTGACCAGTGAAGCTTAAGGGAAGTTCAAGGAACATTGTCTTATCATTGGATCAGACACCAGGAGAGGGATGCACATGCACTGCTTATTACCAAGGCCTGTAGCTTTAAGCAAGCTCAGATGTCACTACCTCTCACTCAACAGTCTCAATGTACTCATAAATAAGCATGCAGTTGGTCCATCCAGGGACAATATTTCAGCTCACGAGAATCTATTGTGCTGGAGCCAGAACCTAAGCCACCACAACCGTTGGCTCAGACAGCCAAGATACATTCTCGATAATGCAGTCCAGTGCTGGCTGCACCCCCTCCCACGGGCACAGGTTCCTGAACCAGAAGGGGGTTGGCTTTTGCCAGGTCCAGTTGAAAAGAAAAATCCTGCAAGGGGGGTTGGTGGGAGGGGAGAAGGAGGCTGCAAAACGGCTAAGGGACGAAGATGGGATCTGGTGAGAGAAGGAGACTGTAAGAACATTGTGGTGGAGGAGGCTACAAAGAGGCTGGGAGAAAGGGAGGCCCCAATGGGACTGAGTGAAAGGATGAGTGAAAACAGTTTTAAGTCGGCCAATGAAAGAAATATTTGTCTAACCTGGAAAACATGAGAGTGTTGCAGTATTGAATTAAATCTCTACTTTCAGGCTGCAAATGTCCAGGAATTACTATTTGGGAAAACGTTGTGAAAGCTGTTGTCATGAACACTGTGGTACTTGTCTGTTGTAAATCTGATATTGAGATCTGAGATGGGTCGTAGTAGTAGTAATTGCCTAGTTAAAATCTTCCAGTTTTGCGTACTTATGATAGTCTGTGGCAGGTGTATTTAGAGTGATAGGAGAAAGTGAGGACTGCAGATGCTGGAAAAGCCCAGCAGGTCAGGCAGCATCCAAGGAGCAGGAGACTCGACGTTTCGGGCATAAGCCCTTCTTCAGGAAGGTTTAGAGAGATGGCTATTTGTGTGTTGAAGTGTGCCAATTATTTTGACAAATATTTTTTGTTGGCAGCTGTGTTGTCTTTGTGCCATTTTAAATTCTGTGGAGTCCAGCAGATGAATGCTCTCCTTATGCGTTGTAGTTTTAAATTTAATGGAAGGGTGATGGTTATTTATTCTAATTCCAAATACCTCATGTGTCAACACAAATACAGAAAGAAGGTAATGTTAGTATGTAAATGCTTCACTTCGTAAATTAGTTGTGAGAAAGAAAAAAGAAGCACCTGAAAACTCCCACTCCCCAAAAAAATGAAACCTGTGCCTTTCCAACATCTTGGAATACTGTGTTGCTATTAATTTGCGGATTGGTTAGTGAAGGCAGAGCAGCACAATGACGGACATGTTATTGACCAATGCAGGAGTTTTGGGTTTGAATGTTTAGAGACAGGAGTTTGTATGGGTGATACCTCCTGGAATACACACGGCCACAGTTGACAAATCTAACCTAAAGGCTTCAAGCAATCAGAAGAGGATGTTTTATGTTGCCATCAGCTGGATTCTTCACTCTCACTGAAACAAAATCAGTTAACACCTATAATCAAACCAACAAAGTAGTAACTGAATATTTCAATACATGGTGTGACAGGTAAATCAGAATGCACATTTGAAAACTATGGCCACAGTGTTTCGCCAAGTCCAGTTCGAGTGATTTTTTTACATTTATTTTACCATGACTAACCAAATATTTTTTAAACATTTAGATGTGGACACCTTTTTTCAAAAAAAAAGCTAAAGCAGGTCTCTGGACCTTGTCACTCTTAAAAAATGAAACGTATTTATGTTGGAAGAAAAATTTCACTCGTGGCTGTGTGATTGATAAGGGGTTGGAGGATTGAGTTGATTTCTGCCCTACGTCCTTCAATAGTGCCATGTTGTACATTTTGGTTTGAGAGGCTCTGGGCACACACATGCTTTGTAGTGGTGCCCATTAAAGGCCCAGCCAGAAATAAAGTCCTGGCCCTTAACGACGTAATAGGTTTGCAATGGACGCCATTTCCCTGGCCCTGCACACATCCCTGGCACATCTGGACAACAAGGATATCTATGTCAGACTCCTGCTATTCGACTACAGCTTTGCCTTCAAAACCTTTATCCACTCCAGACTGATCTCAAAACTCAGAGACCGAGCTCATGGTTCCTCCCTCTTCAGGATGGATCCTCAGTTTCCTGACCAATCACCTTATCAGTGAAGATAGGCAATTGCACCTCCTCTAAAATAACACTCAACACCGGAGCCCCCCCCCCCACCCGACTGAGGATGCATTCTCAGCCCCTTACTCTACTCCCCATTCACCCATGACTGTGTAACCAAAATCCGAACGAACAGCTTCTGCAAGTTTGCTGACGACACCACCGTGGTAGGATCCGGATATCAAATAACGATGAGAGAATACACAAAGGAGACAGAGGGCTTAGTAGCGTGGTGCAAAATAACAACCTCTGTCTCAATGTCAGCAAAACAAAAAAAAATCACTGATTTCAAAAAGAAAGAAGGAGAACGCACTCCATCTGCATCAACAGAGCAGAGATTGGGAGGCTTGAGAGTGTCAAGTTACTAGGAGTGAGAATAACCAGCAACCTGTCCTGGACTTCCCACATAGATACAACAAACAAGAAAGCACAACAATGCCTCTTCTTCCTCAGGTGGCTTAGCAAATTCGGCATTTCCATAACGACCCTCACCGATGTTTACAGATGCATCATAGAAAGCATACTATCCGGGTGAATAAAGGCCTAGGAGGGCAATTACTCTGCCCGGGACTGTAAGGAACTGCAGAAGGTTGTGTACATGGTGGAAGACAACCTTCAATCCATGGACCCCATTTACACCAAAATTGGAGGTATAGTGGACAGCGAAGAAAGTCACTTCAAAGCGCAATGGGACTCCAAAACAGCCTCAATCTCATTCTTCTTATTTCTAATGCTTCGTGCATTCATATATAGTATTTTTAATTTGTTACTGCCCTCACCCTTCCCATCAACTCCTATTTCACTCAACCTTACAGCATGATCCCTTTTTGAGTTTTCTGCTTCATTGATACAGTTGTCTTTCTTGATTTCCCTTGTTCTAACTTTCCCTTCAATTTCCTTCAGGTGGGTCAGTGGGCCAAGGAGTGGCAAATAGAGTTTAATTTAGATAATGTGAGGTGTGGCATTTTGGAAAGGCAAATCAGGGCAGGACTAATATACTTAATGGTAAGGTCCTGGGGAGGATGGCTGAATAATGCAGGTTCATAGTTCCTTAAAAGTGGAGTGGCATGTAGACAGGATAGTGAAGAAGGCATTTGATAAGCTTACCTTTATTGGTCAGTGCATTGAATACAGGAGCCTTTTATAGAAAGGATGTTGTGAGACTTGAAAGGGTTCAGAAAGATTTACAAGAATGTTGCCAGGGTTGGCGGATTTGAATTATAGGGAGAGGCTGAATAGGCTGAGGCTATTTTTCCTGGAGTGTCGGAGGCTGAGGGTTAACCTTACAGAGCTTTATAAAATCATGAGGGACATGGAATAGGAGGAATAGACAAAATCTTTTCCCTGGGGTGGGTGAGTCCAAAACTCCAAAACAAGAGGGCATAGGTTCAAGGTGAGAAGAGAAAGATTTTAAAGGAATCTAAGGGGCAACCTTTTCACACAGAGGGTGGTATGTGTATGGAATGAGTTGCCAGAGGAAGTGGTGGAGGCTGGTACAATTACAACATTTAAAAAGCACATGAATAGGAAGGGTTTAAAGTGATATGGGCCAAATAGTTATAGAGATGTACACCATGGAAACAGACTCTTGAGTCCAACAGAACGAGATTAGTTTAGGATATCTGGTTGGCATGAATGAGTTGGGTTGAAGGGTCTGCTTCCATGCTGTACAGCTCTATGACTTTATATTCTTGATGTTATTAGAATTCATAAATCTGTGTTGATCTCTGCCTCGAGTATTCTCAATGATTGAGCACCATGGCCTGCTGAAGTGGAGAAGTCCAAAGATGTGCTGCTTTCTGAGTGAAGAAATTCCTCTTCACCTTAGTTTAAATGGCTTGTCCCATATTCTGATGCAGTATCCCCTGTTTCTAGACTTCTCAACATTCTTCCTGAATCTGCCCTGTCTAAGCCTTTAAGAATTTGTAAATTGCAACAAGATAACTTTGTGTTACCTTACATTCAGTGTGTCACAAATCATCTCCTTTATGTTGCTGGTTAGTTGGGAGTGATTTGTTAGCATCCACAATTATTGCACTCCTCACTGTCATTTTGTTGATATTGTGCATTAATGTAAGTTCTTCTTTCATCCTGTTTTGCCATATTGTTACTACCTGTGTTATAAGGTGATGTGTTTCAGACAACAAGTTGTTGCATGTTAGAACAAACAAACAACACCTTTCATTATGAAGAATCCTTGGTACATTTTGGAGTGACAACAAATTTTTCTTCAGTACGCTTGTTTTGCAGAGATGGCACCGAAATGGGTAAAGGGTTAATAATGTATAATTTGCACATCTGCTTCAGTGAAATCTACATTGTGCTGTTGGTGTTTTTCTATTCCAGGAGCCGGTAGTGCTAACAGATACCAACCTTGTGTACCCAGCACTGAAATGGGACCTGGAATACTTGCAGGAGAATATTGGAGATGGGGACTTTTCTGTTTATGTTGCCAAAACGCACAAGTTCTTGTACTATGATGAAAAGAAAATGGTTAACTTCAAGAATTTCGAGCCAAAGTCTAGGAGGGAAGAGATGAAATTCAGTGAGTTTGTGGAAAAACTTGGTGAAATCGATCAAGGTGACAACAGGTAAAGCATGAACCATAGACCTTTTACTGAGCAATTGAAGCACTTGCACAACTTAAATACTTGAATGCAATGCTTGTAAGGTACACAGATTAATTTTGCCTGAAAAACTCTGACCCTAGGCAATACAAAAATAAATGTTACATTAATGTAGTGTCTTTCGCAACGTTAGGAGGTCCAAAGGCACTTTAAAAGTAGAAATGTAATGAAGGAGGAATGGCACGCAGCAAGGTCCCATAAGCAGCAACAAAAATAAAGAAGATGTGAGTAATACTAAACAGAACTGGTAGTATGTATGGAGAGAGAAAAACAGTTAATGTATCAGCTCAATTAATTTTCATCAGAACTGGGAGAAGTTTGAAATATAATAGAAACTGAAAGGGGAGAAGGTGGAAAAAAGAACAAAAGGGAAAGTCTCTAATAGGATGGAAGACAGGAGAGAGTAAATGACAGAAGAGTTCATGGAGCAAAAAAGGTAGTATTGGAACAAGGGATAGATATCGAGGGATATAGATCAAATGCAGGCAAATGTCACTAGTTTGATTGTGAAAACTGACTGGCTTGGGCAAGTTGGGCAAAAGGGCCTGTTTCTACGCTGTAGACCTCTATGACTCTTAGTAAGGGAATAAAATTATGTACCTTAAGGAGTTCTCATTTACAGAATCATTGGAAAGCAAACAAGAGGGAAAAAAGATACTAAGAAATTAAACTAGCTTGGAAAAAGGAAACTAACTATGAGCGTATGTTAAGATCTGCAATTGTTGAACTCACTTCGTTGAATCCAGAAGGATTTAAAATGCCAAGCTTAAAGATGCTGTGCTGTTCCTTAAGCTTGGTTAGATCTTCATTACCACACGACAGGCAATCAAAGACAAAAAAGTCCTAGAATAGGAACAAGATGAAGAATTGTAATCACAGACAATTGGAAATGTAGGATTGCACTTCTGGATTGAAAGGCAATTTGCTGCAAAGCAATCACCCAGCTTACTTTTAAGATTTTCGCCACTGTAGAGAAGACCACATTGTAAATAACAAAAACAGGACACTGATTTGAAAGATATACAGGAAAATAGCTATTTCACCATGACGGATTTTTTGAGCCCTTGGATGGTGAGAAGGGATATTTTAAAAGGACAGGTGTGATAATGAGCAGGTAATCTGTGATGTTGATAAGTGTACATGGAGGATGACTGTTCTCTTCTTCATTGAAGAATACCATATAATCTTTAACATCCACTTGAGAGGGGAGACAGGACTTTGGTTTACAGTCTCATCGAAAGGTGAATACACCTGTATTATACCATGTGTTCACTTTTAACCTAGTTAAAAATCACACACACCAGGTTATAGTCCCAACAGATTTATTTGGAAGTACAAGCTTTCAAAGTACTGCTCCTTTGTCAGATAGCTATTAGGGCAGGATCATAGGACACAATTTATATTAAAAGATCAAAGTGTCATTCAGCTGACGCAATATATTGAACAAATTTAGATTGCAGTTTTTAATCACTTGAAATGAGGTTGCAGCTTGTGATTCATTAATATGTAAATCCCAGAACTACTTTTAAATCATATTTCCAAGATAACCTATCAAAAAAGGTGACATCTCAGCTTAGACAATACATTAGAGGTGTGAGATTGGAGTCTTCTGAAGTCTGCCTTTCAAAGATACACAAAACCAACAAACCTGGACATCCCATCATTATCAGGCAATGGAACCCTGTGTGAGAACCTCTCTGGCTATGTCAAGGGTATCTTGAACCCAGGGGACCCTCAGCTTCTGTCGTGACACTACAGATTTCTTACAGAGACTCAGCACCCATGGACCATTCCTTGTCACAATGAACATTTCAGCACTCTACACCAGCATCCTCACAAAGACGGCATGACTGCAACAGCCTCAGCATTCAATACCAACAATTGCTAATCTCCGAGCACCATCCTACAACTCATCGGCTTTATCCTCAACCACAACGTCTTCACCTTTGACAACCAGTTCTTCATCCAGGCACACGGAACAGCTGTAGGGACCAAATGTGCACCCCATATATGCCAACAAGTTCGTACAAGACTTTTTTTGCTACACAGGACCTCCGATCAATACTATACACCAGAAATAGTGATGACATTTTATTCCTCTGGATCCATGGCGAGGAGTCACTGAAACAACTACACAATGATATCAACAAATTTCATCCCACCATCAGACTTACCATAGACTACTATTTAATATCTGTCTCATTTGTGGACGCACTCATCTCCATCAAGGATGGGCACCTCAGTGTTTCACTCTACCGCAAGCCCATGGATAATCTCATGATGTTGCACATCTCTAGCTTCCACCCTAAACATATTAAAACAGCCACCCCCTACAGACAAGCCAGACATATACACAGGCTCTGTTCAGATGTGGAGGAACACGAGGATACCTGAAGGATGCCCTCATAAGAACAGGATACCACCCAAGACTTGCGCAGCAGGCACTCAAGTGACTCAGCCATGTCATCTATCTCATAAGCTGCAGGCAAGGATGCCCCAAGGCATGGTACATTGGCGAGACCAAGTAGACGCTATGATAACCAATGAATGGACACTGCGCAACAATTCGCCAGACAGGGATGTTCCCTCCCAGTCAGGGAACACTGCAGCGGTCAGGGACATTTCGACTGGGATCTTCGAGTGACCATCCTCTAAAGCAGACTTCGGGATACGCAACAATGCAAAGTGGCCAAGCAGAGGTTGATAACCAAGTTCAGTACCCATGAGGATTGCCTCAACCGGGATCTTGGGTTCATGTCACACTACAGGTGACCCCAGTACACTATACAGTTCTCTCATACACACACGCACACACACACACACACACTGTTACACACAATCACATTTATGCACTCACACAGACCGTCTCTCATACATACTCTCTCTCCCAGACATTCACACACACACAAACACACGCGCACACCCTGTCATAGGCATATACTCCCGCACGCACTCTATCAAACATGCGTGCATGCACACACACACACACACACACTCTCTCTCTCTCTCTCTCTCTCTCTCTCATTCCCTCACACACACCCGCACGTTCACTATATGGAGTGAATTTGCATTTGCAGGTTTGTATTTGTACACCCATTCTATTTTGTTCAAAAATCATGTAGGCAGTCAGTCCATGTGACATCTTATCAATTCCTACTTTGAAATAGAACCAGGCTGGGATACAGACAGACTCTTTAATGTATTGTCTGAGCTGAGATGTCACCTTTCTTTTTATAAAACCTTAAATTATCTCAGGAATGTGACTTGAAAGTTCTGGGATTTACATATTAATGAATCAAAACCTGCAACCTCATTCTAGTGATTAAAGACTTAACAGCAATCTAGATTTGTTCAATACATTGCCTCAGCTGTATGCACTTTGATCTTTTCCTATAAAATCTGTGTCCTATGATCCTGCCCCACTAACTACCTGATAAAGGAGCAGCACTCTGAAAGCTTGTACTTCCAAATAAGCCTGTTGGACTATAACCTGGCGTTGTGTGATTTTTAACTTTGTCCACCCCAGTCCAACACCGGCACCTCCACATCATTTTTAAGATGGTTTATCCCCTGTCTTCTTAAATCATTTAAATTATTTTGAACTGTGTTTCATGAGAATAATGATACTTTCCTCAAAACATCATCTCTGAGACCAGACAAACAAGAATAATGCATGCTATTTGAGTAATTGAGTTGGCACAATTAAGCCTAGTCTTGCCTGACCCATGTCAAAGTGCAATGGTGTCGAGTTAACCATTAAGCATTGTTTTCAAACCTTCCTCCAGTAAATAATTGAAATCAATGTATCGTTTAATGCCACCAGAGCAGTGATTTAAAGCAGGGCCTTTCTGGTATATATCACTCAGTGTCTTCCAGTAGGTTTTTAGCTGCTTGAGTGGAGGATCCCAGTTTCTGAGTTAGCTTACCATCTTGACAGCAATAGTTTGCAGGTTTTCAGGTTAGAAAACTTAATTTAACAGGAGGGCTAGTTGAAGGCTGCTGTCTCCTTACCAGAAATCCTACATCAGAAGTAGAGACGTCCACGAAATGCTGCCCAGACTGTGCTTTCATATTTCTACCTGAATAATTTGAAGTTCTGGGAAGAACTTAGTATCCGGTTCTGTGACCAATAACTCAACTGTGTTCCAGCGACAAAATATCTCACGATCACTTTTGATCATAAATTAATCTTTGATAACCATAGAATGGTTGCAGTACAAAAGGAGGCCAGTTGGCCCAATATGTTCATAATGGCTGTCTGGAGGAGTAATTCAACTGGTATGCCTTCTCTCACCCTGTGTACTTGTTTAATTTCTTCTAACCCAATTGCCTCAATGACTTCCTGTGATAATGAGTACCACATTCTAACCACTGAGTAATAAACTACTCCTTATTCCATGATTGTATTTATTACTCACTGTCTTGTATTTAAGGTCACTAGTTTTGGCTTCTCCCATAAATAATTCCTGTCCACCCCATTCACAATTTCAAATATCTCAAATAGGTCACATTTCAGCCTTTTTGTTTCTTAAGAGAGGAATCCCAACCTGTTCAATCTTCTTCTATAACAGTAGTTTCTTAGTTCTAATACTTTCTCTAAATGTTTCTGCTTGTATCTGGGTTTTTATTATATGAATATTAGGACTCTATACAGTATTAAGTGATGATTTGGTGGCCATACCTCTAAGGGGCCAAGGTCAAGACCAGTATGAATCTGATTTATACACTGTTTACTACCACCTGGGACAGCAGAGCCAGTGCTCCAGGAACTGTTTCACTCACCCTAGTACACCAATGGCATTTTATCGCTATACTATATGGTTCAGGAGCCACCACAATAACATGGGAGATATCCATCTCCAGGAATTCATGAGGATTAAAAGAGATTGAGACCAACACAGCTTGCATAACTTCCTGTAACATATATTGAAGTGTCTGATGTCTGCAAAAACATCCAACTCAAGGTAGATCACCAACTGTCAGCTAGGTAGCATTCTCACTGTCACGGGACCTTAAAATCAAAATCCATGCATTGGTCTGAAATCTCTAAGTCCCTACTGCAACACACTGCATGCCATGTAAACTGACAACATCCCTGCCCCAGTGCTACACAGTGACTGGTCCGAATGGTCTAGTCCCAGGTTACGAAGGTCCACAGAAAGTTTGGACGACCTCAACCCGCTGAGGATGGGCAGGGAAAGCTGTGATCACTTATTCTACCAGTGGAACATGAGGAACAGCCTGAATTGTGACTGTGGCCGTCCAAGTCACCCACAACCTGACCTCCTGTCTTTTTTTTAGATTAGATTACCTACAGTGTGGAAACAGGCCCTTTTGGCCCAACAAGTCCACACCGACCCGCCGAAGCGCAACCCACCCATACCCCTACTTATATCCCTTACCTAACACTACGGGCAATTTAGCATGGCCAATTCACCTGACCCGCACATCTTTGGACTGTGGGAGGAAACCGGAGCACCCGGAGGAAACCCACGCAGACACGGGGAGAACATGCAAGCTCCACACAGTCAGTCGCCTGAGGCGGGAATTGATCCCAGGTCCCTGGCGCTGTGAGGCAGCAGTGCTAACCACTGTGCCACCGTGCCGCCCGTTGCTGTCCTGAGATATCTAGTCCCAGTGATGTCACTGTTCACACTGGACCAGCTGAGTGGATTGTTAACCTTGACGTTGTTATCAAGCTAGCTTTCCCAGCCATGCAAATTAATAACAACTCATTCCAAACTAATTCAGTTTTCTGACCCTCAGTAAAAGGTTTATAGGCCCCTGTCAGAAAAGCATGTATTTGCCTCTTCTGCTGTATAGTGTAAAGTTTTATAGTGGAAAATATTCTTCAAGTGTTTGCCAAAGTATTGATTTTATGCCTATTTAGAGTATAGAGACGTACAGCATGGAAACAGACCCTTCAGTCCAACCCATGCATGCTGACAAGATATCCCAACCCAATCTAGTCCCACCTACCAGCACCCGGCCCATATCCCTCCAAACCCTTCCTATTCATATACCTATCCAGATGCCTCTTAAATGTTGCAATTGTACCAGCCTCCACCACATCCTCTGGCAGCTCATTCCCTCTGGTCTGGTGCCTGATCGTTCCATTGCATATACCAGATCACTTGTGATTATGTTGTACTCAGGATGTTTTTATTTAAATAATAATTCGCTACTATTGATCTTTCCTTCAGTTTTCACAAAATGGCTTCATTAAAATGTGTGATTTAACAAACAAAAGTTGAGTTGCTGGATTTTCCACACTTAAACAGGAACATGATCTTCCACATTTGGTTTTCCTTGTTTCTTTGTTGTCAGAGTTACCACAGCAATGCTGACCAACCATTTGGAAACTTCCTGGTGTGATGCAGGTTGCGAACTCAGATAATCTTATTGACTTGCACAGACCCATCTTGGACAATCATATGCATGCAAGCTAACTCAGTTAAAGTAAAATGGTAGTCCCATTCTGTTGGGCTCTCTATCAGCCATAATTTACATTTGAACTTAAGAGCAAGTTAATCAGTAGTGAAATTGGCAGTTGACACCAAACCCAGGATGGGGTGGGAGGTGCTGCATGGTGGGATGCTATAGCTAGGATTGAGGATGAATACACCATAGTGCAAAAAGAGATTAGAAAACCAACAGATTGGGCAGTTAAGTGGCATTTTGACACCACTAAATGTGAACTGATGTACTAGTCAGTATAATCAGTACCTACAGCTTGGAGCAGGAGTTGCCAGCACATCAGTTGGGAGCAATTGGTCACACATCATCTGCCAATGAGTAGCCCTCTGTTGCTACTTCCCACCAACCTTGATATTAAGGTCAGTAATGGAGGCTAGCCACCAGCACCACTAATGGGAGGAAGGATAGTGAGAGGAGGACCCCAGTCAGGAAGAAGCTAGGTGAGCGAAGGAAGGGTGGAACCACCACCAGTGACAGGATCCAGAGGCTGGGAAGGCAGGTCTGTGTGACCTGGGAAGCAGCCAAATAGGTTCTGATGTTTTTATTTAATCAGAGTAAGCTCTTGTTAACAAAAGACTTAGTGGTTTCTAGGAAATTTAACAGGCTCCAATTGCAAAGGGATCTAGAATTACAGGAGAGCAGCAGTATGCAGTTCGAATAACAAGATAAATGAGATGTACCTATAGGGGATATTAATTCAACAGGAATGAAAATAAAATTGCTCCAAATATTGCAATTATGAAATAAACAGGAAATACTGGAGCTACTCAGAAACAAGAGTTAATAGGGACTGTAAATACAGGATAATGAGTAATAAATACAATCAGGAACTAAGGAGTAATTTATTTACTTGGTTTTGGAATGTGGTATTCACTACCACTGGAAGTGGTTGAGGCAGATAGATTTGTCCAACAGTTGGCCCAAAGGCAAGAATGCAGCCTGCCAAGGAGTCCTATCTGACTCTTAACCAAGATTCTACATGGAGGGGTGTGGAAAAGTCTGTAAGCAATTGCTCCTTACAACTGAGGCCATTTCTCTAAAACCTTTGCTGCTGATGGGCCTTTTAGGTGGAACAGCTGCAAGCTGTGCAAATATTCCTACCTTCATATAAAACATGCATCCAATCTGCATTCAGTGCTCAGAAATAATCCTGAGCTTCTTGTTGCCTGCCACTTCAACACAATGTTCCCGAGCCAACATCTTAGACTCAAGCTTGATGCAGTGCTTCAGCAAAGCTCAGTGAATATTTTTCCAATTAGCAACTATTGATTCTCTTAGACTGACCTTTACCTGTCCAATCTTTCCTTTCCTTTGTCTGCACAGTTGTCTCCCTAGGCCCATCTCCACCTATTGTTCACATATCCTCTTCTTCCCACTCCATCTTCAGTATATATATATCAACCTTTTCCGAGCTACGGACAGTTCTGAAGAAGGGTCACTGGACCCAAAACATTAACTTTGCTTTGTCTCCACCAGATGCTGCCAGACCCGCTGAGTTTTTTCCAGCAATTTCTACTGTTATCTCTGCTTTCATTTCAGCCTGAGCACTGGACTCACAAAATGGCAGTGAGCCTGCAGTCACTGGGGCAGACTGCTAGAGACAGGGTTCCTACTAGGTGGGTGAAGCAATGAGATTGGGGCTTGACTTTGTCAAACTGGGCGCGGAAATTGTTTCAGAATTGAGCAATGAGTTGGGAGTCAGGCAAGACCTTGTGGGCACTGGCCCCTGAAGGGCTGCAGTTAAAAAGCCAAAGCAGGCCTTCCAGTTGTGTTCAGCATGTGTTTGAGTGAGAGAGAGGGAGAGTATGGGAGTGAAGCTGTGTAGGAGGGAGGTTGTGAGACGAGAACTGAGTTTATGTCCGAACGCTGAAACTGAGTAAGCCAGGCATCTACACCTTTTTCCCTCCTCCTTCCCATCCTCCCTTAAAGAAAACCTCCTAGAAAACAAACTGGGAGATTAGGAAATCCTAGACTAAAAGGCAACTACATCCAACCCTCCACTTTCATTATGACCTCTGCCAAGATCATTTTGGAGTGTTTGCCACTCCAATAGACTTAAGAACAGAAGTAGGCCATTCAGCCCGTTGAGTCTTCTATGCCATTCAGTGAGGTCATTGCTGATCTGACAATCCTCAGCTCCAATTTCCTATGTTGCCTGTCTCGAGAGACACCAGTATATACATAGACAAAGATACAGCAGTGACTCTCAAAAGTCTGTAAAACTTAATTTATTACATACTGAAATGAAGAACAAATGCTTTTAACTACTCGAGATATCGCACTCACTGTCTTTCATTGTCCCAGATTCTGTGACTCACCCCAAGTATTATTACCCAGGAGAATTGGCAGCTGGCCAGGCTGGAACTCTTCTCAACATCTTCACTGCACCTCCTGATGTAGAGTACCTCTTGCAGTGTTATTCTTTCAAATCCTGCTGAAAAATCAGGGGTCTCCTAGGCTGCTTTGTACACAGGGCTCTGCCAAGTGTATGCCTTATTTAGGATTATCTGTGTGCGAAATGTTTCATCCTTATTTGGTACAGACAGCAGTTACTGATTTCCTTCAATCTTAGCTCTTAGCAAACCTGAATGATTCAGCATAATTAAATTCACATAACAGCCAATGGTAAAGCCGTTTAATAGTTCCAGTTATCTACAACCTGTTCCAATCCTGATTCCTTTACTGATTAAAAATCTGACTATTTTGACCTTGGATTTATTTAATGACTCAACCTCCGAAACTCTTTGCGGTAAATAATTCCACAGATTCAAACAGCCCTGAAAGAAGCAATTCTTGTAAGAGCAAATTACTGCAGCTGCTGGAATCTATACTGAAAACAACAAATGCTGGAGATCACAGTGGGTCAGACAGCATCCATGGAGAGAGGGCAAACTAACATTATGACTCCTCATCTCTTGTCTTAAAAGGGCAACCCCTTATTCTGAGATTGTTCCTTCAGGTCCTAAGCTCTCCCAGAAAGGGAAACAATCTGTCTGCATCTAACCTGTCAAGTCCCCTAAGAATCTTGTATGTTTCAATAAGGTCACTACTTAGTCTTCTAAACACCAGTGTACAGGTTCAACCTATTCAATCTGTACTGATAAGATAGTTCCTTCATACCTGGGATCAGCCTGGTGAAGCCTCTCTGCGCTACCTTACCAAGACTTCCCTGTATTTATCCCTTTGAAATGGCGAAGCAAGGTCAGTGTTACTCCTTAGTTCAGCCCCAGTTCCCTTCTCTAATAATCAACACTGGGGATGTAGTCTGCTTCTTCCTTGCTCTGTTTTTTAACTAGTAAGGGAAAACAAGGTTTTACTAGTAAGCTGTTTCACTTGGTTTTAGTGGTTATTTGTATTAATTACTTGTTTACTTAAATTATCGATTGATTGTATCATAATTTTTAAATGCATGTTTATCATTATCTTTCTGAAATTTGTTCACTTTTGCGCATGCGTGCACACACCCATACATACACAGTTGAAATGAGGCATCTCAAATGAAAAGCCTAGATTAGAGCCTTTCAAAAAGAAATAAGACAAGTACAAAGTGACAGATAAGTTGGAATAGCTGAGTTACTGCTGCAGAGAACCAGTATGGCTATGATGGGCTGAATGGCCACCTTCTGTGCAGTTCGTGTTCTGTGCTTCTACACGAGGGAAAGGAGAATAAAAAGATAGGCTGAGATGTAATAGATAGAATGGGAGGAGACATGCGGAGCATTAGCAGTTGGCTCAGTTGGGCAATTTCTGTTCTGTGATTTCTGTGTAGTTCAGAATAGCAAATTTCCTTGAAAGAAATATGAATTTAACTTGATTATTTTTAAAAATTTGATCACATATCACAATAATCCTGACCTATCTGCAAGCAAGATCTTTATTTCACTTTTTTGCACTCTCATCTTATGATTGTCAGCTCCATTTAGTCAAGATAACTTTAACATAAGTGAAATGAATTAGCACTTACAAAACAAAATCCATAAACCATTAATCAACAGACTATCAAAGTAGTTGCATTATGCTCACCTGTTATACTGACAACAGATAAAGAAAATATTTGATAAAAATATGCATGAGATTCATTTTAACTCTTAAAATATTGAATGGTTGGTAAAATTAAGAAAACTGCACCAATTGGACACCTTGTTGATGGGCACTAATTCTAGGTATTTCTTGTATGTAGCTACTCACTTTGGGCAGCACCAGAGGTGACTCACATTTTGTAAAGTTAAAAAATCACACAATCCCAGGTGATAGTCCAACAGGTTTAATTGGAAACAACAAATGCTGGAGATCACAGTGGGTCAGACAGCATCCATGGAGAGAGGGCAAACTAACATTATGACTCCTCATCTCTTGTCTTAAAAGGGCAACCCCTTATTCTGAGATTGTTCCTTCAGGTCCTAAGCTCTCCCAGAAAGGGAAACAATCTGTCTGCATCTACCTGTCAAGTCCCCTAAGAATCTTGTATGTTTCAATAAGGTCACCACTTAGTCTTCTAAACACCAGTGTACAGGTTCAACCTATTCAATCTGTACTGATAAGATAGTTCCTTCATACCTGGAATCAGCCTGGTGAAGCCTCTCTGCGCTACCTTACCAAGACTTCCCTGTATTTATCCCTTTGAAATGGCAAAGCTAGTGCTTTCAGTTAAACCTGTTGGACTATCACCTGGTGTTGTGTGATTTTTAACTTTGTACACCTCCGTCCAACATTGGCATCTCCAAATCATGACTACCATCGACACATTTTGGAAGTTATTCAGTATTCCCACCTCAAACAGAAGAAACCTGCTACCTGACTGCCATGTGTAGTTTTGCATCTTTATTACTTATCTCCCATTATTTGGTCATTTTAGTTACCTCTCCTGACTGGAAAAAAATATTTCAAACCTAATTGTTATTCAGACACTAGCTATCACATTTAGTCATTATCTAATGTCTTTACTCCATTGTCTTTTCTAAGGATGATGTTCCCCCCCCCTCAAATGTTTCTTTGTGCAGTCTTGGTGCTGACACTACGTTTCTAGAGTATAAGTCTTTGTCTAGTCAAGTTTTGTGCTTCAAGCATAAGTCATTTTGGTGAAGCCGATGTGACTACTCCTATGCACAGTCTCTCTTCAATGTAAATTAGCTGTAAAGCTACATCTGCCATGCCTTTCTAGCAACAGCGAACACTAGTCATACCTGTTACTGTAATTTGCAGTTTATCCTGTCTAGGAAAACTCATCAGAAGTACTATAATTGAAATTCTAGAGAAAATTCTGAAATAGCTTGATTCTCCTGTCCTAACACTGAGAGCAGGAGAACCTTCAAAGTACCAGAGTCTGTCCAATGCAGAGTATGATCATGGACTTGCATCACTGGACCACAACTGCAAATCCTATGCCACAATGTGCAAACTTAAGATAATTTGTGGAAAATTTGGAAACATGAAGGCGTCCAGTCAAAATGCCCACAAAGCTTGTGAAAAGGTAATCTGTACTTTTAATGACTTGCTTGTAACTCAAGTCTACATCAAAGTGGTACACTGTTACCTGCCCTCTGAAATAGCTGACAAAGCCACTAATTCAGGCAATTAATAAATGGCAAAATAAAATGTCAGCCTTGCCAGTACCACACACAACAAAGATTGTGGGGACCTTGGGCTGAGGGAAAACTATATCGAAAATTGTAGATTTATGAGAATGGTTCCAGGGATGAGAAGGTTCAGTTATGACGATTAGTTGGAACAGTTTTCCTTGAAGATAAGCAAGTTAAGAGGAGATTTGATAGCGGTTTTCAAAATCATGAGTGGTTTGCACAGAGTCAATAGGACAAAACTCTTCATAATTGTATAAGTATTTTGAGTAAAAGGACACAGATGTAAAGAAGTTTGCAAAGGAAGCAAATGCAAAGTCAGAAAAAAAAGTGTTCATGCAGCAGTTAGTTAAGATTTGGAATGCACTGCCTGGAATTGTGATGAAGACTGATTCACTTGGGACATTCTAGTGGGTAGTATCTGATATTTTTAAAGAAATAATGTGCAGGGTTACAGGACACAGAATGCTCATTCTGAGAGTTCATGTAGATATGATGGGCTGAATGGCCTTCTACATCATAGCAATTCTCTGATTCTGAGTACAGCTCACCCAAATCACAGAAAGAATGTTAAATTACACTCCGCGTCGGTTGAGAAGGCTTAGCAGCCAACATGCACTGCTCCAGCTTCTTTGAAAATCTTTCATGCCAGGAGCATTGAAAAGAGAGAAAAAAACTGCAGATGCTAGAATCCAAAATAGGCAGGCAAGAGGCTGGAAGAATACAGTAGGCCAGGCAGCATCAGGAGGTGGAGAAGTCAACATTTCAGGTGTAACTCTTCTTCAGGACGGGGGGTGGGTGTAAGGGAAGCGGCGGGGCCAGGGGCAGGGTAGTGAAGTGGTAATAATTGAAGACAGGTAGAGGGTATGCCTGCTTGGCCAATGGGACGAATGAATCTGGTTGGTGGTAGGGAGCAGTGGAAGGGAGGGGAAAGGGCTGGGAAGGGAGACGGGGGATGGGAGGGAGGTTTTTTGAAATGTTGAGTCCTCCGGACTATAGGGTGACCAGGCGGAAGATGAGGAGTTGTTCCTCCAATTTGCGCTGTGGTTCGTCTCGGCAATGGAGGAGACCAAGGATGGTCACGTCAGAAAGGGAGTGGTTCAGGGAATTGAAATGGGTGGTGACTGTGAGATCTGGTCGGTCCCCGCAGACCCGGCTGCGATGCTCCATGAACCATTCCCTAAGTTTGCGTTTGGTCTCCCCAGTGCAGAGAAGACTACACCAGGAGCACCTGATGCATTAAACTAGGTTGGAAGAGATGCAGGTGAACCCCTGTCTAAGCTTCAATGTAGTCCTTGCGGTACAGGGAAATTTATTTCTCAAGTAAAGAGTTTCACTTGGCGCTTTGACAGTGAGTAATCTGTCACCATCTCCACATTCACGCGATTTGATTGTCCATCACTGGCAAGCAAAGAATTATTTGCCAACCTTCATGCCTGACTGAGTTTTATCAGCTACTTCAGGGGGCACGATGATGGACTGGAATCACAAATCGGTCATTACAAGGTCTCTGATGATTTTTTTCTCCCCTATAGTCTGACAGCTTTGCAGTTGTTTGGGATGAATCAGTAAATGTGTTTCCAGACTTTTAAAACTAATTTCAAATTCTCCAACTGCAGTCATGCAATTCACATATTTCTGGATTATGTCCAGTGGCAAAGCAAATCCACCTCTGTCTCTGGCACTGGAGTTTGGAGTTGATTGGATTGGGGGAGCCTGGCAAAAATGGAAACTGCGTGATGAAGATAAAGGCAGAGGTGGACAGTATTTCAGGGGTAAGAAAACCCTTCCATTAGGAAATGTGAAGCTTGGCTTAGTTTTGGACACCATTTGAGTTTGGGTTGATGGGAAACTGATATCAAACAATGTCAAGAGTTAGGAGCCAAGACAAATGAAAAATGTGCAAGAATATATTCCCTTTCATGAACACAGGAAATTGCAAAGCAATTTACATGCATTAAAGTTCAGATAAATTGACTTTTGTAATATAAGAAATGCAGCAGCTGACTTTACCTCAAACAGCAATGAGATAATGACCAAATAATGTCTTTCTCTTTACGTTGATTGAAGGATAAATATTGATCAGCACACCAGGGGGATGACGTTTGGGAATAAGCAAGCAACGACTTGATGCCAACTGAACAGAATGTCCTTGGTGTTGCCTAGGATCAGGGATGGTTTACATAGACGTTGGACAGCTTGTACCTAACAGCGCAGTAAAGATGTATTTCATTGTGCTCAGTACAGAGAGCTGGATCAGTGGTGCTGGAAGAGCACAGCAGTTCAGGCAGCATCCAACGAGCAGCGAAATCGACATTTCGGGCAAAAGCCCTTCATCAGGAATAAAGGATCCAGAATCTGGTTTCCAGCATCTGCAGTCATTGTTTTTACCTCAGTACAGAGAGCAACAGTGATTCCCTGACACTGTTGGCCTGTACATAACACTTAAATTAAAATATCTCTTCTCGGCCTTTTTATGAAGTTCTTTATAGACTTGAACTAGTTCTACTTTGCCTAATTCAGAGTTCTATCAGGAATCTTAATTCAGATAACCTTTACCTTGAAAGATAAAAGATCATTGTCAAATTATTTTCTGAATACAATCCTTCTCCCCAGACTTTTCTTCTTCTGTACTTTAATTAGAGCTCATTATAATGTATTAATTTGGTGCCTTTAACATGATAAAATACCCCAAGGTATTATGCAAAATTTGTAATTAATATTATTTGTAAGAAATATTATTACACAAAATTTGTTAGTAAAGGGGCTGTTTGGACAGATACTTATCAATAACATGGCTTAAGGAATGATGTGAAGGAGGAAAAGATTAAACAGTGTGGAGTTATTTCTTTAGAAAAGAGGAGATTGAGAGATGGCCTGATAGAAGTCTTTAAAATTATGAAGAGATTTGATAGGCTAGATGTAGGAATGACGTTTCACTAACTGGGGAGTCTAAACCTTTGGGCCATGAAAATAAGATCTAGTAAAGAATTAAGGAGAAGCTTTTTTAGACAAACTAATTATTATCAAATTTGCTCCTGTAAAGTACATGAAGACGTTGAAAGATGTTCAATAAATGCTGCATGTTATTGAAGGAAGAGCAATTGGCCCCCACACAGAGCAGTTGAAGTGAATGTCATCAATACCTTTAAGGGGAAGCTCGATGAATACATGAAGGGGAAAAGATTAGAAAGTCACGTTGATGTGAGATGAAGTAGTGCGAATGACAGCTTGTTTGGGACCATGAATACCAATATAGACCAAATAGGTTCAATGGCTAGTTTCTGTACTATAAACAACAGTAAGGAAATCTGTGTAAATATTTGGGAAATGGCGATGCAGAATAAAATGTCTTCCTGTTTGGGTGGGAGCAAAAATAACAGTGAGAGAAAGAATACCGTCTGCAACACACTCGGTAAGGTGTCAATTTTTATTTAGGGGAAGATGATGGTCTTATCATTAGACTATTAATCCAGAGACCCAGGTCTCTGGGGATCCAGGTTCAAATCCCACAATGCAGATGATGAAATTTGAATTCAATAAAAGTCTGTGATTAAGACTCTAATGATGACTGTGAAACCGTTGCTGATTGTCTGAAAACCCATCTGGTTCACTAATGTCATTTATGGGAGGAAATCTGCCATGGTTACCTGGTCTGGTCTATGTGTGACTCCACACCAACAGCAATGTGGTTAACTCTCAACAGCTTGCTGGGTTAATTAAGGATGGACAATAAGTACCGGCCTGGCCAACAACCTCCACATCCTGTGAATGAATTTTTAAAAATGTATGTACGTTTATTCCCTTATCTTAGTTTCCTTCCCTCTTCTAGCAAGTCCTAGGTTACAATAGAGTCATAGAGATGTACAGCATGGAAACAGACCCTTCAGTCCAGCTTGTCAATGCTGACCAGATATTCTAAATTAATCTAGTCCCATTTGCCAGCGTTTTGCTTATTAACATTTCAATCCTTTGTATTCATATTCCCATTCAGATGCTTTGTAAATGTTGTAATTGTACCAACCTCCACCACTTCCTCTGACAGCTCATTCCATACATTTCACCCTTAGGTCCCTTTCCAATTTTTTCCCTTTCATCTTAAATCTCTGCTCTCTAGGTTTGGACTCTCCTATCCCGGGAAAAATGCTTTGGCTATTCACCTTATCCATACCCCTCATGATTTGATAAACGTTTATAAGGTCACCCCCTCAGCTCTGATGCTGGAGGAAAAACAGTCCCAGCCTGTTCAGCCTTTTCCTGTAGCTCAAACCCTCCAACTCTGGCAACATCCTTGTAAATCTTTTCTGAACCCTTTCAAGTTTCACAACATCGTTTCCAATAGCAGGAAGACCAGAATTGAACACACTATTCCAAAAGTCCTGTACAGCCACAACATGACCTTGCAACTTCTATAGTGACCAATAAAGGCAACTGTTCCAAATGCCTTTTTCAATACCCTGTTTATCTGCGACTCCACTTTCAAGGAACTGTGAACGCACACCCAAGGTCTCTTTGTTTAGCAGCATTCCCCAGCACCTTTCCATTAAATGTATAAGTCCTTCCCTGATTTGCCTAACCAAAATGCAGCACCTCACATTTATCTAAATTCAACTCCAAATGCCTCTCCTCAGCCCATTTGCCCAGCTGATCAAGGTCATGTTGAACTCTGAGGTAGCCTTCTTCGCTGTCCACTACACTACAAATTTTGGTGCCATCTGCAAACTTATTAACCACACCTCCAAAATCAAATCTAGATCATTTATATAAATGACAAAAAGCATTGGACCCAGCACTGAGCCTTGCAGCACACTCTTGTATCAAAATTTTGTATCAAACGCTCCTCCCTGTATTCCATATGATCTAACCTTCCCCCAACACTTCATTGCAGGTATTACTTACAACAAACACTGAATGACACGGTAGGGAAGAAGATTGTCATGGACTTCCTGGGTTTTAACTGGAACTGGATTAACAAGCAACAGACAAAGCGAAACTGGGGCCAGCTCACATCCAACTTGCTGCTTGTAGGAATGGAAGGTTGGTAGTCACCTTTTTCCAGGATCATTCATACTTGTGTATTAGCCTTCAACTTCTCAGATTCTTAAAAATTCTTTAATTCATTGACATGTCAGTTGTCCTAGTAATAAAACCTATTCACAATAATAAAATGCATCACTTTAAAAACCATGATGTTTTCATACTTTATTTAGGTACTGCTGAAGAAAAAAGGATGTGCAGTCCATATTTTTTTGTATTGCACTGATCAGGGCAAAACTCGTCAAGACAACACTGAAAGCTCTGCATAGTATTCATAATAAAGTAAACAAATAGATAATGCACATTGAACCTTTACAGAGGGGTGACTGCAAAATGATAAGGATTGGATTATGAGTATTGTATGGTAGATGGTATTCGAGAAGAATAAAAAGCTAGGCAAAAGTGAAGATGTTAATCAAGGGTCACATTGATGCAGTACTTCGAAATGGCCTTGATTCAAAAATTAGGATATAGAATCAGTTTGGATGGAGAAGAGGTGTAATATAGGTTGTGCTGCTCTAATGCGTGTTTTGTTAACATGTATTTGCTATAGCACGATTGACGAATTGGGAACACTTTCTCAAGCATGAAGTTTTAAATCCTTTTATTGGTGACAACACAATTCTGGCCCCATTAGTTTAAATGGTGCTGCTATCACTCAATTTTCTTATAACATGGGATTGCACGAGAATGGGACTCTATCGCATTATAGCAGAACTGACTGTAGAGAAAAAAAGTCATTAGTAGGAGTGGTCTACTGGTTCCTGATCAGTAACCACAATATAGGGCAGAATATACAAAAAAGAAATATTTGGTTCTTATGATAAAGGGGTGGCAATAATCATTGGTGACTCCAATCTATATATAAACTGATAAAATCAGATTGGCACTAGTGACCTAGATTGAGAGTTCACAGAATGCTTTTGAGAGAGTTTCTTAGAGCAACACATTCTGGGACCATCCAGAGAGCAGGTTGTAATGTGTTCAGTATTGTGTAAGTGATAGAATTAATAATGAGCACAGAGTAAAGCTACCCCATAAGCGAATGCAGTAATGATTGAATTTTACACCCAATTTGAAGGGAACAAGAGTGAGTCTATGACTAGTATTTTAAACCTGAATAAATGCAACCATGGGTGCATCAAAGCTAATCTAGCTGAAGTGAATTCGTGCATTAGGCTTGGGGATCGATCAATAGAGATGCAATGGCAACATTTAAAGACGTTTTTCAGAATATAGAATAAATATATTCTTACTATGAAGAATAATCCCAAAAGGAGGAACCACATATGAAGTTAACAAAAGAAGTTAAGGGAAAGCATCCAACAAGAGAAAAGCATATGTTTATTCGAAGATGAGTAGCAGGCCAGATAATTGAACAGAATGTAAAGAATGGCAGAAAATGACTAAAAGATCAATCAGGAGAAAGAAATTAAAGGACGAGAGGAAACTAATTAGATATGCAAAAACAGATTGAATTTCTGCAGGTATTTAAAGAGAACAATAACCAAAGTAAGTGATAGTCCTCTAGAGAGTAAGAATAGGGAGTTTATTATTAGATAAGAAGGAAATGGCAGATGAAAACTTAGAATATTTTGTCTCTGTCTTCACCTTGTAGGATACAGAAAGCATTCTAGCAACATCTGTAAATCAGGAACTGGGAGGGAGAGAGGAACTTAATGAAATTTTAATTGTGATGGAAATGGTACAAAGCAAACTGATGAAGCCACAGGCTGACAAGTTTCCAAGCAAGATGGACTTTATCCTAGAGTCTTAAGAGTGAGGTTGCTAATGCGGTATTAGGTGCGATGTTGATCATTTTCCAAAATTCCCTAAAATAAGGAAAGCTTCCATCAGACTGGAAAATGTGCAATAACAATTTCACCAGGAAGTATAATTGATGCCAACTCTTTAATTGCAAGTAGCTTATTTCAAATGATTTTTTTTGTCCCTAGTAAGCATAAGGAGCAGATAGGCAGCATCCAAGGAGCAGGAGAATCGACGTTTCGGGCATGAACCCTTCTTCAGGATTCTCCTGCTCCTTGGATGCTGCCTGACCTGCTGCGCTTTTCCAGTAACACATTTTCAGCTCTGACCTCCAGCATCTGCAGTCCTCACTTTCTCCTATAAGGAGCAGATAAACAACAATGGAACCTTTTTATTGGATTACTACTGCTTCTTCAAATAAAGTGATGAATTTCTCTTTTCTTAGGTCATTAGAGAAATACAGGTGAGCAAAGGCCATTCAAAGCTCAACCTAATTAAAGTTATCATTCTAGAAAGATCTCCACAGTTGCCCTATAGCAGCATCAAATTGAGTAGCTTGAGGCCTTTCATCTCTAAAATTCTGCCTAAATGTCCATGCCATGGGCTGATCACACTGCATCAAGAATTTCCAAACTATATTTGTGCTGTTTATTATATTCACACGGTTTAGTTTGTGAAGTCATGCAAACTAACATGATTTATCTTTTGTACAACATTTACTATATTACTTCATGACAGCTTTTAATTGGAAAACAGATACATAATGTGAAGAAAAGTGTGAAAAAGGTTTGGACTTAGGATGAAGAATTAGATGATAGTGCTTTTGGAGAGTTAGTATGGTTGTGATGGACTGAATGTTGGCCTCCTGTGCTGTAAGATTCTGTATGTCCACAACGCTAGAACACAAGTAAAGGAACTCCCATGCAAACTGTGCAATCATCTAGTGAGATAGCTTTTTCAAAACTGTATGATCCTTGGTCGCCCAAAACACAAAGCTGCCATTCAAGCACTGTAAGGAAGAGGTAATTGTAGTTAATTCTTAGCAAAAGAAGTAAAATGGTAAATATTGTATAAAAGATAAATCCACCACAAACTAAATTGTATGAATACAATAAAGGCAGACAGGTTTAAATAGCACAAATATAGTTTGGAAATTCTTGATGCAGTGTGATCAGCCCATGGCATGGACATTTAAGCAGAGTCGGAGAGATGAAAGACCTCAAACTACTCAATCTGATGTTGCAATGGGGCAACTGTGGGGATCTTTCTAGAACAATAATTTTAAGTTGGTCGAACTTTAAATGGCTTTTGTTTGCCTGTGCTTAACTCTAATCCTTTTATATAACTTGAAGCAACAGAGGGAATCCAAAAAAATGTTTGATTGTTGATTTGCTTGCTGCTGATGTTTACTTGACATAAAAAAAACATTTGAAGTAAACTACTTGGATTTAAAAGTGTGAGCGTCAGTTGTATTTCCTGGTGAAATTGGTGCATTTTTTTTCAGTCCACTTACTTAGATTACTACTCCTTTGCATTTCTCTTTCCTTTTTTCCAGGGAATGTCACACCAGCACACTATGATGAACAGCAGAACTTTTTTGCACAAATTAAAGGCTACAAACGTTGTATTCTCTTCCCACCTGATCAGTTTGATTGTTTATATCCATACCCAGTCCATCACCCGTGTGACAGACAGAGCCAGGTAAGACATCTTCTAATTGATCAATTTATTGGAAGTAATTGCGTGAAGTAGGCATTAAATTTTCCAAGATGAGCTGTTGTTCTTTCCATAGGAGTATAAGGAATAGGAGCAGGAATTCACCATTTGGTTTTCATGCTGTTCATGACCATGCTGTTCCTCGGTGATATGTTTTGAAGCATGGTGTCAGTATAGCCAAGTACACAGAGGATACCATTTCTATCTTCCCACCATTTTTGTCAACCCTTCAACTGTCTTTAAATTGTACGGTTCCTTTTCTAAAATCCAGTCCTGAGAGCACAGATTTCCTTCCAAATAAAGATTGAGTAAAACAAATCCATTGTTTTTAAATACCCTGAAGATCCCACCTACTCAATCTCACCCCTCACTGAGGCATGGTAGCCATCAGGTTTCTCTCACCATCAGTTGTCTCTCTGTAATGAGAGAGCAGCCCCATAGTCCTATGGGATAATGGCGATAGCTCCTTTCCTCACTCACAAAATCCATTTTCCAGCTACCATACCATCCCTCTTCCTGGCAGCTACCTGAGACCAAATTGACATGTTCACAGCCTTGGTGTCATATCTGCCTCTGAGATGACATCGTCATATACCTGTACCATCAGTAAGACAGCCTTTATCCACCTGCATAACATTACCCATATCATACCCCCCAACCCCCCTAACTTCATTTCCAGGCATTTGTTAATTATAAACTTGATTAATGCAATATGCTCTGGGCCAGCCTCAAATGTATAATAATGAGGTCATGCAAAACTATGTTCCTTATATATTAACTCACATTACATTCCATTCATCCAAACTGATTGCTGGTTAATGAGTACCTCAATTTTAATATTCCCACAGTTGTCAATAAATTCCTCCATGGCCTGTACCCTCCATATTACTATAGGCCTGTACCCTCCATATTACTATAGGCCTGTACCCTCCGTATTACTATAGGCCTGTACCCTCCGTATTACTATAGGCCTGTACCCTCCATATTACTATAGGCCTGTACCCTCCATATTACTATAGGCTGCCCCAGTTCTACAAAGCTCCAAAAATATGCAATCCTCCAAATGTAGAACATCGCCTATTTTAACGTTAGTGGTGTCCCGGCAATTGTCCAAGTCCTTATGGCTGTAATTCTTTATAATGCTCCTTCTTCCTTTAAGATAATCCTTAAGATCTACCCCTTTGGTCATCTCCCCATATATCATCCTGTTATTCAGAGATTTTGAAAGGGAATTGGATAGGCACCCAGAGGGGAGAAAGTTGCAGTCTTTTACAGAGAAATTCCAGAAGTGGGGTTTGCTGAATGTTCCTGTGTTACAGACCCGATGGGCCAAAATGGACAGTGTGTAACTATAAGTTGATAGGCAGAGGACAATCTAAACTCCTTGCAATAAATATGGCTATTTTGTTTCTAAAGGTTTTCACCCAGATCCCCTGGTTGCACACTAATCTACACCTACTGTATGGACAGTGCTGTATTAATTTGATGTAACCTGTTTGTTAATGAGAACGGCCAGGGAAATCTTAAAATTCCTATCCCCTGTGCTTTCCTCAGCAGCAGCAGTGAGGTAGAAAGGTTAGCTTATCTGCACTTCACACCGATTTTTGAGAGACTAATTTTTCATCAGAAAGGTCAAAGTCTTCTAACTTCATATTTCAGGGAGTTTGGATCCTTTTCTCAGTCAACAAAGCTGCCCTTTCATTCAATGCTGAATTGCTGAATCATAGAATCCCTGCAGTGTGGAAACAGGCCCTTCGGCCCAACAAGTGCACACTGATGCTCCGAAGAACAACCCACCCTGACTCATTCCCATACCCTATTATTCTATATTTACCCCTGACTAATACACCTAATCTACATATCCCTGAACACTATGGGCAATTTAGCATGGCCAATTCATCCTTCCTGCACATCTTTGGACTGTGGGAGGAAACCAGAGCACCAGAGGAAACCCATGCGGACACGGGGAGAATGTGCATATTCCATACAGTTGCCTGAGGTTGGAATCGAACCTGAGTCCCTGGTGCTGTGAGGCAGCAGTGCTAACCACTGAGCCACCGTGCCGCCCTGTGAGCTCATCCTAAGCATGGGAACAATTGAGGAATATGAATAACAGTGACACTCTGCTGAGGTCAAGTTTAAGACTTAATGCAACTCAGTTCTTTATCAGAATTCCCATATTCTATAAGACTAGAGAAGCAGTCAACTGTTGATACAAGAAAGCTTAGCTGGCTTTTTGACAAGAAAGCTGGAAAATGGAAAAAGTACAGACAATCTCATTTGTCTTTTGTACATCTGCTCAGTTCTTACATCTGAGTTCTAGGACAGCAGGAAGAAATATAAGCATGCGGGAAAAAAGACATCAAAGTGACTAAGTGTAAGAAACAAACAGAAAAATAAAAGCAATTGAAGAGCAGACAAATAGACTGAGCAGCACCAGAAAAAACAAGGTTGTGAGTAGTGCACACATTCAATCACATCAGAATGTTTCCTGAACAAGGAGATACCAAGAGAAGAAAGAAAGCTCTTTTATTTGGGCAAGACCAGCCAAAGCCGAGTGCAGCATTCAAATGCATGGCTTGCCTCGATGGTAGATAACTGCATTCATGCATAGAGTCATACAGCACAGAAACAGACCCTTCGCTCCAACTAGTCCATGCCATCCAAATTTCTGAAAGTAAACTAGTCCCACTTGCCCATATCCCTCTAAACCTTTCCGATTCATGTACCTATCCAAATGTATTTTAAAAGTTCTAACTGTATCTGCATCTACCACTTCCTTTGGCAGTTCATTCTATACATGAACACACTCTGTGTGAAACAGTTGCTTCTCTTTCAAGTTTTTCTCCTGTCACCATAAAACTTTGTCCCCTAGTTTTTTACTTCAGTGCAAATAGAAAACAAATATTCACCCATGCACAAGAAACTCTCTTTTCTTTACCTTGGTAATTGAAGTGGATTTTCTCTTTTGTTACCCATCCAGGTGGATTTTGAAAATCCAGATTATGAAAGGTTTCCTAATTTTAGGAACGTTGTTGGATATGAAACAGTGGTTGGACCTGGAGATGTATTGTACATCCCTATGTACTGGTAAGTAAACGTTAAAGTTAACATTCTTACAAGCTATTAGAGCAGATTTTGGTTGAAAAAGAAATTCATTATTGGATGCTAATTATTGGAAATTAAAGCAATATACAATATACTTTAATGTATCAGGCACAAATGGGAAGCAGAAACAACATATAATAATTCAAATCAAACATTTGCTCTACACGTTGGGTAAGCTGTTTTTGATGTGGAAGACTTTATATTTTCCCTACAATAGTGTTGGCAGGCACAGTAAGGATAACCTAAAAATGTGTCACCTTCATTCTGCTTGCAATCCTATGGTGAATTTCTTCAAGTGAATTGAAGCAGAATCAAATGATTTTAAAGAATAAAATCTACACCAGTTATAGTTAAGCAGAATAATTTATTAGATTAATCAATGAATATAAATGAACTAAACCAAACATAAACCATCATTCTCCCTACTAATCTTACAATGTAGTAACCAGTTAGTACATGGCAAGACTTAAATAAAGTGAATAGTTAATCTGTTTTGTTGATGTTGGTCGAGAGATAACCAGTGTACCGCAAGAAACTCCCTGCTTTTGTTGAAATGTTTCCATCTGGACCCTTGCATCCTCAGTAACTAGGTAGAATATCAGATGAAAGTCTCTCGTCATGATTGTCCTTCAGGCAGTGAAGCTTTCATTCAGTACTGATTGATTTATCAGATGAGCTCGGACTTTTTTCATTGGAGAAAAGGAGGAGGAGTGGGGACCTAATTGAGGTATACAAGATAATGTGAGGCATAGATAGAGTCGATAGCCAGAGACTATTTCCCAGGGCAGAAATGGCTAACATGAGGGGTCATAGTTTTAAGCTGGTTGGAGGCAAGTATAGAGGGAATGTCAGAGGCAGGTTCTTTACACAGAGAGCTGTGAGAGCATGGAATGCGTTGCCAGCAGCAGTTGTGGAAGAAAGGTCATTGGGGACATTTAAGAGACTGCTGGACATGCAGATGGTCACAGACATTTGAGGGTGCATACATGAGGATCAGTGGTCGGCACAACATGGTGGGCTGAAGGGCCTGTTCTGTGCTGTACTGTTCTATGTTCTATCAAGTCATGTTCTGATCTCCTGGAAGGAGCTTAAACTGGTTGGAAAATATTATTCAGCTTTCTGATGGTTGCTTTTGTTTTGTTATTTTAATTTTCACTTCTGTTTCCAGGCTGTCACAGGAATTTTGGTAATGTGTGTGGATTTTTAAAAAATATGTCGCTTGGACTCTTTAAGTAGCACTCAGCAGTGATAGATTTCTGCTTCTGAAAAATGGGCTGTGACTAGATAAGTGCTGAAAATGTGTTGCTGGAAAAGCGCAGCAGGTCAGGCAGCATCCAAGGAACAGGAAATTCGACGTTTCGAGCATAAGCCCTTCATCAGGAATGAGGAAAGTGTGTCCAGCAGGCTAAGATAAAAGGTAGGGAAGAGGGACTTGGGGGAGGGGCGATGGAGATGTGATAGGTGGAAGGCGGTCAAGGTGAGGGTGATAGGCCGGAGTAGGGTGGGGGCGGAGAGGTCAGGAAGAAGATTGCAGGTTAGGAAGGCGGTGCTGAGTTCAAGTTTTGATATGGCTAGGAAGAACTGTTTGTTTAGTGTATGGATTCTTCTGTGGATGAAGAATAGTAGAGTGACTAGATAAACCATGTTAGTCTGCAGAGTAGCAGGGTGAGGGACTGATTCTTTAACTGGTGCTGCCGCAGCTACAACCATTGGTAACATCAGAGCTGAATAATATACTCATGTGTAATAAAAACCTTTTTGCTTCAATTTCTGGTGTATTTGGGCAGAATTTTATATACCTATAGTGATGACATCAGTTTCCATTATTCCCCTGCTTCCTTTAGGCCTGCAAGATCTTCAACGGCTGCTGTTCCCAAGAATTTGATTGTGTGATTTTGCTGTGCTAAAGAGTGGAAAAGATTAGATGCATTCACATCTAGAATTATTTTTTAAAGAGCAGGTTCTCTCAAATTTATAATATGCTTAAGTGAGGGACAGACTAAGCCATAGATCTGCCTCGACATACTTTGGCAGTGGTCATAAGAGGGGAGATAAATTTCTACCCAACATTGGCTGCCAAAGGAATGGGAATTCCCCCCTTGTATATCCCTGCCCCTCCCCACCCTGTGGAGATTGGTGAAGCTCCAGCAATTAGTGTCATAAAGATGTACAGCACGGAAACAGACCCTTCAGTCCAACCCGTCCATGCCGACCAGATATCCCAACCCATTCTAGTCCCACCTGCCAGCACCCGGCCATTTTCCCTCCAAGCTCTTCCTATTCATATACTCATCCAGATGCCTCTTAAATGCTGCAATTGTACCAGCCTCCACCACTTCCTCTGGCAGCTCATTCCATACCCAGACCACCCTCTGAGTGAAAAGGTTGCCCCTTAGGTCCCTTTTATATCTTTCCCCTCTCACCCTAAACCTATGTCCTCCCCCACCCCAGGAAAATACTTTTTCTATTTATCCTATCCATGCCCCTCATGATTTTATAAACCTCTAAAAGGTCGCCCCTCAGCCTCCGAGGCTCCAGGGAAAACAGCCCTAGTCGAATCAACCTTTCCCTATAGTTCAAATCCTCCATCCCTGGCAATATCCTTGTAAATCTTTTCTGAACCTTTTCAAGTTTCACAACATCTTTCCGATAGGAAGGAAACCAGAATTGCACGCAATATTCCAACAGTGACCTAACCAATGTCCTGCACATCAGCAACATGATCTCCCAACTCCTGTACCCAATACTCTGACCAATAAAGGAAAGCATACCAAACACCTTCTTCACTATCCTATTTACCTTCGACTCCACTTTCAAGGAACTATGAACCTGCACTCCAAGGTCTCTTTGTTCAGTAACACTCCATAGGACCTTACCGTTAAGTGTATAAGTCCTGCTAAAATTTGCTTTCCCAAAATGCAGCTTAAGTATATCCAGCACTTCTGTATATCAGACAAGATAATGACTCAGATTCATTCTGGAGTCCAGCTGTGATCATGTCACTACCTGGCAACCTGATTTATAAAAATTGATCAGAATGACAAGTAACTTGGTTTTATGCAACATGAACAGGCAGCTAATTATAATAATTTATCCAACTCTAACAACGGTAATCTTTAACATTGTTCTAGATCAGTGCCCCAGAGTAATTATTTAATTTAATTACAGGTGGCATCATATTGAATCATTGCTTAATGGAGGAATCACTATTACTGTCAACTTCTGGTACAAGGTAAGTGTCGCAAGAGATCAATTTACATTCTTACGTTCAGTCATTTCAAGTCAAGTTCTTGAATATGTTGTGCCCTTCCAAATCTTTACTGATATTTCCAGGAATTCTTTCAGTCAGGTTCTGCCCCTTACCAAATTAGCTTGCATCAAAGTCACTGTGCCCTCCTCACCTTTCTGAACACAGCTGCAGCCTTTTACAGGGCTGGCCACACCATCCTTTTCCCAGCACCTCTCTGTTGTCCAGTTTGGTTGGACTGCTGTCACCTTGATCCATTGCATCGAAGAGACTGTATCAGTATACATTGTAATTGTTCAAGCAGAAATACCAGTAAAAACTGTTATTGTTTTTAATACAATGAAGAAGAAGAGGAGAGGACAGTTAAAATCTCTGTTGACTAACAGTTGAAACCAGCAATTATCAGATATTGATTGGTGTAAGCCATTCAAATGTTATATTTGTAAACTTAATGTATCAGTGAAATAATTTATTTTCATCAGGAGATGTGGGTCAGGTTCTTCTAACATGTTCTGCTGTTAAATCCACACAAATGCAGTGTACATGTAATATTTGAACTTTGAAGGATTTGTGATGTTTACAGGCATGCTAAATTTAATTTTCAAACAGCAGTGCAGTGGGGCAAAGCTGCTATTAATGTTCCTATTTATTTTAAGGGTGCACCAACTCCAAAGAGGATTGAGTATCCATTGAAATCCCATCAGAAGGTCGCAATTATGAGGAATATAGAAAAAATGCTGGGAGAAGCTCTAGGGGAGCCACAGGAGGTAAACCAGATGACACCTTCCAGCTAGTCCATGTATATCCTTAATAACTCAATGCAAATTAGTGTAGGCAGCATGAAACACAGTTAATGTAGGGATGCAATACAGCCAAGTGACCTGGTTTGTAGCCTTTAGTAACAAAATTCTGCTGCAACAGAAAATATCCATTGGTTTTATTCATTTTCAGGGTGTGGGAGTCACTGGCAAGGCCAGCATTTATTGTCCATATCTAATTTTCCTTGAAGATAGTGTTGAGCAGTCGTCTTGAATAGGGCTTTTTTCAGAGAGCAGTTAAAAGTCAACCAAAGCCAAAATATATAGGCCACACAAGCTAATTTCCTCACTTAAAAGACATTGGTGAACTAGGTCAATTTTTCCATCAGTCCAGTAGTACATTGTTTCCATTAAAGATATCCTTTGTTTTTTTTAATTCCAGGCTTATTTTCTGAACTAGATTTCAATTTCCCAGCTAATGTGGTAGGATTAGAAGTTTCGTTAGTCCAAACCTCTGGACGACAACATCAGTTTGTATTTACTGCAGTAAAACCCCACTAGCTGTTTCAAGGACACATTACAAAACAAAATGTGACACCAAGCTATACCCATTCAGACCAGACCTCACATAATTGCTCTTTCCAAATTATTTAGTCTTTTCCTATTTTTAACTCTGGTGGTGTCAGATGCTATGGGTCTTAGCCATTCACTGAAACTTCTCAACAGAAAACACCTGCAGTTACAATTACCTGCTCAGTGAGTGAAGCAAGAAGAAACTCGTGTTTACCTGAAATAGATAGAAAAAGTGACAACTTCCGAATGTCCTGATTTAACATTTTCATTTAAAAGATAGCACCTGTGATAGTGCATCTCTCCCTCAGTACTGTGTAGAGTTTCAGGCTCAGCTTGTTCTGAGATCCTGAAGTGGAGCTTGAACCTTCATCTTCTGACTTGTTCCCAACTTAAAAAGACACTCAAGCAAGTATAGAACAGCGCTACATTAATCAATGACTGAACAAGTAGCAAATATCACCATTAGTCTCAGAACAAGATTGGAAAACAGACTAACTGCAATGCAGAGTACATAACTTGCAAAGTTATTGTGCAGATGTGATTATAATCATACTTTGTACAATCACTCCAGCATATTGTGCAGGTTCCCATTTACTTGGGTGGTATTCTAAAACGAATTATTTATTTTATTCCTGGCTAGGTTGGGCCATTATTAAACATGATGATAAAAGGCCGATATGATTAACCGTCATCCTGTCGACGCTTTCTTGGAGTAAATGGCGCCGAGCAAATTGTACACGAGCATTACATGCCTGGACTGAATGCAGATGCAGGAAATTCTTCCTCTTGTTCAAAGCTGGCTGCCATTGATTGTTGAAGTGAATTTTTATATCCACCATCTGTGTGCCTGTCAGACAGAAGATTCTGAAAACTAAAGTCTGATATCAACTGATTGGCACATTGCCCTAGATGCATTATAGCACTGAGTGTGTATGTAGACCACATTCCACCAATTTGTATGGTTTTAAGTTTCTTTTTGAAACCGAAACTAAAATGAGCACTTTGTGCTGATTCTGTTGGAATGATGGTCTTGGGCTAAATGCTGTTGGTTTCCTTGTGTGACTCTTAAAAAAAATAAGAGAAGGCTCTTCCACAGTTGAGCCTAAAAATTGGCTACTTTTCATTTTAATAGCTCATAGTTCATGATCAATGCCTGTGACTTACACTGGTGTCTTAGAATACTTGGTTTGAAATGTTAACAGGTGGCAGTGGCGTACAGCACCCGAATTAAAACGCTGTCAACAATTTGGAGATGAGTCTCTGGTTGAAAGCCAGACTTTTATGTTTTACACAACATTCAGCAAGTGTTTGTGATCCAATACCAGTCTGTGTCCTAGCGATGTAATGCCACAGTATTGATTGTTATTCTGTTACCCAAATGGATCTTGTTGCTATTATGAGGGACAATATAATGAACGACATCACTTTAGGAACCCCTGGTTGCACTTCTATAATTTAGTCTTGGAGCATTCCAACATGTTCAGATGTTTTCCGTCTTTCACTGTCCGCGCTCTCTCTCTCCACCTTTATGTCTGTTTTTAGTCTGGCTGTCTTTCACTCTCCCTTCCTCTCTCTGTCTCTCCCTCTCCTCTGCGCGCTGCACTGTCTCCCCACTCTATTATCTGACCCTGAGCAGCACTTTGTAAGAATGCGTTTTCAGTTTTAATAAGAGACCTTATACAAAACCTGACAGTAACAGTGCTTGGTGGAGGTTTAATATCACATTCTGTATCATAATGTCAGCTTCAAATCAAAAAACAAACTGCCTGTAAACTGTCAATCCTAAATCGTAGACAGCCCTGCTTAACTTCCCACCTGAACAATCTGAAAATCAAATAAAAAGCAAAACACTGTAGATGCTGGAAATCTGATCAAAACACAAAGAACATTGCATTCAGCAGCTCAGAGAACATTTTGGAGCAAACAGACCAGATGTTTTCAAAACCAAAAACACCTCTTATGTTGTTCTATTAAATGTGAAGTAATCTTCTTCACTTCCCACCTAATTATCTTTGCCTAGAGGTAACTCATTTCAAGTTCCTTCCAACTACCCTGCTAGAGGGCATCACATCATTTACTGCTCAGTATATCCCAGCAAGTTACTCAGTCTGTTGAAGCACTCATGCTCTTAGTTATGATCGCATTAATGAGAGAATTTCTAAAATCTAAATCTCCTTTTTTCTCATTAACTATATATATGTCTTTTACTCAAGGAAGGAGATGGAATGAGAATTTGTTTCTTCCTTTGCCAATAATAGAGTGCACCTTGGTAGTGTAATAAGAATATTAAATATCACTTTTTCATCATCTGCTGCTAAGTTAAACATACCTACAGTCTGAGTGCTACCTCTTGGAAATACAGTAAGAATCCAGGGTGTGGAATTCTGTCTTAGGTAGGACATCAGGAAGGAGACGAAAGGCTGCTCTTGTGTATCTTTTATCAGCCACTGCATAATCAGAAACCAAGTAAACAAGTGGGTGCAGCTGAGACCATTTTAAAATCTAAAACTAAAAAGTGTTACTTAAATTTGCTTCTTATGGTTTGGTTTGTTTTAGTCTGTTCCCAGTGGAAGAAAATCAGACCCTGTCCCATTCCCCCATTCCATCTCTCTCCTTCCTTACAATGTCATTGCTGAGGATCAGCTACTAGAGTTGAGTGACTCTTCTTTTGATGCCTCCTCCCTCCTTCTCTATGTAATCCATGAGGTTGATAGCAGAATTGTGAATTTTTATCTATTGGGAAAGGTTGAACAAGCTAGAATTTTTCTCTCTGTAGGAAAAAAAAAGTTAAGAAGTGATATCTATAATTGCCACGAGGTCTTGTAAGGGAGACCTAGAGAAGATGGGAGAGCAAAACTAGGGAGTAATACATATAAGATATTCATGTATTAATCCAATAAAACTTACTTGTCCCAAGTGTTGAGACTGTTGAGCTTGCAGACACATGGTGATTTTGAGGGAAGTATTTTAAGTACCTAAGAGAGCAAAGGAGGCAGAAAGATCAGCCAAGGTGGAAGAAAGCTGCTGTGATCAGGAACTCGCCAAACAAGGAAGTGGAGCCCCTCATCCTGTGACATTTGTGGGCTTGTGATGTTACTGACTCAGCTTGATAGGCCACACTGAGGGGTCCTTGATCAGATCGATCAGGATTAAATACTTTGCTCACTGCAGCCCTGTCAGATTGTCTGTGAGGAGCTATAGACACAACTGGTTGAATCAATCTGTGGCTGAACACTTCTGTAATTGGACATCTCTCGACAGCAACAAAGTGGAAAAGCTTTTCTTCTTTTAAACTAGTATGTGGCCTTAGACAGTTTCCTTTCTGACTCACAACAAAAGCACTTTGAGATTTTCCATCTGCCATCTCATCAGAAACCAACAGCGTTTTTACTTTAACTGCCTTTGTGCCAGCAAATTACTGTTGGTCCTGCCTTGTGAAAGAAGCTAGCAGTGTTGGTGGAGAGACAGAGAGAATGGATGACAGAACATTTCTCACTGTCTCACATACGACAAATATCTTGATGCTGAAGCAGGTGTGAACTGTGGATAGTTAGCCTTTCAAAGATTTCTCATTTGAAAGCTTTTTATGATGTTTTCTTTGGGTGAAATGTAACAGTCCCTGATTTTGTGCATGGCTACTGACTTTTTGTTTTTTGCCCTGTAAGTGACAAACATGGGACTGTATTTTGGCCTTGATGGTTTTCGTGATTGTGAGCAAAACAATTTTTTTTTTAACAATGTGGATGTAGTCTCAGACAAGAACACAAAAGGAGCAGTTTATCAAAAGATTTATTTTTCAAAACTATGACTGTTATATGTTGGTCTGTAACTTCAGAAGGGATTGGTGTACTCCGTCATGGAACCACATAAAGAAATTCGCTGAGTGACAAACCCTTCATTCTAAGACTGAAACGTCCTGTACCAGACACATTTCAATTCTGATGTACCGTCAGTATTCCCCCATTAGACAGTGCTGAATGGTTACTATCCTTAAAATTATTATCCCTTTGTGAAAAACAGTGATCAATTTTTGGAAGTAACACAGGTGAATTGGAAGGTCAAAGTATACACCATCTCATTTATATTTTGTGGGATTTTTGTTTTAAGCATTTCCTGGAGAAAGTATTGGATTCACAAGCAGCGAGTGACCTTGATCAGTGATTTTAAAGCAGGGTTTTGGGAAAATCTTCAGCTAAACTGTTTTATTTCTCTCTGTTCCCACCAAACCCCCCCACCCCCCCCCCACCCCCCCCCCCCAACACACACAATACACACACACACACACACACACACACACTTGCGTTTCATAAGCCTAACAATAATAATCTTAATTAACGTCTGGTATATATACCTGACATGTATAATTTAAATCCCTGTACAAAATGTTCCAAGTCAACATGTTTTTAAAGCCCGCTGTTTTGCTGTAATTCTGTTAATGATATGTGTGTAAATTGTCCAAGATATAAAATATTGAAGATTAATATTGGCTGTTTTAATTGTTAAAATCAACTGGTATGATGGTAAACCATTCAGATTGTTTGAATCCCAGCCTTTGCTGAGCTTGTTGATTGAGCTGGGACCTGATGCATTCATAGGGTATAGAGCACTGCAGCACAGGAATGGGCCCTTCAGTGCACGATGCTGTGCCTAACATGACGCCAAATTAAACTAATCCCTTCTGGTTTCCCTTGGTTCATATCCTTCCATTCCTTGTACCTGCCTCCATCACCACCCAGTGATTCAGATCAAACAACGAATTCAGTTCATGGAATTCCACTGTCCAATTTGCCTTTTTATAAAGAAATTCCCTTACTGGCCAATGGATGGCAAGGCCTGAGTTTGAAATTGCTATTTGCAATCAAGTGCCTTCTAATAAAGAAGTGAGCAGGCTAAAGGAGTGAGGAGCCAGACGGAATGGTCACAATATTGGAGAAGGGCCCACAGGCCACACCAACTCAGTTGAATGTGAGCAAGCTGCCCCACAAGGCAGTGGAACCAAGAGGGCAGGACTCATTACTTTCATTCTCGGCCTCAACATTAAGCTGGTTGAAATCTAAGCTCAGCGCAACCTGATGGACAGGTTGGCACCACTCGGAACAATTAGTAACAGGCTCCTCCTGGTCATTAATGTCAAAGCTGACGTGCTTCAAGAGGAGTTTCAGAGTGGCCTGGACTTGTATCAGTGACACATATGAACACTAGAGGAATTATGTTAGGAATGACTCCAGATTCAGTGGGAGAACCAGCGAACAAATGCTACTCTGAACCCAGCTCCACAAGCATTTGGATGATATTCTAGCAGAATCAACTTCAATGAACTGGACACTCAAATAGTGCCTCCCATCAGATCTTGTTTGCTCAACCCTCAAATTGCCAAGATTCTAGGAGAGGACAAAGAAAACACTTCAAAGAGGAAAAAATTATTAAATACAAATATTTCTTCTGTTGGTGGGATATAGTTTCATAACTTTGAACACTTCTGTAATTGGGCATCCCTCGAAAGCAAAAAAATGGAAAGACTTTCCTTCTTTTAAATTAGTATGTGGCCCTACACAGTTTCCTTACACAAATGTCCAATCAATTATTGGAGCCATTGTAATGGAGCCGTACCATGTCTTCATTCCAAGATCTATTCTGGACAGTCACTGTGAGGGAAGGGAAACATATAACATTATCTTGCTCGCTCCCTCATTCAGGGTCAGTTGGCAATGGATGGATATACTCCATTTGTGATACTTAAAATTCAGATTATTCCTAATTCCACACGAATTCACTCAAATGTCAGACTTGATGATTTTTAAAATGCTTTTTATTTTGTCAAAAACTTTCCGGAAACTGATGAAGGGAGCACTTTGTGGCGGGATAATATAAATTCGGAGTGTTTCAACCCCTCTTCCACTGCTCCCCCAACCTGGATCAGAACAGTTGAGCCCACTGGTTCAGTCGTTTCCTCAACTCTCTTCATGTAGTCTCCATCTGTTTCTAGACTTGGTCTCAAACAGGTCCTTTCATTGAAGGATTTCTATCTTTACATAATCTAAACGTAACTCTTCTGGTGTTGCAGCATCAAAATATCATCTTCAATAATGTCGAATGGTGTAGCAAGGTCGTACCTACAAATAGAGACCAGACTGGTGATTGGCGACTGGGAGTCCAGAACAAAAGGACAGAAACTTAGATTTTGAACCAGGCCACTCAGGGTGATGCCAAGCCACACTTGCTCTCACAAGAGATTTTGGAAATTCAGAACTCACCTCCCCACAAAAATAAGGGGGTTGAGACTGCAATGGTGAATGAAAAATTCACAACCAAGACTGTTTGGGGGTAAGAATAGCAGGGATCGTGCAAACAAAATGGTGGTAAGATACAAACTCACTGTGATCTATTTGAATGGTGGCATAAGCTCAAGAAACTGAATCACCTTCTCCTGCGAGGTGTATCATAACATAATCAGAAGTAAGCAACATTTTTCAGGGGGCATTAATATTTAACAGAAATCAATTATCACTTTATGGCTGATTTTATTCATTAAATAGCTGCATGGTGGATCTCCAGATCACTTCCAGTAATATTACCACAATCTCACCGTCTGTCCTTAAACAATGAAGTTTGGGGAAATGAGGCTATCAATAACAAAGGTGAGACTGGCCTATTTTGTACAAATTGCCTACAATGGAAATGTCTTTTATGTCATCATATGATAACTGGCTACTCTCGAGATATCAGTCTGGACAGTGAGTAGAAGCAAAATATTGAATGCTGTTTCCCAACCAAAGAGAAAGATTTTGCACTTATATAGCGCCTTTCATAATCTTCGAGCATTTTCAAGCCGATTAAATCCTTCCGAAGTGCAATCACAGATACAATGTGGAAAGCGAGCCAATCAATTTGTGCACAGCATACACTGTAATGGGTTTTCTCAAAAATACTGGTCAGTTCAAGGCTGTTTAAGGATGAGTAACAAATTCTGGCCTTGCCAGTCATGACCACATCCTGTGAAATAATAACGAAAATAAAATACTTTTGGTCAGCACACCAAACTCTGCTGCTTTTCAAAATAGTGCCATTGGAGGGAAAAATGAGAGGGAAGGTGGAGTCTCACCGCTTAGTATCTCATCTGAAAGATAGGATTTTCTCCAGAGAAACATTCCCTCAGTACTGCACTAGAGTGTCTTGGTGCAACCTCCTGCAGTGAAGTCTGTAACGTGACCCTTTGTTGTCCCAAGAACATGGGGCTAGTTTAGGAGTTTGTCTCAGCACAGCTCAGGAATCAAATGTGTGACTGCTTCATGCTGCACGGTCACGATACTGATGTGACACCCAGCTGCAATGACCAAAATGAGAAGGCCTGTAGCGTTGTGCAGTCAAGTTAGCTGACAATACAAAGTTAGGTAGAGAGAAAAGAAAGTTGTAGGGAGGACACAGTGGATGTGAAGGGATGGAGGGAGTGGTCAAGAGCATGGCAGAGGGTATACAATGGCAGGTCGTGCCTCACAAACCTAATTGAGTTCTTTGAGAAGGTGACTAAGGAAGTGGACGAGGGTAAAGCAGTAGATGTTGTGTATATGGATTTTAGTAAGGCGTTCGATAAGGTTCCCCATGGTAGGCTAATGCTAAAACTACGGAGGTATGGCATTGAGGATACATTAGAGGTTTGGATTAGGAATTGGCTGGCTGGAAGGAGACAGAGGGTAGTAGTTGATGGACTATGTTCATCTTGGAGTGCAGTTACTAGCGGTGTACCACAAGGATCTGTTTTGGGACCATTGCTTTTTGTTATCTTTATAAATGATCTAGAGGAAGGGCTTGAAAGCTGGGTAAGCAAGTTTGCGGATGACACAAAAGTCGGTGGAGTTGTGGATAGTGAGGAAGGAAGTGGTAGGTTACAGCGGGATATAGATAAGTTGCAGAGCTGGGCAGAAATGTGGCAAATGGAATTCAATGTAGCTAAGTGTGAAGTCATTCACTTTGGTAGGAGTAACAAGAAGGTGGATTACTGGGCTAATGGTAGGCTACTTGGTAGTGTGGATGAGCAGAGGGATCTTGGTGTCCATGTACACAGATCTCTGAAAGTTGCCACCCAGGTAAATAGTGCTGTGAGGAAGGCATATGGTGTACTGGGCTTTATTGGTAGAGGAATTGAGTTCCGGAGTCCTGAGGTCATGTTGCAACTGTATAAGACTCTGGTGCGGCCTCATCTGGAGTATTGTGTGCAGCTTTGGTCGCCATACTATAGGAAGGATGTGGAGGCATTGGAACGAGTGCAGAGGAGGTTTACCAGGATGTTGCCTGGAATGGTAGGAAAATCTTATGAGGAAAGGCTGAGGCACTTGGGGCTGTTCTCATTGGAGAAGAGAAGGTTTAGGGGAGATTTGATAGAGGTGTATAAGATGATTAGGGGTTTAGATAGGGTCGACACTGAGAACCTTTTACCGCTAATGGAGTCAGGTGTTACTAGGGGACACAGCTTTAAATTAAGGGGTGGTAGGTATAGGATAGATGTTAGGGGTAGATTCTTTACACAGTGGGTTGTGAGTTCATGGAATGCCCTGCCAGTAGCAGTGGTGAACTCTCCTTCTTTATGGTCATTTAAGCGGGCATTGGATAGGCATTTGGAAGTTATTGGGCTAGTGTAGGTTAGGTAGGATTCGGTCGGCACAACATCGAGGGCCGAAGGGCCTGTACTGCGCTGTATTTTTCTATGTTCTATGTAATGTGGAGTAATATGATGTTCACTTTGGGTGGAAAAACAGAAAAAAGACTTTTTTTAATGTGACAGGCTGGAAATTTGTTAGGGACCTGGGTGACCTTGTAGATAGCTGAAAATGTGTTGCTGGAAAAACGCAGCAGGTCAGGCAGCATCCAAAGAGCAGGAGAGTGGACATTTTGGGCATGAGCCCTTCTTCAGGAATGACCTTGTACATAACTCTCTGAAAGTTAAGGCACAGAGGACAGTGTTTCATTAGTGAGGCAAATAGCATGTTAGCCTTCATTGCAAAGGCATTACAGTTTTAAAGGAAAGCATTGTTACTGTAAGTATAGATATGCCTGGAGTACTGTGTACAGCTTTGGTCTCCTTTTGCAAGGAAGAAGATATTTGCCTTCGAGAATGTGCAGTGAAGGGTCATGCTGCTGATTCCTGGTCGAGAGAGTGGTGCTGGAAAAGCACAGCAGGTCAGGCAGCATCTGAGGAACAGGAAAATCGACATCAGGAATTCCTGATGAAGGGGTTATGCCTGAAATGTCAATTTTCCTGCTCCCCGGATGCTGCCTGACCTGCTGTGCTTTTCCAGCACCACACTCTTGACTCTAATCTCCAGCATCTGCAGTCCTCACTTTCACCCAGCTGATTCCTGGCACAAGTGAACTGTCTTCCGTGAAGAGATTGAGAAAACAATCCTCTTGAATTTGCAAGATTGAGTGGCAATCTTGCAGCAGTGTGAGGGGTTTGACAGCATTGATGCTGGAAATGTTTCCTCTGGCTGAGGAATCCAGGATAGTCTTCGAGTGAGAAGTTGGTCATTCGGGACTGAGATGAAGAGAAAAGTTCTCATTCAAAGCAGTGTGAAACTTTGGGATTCTCGACTTGAGAGGGCTATGAGTCTGTTCAGGGCTGAGATTTTTTTTGATTCACTTATAGGATGAGTGTGGTACTGTGCAAATATTTATTGCCTGTTCCTGGTTGCCCTTGAGAAGGTGATGGTGAGCTGTTTTCTAGACCTGCTGCCATCCACATGCTGTAGGTGGATCCACAATGCTTTTCGGGAGGCTCTTCCAGCATTTTGACCCAGTGACACTGAAGTAATGGTGATACATTTCCAAGTCAAGATGGTTAGAGGAACTTGTAGGCGGTGGTGTTCCCATTAATCTGCTGCCCTTGCCCTTCTAGATGGTAGTAGTTTGGAAGATGCTGTCTAAAGATCTTTAGTGAATTGGATTGGCACATTTTTAGGGAATTGGTACATTAAAGGGAAATGATGGGGACGGTGAAGTTTGGGGAGAGATCTGCCATGCTCACGCTGAACAGTGGAATAGATTTAACGGACCGAATGGTGTACTCTTGCTCCTGTTTTTTAGGTTCTTATCAATAAGTTCCCAATCATGATTTTTCTTTCCATTGATGACTTAGAATGGAGTTTGCAGAGTACCCTGATTGATGCCTGTGGATTCAGGTGGAGCGGAATTGGTGGAAGATACCTCAGTTTCTCATTCACACTCGTGTGCGCTTTACCTTTTATATGGTCGCCCATTCAGATCAACCAAGAACTTCTCAAAGTTCCAGCGAACGTCACTCACTTTCAACGGTGACCAGTGCAGCCTTGTTCGGTCACCAATGACAGGGTTGACAAAGGGACATGAAACCTGGAAAGTGAAATAACTCTTCAGAGGCCGGCATCCCATCATGAGTCACCCTTTATTCATAAATGCATAGCCTTTGACAATAGCACTGAGTCAGGCATTCAGGAGTCTCAATAACACTGACATTTAGCCCAGTCTTTCCTCATTGGACCAGATTAACAACCCAAGTTAGGGAACTCATATTCTATAATGTTCAGCTGACTGACCTCATTACAATCACTACAGAAAGGACAGCTGTTAGCACTTTTCGCAAACTTCCCCCAAATGTTTTCCAGCCAATTTTTTGAACTGTAGAAAAATGTTATAATGTAGAAAAAACAGTTCATACCTAGCAAGCTCACAGTCTGACCTTGTGGATCAGGCAGACTGGACTGTATGGCAAACCAGAACCAAAACACAAGAACAGATTTCAGCTTCTAATACCACACCCCCTTCCCCCCCATCGTTCTCCTCACTGCATGTTCAAAGGAATTAATACAACTTGTAAAGATGGGAAACGATGTTCGACCAAAAACATTGCTGGGACAACTGCTATTCGTCATTTATCTGTAAATTTGATCCTGGCAACTACCAATCCTTTGCTTCACAGTGACATGGCCCTGACAAACCTGTATTTCTGCACATGTGTAGTTACTGTGCCATCTAGTGGTTAAAAATCACACAACACCAGGCTATAGTCCCCAACAGTTTTAATTGGAAGCACTGGCTTTTGGAGAGCCACTCCCTCATCTGGTGGTAATAAACGCAGCCGCCAGACTAACCAAACAAACCCAGAACAATTAAACCATTGAACACTATGTACCATAGACCACTGTCATAGGGTGACAATAGCACCAGCATGCCTGACTCAGACACAGGGTAATGGCAATGACAGTCCATTCAGATTGTCCATCAATGAAGCAAGTGTAGAGACTGATTTACCTCTTTATTCCCACTCTTTCTGAATAATATGCATGACACCCTCATGATCAAACATTAAGTATATTGGGGCTTTACTCACTGGGGTTTCGAAGAATGAGAGGTGGTCTAATTGAAACATATGGGATTCTTTAAGGGGCTTGACAGGGTAAATGCTGAGATGTTTCCCCTAATGAGAGAGTCTAGGACAAAGAGATATCATCTCAGTATAAAGGGGCACCAATGTAAGATTGTCTCAATGAGTTGTGTGGCTTTGGAACTCCTTGCTACAAAGAGCTGTTGGAGGTGAGGTGTGGGACAGTGTCCTTGTGTATACTTAAGGCTGAGATGATAAATTCTTGATCAGTCGGGGAATCAAGGGTGAAAAGCCTGGAAAGCGGACATGAGGAATGTCAGATCAGTCATGATCCTGTTGAATGGTGGAGGTGGCTGGATGGGCAGAATGGCCTACTCTTGTTCCTATTTCTAATGGTCTTATGGACATTCAGTAGATACACATTTGGAGTGACATTCAGACACAACGCAAGGACGTGGCCATAAACTTATCATTAAGACCAGAAGAGATTGTAAAGAGTTTTTAGTGACCTAAGGGTCATTCTCAACAAGAATATTATGGAGGAGATTCGACGTTTCAGGCATAAGCCCTTCTTCAGGAATGAGGAAAGCTTTTCCAGCAACACATTTTCAGCTCTGATCTCCAGCATCTGCAGACCTCACTTTCTCCTCCATGAAACCAAACCATGAGGCAACATTAGGGCGGGTGGCTAACAGCTTGGTCCAAGAGGTAGATTTTAAGAAGCATCTTCAGTGCCGGGGAAGTGGTCTAGAGAGGGAATTCCCTGAACATAGGATGTAGGCAGTCGAAGGTATGGCTACCAATGGTGCAGCAGCTAAAGTCAGGGATGCCCAATAGGTTCAGAATGAGAGGAGTTGAAAATGTGTTGCTGGTTACAGCAGGTCAGGCAGCATGCAAGGAACAGGAAATTCGACGTTTCGGGCATAAGCCCTTCATCAGGAATGCAGACCTCATATTTTATCAGAATGAGAGGAGTTCAGATTACAAGGTGCGTTATGCAAGTAGGAGTTAACAGAGATAGTGAGGGGAAAGGCAAGGAGCTGTTTAAAAACATGAAGGAGAATTTTAAATCAGAGGCATTGCTTAACCAAGAGCCAATGTCAGCAGTCAAAGGGCAATAGGTAAATCAGATTCCGGCATGGGACTGTGCTTTCTGTTTCTAATTTATTGCCTCTCTCTCTCTCTCTCTCTCTCTCCTTCTGTATCAAGACTACTTAGTTTAGGGAGTTGGACGGGGTGGGGGGAACTCCAGGGATGAAGGAAGTATCTCTGTAATTCTTCAGGCAACATGAACATGAGGCAGGCTTGATGGACTAACTACCCACATCCTGCCCACTGTTATTGCATGCTTTAATATAAGGAGAGAACAAGTCAGCTGGGGGTGATCATTAATAACAGTCACTGAATGTCAACAAGACCCTGAGTATAAATAACATATAGATGGAAAGGTCAATGATAATTAGCATTACTAATTTATTGGGTGACTTCTCAATGACACTGACCTTCAAAAACGTGTAGAGAGGATGCTCTTTCTCGCCATTCACCTCAATCTTACCAAATATGGGAAATTTAGGAACAAAGCCCCCTCCTGGACGCACAAACTTGAGAAAATTCAGAGTCTCGTGGTCTTTCTCTAAAAAGGCATGTTTAGCATAGATCTGAGCACAACGTTAAGCCCGGAGTCAACATAGACACAGCAACATCTCATCTCAAAAGGCTTTTAATGATTGATCAGGTAATGTGTTAACAGTGCTTGTTAAAAATACAAGACAGAGCTCCCATCTGAATTGTAATTTCAGTTTATCATAGAATCCCTACAGTGTGGAAACAGGCCATTTGGCCCAACAAGTCCACACTGACTGTCCGAAGAGTAACCCACCCAGATCCACGCCCGTACCCTATTACTCTACATTTCCTCTGAACGATGTACCTAACCTGCACATCCCGAGACACTATGGGCAATTTAGCATGGCCAATCCACCTGACTTGCACATCCTTGGGTTGTGGGAGGAAACCGGAGCACTCAAAGTAAACCCACGCAAACATGGGGAGAATGTGCAAACTCCACACAGTCGCCCGAGGCTGGAATCGAACCTGGATCCCTGGCGCTGTGAGGTGCTGGCATTGGGTATCAGGTTGGCCACTGCAGTGTTCCGGTCATCAGAGTCATTCCTGTCATGGGCCTGCTCAATGTAATGCCAATGATGTTGTACACAATGCATTATTCTGCTCAGATGGAGATGTATCTCTTTAAGTTTGGAAGGCGTATTGTTAAGTGAGCTTGTTTGGTTCAAAAACATTGCAGATTAGACCGCTATTGGCAGTTTCAGGCTGTCAGTAAGAAGCAGCCAGCAATGGAGTGTAATGTATTTGCTAAATACATTTACAATACTGGTAAGTCATTATTATGTGAAAATGTTGTGCAGAGCACGCAGTTGCTTATTAATTCTCTGTTGGATGAGACCATCAATGACAAGGGTGACATTTATTAGCTGCTCCTCGATGCCCTGGGAAGATGTCACTTCCTTTCACCTGGTCACTTCCTTGCACCACTGTCAGTGGAGAAAGTGAGGACTGCAGATGCTGGAGATCGGAGCTGAAAATGTGTTGCTGGAAAAGCACAGCAGGTCAGGCAGCATCCAAGGAGCAGGAGAATCGACGTTTCGGGCATGAGCCCTTCTTCAGGAATGAGGAAAGTGTGCCAAGCAGGCTAAGATAAAAGGTATGGAGGAGGGACTTGGGGGAGGGCCGTTGGAAATGTGATAGGTGGAAGGAAGTTAAGGTGAGGGTGATAGGCCGGAGTGGAGGTGGGGGCGGAGAGGTCAGGAAGAAGATTGCAGGTTAGGAAGGCGGTGCTGAGTTCGAGGGTTGGGACTAAGACAAAGTGGGGGGAGGGGAAATGAGGAAACTGGAGAAATCTGAGTTCATCCCTTGTGGTTGGAGAGTTCCTAGACGGAAGATGAGGCACTCTTCCTCCAGCCGTGGTGTTGCTATGGTCTAGCGATGGAGGAGTCCAAGACCTGCATGTCCTTGGTGGAGTGGGAGGGGGAGTTGAAGTGTTGAGCCACGGGGCGGTTGGATTGGTTGGTCCGGGTGTCCCAGAGGTGTTCTCTGAAACGTTCCACAAGTAGGCGGTCTGTCTCCCCAATATAGAGGAGGCCACATTGGGTGCAGCGGATGCAGTAAATGATGTGTGTGGAGGTGCAGGTGAATTTGTGGCAGATATGGAAGGATCCCTTGGGGCCTTGGAAGGAAGTAAGGGGGGAGGTGTGGGCGCAAGTTTTGCATTTCTTGCGGTTACAGGGGAAGGTGCCGGGAGTGGAGGTTGAGTTGGTGGGGGGTGTGAACCTGACAAGGGAGTCACAGAGGGTGTGGTCTTTTCGGAATGCTGATAGGGGAGGGGAGGGAAATATATCCCTGGTGGTGAGGTCTGTTTAGAGGTGGTGGAAATGATGACGGAATGATATTGTAGGTACTGGTTGTCCTGGTTGGGTCCAAATTTTGTTGGTCTGAACATAGTCCGGAGTCCGTGTGGGGTCAGTTGGTTCTGTAGGCAGGTGCTGAGGAAGGAGATGGTAGCGTGAGAACGTGGCTGAAGAGCTTCTGGGTAGAGGAGTTGTTGGTACTGGTTGTCCGGGTTGGGTCCAAATTTTGTTGGTCTGAACGTAGTCCAGAGTCCGTGCGGGGTCAAACACATTTTTCAGCTCTGATCTCCAGCATCTGCAGTCCTTACTTTCTCCTCGAAGATTTTAACCTACTGCGAATCCTCTTGCAAGGATGCCTTCCTTGAAGAAGCTCTTTTCCCCCCTCTACAAGGATTTCAGTGAGTCCCTCTCTCACTGCACCCCCCAGGTCATCTCCTCTGCACAGAAGCTCTTCAGCCACGTTCTCAAACAGACCCGTTACCACAGCCACATCTCCTTCCTCAGCACCTGCCTACGGAACCGACTGATCCCGCACGGACTCCGGACTACATTCAGACCAACAAGATTTGGACACAACCAGGACAACCAGTACATACAATATCATCCGTCGTCACCTCCAAACGGACCCCACCACCAGGGATACATTTCCCTCCCCTCCCCTATCAGCAATCCGAAAAGACCACTCCCTCCATGACTCCCTTGTCAGGTCCACACCCCCAACCAACCCAACCTCCACTCCCGCCAGCTTCCTCTGCAACTGTAAGAAATGCAAAACTTGTGCCCACACCTCCCCCCCCCCTTACTTCCCTCCAAGGCCTCAAGGGATCCTTCCATATCCGCCACAAATTCACTTGCACCTCCACACACATCATTACTGCATCCGCTGCACCCGATGTGGCCTCCTCTATATTGGGGAGACAGGCCGCCTACTTGCAGAACATTTCAGAGAATACCTCTGGGACACCCGGACCAACCAATCCAACCACCCTGTGGCTCAACACTTCAACTCCCCCTCCCACTCCACCAAGGACATGCAGGTCCTTGGACTCCTCCATCGCCAGACCATAGCAACACCACGGCTGGAGGAAGAGCGCCTCATCTTCTGCCTAGGCACTCTCCAACCACAAGGGATGAACTCAGATTTCTCCAGTTTCCTCATTTCCCCTCCCCCCACCTTGTCTCAGTCGAATCCCTCGAACTCAGCACCACCTTCCTAACCTGTAATCTTCTTCCTGACCTCTCCGCCCCCACCCCCACTCTGGCCTATCACCCTCACCTTAACCTCCTTCCACCTATCGCATTTCCAACGCCTCTCCCCCAAGTCCCTCCTCCCTACCTTTTATCTTAGCCTGCTTGGCACACTTTCCTCATTCCTGAAGAAGGGCTCATGCCCGAAACATCGATTCTCCTGCTCCTTGGATGCTGCCTGACCTGCTGCGCTTTTCCAGCAACACATTTTCACCATTGCAAGTGGCTTTGACACAGCTCAATGGCTTTCTAAAACCATTTCAGAGGGTTGCTATGAGTCAACATTATTGATACAGGACTGGAGTTGCAAAAAAAAAGGTCAACCTGCCTGAGGACAATATTTCTTTTTTCTCCTGATGTATATTAGTCTGCCACATGATTTCTACCACAATCTGCTTCATGATCACAGTCAGTTATAACAGTTTAGTTTAAAATTCCATTAAATTTTCTCAATTCACCAAGACCATCATTCAATGTATTATTAGTCAAGAAATGTAGAGAAGAAGGAGAAAGACTTGCATTTATATCGCACTTTTTACTGGATGTCTCAAAGTGCAACCAAAGTAATAATTTTGAACGGCAGTCATTGTTGAAAATGCCATTTATCCAAGGGAACATTCCACAAGCCCCAATGTGATGATGACCAGGTAATCTCATGATGTTGATATTGCCCAGGATACCAAGGATGACACTCTGCTCTTCTTAATGGATCTCTCACATTCACCCCTGAGTAGGCTGATGGGACCTCAGTTTAACATCTCATCTGAACCTCATCTTTACAGGCAGCACTCCCCTCAGTACTGCACTAGAATGTCATAATTTATTAACCACTACACTAATAATGTATATCCCCTGTTCTAAACCTTCATCGCTTGTTCTTATGATTGTTGGTTGGGGTTTTACATTCGCCATTCTATTTTCCTATGTCAACAGTCACAATATGGCTGCAGGCATCGGCCACTTTGACATTTTTCTTTGGCACAAGTGGCAGAAACCTTTTTGGCAGCTCTGTCACCGCCTTGAAATTGTAAAAGGCTGGGATTCACCCAGTAAATTGAGGCAAAGTCATTGACTATTTACCAACAAATTCACAAGATTTATATTGTCAGGTCACCCCACATTTGCGGAAGTTAATGTATCCTTCTCACCTGGATCCTGTTGTCCAAACTGGTTACAGGGAAAACCCAAAACAGTGAATGGGGATTGGGAAAGGTTATCCATTAGAACGTTCAGTTTGTGAAACTGTTGAACAGAAAACAAGAAGACAATTATGAGGGGGCTGGTAACTGCAGCTTTTGGTCATCGAGATCTACAGCATGGAAAACGGCCCTTTGTCCGCACTGGTCAAAAACAATCACCAAGTTAAACTAACCAACCTAACGAGCATCAACCCAATCTAGGTGAAATAGACCAAAATGATTGCTGAGCCAAAATTGTCCGAAATCTGGCTATTCATTATCCAGAGATTGATTTACAGGTTAAAGTTTTTTGTGCTGGATCTATTAAAGCAGAAAGGGGCTTTGTGGCGCAGTGGTAATATCCCTACAGCTGGACCTGGAGGCTCAGGTTCAGTCCCACCCATGCCAGAGACATTTAATAACATTTCTGAACATGTTGATTAGAAAAATAGGTTACATAAAAATTGATATTGATGCAGAATTTGAGAAGTAATCAGAATTGGGTAATCCAAGATGGAGGACGGGAAAAATTTCTGGCTGTAAGAGCTGCTCCTTTTTTTTGAGGTATTTTAGGTGTTGGAGATGAGTTCTTCAAATTCCAGGAGCAGCAATTACTGTTTTATACGCTGTTGCAATGTTTTGGAACTTTGGGGAAAAAAAGTCAAAACAATAGCAGTTTAGAAGGGAGAAGAGCAGACAAAGGAAGCACAGGGTGAGGACAGTGCAGGGGAGAGAGAGAGAACGAGAACCTGCACAGTTACTGCCTTTGCTGTTTGAATTCGTGTATCGCTGGACATCAGAGTGCATCTGGGAAAATTAACAAACAGTGAAATTCACAACTAATCTTAAAGGAACTGTTGGGTGAAGTTCACAGCACAGAATCAGACAAGTTAATTGTTACTGTACAAGAGAAAGGCTGCAGTAGTGAGTATAGTGGATTCTTTCTTGATTATATTTTTGGAGAAAAGTCTCTTGATTAAACTTAAAATATAAGCCATAGCTATTAATTTAACCCGGGGCAGTGTTTGTAGAGGAATAAGACGGTGTTATTTTCTGGGTCTGTAGATTGTGAAGGAACAAAAATGGCCTTTGTAGTGATATGTACTTCTTGTCAGATGTGGGAGTTTAAAGAGAGTTTAAGGGTTACTGCGGATTATATCTGCCATAAATGCTGTTGGATGCGAATCTTATCAGATCGAATGGATTGGTTGGAAAGACAGACAGAGGCAATGAGGAATTTGCAACAGCAACAGTATGTGATGGATGGCAGTTATAGGAAGGGGGAAAGTCTCAGATACAGTCACATAGATGGGTTAACTCCAGGAAGGGTGAGAGAGGTCAGCACCAAGGGCAGGAGTCTTTTGTGGATATGCCCATTTTAAACAGGTACGCTGTTTTGGAAAATGTAGGGGGTGATGGATTCTCAGGGGAACGTAGCACAAAAAGCCAAGTTTCTGGTACTGAGACTGGCTTTAATGTAACGAGGGCTTCCATAAGATCAACTGTGTTAGGGAATTCTGTAGTCAGAGGTACAGATAGAAGTTTCTGTGGCCCAGCAGAGAAAAAGCAGAATGGTGTGTTGTTTCCCTGGTGCCAAGATCAAGGATGTCTCAGAGAGGGTGCAGAATGTTCTCACAGGGGAGAGGGGCCAGCAGGAGGTCATTGTCCACATTGGAACCAACGACATTGCAAGGGAAAAGGTTGAGACTCTGAAGGGAGATTACAAAGAATTAGGCAGAAATTTAAAAAGGAGATCCTCAAGGGTAGTAATATCTGGATTACTCCCACTGCTGTGAGCTAGTGAGGGCAGGAATAGGAGGATAGAGCAGATGAATGCATGGCTGAGGAGCTAGTGTATGGGAGAAGGATTCACATTTTTGGATCATTGGAATCTCTTTTGGGGAAGAAGTGACCTGTACGGATTGCACCTAAATTGGAAAGGGACTAATATACTGGCAGGGAGATTTGCTAGAACTGCTTGGGAGGATTTAAAATAGTAAGGTGGGGGGAGGCGGGGGGGGGGGGGGGGGGGGGGGGGGGGGGGGGGGGGGGGTTGGTGGGACCCAGGGAGATAGTGAGGAAAGAGATCAATCTGAGACAGGTACAGCTGAGAACAGAAGTGAGTCAAACAGCCAGGGCAGGCAGGGACAAGGTAGGACTAATAAATTAAACTGCATTTATTTCAATGCAAGGGGCCTAACAGGGAAGGTAGATGAACTCAGGGCATGGTTAGGAACATGGGACTGGGATATCATAGCAATTACGGAAACATGGCTCAGGGATGGGCAGGACTGGCAGCTTAATGTTCCAGGATACAAATGCTACAGGAAGGATAGAAAGGAAGGCAAGAGAGGAGGGGGAGTGGCATTTTTGATAAGGGATAGAATTACAGCTGTGCTGAGGGAGGATATTCCCAGAAATACATCCAGAGAAGTTGTTTGGGTGGAACTGAGAAATAAGAAAGGGATGATCACCTTATTGGGATTGTATTATAGACCCCCCAATAGTCAGAGGGAATTTGAGAAACAAACTTGTAAGGAGATCTCAGCTATGTGTAAGAATAATAGGGTAGTTATGATCGGGGATTTTAACTTTCCAAACATTGACTGGGACTGCCATAGTGTTAAAGGTTTAGATGGATAGGAATTTCTTAAGTTCAAGTTAATTTCAAGACAATTTTCTGATTCAGTATGTGATGTACCTACTAGAGAAGGTGCAAACCTTGACCTACTCATGGGAAATAAGGCAGGGCAGGTGACTGAGGTGTCAGTGGGGGAGCACTTTGGGACCAGCGACTGTAATTCTATTCATTTTAAAATCATGATGGAAAAGGATAGACCAGACCTAAAAGTTGAAGTTCTAAATTGGAGAAAAGCCGATTTTGACGGTATGAGGCAAGAACTTTCGAAAGCTGATTAGAGGCAGGTGTTCGTAGGTAAAGGGACGGCTGGAAAATAGGAAGCCTTCAGAAATGAGATAACAAAAATCCAGAGAAGGTATATTCCTGTCAGGGTGAAAGGGAAGGCTGGTAGGTATAGGGAATACTGGATGACTAAAAAAATTGAGGGTTTGGTTAAGAAAAAGAAGGAAGCATATGTCAGGTATAGACAGGATAGATCGAGTGAATCATTAGAGTATAACAGAAATAGGAGTATACTTAAGAGGGAAATCAGGAGGGCAAAACAGGGACATGAGATAGCTTTGGCAAATAGAATTAAGGAGAATCCAAAGGGTTTTTACAAATACATTAAGGACAAAAGGGTTACGAGGGAGAGAATAGGGCCCCTCAAAGATCAGCAAGGCGGCCTTTGTGTGGAGCCACAGAAAAAAGGGGAGATATTAAATGAATATTTCGCATAGACTGTTGGGAAATAGATGGTGACATCTTGCAAAATGTCCAGATTAGAGAGGAGGAAGTGCTGGATGTCTTGAAATGGTTAAAAGTGGATAAATCCCTAGGATCTGATCAGGTGTACCCGAGAACTCTGTGGGAAGCTAGGGAAGTGATTGCTGGGCCTCTTGCTGAGATATTTGTATCATTGATAATCATAGGTGAGGTGCCGGAAGACTGGAGGTTGGCAAACATGGTGCCACTGTTTAAGAAAGGCGGTAAAGACAAGCCAGGGAACTATAGACCGGTGAGCCTGACCTCGGTGGTGGGCAAGTTGTTGGAGGGAATCCTGAGGGACAGGATGTACATGTATTTGGAAAGGCAAGGACTGATTAGGGATAGTCAACATGGCTTTGTGCGTGGGAAATCATGTCTCACAAACTTGATTGAGTTTTTTGAAGAAGTAACAAAGAAGATTGATGAGGGCAGTGCAGTAGATGTGATCTATATGGACTTCAGTAAGGCGTTCGAGAAGGTTCCCTATGGGAGACTGATTAGCAAGGTTAGATCTCATGGAATACAGGGAGAACTAGCCATTTGGATACAGAACTGGCTCAAAGGCAGAAGACAGAGGGTGGTGGTGGAGGGTTGTTTTTCAGAATGGAGGCTGTGGCAAGTGGAGTGCCACAAGGATCGGTGCTGGGCCCTCTACTTTTTGTCATTTATATAAATGATTTGGGTGCGCGCATAAGAGGTATAGTTAGTAAGTTTGCAGATGACACCAAAATTGGAGGTGTAGTGGACAACGAAGAGGGTTTCCTTAGATTACAACAGGATCTGGACCAGATGGGCCAATGGGCTGAGAAGTGGCAGATGGAGTTTAATTCAGATAAATGCGAGGTGCTGCATTTTGGGAAAGCAAATCTTAGCAGGACTTATACACTTAATCGTGTTGCTGAACAAAGAGACCTTGGAGTGCAGGTTCATAGCTTTGTGCTTTGAAAGTGGAGTCACAGATAGATAGGATAGTGAAGAAGGCGTTTGGTATGCTTTCCTTTATAGGTCTGAGTATTGAGTACAGGAGTTGGGAGGTCATATTGCTGCTGTTGGAATATTGTGTGCAATTCTGGTCTCCTTCCTATCGGAAAGATGTTGTAAAACTTGAAAGGGTTCAGAAAAGATCTACAAGGATGTTGCCAGGGTTGGAGGATCTGAGCTACAGAGAAAGGCTGAACAAGCTGGGGCTGTTTTCCCTGGAGCGTCGGAGGCTGAGGAGTGACCTTATAGAAGTTTACAAAATTATGAGGGGCATGGATAGGATAAATAGGCAAAGTCTTTTCCTTGGGGTCAGCGAGTCCAGGACTAGAGGGCATAGGTTTAGGGTGAGAGGGGAAAGATATAAAAGAGACCTAAAGGGCAACTTTTTCATGCAGAGGGTGGTATGTGTATGGAATGAGCTGCCAGAGGATGTGGTGGAGGCTGGTACAATTGCAACATTTAAGAGGCATTTGGATGGGTATATGGATAGCAAGGGTTTAGAGGAATATGGGCCGGGTGCTGACAGGTGGGACTAGGTTGGGTTGGGATATCTGGTCAGTGTGGACAGGTTGGACCGAAGGGTCTGTTTCCAAGCTGTACATCTCTATAACCTCAGAATTTGTTTTCTGTCATAATCCAAATGTCATTATGATGTGAGTACATTAGTGTTTGCTCTTTCCTGATGGCCTTACAACTGAGTGACTTGCTCAGAAGACAGTTCAGAGTCAAACACATTGAGCCCAATGTGTCTCCCTATGTGAATCAGAATTACAGCCATTAACCTGGGTCCGGAGCCACATGTAGGCCAGACCAGGTAAGGACAGCCGATTGCCTTCCTCGAAGGGAAATCAGTGAATCAGATAAGTTTTTATGACATTTAATATCATGATCATCATCCCAGAGTCTAGCTCTAAATTCCAGATTTTTAAAAATATCAATTGAATTTAAATGTGGGATTTGAACGCACATTAGTAGGCCTTTAGATTTCTAGACCAGTAACATTACCACGACACTATACAGTCTGGTAAAATATTCCATTGAGGCATACAATCATCTTTGACACTGAACAACAGAGCTGCTCTTTACCTGTGGTATCGTTGACCCTCAGAATGTGGCCAAGTTGGTAACCAGCAGGATCTTCCCTTGATACTGTCGCAGAGACACAGGAACTCCGTCCAGTGTCTGCACTGTAAACTCATACAGAGGAGCAACGGGCACTTCCTCCTGGACTGTAAGTGGCAGAGAACAGACAGGCAGAGACATCATGAGCAGGAAGAATAACTCATTAGATTTTTCTATCTCTCACTCTCTTTCACTGCCAGTGTACCATCCCCCAGTTCCCCAGCATCTGATTACCCTGCCTCAGCGACAACACAGATTTTCTATTGTACTGTGATTATCCTGCACTCAGCACTCTGTCCTGATACGTCCATTTCACTGGATAATCTTTGGATATTGTATAAGCCTGTGTCTTTTAATATATATGAATGGGATGTGTGTGCTGGGCCAGCATTAGTTGTCTATCTCTAGCTGCACTTGAGAAGGTGGTGGTCAGCTGCCTTCATTCACTACAGCAGTGCAGTTTTAGTTGTGTGAATAGGGAAGAGAAAGGTTAATGAAAGGGACAAAGAGTCAAAGACAGAGAGAGAGATTGGCATTTCCGCAGCAACATTTTGGAGGCGGTCAAAACCCTTCATCTGTAATGAATTACTTCGAATTGCAGACATGTAGCCAGGGCCAGTAATCAAGGAATATGTACGACATCAATGAGTAACCTTTCTGCTGTAGCTGAGGCTGTTTCAGGAGGAAGAATTGGCTAGGACTCCATAACTGACTCACCACTTCCTCAAACAATCTCATGGCATCTCTATCACCCATTGTAACACTGGAACACATTGTAATATTGACACAACTCAAATGACAGCAAATCCAGCAATGCTGCATTCTAGGAAGGTGCAAATGAAGGTTAGGGTTCCCACTCATCTGGTACCTGCCATTTTTAGTCAACTGCATTGATATGACAATTTGCTGACAGACAGATGTGAATCATTCCCAGGGTAGCACAGTGGCTCAGTGATTAGCACTACTGTCTCACAGTGCCAGGGACCTATTCTATCCTCAGGCGCCTGCCTGTGCAGACTTTGCACATTCTCCCTGTGTCTGCGTGGGTTTGCTCTGATTTTCTCTCACTGTCCAAAGGTGTACAGGTTAGGTGGATTGGCCATGTTAGGTTGTCCCATAGTGTCCAGGGATGGGCAGGCTAGTTGGATTAGCCATGGGAATTGCAGGGATTGGGTAGGAGAGGTTGGTTCTGGATGGGATGCTCTATGGAGGGTCGGTATGGACTCAGTGGGCCGAATAGTCTGCTTCCACACTGTAGAGATTCTGTAAGTAGACTGTGGATATTCTCTACCTCATCATAAGCAAGAGCTACTTGGCTGAGGAATTGGAGAGTTGCCAAGCATGACTTAGCTGCAGGGGAGGAGACGATAATGATGTAGTGATGGTGTGGCTGGGGATTGATAATCGAGGAAATAGGAGTTCAGCAGCTGAGAAATTTGGATGAAATAAAGAATATCTGGAATTTCAAGCTTGACTTGTAGTGATGGTGACCAAAAAACTATCATTAAAAGCCACCTCATTCATTAATGTATTTTAGGGAAGGAAATCTACTGCCCTTTTATGGTCTGGCCTACATGTGACTTCAGATTCATTGCATTAACTCTGAATTCTTTAGATTCCCTACAGTGTCGAAATAGGCTCTTTGACACAACCATTCCTCACCAACCCTCCAAAGAGTAACCCACCCCGACCCATTTCCCTCTGACCAATGCACCTAGCACTATGGGCAATGTAGCATGGCCAATTCACCTAACCTGCACATCTTTGGATTGTGGGAGGAAACCCACGCAAACACAGGGAGAATGTGCAAACTCCACACAGACAGTTGCCCGAGGCTGGAATCGAACCTGGTGCTGTGAGGCCCCGGTGGCTCAGTGGTTTGGCCGAGGAAGTCACTCAGTTCAAGGGTAATTAGGAATGGACAACAAATACGGCCTTTTCCAGTGAGGCACACAACTCATGGAATAATATACTTTAAAAAAACTAATGTTTTGAGTCTAGATGATTCTTCATCAGCTTGATGATGACGTTCTGATGAAGAGTCATCTAAACTTGAAACATTAGCTTATTCTCTGTCCATGAATACTGTCTGACCTGCTGTGATTTCCAAAGTTGAAGGCAGGAGGCTGGAAGAACACGGCAAGCCAGGCAGCATTTCCAGCATTTTTTGCTTTCAGTAGATTTCAGCATCTGCAGTAATTTGCTCGTACATTTTAAACAAAGCCAATTCTCTCAGGACAAGTTTGGAATTACAGAGTGACTTAAGAGTTTTTTTTTAAACAGAGGCAACCATTAAAATGAGGAAATGTGAATGGACAACAGCTCACAGCCTCCTCGATCTTCTTCACTTTATGACAAAAATATCAAACTATTGTCTTTACTTGGATTTTGACTATGCTTCAAAAGTATCTCATTGACTGCATCCAAAAATGAAAGCCTCAGTTGAGTGCTCCCCTGCCCATCGAGTAATCAATGGGTTTTCGAAGCAATTTGTCATTTTATAAACAAGTTTGCCCTGAGTGCTGTTTGCGCTGATTGAGGCTGTTGATGTTGCCATGCCCAAGGTTTTCAGACAAATGTGAGGCAATCCACTTCAAATTTGCTGGTTTGTAATGCTCATGCATGTTTTTTTTATTGCTGACTCTGGAGCCTAAAGTACACACCAGAGTCTCTGGAATGAACCTTCAGTATCAATACAGACAGCAAATTCCAGCTCTTTGTTCACAGAAAAGTGCTGCATTGGGATGTCTGCAGTGCCCACTCAGCAGCTTTCAGCTGGCGTGTATTTTACTCATTCACTGTGCTAACCTCCTATCCCAATGTTAATTAATCCAGCACTTAATCAAACCTTGACCTATTAGCTGTAACTCAGCAGCACAGTGGATTACACTGTTGTGTCGCTAAATCCTATTTCAGATGCTTGTCCGGTGCTGAGGCAATGCTGCATTATTAACATTTGGATGGGATATTCAACCAAGGCCCTCTCAGATGGGTATAAATGTTCTTATGGCCCCATTGAGTAGAAGGGCAGGGGAGCACTCAACTGAGGGTTTTGGTTTTGGACTGTAGTCAATGAGGTATTTTTGAAGTGTAGTCAAAATTCAAGTGAAGGACACAGAATGGTTTGCACATAGTAATTTCGCACAAACACTGAGCTAACTTTGGGGATGCTGGTTGAAAGATAAACATTGTTTCCACACAAGAGCAAAGAGGCTATTGTGCAACTACTAGTTAGGTCTCATATGGAGCATTGCCTCCAGTTCTGGGTCACACTTTAGGAATCATGTAACAAAATACATGTATGATTATATGTATTGTATAATCATATGATATAAAAAATGTTAAAGTCACAATTGACCTACAAGCTGCTCTCTCTTTAGACAGAGAGAAAGAGAGAAAGACAACTGGTAGTGGTTTAATCTGAGGGTCACCTCAGGTAAGTGGAGAGGTTGAGAAAGAGAGTCCTCCATGGTAACCTCAGCCAGTGCAAGAATTGAAGTTGCTATGGCATCACACTGCATTACAAACCAGTCAACTGAGCTAAACAGGAAGGATATGAAGGCATTAAAGAGGGTACAGAAAAGATTAATGGTAATAGTCGCGGAGATGAGGAACTTCAGTTATGTGGGTGGATTGGAGAAGTAGGGACTGTTTATTTTGGAGAAATGAGGTAAGGGAAAATTTGATAGAGGCATTCAAAATCATGAAAAGTCTGAGTAAAGTAGATAGAAAAAAAATTATTCCAACTGTTGGAAGGATGGAGAATTAGCAGGCACAGGTTTTAAGTAATTGGTAAATGTCACAATACAGATATGAGGGAAAATCTTCTTTGTGAAGATCTGGAATGCTATTCCTGAGAATTTGGTTCAAATGACACCATGGCAACTAGTGGAATTTATATTAATTCATCAATTTTGAAAAGAAAGCTAGACTTGGTAACAATGACCATGCCAACTATCATTGACTGCTGTAAAACCCATCTGGTTCACCAATGTCTTTGGGGGAGAAAATCTGCCATCCTTTCCTGGTCTGACCTACAAGTGATTCCAAACCCATAGCAATATGGTTGTCTCTTGACAGCCCTCTTAAGTAGCCAAGGAAGTCCCTCAGTTTAGAGCCAATTAAGAATGACAACAATGACATCCCCCAAACAATGACATCAGGTCAATAAATGTCAGTCTTGTCAGTAACATCAATAACCCATGGAATAAAAAAGATCTCAAAACAACTATCAAAACTAATCTAAATGTATAAATTCTGGGCTCCAAATAATAGTCCTGTCAAGCTTGAAATATTAACTCTGTTCCTCCTGCCAGACTTGCTGAGTTTCTCCAGCAATTTCAGTTTTAATTCAGATCTCCAGCAGTATTTTGCTTGTACTTAATTTTTTTCAATTATGTGCATATACTTACCATTCCACAGTTTTGATTCATTTATACATATTATATGTATATGAGAAACATTGAGCTGGAGGATGTGCCCATCACATAGTGATGTGACCTCCTCACCTGCTGACTTACCGGTAAAGAACCACAAGCTGCTGTTGCGATCAGGGGCCGCCAGAGGGCGGGCTCAGCAGCGGCTCCGGGGGAAGGTGAAGGCAGTGACACCCGCGGCGTCTGGGCGGACCCGAGAGGCGGTGACACCGGCCGGAAGTGGTGCGGTGAGTGTCATGGAGACAGGTGAGAGCAGCAGGTGAGGAGCCGCGAGCGGGTCAGACCGAGAGACAGTGGGAGCAAACGGCCCAGAGAGGGAGGGAGGGATCTGTCCCAGACTGTAACCCTTCCCCGAGGAGGGATGTCCAACACTAACCCTTCCCCAGGATGTCCCACATTGTTACCCTTGCATGGGGAGGTAGAGAGAGACGGGGGTGTCCCCCATCTAACTCCTCAGTGGAGTGATTTGGGGAGAGAGGATGATGTGTCCCTCCAAGTAACTCTTCTTCAGAGGACATTGTCCCCTGCATCTCTATCTTTCTGCCATATCTTACCTCCTGTCTGCCAGACTAGAGGTATGTACCACCTCCTTGCCTTTCCCATTGGATGTCCCACCTATATCACCTCTGACCTTTTCCCCAGGATGAGATGTGTTTCCCAATCCTCAGCTGGGAATTTTTTGCAACCCTATTAGGAAATTTCAGACTCTTCCTGTGCTTTCTGGATTTTTAAAAAAATTGATAATGAGCCCTTTATATAGGTTCTACCCTCCACCATATGTAACTGATACAGGTGAAGTGTGGGGGTCAAACACATCTGAAATCCAAACAGCAAATGCTGGAAGGCACCTGAAACACAGCAACATCTAAATAAAGCTGCACAATGTTTTGGTTCAAACAGGCATTTCATATATTTCATCATCATGGCCACCATGCACTGTTCTGCAATTCCAGAACTTTATCTTCATTCACTAATTATCACGAGCCAGAACTCAGTCCCTGTGCTATGGTCATGTGCAGATGTGCCCTCATTTTCTATCTCCAATATGAAATGATTGGACAGGGAATGGCCAGTTAATTGACTTAGATGCCCACACTCATGGAGTTGGTGTGTCATAATCAGACACTTCCTACCTTTCCCCTCCCCCACTTCCTGCAACTGGCTAAACTGGGAGAGACAAAAACATTTGAGACTAATTGGTTGGTTTGGAGGACTATCTGGTGGGAAACAACCTTTAAAATTCCCCCACAGCACCCATTTGTGATTAATCAGCACAAGTGATCACATTCTTCAAGCTGTTATGTGTCTTTTTGTGTATTGGTACAAACTCTGTCTTAGTCATGAACTAATTCAGCTCCACGTTGAGGGCATACAGTCAGCATCCAACGAGACCAGCTGGCATTGGGAAAGATGTCCAGTGTGGTTGATGTTAAAAATGAAGGTGTGTGTAAGCAAACAACCTATGAGTTCTAGGACTAAATGCTCCAACACAGCCCACAGAAGATAGGAAGTGTGATAATGGCTTCAGGTCACTATGGTCGAGTGGTCAGGCTGGGGATTGAGTTTGTCACTGATGAGACTGGTCTAAGTTTGTAGGGAGATCTCAGTTATCTGTAAGAATAATAAAGGTGGTTATGGTAGGGGATTTTAACTTTCCAAACATAGACTGGGACTGCCATAGTGTTAAGGGTTTAGATGGAGAGGAATTTGTTATGTGTGCACAAGAACATTTTGATTCAGTATGTGGACGTACCTACTAGAGAAGGTGCAAATAAGGCAGGGCAGGTGACTGAGGTGTCAGTGGGGCACAATGCAATGTGTAACTGGGTGGCAACCTTTGATGATCTTTGAAATGGGCCTGATGTATGTGCATACATGCTTGTGTGATGGGATTAAGCAATTGCTGTCAAGTGAACTCCACCAGGTAAAGGACATTTTACAATAGAACATCCTGTTTGTCCCACGGTGAGAATGATGTGACGGTACCCGATTATACCTGGTGTTACAAAGCATGCAGGAGCTAAAAGAACAATTTCTCCTTTCTGCTGTTCCCTGTCAACTTTTAAATCTTCATTTACAAAACTGTTCTCCCAGTAAGAAATTGTAAGAATAAAGGGTTTACCACTTAAGATGAAGATGGGAATGTTTTTCTCTGAGGGTTGAGTCTGTGGCATTCTCCTCTCTTGAAAGTGATGGAGGCACAGTCATTGAATCTTTTTAAAAATTCAAGAATTTTAAAATATTTGTAAGATTTTTGATTGACAATGGAGTCAAAATGTTATGGACTGTAGGTAGGTAGGTGGGATAAGAGTTATCACTTGGTGGAGCTGGCTTGAGGGGAAGAATGGCCTATTCCAATCTGTGTGTTTGTATGTTCTCCTTAACTAAGAGCTATTTAGGATTCTCCTATATTGTTACTACCCATGTCATAACGACTTCTGTCACTTTGAAGCTCTCTGTTCTTTTGGCATTGACTTTAAATTCATGTCCTTTTAGCTACTCACTCACTGCCCATTGGAAATGATAATTTTTCTTTCTCTTAAGTTTTTTTCCTGGGATATGGGAGTTGCTGGCCAGGCTAGCATTTGTACTAATTCCTCATGATCTTTGAGAAGCTAGTGGTGTGCTGACTTCTCGGATTGCTGTAGTCCGTGTGACGTAGGTAGACTTGTTAGGAGGAGAATTCCAGAATTTTGACTTGTGAAGGAATGGCGATGTATTTCTAAGTCAGAATGGTGTGAGATTTGGAAGGGAATTCACAGGTGGTTGATTTGGATGTGAATATAGGAGGTATGGTTAGTAAGTTTGTAGATGACACCAAAATTGGAGGTATAGTGGATGGCAAAGAAGGTTACCACAGAATTCAATGGGATCTTGACCAGATGGGCCAATAAGACAAGGAGTGGCAGATGGAGTTTAATTTAGATAAATGCGAGGTGCTGCATTTTGGAAAGGCAAATCAAGGTAAAACTTTCTACTTAATGGTAAAGTCCTGGGGAGTGTTCCTGAACAGCGACCTTAGAATGCAGGTTCATAGTTCCTTGAAAGTGGAGTTGCATGTAGACAGGATAGTGAAGAAGGCATTTGATATTCTTTATTCTGGGCCCTGGAGGGAGAGAGAACGATTGCTAATATACACAGGAACATGGGTTCTCTGTCTTCTCTGGAATAGTAGTTTCTCAGTGAACTATATAATCATTTTACAGGGAGGAGCAAATACAGTCACCCATTCAATATGTATGTTGCCTTTACGATCAGCGAGTGTCAATAGCAAAGGTTAAGCCATCTGCTGTTACACAATGAATAACTGGCTTCAAATAATGAATACTTTTAGTCTTGTTAAACTGACCTCACATTCTGAATGCTTCCAATATTGTTAAATGGCTCTACATAATGAATGCTTTTCCATCTTGTTAACCCATTACCCTCACCTGTAGCCCCCCCTTTGTTAACTGCAAGTTCTCATCTGAGTCATGCTCAGCTGAACCTCCTGTTTCACAAAACTCAGAACATAATTCTTTCCCTACTTGCTATTCCCTATATACATTCTCAATCCTACTCTGGTGAAGATAGTCTCACTTTCTTTCTTCTAATGTTAATGTCTCTGCATGTAGTTGATCATATTTTGCTGCATTGGTGCACTCACCTTTTCGCTTGTGTTTATTATTATTTTCTAAAAAGTGGTAAATATTCATGTTACATCCAAGGTGCCAGCTAAATTAACTATTGACAAACACTTTTAACAGTGGAAAACATGATGGAAACCTCTTAATGCCATGTTTCTCCTTCGATCCTGTATGAGTGCCAGTGAAGCATACTTGTTGTGAAGTCTTTGGAGTATTTTAATTCTTCACAATATGCTGACAGCTAATTTAGGATCATCAATCTGCCTCAGTATGGTGCACCTACATACTGGAAGCTATATATACCAATACACAGGGCCCAGTCCTTTGCAGACAGGATGTGAACAAACGCTGAACCTGTTTCAACTCAACAAAATAGGTAACTGTCATTCTTTGGTTTATTTCTTTGCTCAGTAGTGCCCTATCAGAGTCAAGCAACCTGGTTTAAAATTTAAACCAGGCCAGTTAGCTGTCAATCAGCATCAATGGGTATATTCTCCAGTGTCCACATGCTAACCAGTTATCACTCTCCTCCCATGCTGTATGAATGTTGGTTCTCCCCTTGAATTTGTATTCCTGCAAAATGTCTTGAAGAGTGCAATACTCAAGTTCTGTATTACCGAATGACTATTAGCTTGATCATCAGCCCTGCTCATTAGAGCATCTCTCTGCCTCTTGTTGTTTAGGGCAGTTCCTCACCACTCAGTTTCTTCCTGTTTCTACACAGCCTGAGAGTGGTGTGGGTGGCTATGGTCAAATTCCTGCAGTGATTTTCTGGGATCAGGAACTTTTCTCCCAGCATGAGCATTCATCCCTCCAGAGTCTCAGAAGCCAGGAGCCAGAATGAATGAGACTCTTTGGAAAGGACATTGGAGAGAGTGGACTGAGCCACAGGGAGAATGTAACACAAAAATGCCAGCCTCTATGAGCTGGAGGGTGCGATAACTGTGCCATTGAGCTGGGTGAGAAACAGCTTAATGACAGAGTACGGGCACACTGTTTCATTAGACACTCTTTTCTGCAGTGGGCGTGTTTCCTACAGGGTAGTTATCACATAGCAGTATGATTAGGCCATTCAGCCCATCAGTCCTGCTCTACCATTTGGTGATGGAATAGCAGCAATATATTTCCAAGTCAGGATGGTGAGTGGCTCGGTGGGGAACTTGCAGGTGGTGGTGTTCTTGTGTTTCTGCTGCCCTTGTCCTTCTCGATGGAACTGGTTGTGAGTTTGGAAGGTACTGTCGAAGGATAGTTGATGAAAATCTTCAGTGCATTTTGTAGACAGTACACACTGTTGCAACTGAAGCATTGGTGTTGAGGGTATGAATGCTTGTGGATATGGCGCAACTCAAGCAGACTGCTTTGTCCTGGATGGTATCAAGTTTCCAGAGTGTTATTGGAGCTGTACCCATCTAAGCAAGTGAGTATTCCATCACACTCTTGATTTGTGCCTTGTAAATGATAGATAGGCCTTGGGGAGTCAGGTGGTGAGTTAGTCACTGAAGGATTCCTAACCTGAGTATAACAATACTTTCCAATCTCTCTTCATTGAAGTAATATGCTGTCTTCACCTGCCTAGTGGCCTGAGGCTAAAGTTGTGTTATCTCCTATGGTAATCATCCTAGTGACACATGTATATTGACATTTAGGGAGGCTATGAGGGTCCTTTTGGTTTGTGGACAAAGTAATATATATTACAGTTAAAATTGGGGAAAGAATGTATAGGATAAAGTGAGGAGTCAAGGAGTGTGGTGCTGGAAAAGCATGGCCAGTCAGGCAGCATCTGAGGAGCAGGAGATTCGACGTTTTGAGCATAAGCTCTTCCTGAAGAATGTATAGATCTGGTGCTTAGATCCCAGCCTTTGCCTAACCTATATAAATCGTCTGATGTGGTTGATATGTTGTTGCAATGTCTGTCTGTTGAGAGATCCCATGATGCTGCCACGGGCAACCTTCTTCCTTAACCAACACACCCAAAAAGCAAGTTAACCGGGGACTTGTTTCATTGTTGTTTGTGGGATCCTGTATATCAATTTGGCTGCAGTGATTGGAATCTTTGAAGAATTTAATCCATTGGAATTGCAGCACTCTGGGACATCCTGAGAACATGTAAAAGGTTGCTCTCTGTTGGATTCTAGTCAGGCCACCGCTGTACCTGGTTCCTACTTCAAACTCTCTGTCTTTTACCCTAGGTGCCAGTTTCTGGAGCTGCCGTGGGAGGATGTGCTGGTTCCCCATGTCCTGTGCCACCTCCCGCTGTGCCAGCTGGTCTGCCTGCAGCGGGTTAGCAAGCAGTTCCGCACCTTGATCCAGCTTTACTTGGCAAACTATCACACTCTGGACACCTCACAGGTAACTTGTTGGGGACACAGCACCCAGCTGCCAGTTCCTGTGAATCGTTTTGAGCAGGGGAAAGGATGATGGACTGGGAAGATGGCCAGGGTCATGTCATTGATCTGGAACTTACTGTCTGAACGTGGGGAGGCGTTGTGGGGACAGGAAAGCAAAATCAGTCTTAGTTTTCAGAAAAGAATTGGATCTAAACTTGAAAAAGAAAACAGTTACTGAAAATGGTGAGAGAACACAGGGCGGGACTGATTCGATTGCTGTTCCATAGAGCTGGCATAAGTGTAATGGGATGAATGGTCTCCCTGTGTACTGTTAGATTCTCTGACATCATAATCAGTACTGTGCCACATGGGAAAGGTTGAATATTCTATTTTTCCCTCTTGTCACCAGCTCTTTGGAATTATGGGTTCAAGGGTAAAGAGTTGACCAGATGAAAGTTTGGTTCTGATTAGGGCTTGGGTACAGCTCTGCTATTACGTATGCTGTAGGGTGAATGGACAGAGAAAGATGTTTTGCCAGGCACACTCTGCTCCAGTGATCACCCTGCAACACCACATCAGTCCCAATGAAGAGATTTTGATAGAAATTGTTCCTCACTGCATGACTGGCTGAGTCTTGATATCCAGAGAATGTTGCTATCCAATTCAAGAACAGGGTGTAGATGATACTACTCCAAATGGAAGTGACCAATGCAGTGGCAGAAAGCACTGGAGAAGAACTACTCAAAAATAAAAAAAAAACACAGGAAAAATAATTACAGAGAAGTTGTCTTTCACTTGTTTGTTCATTCTGTTTCACAGTGAGATTGCAGCTTGAACAAGGCAACCTGCTGGTATTGAGACTATCGGGAGTGCAGTAAATCTTGTGAACACTGAATGTTTTTGGGAACTTGATGCTATTTAGCTTTGTTAACTGATTGAGGCTTAGCTTTACACAGTGTGTCATAAACAGGAGCTAATAGAGGGCGCTGGAAGTGTATAAAAAGGATACTAACTCCGAACTTCGTATGACATCAGAGTGGTAGGTCCTGGATTTTGTCTGTACTGATGTGGTGAATGGGGAACAGCAGGATCTTTAGCCATTTACTGGGAAGCTGCAGAAATAAATGAAGGCAAAGAATAAAGAGATATCCCAATGAAGTGGGAGGAGGCTTGTACGGTGAGTAGAGCGTTAGCATTTATGTTACCTTGGGTAACCAGCAAGTGACAGGAGGAATTTGGGCCAGCATGGAATAGTTTGTGGAGATACGGAAGGTGAAACGAGTGTGTTAGAAATATTTACTTCTTTCCTTTCTTCCTCTCATTTGAGTTCAGGTCGGGAATGCCATCCCTCAAGACGCTTTCTGCAAGTTACTGAAAGACAACACGGTACTGCACCACTTGATGGTAGGGAGCTGCTCCGATTGGCTGACGGATAGCGAGCTCTTGCCAGTGATTGGTCAAAACCATCACTTGGAGAAGGTTGACATCACGGGCTGCCGAGGCCTGAGCCGACGGTCTCTGGTGGCCTTGTCCCTGAGCTGCCCGAACCTGCAGCACCTTTCCCTCAGGCAGTGCGACTGGGTGGATCCCCTCTCCCTGCGGAGCCTGGCTGATCGCTGCTGCCAACTTCTGTCAGTTGACCTGACCGCCTGTAAGCAGCTGAATGACGAAGCCGTCTGTTACCTTGTCCGGAAGTGCCGAAAGATCAGGTCGCTGTCTCTAGCTGTCAATGCGAACCTCAGCGATAGTTCGGTGCAGGAGGTGGCGAAACAGTGCAGCGAGCTTGAACACCTTGATCTGACTGGCTGTCTTCGCCTTCGGAATGAGTGCATGAGGTAAAGAGCAAAGGTCTGAACTTCAAATATTCTGAACTTTAGTAAAGTGTCCCTCATAAAGAGATTACTGTCTGCAAAACAGTGGATAAGTTATTTTCAGTCTTGGATTCACAGTTGGGAGAAGAAGGCATAATGAGTGTGTCACTGGCCTAGTAATCCAGAACCCCAGATTAATGCTGTGAGGACACTGGGTCAGATCCTCCCCCAGAACCTAATATTTCAAGTGAATTCAGGTAATAAATCTGGAACTGAAAGGTAATCTCAGTAATGGTAACTAACTTACTACTGTTGTAAAAGCCTATGGGTCCCTAATACTCTTGGAAGGAAATTTGCCATTTACTCAGTATGGTCTACATGTGACTGATTCTTAACTGCCTTCTGAAATGGCAGAGCAAGTCACTCTGTTCTAGGGCAATTAAGGATTGGTATCAAATGTTGCCCTTACCAACGATGCCCACATCCATGAAAGAATAAAGAAGAAAACAACCAGAAGTGAGTTCTCAATGTGACTGCCTCAATGGTGTTTAAAACCATCTCGAAAAATTTGAGTCAGCAAAAAGTGACTGTTGATTCATCAATATCTTTTAAGTAGGGAATCTTGCCATACTTACCTGCTCTGGTATCATGTGAGTCTAACTCGGTTCACTCTCAACTGCCATCTGGTGTGGGCCCAGCAAACCATTCATTTGTATCAGATTCCATTACTTTCTCAGCAGAACTAGTTTGAAATCTGCACTATTTATTCTCTTGGAATAAATGTACAAAAAATAAAAATGAAGCTAGGATTGTACATTAGGTTCAGGATGGTATTACAGCACTCAGATGGGTGGATTCTGACAGTACCATCCAGGGTGATATTGGAATATGAGAATCAGCTTATAATAAGTGTGACATGATCAGTAGCAATAAGTATTCGTCCCCAGGGTTTGGACAGGGGAAAGAAAAACACCAAGGTTTATCATTAACTCCTTGTGGAAATGGGTCATGGACAGGTACAGACCTGATTACAGTACTTCTCGTCTTCAGGATTCCAGGATCTTGGGAATTTTATTCCACCAACAAATCATTACATGGGAAAGAAATGGGTGTCCTCCTGACCAAAATATTGCTTAACAAGATATGACCAAAATTTCCACTTGAGGTTTGTTCAGAGCTTTCAAAATCCAACATAGCACAGTAGAAATGTTTATAAACAATATTTCAATAAAGCTTGTGCTTTTCCTTTGATCTGTTGTACTGAAGTCGTTGTGTAACAAATGCTTTTTATTTCCCTGAATAGTTGATAGTTTAAATTAGTGACATTGTGTGACTTGTACTAGAAAAAAATTCCAACGCCTTGTGTTTTCCAGGACAGTTGCAGAATATTGCACGAATCTCCACTCGCTGAAAGTGAACCATTGTCATAACATAACTGAAGGGAGTTTAGAAGTTTTGCGCAAGAGAGGTGTGGATATTGATGTGCAGCCACCACTCCAGCGGGCACTTGTCCTTCTGCAGGACGTTGTGGGTGTTGCTCCATTTATCAACCTTCAGATCTGAACTATTTGGGTGAACTGGTTCCTCCATCCCACACATATGCACTCAAAACTTGTGGTGGTTATGTAAACTTATATTAAAGTAGATGGTATAATATTTCAGCAGTGAACTGCTAATCCTTTGTCAAATGTGCAGTATTTCCATGGCTAAGTGTAATATTGAACTGAATCAAGACCAGTTACTGACATCCTGTTCAGGTGTGGGTTGCTGTGGTGCAGAGTCATTGAGATGAAGTTCCTCTGTAAATGATTTTTGGTACTGTATATTGACAAGTGGCTATGTGGGCTATGATAGTTTTACTTCTGTTTACAAAGTGAACCGCAAAAGCCAAAATGTTAACAGTAAATCAACAGTCTTGTCTTTCCAGCTCATCTAAAAAGGTACCAGTATTTATTTGATTTAAGAGATTGTAGTTATTCACTTACATTCAAGCTGTTTTAGTCTGGAAGGTAACAGGTGGAGTGTTTGCAGTTAGCAGCATGCAGCTGATGACTAGTCATGGTCTATGGAAAGCACAGTAACATAGGTATGGTAACATGAGTGTGTTAATTTTAAGCAGAGTTAACACATTTCTCACAAGTGACTGCAACAGGTAAGATTAGGAAGGGGGCCTGAGTAAGACCAGGACTAAGTGCATTTATTACATCCTGCAAAAAGACAGGTTCACATTTAATATCTTTTACCTGCAGGGTGTGTTGTTTAAAGTGGTGGCAATTGGATGGGTATGTTCAAGGAAGAACCACAGGCTACCTGTGTGAGGACTGTTTGGGAAGAGACTGGATGTCCACTGTGAAAAGATGATTGGGATGGAGACTTCAAAATCATGCAAGTGTCAGAGAAGACACACACATAGATGTGTAAACCTTGCACAATAGAAGAGCAAGAGTTGAGTTTTAAAGAGAACTGTTGAGAGTGTGTTGCTAGAAAAGCACAGCAGGTCAGGCAGCATCTGAGGAGCAGGAGAATTGACGTTTCGGGCCAGAGCCCTTCATCAGGATTGAACGAAGCCTCATCAGGAGCCTGATGATGGACTCCAGCCCGAAACGTCTGTTTTCCTGCATGTTGGATGCTGCCTGATCTGCTGTGCTTTTCCAGCAACACACACCACTCTGATCTCCAGCATCTGCAGACTTCACTGTCTCCGTATCAGAGAATTGGTCAGGGGGCGGGTAGGAGCATCCTAGAACAATTGAAACAAGATTTGTTTTTGTATCTTGGAATGAAGGTAGAAATGAGCTGTGCCTGGCTTTAGAACTGAGATTAGAGCCAGAAAAATCCCTAGATATGACTGTTGCTTGAGTAATATTTTTGGTAGTGGAGTTATGGTCGTAGAGTTGGCCGTAGCCAGGTGGAGGCCCTTCTGCCTCACTGATCTGCTTGGAACAGACAGATGAGCTTCAACAGCCACTTTTAGCAACGTACCATTTATCTTTTCACAAAGTTATTTTGATCTCCCTCTCTAAACTGTGAATCTTGGTCCTAAATTCACCTACTTCAGGAAATACTTCACACTGTCTACACTTAAAATTTGGAAAGGCAATCAACTTCCCCTGCTCTAGTTTAAGTCTGTAATACCTGATCCCTAACAGTAGCCCATCAGATCTACACAATGCTTCCTTTGAGGAGAGTAGGTCTTTTGATATGCTCATGGAATCAGTCAACATTGATTCCATAATAGGTGGGACAAAATCACCCACAGCATTTCCAACATTGGCCATAGCTCCACAGTGGCCCAGATACACAGCACCAAGCACCCCAGTGAGCTCCTGATAGCTCCTATTCCTGTTTTCAACCATTTGTAACCATTTTTGATGACAGCTGTGAAAGACCTTCCCAGAATCAGACTAAAGAGGAGGCTGCTATTTGGTCCATTGCATACTCATCTCTTAAAAATGACACTGTCCTAACATAACACACCAACTATAGTACGCCTTCCCTGAAACCTTGCGAAGCTGTCTTTTTTTTAAGTAAGTACGCATTGCACTTCTGTTTTGATTGAATCAGCTTCCAGCACCTTTTCATGCAGCACATTCCAGATCATAACCTGTATAACTGAAAAGAAATTCCTCAATATCCCCTCTGGTTCTTTTGGCTAATTATCTTAAAGCAGTTAAAAGGTAAGATACTGTGAATGCTGGAGAAACTCAGGAGATCTAGCAACATCTGTAGAGAGAGAAACAGAATTAATGTTTTGAGTCCAGCATTACTGTTCAGGAAGAGTCAAGCTAGACTTAATGTTAACTATTGTCTCCAGCGATACTGGTAGACCTGAATTTCTATGCATTTTCTGTACTTGCATCTTAAGTCAGTGTACGTTCATTACCTATAAACTTGTCAGTAGAAAGATTTTTATTTACTCTTTTCAAACACACTCAATCTTAAATATCCTGTAAATCACCCCTAGTCTTACCTTCCTGGTGAATAATGTCAGTTTCTGTAGTCTTCGAGATCAGTAGTCAGTATCATTTTTGGTACTATTTTAGTAAATCTCCATTGCCTCATCTGAGAAGACAAGCCAATGATCTTGATCTGAACATTCTTAGCTCAAGAAATTAATTGCATAATTATTTTCAAACTGAAACTCATACAGCTCTATTGTTAGAAGGCTGTGGTTCTATGCTCCATTCCAGTACTTTGAGATATAATCGGAGTTGAAATTACAATGCAGTATTGAAGGGAAGCTAAGCTGTCAGTCATATGGTTTCCAGATGAGCCATGAAAGATTAACTCTGATATCCTGGCCAATGTTTACAGAGGATTGGGAATCCTGACCGACTGTCAGCCCTGGTCACTGCTGTCTATGAACATTGGCAAATAAAAGTTGCCAATTTCTGCACAATAAATAACTTATTTCAAGAAAATGTGTTGTGGTTATGAATCACTTGGGAATATCCTGAGAAAATGTTATATAAAGTTCATTTTCTCACCTGAATAATTGAGCTCAAGAACTACAGTATTTACCAACAGTGTTCTTGATTAGGGATGCTGATTTAACCAGTTATTCTGATACAGCTATATTGTCAATGCTATAGGGTGGATCTTTCTAATGGTTTTTTGTACACTAGTGCAATTTGTTACTAGAGTATCTCTTAGCCAGTGTGTGTTGGCCCAGACCAGGTCAAGGAGGAAGGTTCCTTGAAGGAAATGAAAAATATCAGGCAGCATGCTGATAGCAAAATTATCAAAACCCATTTTATTACTGAGAAGCAACACAGCAAATTTATTGAATGTAAACAGTGCCACAGAACACAGAATCATACACACTGTAAACATAAGTGAACAGATTATAATAAAAGCAGTACAAATTATTTATTTATAGATTGCTATATTCTTTCACAGACAGGTACAGTGATTAAAACAAAACTGTCTAAAACCTCAACTCACCCCACTGCTTCAATCATTATCGACAAAATCACATCATTTTTAAAGTGCCATACTAATATTATATATATTAACCAAATTCCAGCTGGGGAGATACAGTTTTGAAGAACACGTGCACTGAGAACTTTTACATTCTGATCAGTCTGTGCATCTGAGGTGTTCAAACTTTCTTGCTCCTATTCTTTCATGAACCATTATAAGTTTATATCAAACTAACAAACCTAATTTTAGCTCTATTCATAAAAAATAATTTAAAACTAGGCTACTCCACTCAGTAAATTCTTTTAAAGGGAAGTAGCTTTCCTGATTAAAAAAATTAAAAATCCAGTCTTTAGCTCCTCCAACAAATAATGAATCCCATTTGCAGCAATTTATCAAAGGGAGCTCAAAGTGAGTTGCAGCTAGAGACATCTAAATGAAATGACTGCACTTTTCCTTTAAGGTGCTCTGTTGGTCATAGAAGCCTCTGAAGTGAGCACACAGTAATAGAAACACTGAGATCATCAGTGGATCCCTGCTTGACCACTTAATTGACTTGGAGAGGGACGTTTTTTTAAAAAATACTTTATCCAAACCCACACTGAAAAATGTTTATCTATTTAACACTATGGAAGGAGAGTTAAAGTTTAAAAAAATCTACTGAAGTAATGACATCAAGGCCACATTTAGATAATGCTGTTCTGAAGCAGTGTGTCAGTGAATTCAGCTGTACAATGTTACTATATTTGTGTACTACAAGATGCAGAGCCCTAAGCTGCAATAATGCAGTGCTCACAGTAACAATGTCAAATGGAAAAAAATATTGCTGGGGTCTTAAGGAAATCAGCATTCTCAGTGATTAAGTGACATAGACCCCTTTGTAAGAAAGAGACGAATGAATGCTTTGCACTCTTACCCCCACCCATTGTCCAGTTCTGAAAAGAAAAAATATTTTATCCTTGAACTGTGTTGGATACAGGAAATAAGGGAATGAAGTTAGCCCATGCTGGATCTGTCTGGGAAGCACTCAATTGGCATCTCAGTGGAATTTATATTTCCTGGCAGGTTTAAGGTTGATGTAGGTTTTCTTCATTTCTTCACTTTCAGTTTTCTTGACTTCAGTGTATCGTTCTCCCTTTGTGCTCACTACCTGGTTGTCTATGTATCGGATAAGCTTCTTGGGAGCCTGGTAGGAAGCAGAGGAGACAACTCTATCAGTCAAAAACCAGTCTGGTGGTGCCCATTTATTCCCACTGTGTATTACAAATTGTTGGCAACAGAAAATTTGGATGTGGATGGGACATTATTAAAGCCAGAGCAGGGCATCCCAAAATGGGTGTCAGGACCACATGGGATTGTGAGCTCGAAGGCAACAATGGCTGAATCCCTCTCCCTGCTCTGAGGTCTTCTGCACTGCTCCTCCACACTGTATCACAAACTATAGAATCATGGCATTTACCAAGCCTCAAAATAGGGTCGCACAAGGAAAATATTTGGGAAGCACTGGGCTACAGCCAGTTACTTTGCCTTCAAATCAAGCTGGTGTGACGCAAGTGTGTGCCATCTTCAAGCTGTCCCCTGAGCTCAGACCATATGAACAAGGAACTATATTGCCTTTCTTTTGCTGCCACCAGGTCAAAATTACTTCGATAGCTCTACAGCTGTTCCTGTTCTGCTGGGTAGCTCCCTCAGATTTTCCTGTTGATTTGGTGAGAATCAATATACTGAACCAAACCAGATAGCAGAAGAGAATGCCCTTGAAGGAGCTTCTCTTTATGTCTTCTCACTCACCACATCCCTCTATTATCTGAACTGTCTGAACCTGCACCCAAATGTCCCAGCTTCTCAAAATCTCTCCCTATAACTGAAGTTCTTCACCCCAGCGTAAGTGTTTTTCATATCTCTCCAATGCGTTTGCATTCTTGCTAATGTTCTGGTGCCTAGAACTGGAATCAGTAAATACAATATTTGTAAAGATTAATTTGACTTCCTTGAAGTCAGAGGCCCCTATTTCTAAAAAACAAGTATTTCGATAGCCTTCCTGAGCACCTGTGTTGTGGAAATTGAAGTGTTACCTTTGATGAGACACTTATTGTACTTGAAACATGACTAAGTGTATCAAGCGAATGAGATCAATTTTCCAAAAAAATATCACTTTGTGCTCAGATCCAGGGTCTGAGATTTTGGGCATCATGCTATTTCTTAAATTTGTCAGATTTGGACCTAATTTACATGGTTGAATTACAGCAAGAAATCATAACTGCACAGGTAGACACGTAGAACATAGAACATTACAGCATAGTACAGGCCCTTTGGCCCATGATGTTGCACTGACATACTTATAAGTAAATTGCAAATCGGCATAAAGACCATTTTGCTAAACTATCCTGGTCAATGATCTATCACATCATTCAAAACATTTTTGCAAATGACTTCATCTAGTTCTTGAATTATAAAGGAAAAGTTTTCCAAAATGATAAACACAATTAATTGTTTAATTCAGCTATGCAATTCATTTCTGCATTTCTTCATTCAAAGGTTAACCTTTATATTAACAGCTTACAGCACAGAATTTCCTGTGCCTTGCATTCTTCATTGGCTGGACTCTATTTATAAGCAACACACAGGCTTAACTACTTGGAATGTCCAATTTTAACCTTTCCTCAAATTTTTTTGTTAAAATTATCAAGCCATGTTTTCACTTCTACCAATCTATACTTGAATGACAATTTTTACATCAATAGGGAGGCACTCTGTTGACACTGCATCATTGTAGGATACGATCAAAATACCATAGGTGCTTGTACGGACACTCCCTGGAGGGCTAAATGCTCATTTACACTCGCAAGGTTTGTGAAGGTTTGTAGCTCAGGTTGAGGTTTAGGGTGTAGGTTTGCTCGCTGAGCTGTAGATTTGATATCCAGACGTTTCATTACCTGGCTAGGTAACATCATCAGTGGCGACCTCCAAGTGAAGCGAAGCTGTTGTCTCCTGCTTTCAAATTATATCTTTATTTTGGATGGGGTTCCTGGGGTTTGTGGTGATGTCATTCTCTGTTTGTTTTCTGAGGGGTTGATAGATGGCATCTAGATCTATTTGCTTGTTTGTGGCGTTGTGGTTGGAGTGCCAGGCCTCTAGGAATTCTCTGGCATGTCTTTGCTTAGCCTGTCCCAGGATAGATGTGTTGTCCCAGTCGAAATGGTGGGTTTTTTCATCCGTGTGTAGGGCTATGAGGGAGAGGGGGTCGTGTCTTTTTGTGGCTAGCTGGTGTTCATGTATCCTGGTGGCTAACTTGACAAACTCACAAAAAAAAAGACAACACCGATAACACAGGGGCATGGATGAAGAACTTATCAGACTGGACCCTATCAGACACAGAAGAAGCGGTACTAGTCAAAGGATTAAATTTCAATTATGGAGACACTGACAAGAAGGATTTCCTAGCGGCATTAGGAACCACATTGAAGAACAACAATCTCACGGAAGAAACACAACAAACGATCAGACAGACAGTTGCACCTACTCTGAGCCGAAAAAGGGAAGGAAACAAACTGAACACACAAGAAAAGAAAGCCCTAGAAAATCTCAAAAAAGACAAAAACATCGTTATATTACCTGCAGACAAAGGTCAGCTCACAGTCATCCTGAAAAGAAGGGACTACATAGAGAAAGCCAATGCACTATTCGCAGCCACCAACACCTACCAAAAGGTGGCGCTAGACCCTACCCCACAATTAGGAAACAAAATTACATGTCTCCTAAGAAAATTACACAATTCCGGACAATTAAACAAGACGGAATTCCAGAAAATGAAAGCTGACGGGACCAACACCCCACGATTCTACGGACTACCAAAAATCCACAAACCAGGAGCACCCCTCAGACCTATAGTCTCACTACCTGCAACACCAACTTACAGACTGGCCAAAGAACTAAACGCAACACTGAAGTACCCAGTAGAAGAGTCACAGCACTCCATCCACTCCACCCAGGAATTCCTAAAAATCAAAAACACCAAAGTAGAGGAAGACGAAGCAATGATCTCATTCGACGCAACAGCACTGTTCACCAGCATCAACATCGACCTGGCAAAGGAAACACTCGCCACACTTTTAGAACAGACCATCACACACACACACCATCCAATATCAATCACATTACCAACGAAATCATGAAGCTAGTGGACCTGTGCCTCACCACCCACTTCACTTTCAACAACATAGTCTACAAACAAACCAACGGCACACCCATGGGATCTCCGCTATCAGGATTCATAGCAGAAACGGTAATGCAAAGGCTAGAACAAACAGCCCTACCAATCATCAAACCAAAATTCTGGGTTCGCTACGTAGATGACACCTTTGTCATCAAAAAATGAAACAAGATAGAAGAGACATTTAACATCATCAACAACACCCTCACAGGCATAAAGTTCACAATGGAGGAAGAAACTGACAACAAACTCGCATTTCTGGACGTCATAGTGGAAAGAAAGGACAAGGGAGAATTACAAACCTGCGTATACAGAAACTCGACAAACACTGACCAAATACTCAACTACACCAGCAACATCCCAACACACACAAACAAATTTGTATCAGAACACTTATCCAACGAGCCACCACACACTGCAGCACAGACGAACTTCGAAAAACAGAGGAGAACCATCTATATGACGTATTCAAGAAGAACGGATACTCAAAAAACAGTGCGCAGATTCCTCAAGAACAAACCACGACATGCAGACAAAACACAGCCAGAAACCCTAACCACCTTACCATATATCAAAGAAGTTTCAGAAATGACAGCCAGACTACTGAGACCCCTCGGAATCCTAGTAGCACACAAACCCACCAACACTCTCAAACAAAAACTAACAAACTTAAAAGACAAACAAAAACTAACAAACTTAAAATACAACCCATGGACAAAACCAACATCATCTATAAAATTCCAAGGACTGCCACAAACACTACGTAGGACAAACAGGAAGATAGTTAGCCACCAGGATACATGAACTCCAGCTAGCCACAAAAAGACACGACCCCCTCTCCTTCATAGCCCTCATGGATGGAAAAAACCACCATTTCGACTGGGACAACACATCTATCCTGGGACAGGCTAAGCAAAGACATGCCAGAGAATTCCTAGAGGCCTGGCACTCCAACCACAACGCCATAAACAAGCACATAGATCTAGATGCCATCTATCATTCCCTCAGAAAACGAACAGGAAATGACATCACCACAAACCCCAGGAACCCCATCCAGGAGAAAGATATAAATAGAAAGCAGGAGACAACAGCTTCACTTCACTTGGAGGTCACCAATGACAATGTTACCTAGCCAGGTAATGAAACGTCTGGATATCAAACCTACAGCTCAGCGAGCAAACCTACACCCTAAAGCTCATTTACACTGTTTAGCAGGGAATTACTTATGCAGTACTGGAATAGTCACAGAGAAATGGCAAGTCTTCTACTTCATTCGGACTGAATAGTACAGCTCAATTAAAATAACTAACAATGTATCTGCTGGAAATGAGTAACAGAAAAATAGAAAACACAACAAACAAGTAAGACCAATACAGCACAGTTCATTAACAGTAAATAGAAAACAATCTTATAGCATTGAAAAAGGAAGCCATCAACCCATCTTGCCCATGACATTTCTTTGTAAGAACTGTCTAAATTAATCCCAATCAGTACTCTTTTTTTGTCCCCTTAGCACTGCAGAGATAACAGCTCAGGTCTCAATCATATGACCAGCAACTGGTATGGTTTTAAACAACTTCCTTGTGTGCTTAGCAATGGGAGAAATGGACTTTAGCACTCATTGCCAAATGTAATTAGTGGTAATAACACTTTCCTCTTGATCTAGTATGTACAACCTGAAAAGGTATTTAAACATTCTATCACAGCTTTAATAGTGAACTCAGTATTTGCAAAGGCAAGACCATGAGAAATAGGCAGGAAGAGTGGGCCTATAAGAGCTGGCATTGACATGATGGGCCACATGGTCTCTGTCTGTACTATCAGATTTTATTGATATCCAGTACAATTCCAGATCACTGGTGTGTTATGGTTGAAGGCTTTATTGGGAGTTGAGAATGCAGAATGGAAGGGCTAGCAGGGATTACAGGAGTGGCATGGAGTGCGGACATTGAAGGATTTTACAACATTTATGGTGTGCGAGGTGCAGCAAAGCTCAATATGAATAGCAGTGTTGATCATGCCCATTAAGTCCTGATCCAAGATTTACATTTCAGATAATCTCTTACCGCTTTGGGTGCAATAGGCTTGTGTGTTTTGACGTCGTCCTCATTATCCACCATCATATACCTGGAATTGTAATATTGAAAACATACTTTACCCAGGAAGAATATCAGAGTCTGTGCAAAGGATACAAAACTTTACTCTGGTAGCCATCTAGCCAGTGCATCTAAAATTTCATTCCTATTTGATTTAATGTGTACTTCACTAATGAGAGAGTCATATTGCTTTCATCAATTTTTTTGACAAAATAATAATGAATTGATACAGGTGGAGCAGTAGACGTGATCTATGTGGACTTCAGTCAGATGTTTGACAAGATTCCTCATGGTAGACTGGTTTATCAAGGTTAGTTCACACAGAATAGAGGGAGAACTAGCTATTTGGATACAAAACTGGCTCAAAGGTGAAGGGTTGCTTTTCAAACTGGAGGCCTGTGACCAGCAGTGAACCACAAGGATTGGTGCTGGGTCCACTACTTTTCATCATTTATATAAATTATTTGGATGTGTACATATGGTTTGATGACACCAAAATTGGAGTTGCAGTGGACAGTGAAGATGATTACCTCAGATTACAATGGGATCTTGATTAGATGGGCCAAGGGGCTGAGGAGTGGCAGATGGGGTTTAATTTAGATAAATGTGAGGTGCTGCATTTTGGAAAGGCAAATCAGGGCAGGATTTATACACTTAATGGTAAGGTTTTGGGTGTGATCCTGAAGAGACATTGTCCCAAAGAGTCTGCTCCTCGATTCAAACAGATCCCGTCTGATCTTCTATCTCCATGCCATTTTCCTGCACCATTCCTTGATAACTTTAATATTCAGAAATCTGTCATGAATATACTCAACAAAGGTTCATAGTCCTTTGAAAGTGGAATTGAAAGTAGACAGGATAGTGAAGGAGGAGTTTGGTATGCTCTCTCTCTTATTCCTGATGAAGGGCTTATGCTCGAAACGTCGAATTCTCTATTCCTGAGATGCTGCCTAACCTGCTGTGCTTTGACCAGCAACACATTTGCAGCTGTGATCTCCAGCATCTGCAGACCTCATTTTTTACTCGAAGATGCTTACAACAGGACCTTGATCAGATGGGCTAATGAGCAGAGGAGTGGCAGATGGAGTATAATTTAAATAAATGTGAGGTGTACATTTTGGTAAAGCAAATCAGGGCAGGACTTATACACTTAATGGTAAAGTCCTGGGGAGTGTTGCTGAAAAAAGAGACCTTGAAGTGTATTATAATCTGATGAATTTAATCTGTTCCCTTTCAATTCTTTGAAAGTGGAGTCTTAGGTTGACAGTATAGTAAAGAAAGCGTTTGGTATCCTTGCCTTTATTGATCAGTGCATTAATATGGGAGGTCATGCTGCAGCCTTACAGGACATTAATTAGGTCACTACTGGAATATTGTTTACAATTCTGGTCTCCCTGCTAGCGAAAGGAAGTTGAGAAACTTTAAAGGATTCAGAAAAGATTTACAATGATGTTGCCAGGTTTGGAGGGTTTGTGCTAAAGGGAGAGGCTGAATAGGAAGGGGCTTTTTCCTGGAGAGTCAGAGGCTGAAGAGGTTATAGAGGTTTATAAAATCATGAGGTGTATGGATAGGGTGGTGAACGGACAAAGTATTTTTCCAGGATGGGGGAGTCCAAAACTAGAAACAGGGGAAAGATTTGAAAGGGATCTACTAAGGAGCAACATTTTCACACACAGGGCAGTGAGTGTACGGAATGAACTGCCAGAGGAAGTGATGGAGCCTGGTACAATTGCAACATTTAAAAGTCATTTTGATTTAGAGGATATGGATCAAATGCTGGCAAATAGGACTAGATTTGTATAGGATATCTGGTCAGCATGGACGAGTTGGACCGAAGGGTCTGTTTTGGTGCTGTATTTCTCCATGACTCTCTAACCCCAAATGTCTGATTAAATGGTTAAAACGTAAAAATACGTTTTTCAAGCCTCAATGGGGCTCCGATACTAAACTGCAAAAGTTTGAGTACACTAGTGTGTGACATTTTTGAAATTTTGTTACAGTTGTCAATTCACTTGGAAACATCTCAATTTGCTTTAAATTTCCTTTCAAAACAAGTTCAGAAACATGAGGATGTCCATTTTATTTTTGTAAACCACATGTACTAGAAAATCTGAAATTACAATTCTCTACAAATACACCTACAAGGGCAATTGGGAATGGGAAGCAAATACAGGGTTTACCAATATTATTCATAAGTCATGGAGGAGTTCTTAAAAACCATTCCCTAATCCTCTCTGCTACTTTACCTGCCCCCAGTAGATTGCTGCTCATTGTCTAGTCCTGAAATAGTATTAGATGCAGATAGATCCCCCTTGCAGATGGCATCAAGAACCAGGAACACAGTCTTGTGAGGTGTGTGCCAAGTGCTTAGGACTGAAATAAAGAGAAATTTCTTTACTCAAAGAGGTAAATCTTTGGAACTCCCTAACCCAGGAAGCTGAAGAGGCTCCATCATTGAGTATATTCATGACAGATTTCTGAATATTAAAGTTATCAAGGAATGGTGCAGGAAAATGGCACGGAGATAGAAGATCAGACGGGATCTGTTTGAATCGAGGAGCAGGCTCTTTGGGACAAATGGCCTACTCCTGCTCGTCATGTTAATCTTTCAGCCACTTTATTCCCATCCTCTGCCATTCCTTCAACTTATCCCTTTCCAGTTATAAAATAAAACCTCTCTCAAAATTCTGTGTTTCACACTCCACTAACTTTGTTCTTTCTCAGCTAAACGTTTTCCCCAGCCAGTAGATTGTTTTGAGAAACATTATCCTGTGCTCCTGTACTGTTCTGTTTTCTTTGTTTACATATGGAGACATATGGAAAGACAAATGGATCACAAATTCTCTTCCTCCTAGTGCCCTAATCAAATTATATACACTGTTCACAGAACTGAATACTCACTTCTCCAAGATGCTTGCTTTGATTTTCTTATCTGCTTTGGGGAGAGTTTCCTGAAAAAAATCAAACATAAAACATCACACAGGTGAATCGAAATTATACCATACTGAATCTGCAGTACATAGTTCCGAACTTCATCTACTCACACTTTACATTGGCTAATGGCTTGTCAGAGCCAAAATGAAGCAAGTAATGTCAGTGATTCCAGCTGGCTGGCTTACTCAATCTGTATTTCAGCAAATTACTGAATACAGAAATTAATCTCATTCAGGGTTGGAATGGGAGAGTACAGAAGATAGCATCCACTTGGATCAGTCTAATACCGAAGCAGAATTAAGAAATACAGCCAAATATCCCCAGCTCATATCATGGATTACATAGACAGCATTTTGTAATGTATGCATTTGCACTATAACAAATGTAAAAATAATGTTCTGGTGAATTAAAACTTTGTCACAATTAAAGCTATATCTGAAGTTATGAAGAACTGTTATTTGATTATAATTGTAGAAAAAGTGGCGGCATGGATGTCAAGGTAATTACAGGCTGTTCTTCAACTCAAGGAGAATGCCTACTTAGAGTTGAGAGTTTTTGTCATGGGTCTATGTGACTGAGCAAGCTAATTCTTGACCCACTGATCCTTTGGCACATGGTGCAGGACATAGCACAGTACAGGCCCTTCAGCCCTCAATATCGTGCTGACCTTTTATCCTAATCTAAGATCAAACTAACCTACATACCCTTCATTTTACTATCATCCATATGGCTGTCCACGAGTCGCTTAAATGTCCCTAATGTATCTGAGTCTCCTGCCACCACTGACAGTGCATTGAACGCACTCCACCCCTCTGTGTAAAGAATCGACCTCTGACATCTTAAGCCTCCCTCCAATCACCTTAAAATTATGCCAAGTTGTGATAGCCATTTCTGTCTAGGGAAAAATGTCCTTGACTATCCACACTATGTGTGCCTGTCATCATCTTGTACACCTCTATCAAATCGCCTCGCACTCTTTGTCGCTCCAATGAGAAAGGTCTTAAGTCCCTCAACCTTTCTTCATAAGACATGCCCTCTAGCCCAGGCAGCATCCTGGTAAGTCTCCTCTGCACCCTCTCTAAAACTTCTACATCCTTCCTATAATGAGGTAACCAGAACTGAACACAATATTCCAAGTGTTGTCTAACCACGGCTCTATAGAGCTGCAGCATAACCTCATGGCTCTTAAAATCAATCCCCCTGTTAATGAAAGCAAATACACCATATGCCTTCTGAACAACCTTATCAATTTGAGTGGCAACTTTGAGGGGTCTACAGACTTGGACCCCAAGAACCCTCTGTTCATCCATACTGCCAAGAATCCTGCCTTTAACCCTGTATTCTGCATTCAAATTTGACCTTCCAAAATGAATGACTTCACACTTTTTCAGATTGAAATCCATCTGCCACTTCTCAGCCCAGTTCTGCATCCTGTCAATGTCTCGCTGTAATCTTCAATAGCCCTCCACACTATCCACCACTCTACCAACCTTTGTGTCATCAACAAACTTACTAACCCACACTTCCACTTCCTCATTCAAGTCAAGAGCAGAGGTCCAGGAACAGATCCCTGCAGAAGACCACGGGTCACCAAGCTCCAGGCTGAATACTTTGCATCTACCATCACCTTTTGTCTTCTATGGGCCAGCCAATTCTGTATCCAGACAGCCAAATTTCCCTGTATCCCATGCCTCCTTACTTTCTGAATGAGCCTACCATGGGGTACCTTATCAAATGCCTTGCTAAAATCCATGTACACCAGATTCACTGCTCTACCTTCAATGGTATTTTGTCACATCCTTAAAGAATTTGCTAAGGTTTGTGAGGCATGACCTGCCCCTCACAAAGCCATGCTGACTATCTCTAATCAAACTAAGGATTTATGGTTACTTAGAAAACCAATGTCTCAGAATCCTCTCCAATAATTTGCTCAGGGCAGACACAAGACTGACTGGTCTGTAATTCCCAGGATTATCCCTAGTCCCTTTCTTGAACAAGGGAATATCATTTTCCACCCTCCAATCATCTGGCATTACTCCAGTGGACAGTGAAGATGCAAAGATCATTGCCAAAGGCACAGAATCTCTTCCCTCACTTCCTGTAGTCACCTTGAGAATATCCCCTCTGGCCCAGGGGATTTACCTATCCTTAGGTTTTTCAAACTTTTCTGCACAACCTCCTTCTTCACATCAACCTATTCGAATAAGTCAGCTCTGTTTCACGCTGTCCTCACAAAACAACAAGGTCCCTCTCACTAGCAAATACTGAAGCAAAGTATTCATTGAGGTCCTCCCCTACCTCCTTCAACTCCAGGCAAAAGTTCCCTCCACTATCCCTGATCAACGCTACCCTCACTCTGGCCATCCTTTTATTCCTCACATAAATTAGAAGTGCCTGCTAAAACTTTTCATGCCCTCTTCTAGCTCTCCTAAGTCTACTCTTCAGTTCCTTCCTAACTACCTTGTAACTCTCTAGAGCCCCATCTGATTCTTGCTTCTTCAACCTGAAGCAAGCTTCCTTCTTCCTCTTGACTAGATGTTCTACATCCCTTGTCACCCAAGGCTCCTTCACTTTTGGGAAATATGCATTCCAAGGTATGGAACGGCTTAACACATTTCAGTCTGTATATGAGTGGTGAAATAAATGACTGGTCTCAGCTGATTTGGAAGTTTTATGGCAGTGATACTGGTGAAGTTGTAATGTCATAGAACTAGTAATCAGGAAATCCCAGGTTAATACTCTGGAGATACAGGTCCAAAGTCCACCATGGTAACAGGTGGAATTTAAATTCAGTTGGTCAAATTAGATTTTTAAAAAAACTGGTCTCAATAATGGTGACTATGACTGTTCAAAGTACCCAGCTGGTCCACTAATGTGGAATGAGACTACCATCTGGTCTGGCATACACATAATTTCAGATCTGCAGCCATGTGGTTGACTTTAACCTGCCCTGTGAAATTGCCCCAGCAAGACACTTGGTTAGAGATGGGCAATAAGAGGATAGCCTTGCTTGACCCTGGTCCTGATGTTCTGTTTGTTTCAGGTCTCCCATTCAAGACAGCTGCAGTCAGGTCATGAAGCAATTGAAGGATTGTGTTAAAGTTTCATGAACATCCAAGTCTTTGAAGTACAATCCACACAGCCTTGCAACTCACAGTCAAATCCCTCAGTCGGACTCATGAAAGCAATGAAGAGTTCCTGGGGTATTTTTCCACACTTTTCTTGGATTTTTCTGGCAGCAAAGACATCCATCTTGGAGGTTTCTCTGGAAGGATTTCCTCAGCCTGCTTCCTAGAGTTGATAATGATGATGGCCTATTTTTGTTGTACTTTTTTCAAGGCCCTTGCTTATTTGGGCGAGCGAAGGAGATCCTGAAGAGATGTGTTCAGATGCTGTGATCAAAGGTAGCTCCATCCAAATTCCACCTTAAGCATTTTTTGCTGGTGTGCAAATCCAAGGAACTTACAAGTTGCCAATGCCCCTTTCTGCAGTGCACCACACACACCCTAAAAACCACAGTGTCCCCTCAGCACTCCATTTCTGGCACACCTTCAGAGTGACACATTCCCAGTACAGTAATTAAATGTGGATAATGGTGAGATAATTTCCAGGGTAATGTAAAAACATTAGGAATAACCATTGAACTATTAGCTTAACATTACAGTTACAATAACACTAATGTAGACAATTTAAGGTTTTGCTTTCTCGCTTGAATGTTCCAAGTGAACATACCTCCAGAGTCTCAGCTTCAGGTTGCTTCACCCTACCCTCCATGATTAACTGCACCGCATAATCCAAGTTGCCTTTAGCCACAGACAAAGCTTTGTGCATGACTGACAGACTGCAGGATGGAAACATCTCGACAAGCAGCTGGACGCCATCATCTACCTTGCCACATCCTTCCTGGAAATAAGAAATGGCAAAGCATTGAATAGTTAAACCCAGAGTAGAGACCTCAACCTGGAGTTCTGGAATTTTGGTCTTGAGAAGTCATTAAATGCTGACATAAAGAATTGTTTCCAAGTAAAGAATCTGGATGAGACAGACTGCTTTGATCAACCGGCTTTTTCTTTCTCAGCACACTCCTCAGAGGGGTTCGGTTATCTAAAGAATACAGTCAGGCTGGGTGGTAGATGCTGGGCTCAAGCCCCACTGCAAGAATAGAGCAGCTAATTGAGACAGCCACTGAAGGATGGTGCCATCTTTCTCTTTTTTTCTTATTCCCTTATGGGATGTGAGCATCGCTGGCTGGCCCAGTATTTACTGCTCATCCCTGGTACCCAATCCTTGGTGAAGCTCTTAACTATAAAATCAAAGCTTTCTCCCACTTGGGGCTGAATGTAAAAGAGCAAGAGCCATGGAACTCGTGATCAGCAAAAACAGTGAGAGGTGAAGCCTGGAGTCTGGATATTTGCAGCTAAGAAGGTATCCTGAATATCACAAGGTTAGGGTTTAGGTTTAATCAACCACTCCCACATAAAATAAATGACTGGATAAATCAAAAAGGAAAAGGACTGAAGACAATTTTTGTTTACAGGATCATTACAAAGTTTTCAACTGTTAAGAGTATTCAACTCCATTTAAAATTTTAATCTCTGCTGTTCCAAATCCCAATTTCAATATATGAACTTCCAAAAATAGCTGAGCTGCTACTCAACATTTGGCACTAAGGGATTCAATTCTAGAGTACTGTACAAACAATATCTCTACCATTTTCTCCTAACATTTCTGCATTTGAATTTTGTTTAACAGCAATGAGTTCTACAATTGTTACGAGAGATGAGAAAACACAGATCTCTTAAATTTTTGCTTACTTTATTGGGGTAGAAGATTTTAAAACAACAAGTTATTTTGTTAGTCTACTTGGTTTATAAAGGATGGTAGGCTGGCCTGGAAATTGTCAAGGCATCAAGGGAATGGATGAGAGTTTCAGCAAGAAATGAGATGAGGCAGTGAGAGAGTCCAGCATTCTCATATGTGGAAACAGAATCTTCCTGATGACCTGGATGCCGTTAGAAATTCATATTGGTGTCATGTATGATATTGTGGTTGTAAAGAGTCTTAGTGTTATAGAGATGTATAGCACGGAAGCAGACCCTTTGGTCCAACTCATCAATGCTGACTAGGTATCCCAATCTAATCTAGTCCCACTTGCCAGCACCTCGCCCATATCCCTGCAAACCCTTCCTATTCATATACCCATCCAGATGTTCATCCATTTCTGAATAATGAGAAATTCCATTCCTCTCCCTGGCTGAACAAGATTGTTTGCAACCATGGCATCATACATGACCTGTTTGGGGTTAGAAGCCCATCTTGGGGTTATCAGGAAGATAGCTTATGTCCACATATAAGAATACTAGACTCTATCACTGCCTCAGCTCATCTGTTGCTGAAACCCTCATCAATGCCCTTGACAATTAAAGGCAAGCCTCTCTTCCTTTATCATTTTAAACTCATGCAAAACTCTGCTGCCCATCTCCTAAGTTCCTATCACCTCTGTACTTGCTGACTTACACTGGTCCCCAGTGAAGCAACAGCCTGATTTTAAAGTTCCCATTGTAGTTCTCAGATCTCTTCCCCGTTTCCTCCAATCTTTGTCATCTCTGCAAGTCCTAGAATGCTCCAACATATCTAAGCTCCATCCAATTTCCACTGGTGGCTAAACTTCAATGTACAAGGTCCAAAACTCTGGAATTCTCTCTACTCCTTTTCCGAAGTTTCTTAAAATCTATTTGAGAAATGTTGTTCACCTGGACGAATATCTCCTGATGTGGCTGGGTGTAAAATTTTGTTCAATAACAATCCTGTGTAGCAATTCAAGATATTTTACCACATTTAGCAAAAAAACGATAACTTGCATTTGTATAAACACCAACAGATACCAGCAGGTGGAGCTATTTCACCACAAAAGCAGCTCATCAGCCACTGCAACATCAGATTGTGCCAAAACATCCATTTTGTTGACTGAAAAAAACATTCTTATGTATTTTTAAAAAAAAACGCAGCAAACAGAATGTTGCAGATGCTGCAAATCTGAAATGAAAACAGAAAAGGGCTGGAAGACAAGGCAGATATGGAAGTATCTGCGAAGAGAGAAAAACAGAGTTAATATTTTAGGGCCTGTGATTTTGTATCAACCTGTAATGTTAACTTTGGTTTCTCTTTCCATTGATGCAGCCAAATCCAGCTGAGTTTTCCAGAATTTTCCTGTTTTTTTTAACTACCAAGCCCTTGCTCGAGTCAGAAGAGCGAATGTGTGAACATAAAGTAAGGATTGTTTCCAGCTACCATAACCCCCACAGGACGTTAATGCTCAAAGTCACACCCGAAATGCATTCAAATAGCTTGTGGAAGTTTCTCTTCAGGGAATTCTTATTTTGTCAGTTACAGGCTTATTGGGGTTGGGTAGGTTTCATCCTCCAAATATTGGCCTTAATCATGTAGGAGATAGTGAGGACTACAGATGCTGATGAAGTCAGAGTCTATAAAGTGTGGTGCTGGAGAAAGCACAGCGGGTCAGGCAGCATCTGAGAAACAAGAGAATCGACGTTTTGGGCCTGATGAAAGGTTAAGTTTGAAACAGGACTCTTGCTCCTCAGATGCTGTGTTTTATCCAGCACCACACTTTATCAGTCTTAATCATGTGACAAGGGAGTCAGGCCCACACTGCTTTTAATGATAGAAATGCCACAACCTGAAGTGTCGCTATTTCACCAACGAAATAGAAGACTAGCCACAGAGTATGGGAAAAAAAAAATCAGTGGCAAAGAACTGTCTTTGCCTTTTAAGTGCTTTCGGGTGAAAATGTCTGCCCCTTTAAACAGCTTTCAGGCAAAGGTTGCACCTTCTGTTTTCACTGACACCTACAAGATCTATCATTCTTGAACTATTTACAGTTAATTTTTAGGCACACCTTCCTGAACCACCACCCTTGAACTCCATCCCTCCCAATGCAATAAGAACAGAACCTCCTCCTAGTTCTCACCTTCCACCCCATCAACCTCCACATACATTGCATCATTCTGATTAGATTAGATTAGATTTGATTAGATTAGATTTACAGTGTGGAAACAGGCCCTTCAGCCCAACAAGTCCACACCGACCCGCCGAAGCGCAACCCACCCATACCCCTACATTTACCCCTTACCTAACACTACGGGCAATTTAGCTTGGCCAATTCACCTGACCCGCACATCTTTGGACTGTGGGAGGAAACCGGAGCACCCGGAGGAAACCCACGCAGACACGGGGAGAACGTGCAACCTCCACACAGTCAGTCGCCTGAGTCGGGAATTGAACCCGGGTCTACAGGCGCTGTGAGGCAGCAGTGCTAACCACTGTGCCACCGTGCCGCCCATTCTCTGCCACTTCCACACCAAAGATATATATACCTCCCCATCTCATCAGCGTTCCAGAGAGACCATTCCCTCCACAACTCCCTCATCAGGTCCACACCCCCCACCAGCCAACAATTCACTCCCAGCACCTTCTCCTGCCACCACAGGAAGTGAAAAATCTGTGCCCACATCATTCTCCTCACCTCTGTCCAAAGCCCCACAGGATCTTTCCCACACCAGACAGAAATTTACCTGTACTTTCACCAACGTCATCTACTGTATCCGTTGCACCAGATGTGGTCTCCTCTACATTGGGAGACAGGATACCTACTTGCAGATCGTTTCAAAGAATATCTCTGGGACACCCACACCAACCAACCCCATTGTCCCATGGCTGAACGCTTCAATTCCCCCTCACACTCCATCAAGGACATGCAGTTCCTGGGCCTCCTCCATCGCCAAACCTTTAGTACCAGACACCTGGAGGAAGAAAGTCTCACATTCCCCCTTGGGACACTGCAACCACACGGGATTTCAACGGTTTCCTCATTTCCCCTCCCCCCTACATTATCCCACTCCCAAGCTTCCAACTCGGCACGGCCCTCCTGACCTGTCCATCACCTTTCCCATCTAACCGCTCCACTCTTCTCTCTGACCTATCACTTTCTCCCTCACCTTCATCTATTGCATTCTCAGCTACCTTCCACTCCAACCCCACCTCGCTCCCATTTATATCTCAGCCCTCTGAGCCACAAGCGTCATGCCTGAAGAAGGACTTGTGCCTGAAATGTCGATTCTCCTGCTCCTCGGATGCTGCCTGACCTGCTGTGCTTTTTCCAGTACCACACTCTCCACTCTGATCTCCAGTCCTCACTTTCTACATCTTGTAATAACATCCTCTTCCCTAAGGATTGTATTATTCAGGTTATATATAGGACAGAAACAGATCAGATGTACTGGGATGATTTCCAAAGGTTATTTATATGTCAGGAACACACTGATGTCATGTTAAAAACCAGGATATTTTTAATGTTGCAGGGTCAACAAAGGGTCACAGACTCATGTTCACCTTCAAAAGCCAGACTGAAACTATTGCTAGTTCAATCCAACCCATCAGCTCCCAAAGTTATGCTTTTATTGTCATTCCTGACATAGGTGCTTTATTACATTCATTACCTCTAGCAGCACCCTTTAAACTCACAACATCTATCTTCTAGAAGGGCTGCAGTTACAAGGCAGCACCACCATTTGTAAATTCTTCTCTAAGAAAGACACCATCCCAATTTAGAACTAAATTGTTGTTCCAGCATTGACACAGAATCAAAATCCTGAAACTCCCTTCCTAACAGCCCTGCAGGTGCCACACCACAGACAATTCAAGAAGTTAGCTTAACACCACCTTCAAGAGCAAATAGGATGGTCAATAAACACTGGCCCAGTAGGTAATGCCCACTTTCAGTGAATGTATTAAAAAAATCCTACAGCAAATAACCGTGGTGGCAGACGTGTCCAGAAAACCCTCTCGACTTATCATCTTCCCCTGGCCCCAAAGCCTCTGCCAGGCTCACCTTCAGGTCCAGTCCTCACTGCTATCATTCAATAAACTTGAAACACATACATACTCCAGACTTGCCTATACCCAGAGACTCCAGGTCACAATTCTGCTCCATCTTCACACTGTCAGCTTCAGTGGCTTCCTCATGTTGAAGCAGTTACTCTTTGGATACAAAAGCTCCACTGGACTACCTCTTAGCTTCCCATTTTACTCACACCAAAAGTAGGTTCTCCCTGATATCTGAAGTCCTCAGCGGTGGGAGGAATTGACCTGGATCAACACAACCAGTTCCTCAAATAATCAGGAGGTAGCCTAACCTTTGCGCTGGCTCCCTCTCTTGGCACTGGGTTACTTTCTGGCTCTGATGATTTCTTGTCTTCTTTGCTGCTAGCCAGTTCCTTTGAAAAGGACTCGCAGTCTTGAGAGGCAGTCAGGGGGTGAACATTTTCTGTAAAGATAAAGAAAAGTACAATCAAATGGGACAATCCCAATGAACGATCTATATATTTAAGCCTTTTCTTTTACACAAGTAAGAGTTTGAACTCCAACTGGTTGCCCCTGCACCCCTAATTGGCCATTCTGAATGCTTAAATACATGCAGGAATATAACCAACTGTGGAGCAGCAAACGTTACAAAGCCAACCAACAAAATTGTTAGAACTTTTTTTTAAAAAGAAAGAAAGAGAGGATATCTTGACATTGATAATAGCGAGAGCAATCTTTCAGGACTTACAGTCTTCTTTAACCCCTTATCTCCACAGGAAAGAATTACATTTAACTCACACAGACATATTAAAGCAAGGAGACAACAAAAGGCTCAACAGCAAAATGAGAAACACAGTTTCACTCATTCACCCAGGGAGCAACTCAGATTTGAAACAATTTTCGAGAGTCATGCAGCATTGAAACAGACCGTTCAGCCCAACTCACCTTTTAAATGTTCTAATTGTACTTACCTCTAAAGGTTGCTCCTCAGGTCTCTCTCAAATCTTTCCCCTCTCTCCTTAGATCTATGCTCTCGAGTTTTGAACTCCCCTTCCCTGGAGAAAAGACCATGGCTATGCACCTTATCGATGCCCCTCACGATTTTATAACCCTATAAGATCACCCCTCAGTCTCCTACACTCCAGGGAAAAAAAGTCTCATCCTCTCCTTATAACTCAAACTTTCCAGTATTGGTAACATCCTTTTAAATCTTTTTTGCAGATTTTCAAGTTTAATAACATTTCCTATAGCAGGGTGACCAGAATTGTCACCAAAAGTGGCCTTTCAATGTTTTCTACAGACAGACATTTAAGAAAATAGTTCATGGCTCATGGCAAAGATAATATTCAGTGAGGAAGGAGGATTCTAGGAAGGGGATAAACCAATTATGGTGAAGGATAGCAGCAAATTGAAAGAAAGAAAAACACAATATGATAAAGATAAGTGGTAAGCCATAGGATTGGGAAAGTTTTAAAAACCAACAGATGACTGTGAATCTGTGGAATTTCATGCCCACTGAAGTGGTTGAGGCTTCCTCACTGAATGTTTGTAAAGCTAAGATAGATAATTGTTTGAAGAGTAAAAGGAATAAAAAGAGTTCTGGGGAGAGGGCAGGTAAGTAGATCTAAGGCCATGAAAAATCAACCATGATCTTGCTGAATGGCTGAGCGGGCTCAAATGGCCAAATAGCCTTTTCCTGCTCCTATGTTCTTATAACCAAAACAAAACTAAAGAGGAAAAAAACTCGGAGGGTGAACTTGCCAGTAATATAAAAGATGGACAGCAAAAACTTCTTTCAATATATAAAAAAGGAAAGAGAAGCCAATGTGAACACAGGTCCCTTAGAGAATAAGGCTGAGGAAATAATACTGGGGAACCAGGAAATGGCACAGGAGTTGAGTAAATAACTTGCAACAGTCTTCACAACAGAAGACACCAATAGCATTGTAAAGTAACTAAATGATCAAGAGGCAAAAGGAGGAGAGGAAATAAAAACAAGAACTAATCATTAGAGAAAAGTACTAGGGAAGCTAATGGGGCTAAAGACCTATATGTCCCTGCATCTAATGAGATGCATCCTGGGATATTTTTTAAAAATTAGAGGGCGTGAATGTACCAGTAGTAATCTTCCAGGAATCCTCAGATTCTGAAAAGTCTCAGAGGATTGAAAAGCTGCCAATAAAACACTTATTTAAAAAGAGGAGACAAACAACAGGTAATTACAGACCAGTTAGCTTAATGTCTGTTATTGGAAAAATTTAGAACCTATAATAAAGGTGTAATAGCAGTACATTTAATAATACATAATATAATTAAGCAGAGTCAGCATGTCTGACAAATTTCCTAGAATTCTTTGAGATGGTAACAAAAAGGATAGATAAAAGGGGAAGCAGTGGACGTGATATATTTGGATTTTCATAAGGCATTTGGTAAGATACCACACATTAGGCTTCCTAATAAGACAGGAGCCCATAGTTGTGGACGTCATAGAATGGATAGAGGATTGACTAAAAAATAGAAGATAGAGTTTTGGAATAAAGGGGACATTTTCAGGATGGTAACTTGTAACTAATGTTGGGATCAATGATGGGATTATTATCTGTGAATACATGGAACATAGAACATTATAGTACAGTACAGGCCCTTCAGCCCTCGAAGTTGCACTGACCTGTGGAACCAATCTGAAGCCCATCTATTCTACACTATTCCATTTTCATCTATAGGATAATTCAATAACTGTTTAAAAGACAAGGCTACTACTGTTGCAGACAGTGCATTCCACACCCGCACTACTCGGAGTAAAGAAACTACTTCTGACATCTATCCTAAATCTATTACCCCTCAATTTAAAGCTATGTCCCTCGTGCTAGCCATCACCATCCAAGGAAAAAGGCTCTGGCTGTCCACCCTATCTAACCCTCTGATTATCTTATATGTTTCCATTAAGTCACCTCTCAACCTTCTTCTCTCTAATGAAAACTGCCTCAAATCCCTCAGCCTGTCCTCATAAGACCTTCCCTCCATACTAGGCAACACCTGAGTAAATCTCCTCTGAACCCTTTCCAAAACTTCCACAGCCTCCCTATAATGTGGTGACGAGAACTGTATACAATATTCCAAGTGTGGCCACACCAAAGTTTTGTACAGCTGCAGCATGACCTTGTGGCTCAGATATTCAATCCCTCTACCAATAAAAGCCAATACATCATATGCCTTCTTAACAACCCTATCAATCTGGGAGGTAACTCTCAGGTATCTATGTACATGGGCACAGATCTCTCTGCTCATCTACACTACCAAGAATCTTACTATTAGCCCAGTACAGTATATTAATAACTTGGATGAGAAAAGTGAATGCATTATATCCAATTTTTTGAATGTGACACAAAATAAATGGAAAGGTAAGTGGTGAGAATAACAGAGTCTGCAAAGGGATATAAATAGGTTAAGCTAGTGGGCAAAAACTTGGCAGATAGAATATAATGTGGGGTAACATGAGTTTATAAATTTTGACAGTGAATAGAGGAACTGATTATTATTTAAATGGAGAATTATTGCAGATGCCTGCAGAACAGAGGGATTTAAGAGTCCTCATCCATGAATCATAAAAAGCTTGGATCCAAGTTCAGCAGTTAAAGAGAAAGCAAATGGAACGTTATACTCCATTCAAAGAGAATGGAGTATAAAACTAGGGAGATTTTGCTGAAAATATACAAAGTACTAGTCAGACCTCAAATAGAATACTGTGAACAATTTTGAGCCTTTTATTTATAGAATCATAGAATCCCTACTGTGTGGAAACAAGCCCTTTGGCCCATCAAGTCCACACCAACCCTCTGAAGAATATCCCACCCAGACTAATTCCCCTATTACTCTACATTTACCCCTGACTAATGATTGTGGGAGGAAACCAGAACAGCCAAAGGAAACCCATGAAGACATGGGGAGAATGTGCAAACTCCACAGTCAGAGGCAGGAATCAAACCTGGGTCCCTGGTACTGTGAAGCAGCAGTGCTAACCACAGCCATCATGCCATCCAAAAAGAGACAAACTGGCATTGGGGGCATTCCAGAGAAGGCACACAAGACTGATTCCAGGAATGTCTTATGAGCAGTTGAATAGGTTGGACTTGTACTCATTGAAATGTAGATGAATGAAAAGAAACCTTATTGCAACACAAAGGATTTTTAGGGGACTTGTCAGGGTGGACATGGAAAAGTGGTTTCCTCGTGTTGGAGAGTGTAAGACCAGAGGGCATAATTTCAGGACAAGCAGTTGCACATTGAAGACAGATGAAAGACAATTTCTTATATCAGAATGGAGTGAATTTGTGGAACTTTCTCACTGCAGAAGACTATCAAAGATGGATCATTATGTACAGCAAACTTTGTTTTAACTGGCGCCTTGTCAACTGGTACTCTTGATAAACCAACAAAAATTAAATAAAAATAAACCAGTCTCAAATATCAGGAACAATCTCGACGTCAGAGTATTTATGACATAAGTGAAGTATAACAATAATGTTAATTCATTTTAAATTATTACCTGATATACATGTCTTGAGTGAATTACGTTTCTATTACTTACTGTGTTTTTGTTTAAACACAGATTCTGAGGGATTTCGATGTCTCAAAGCTTCGGTTGGTCAGGGTTTACTGAGATTACACGTACCTCTTGATTATCTGGAATATTTGATCAACAGGCATATTCCTGGTCCATTGGTGCTTGTTAATTAAAATGTTTGTTGTATATTTAAGATTGAGATAGATGGATTTTTAACCAGTAAGAATCTCAAGGGTTATGGAGAAAGGCAAAAGAGTGAAGTTGAGAATGATGGGATCAGCCATGATCTCATTGAAAGGCAGAGCAGTCTCTACGGGCTGAATGGTCAACTTCTGTTCCTCAGACTTATGATTGAAATATAATGTTAAAACTACAAGTTAGGAGCTAGAGTAGGCCACTCAGCGTCTCGCGCTTGCTCTGTCATTCACCAAGATCATCGCTGATCTGATTACTCAACACTCCTGCTGAATCCTTTCATGTTCTCTTACCAAAGCAACAATGCTATAAGCAAAAACACTGAAGACCTGTATGTCAGGTAATAATTTAAAACTAAATGAAAATGACAGTGCATGCCTCTGCTACTGAGGTGGAGTACTGGGTTTCGATTGGTGAATCTGCTTCTCGATTCTGTTAGATGTTGAGGGGAGGGGACAAAGTTTGTTTTTGGTGGGGGGAGGGGGGGGGCGTTGCATAAAAGCAAAGAGGAGGGCAAAGTGAGTTACCACTTCTGTTAATAGATTCCAAGCTGGTTGGTGAGATATAGATCAAGGATCACGTCTTTTTCTTTGCAAACAAAGTTTATTGACTTACTCAGTCTTACCCCTCTAATCCCACATCCAGTATTACAGCTGCTTTCTCTTTACATGTGCTCAAAGACAATTAATATATACCACCTTTTTCCAAATACAGTAGCACCCTTCTATTGCTCACTAAGGAGATATGGATCACCATCTCTTCCATTACCCATTCATCGCCACTACCTGATTCAACACATTCCCCAACATAAAATCTGGTGAGAGCACAGCCCATGATGATATCAAAAACTAGGTGAGAATTAGAAAAACAGCAGCTAAAATGGCAACTGATTTTCATTTTGCAACATCCTGAGATGTGAAGCTAAGTGTAGCTGTTGTTTTGTTTGCCAATGTGGTAGCCTATTTGACCAGACAGTCCCACAAATAATAATGAGAAAAAGAACCAGTCACAATGTTTTAATATTGTAGGTTCCTCCAAGGTTTGCAAAAAAGGTCTGATGGGGTGTCAATTTTCCAAAACAAAATGACACCCATTATGTACAAAAATCCCTTTAGTTAATATGGTATGTTAATCCACATTTTGATGTCAAATTGGTCAAAGTTTTTTTGCAGAGTTTAGTTTATGACCTACATGATGGTCAAATTATGACTAATAGAGATCTTTAAAAATGCAGCCATTTTGACTACACCCACATTTGGCTTCTTAAACATTCCTTTCATTTCTGTTGACACTGGGAATGCATTCTTTTTAAATGTCACCATATTCTCAATTCCATAGGAATGCATTCAAGTGATAAAAGAGCCCATAAACATGATTGTTGGGAAAAATTGCAGCTTTGAATAATTACTGTTCATGTTTACACCCCTGCAAATAAACCACTGACATTTACCATAGCCTCTCTGTCTGCCTTTCTCCTCCACCCTCTCTGCATACAGACACCTGGTCTTGCAGGAATGGGATGCAGAATATAATGTCTCCCATTCCCTGGCAGAGGCACCAACGCTGAGCTTAATACATACTATCTTGTCTCTACAGCAATCCCAGTTGACAAAATCCTCAGATCTTACCTTTGTTACGAGCTTCTACCAGACGTGCAGCCAAATCAAACATCATCTCGCAGATAGTGACACTGAAAAATAACCAGGTAATTTTTCAATTGCCAAACAATCAAACATTTACCACAGAATTGTCACAACGCAGGAGATGGCCATTTGGCCTGTCGTGTCCACAATCAGTTTTCCAAATGAACAACCGACTTGGTGCCATTCTCTCTTTTCAACCAATTATACTCTCCTTTGAATTCTTTAATTGAACCTGCCTCTCTCTCTCTCTCACACACACACACACACACACACACACACACACACACACACACACACACACACACACACACTGATTCTTTTACCAATTGCTATAAATTCCTACCTTTTTGTTTTGAACCTTTCATGAATGGCAACAGTTTCTCTCAATCCACTCTGTACAAATTCTTCTTTGTGAATGATTCTCCCTATTTATCACCAGAACATACAGGCTACAGGTTTGACCACTGTGCTGAGCAACTGATTCACAGATAACCGACTAATGTCACAGAATAAGCCAGTATATAGGAGGTTTAGAGGGGAAATCAATTCTCTATTTCCAATGGGATAGCAACCGGCCTCAGTGAGCAATTAGGAACTGATGCACAGCCTAACTGATCTGTGCTGAAAGGGAGGGTGAGACAGGGAAACAATAATTGAAAAGCTTCCAGTGTTCCAAGTAGATAATACTGTTTTCTCTTTATCTTTCAAATGGCATAAGGACTCAAATTGGCTGCCATTCTCCAGATGAAGACTAAACATCTTACACAAAGACTGATGTGTGTTTTTCATTCCACATGTAATCACGCTGATATCACAAACCCAATATACTCCGTTTACTTTTGTAAGGTCCAAAGCACTAGTTGCAAACTTAGGACTTCATGTACTGATACCTTCTGACTACACACTATCCTGACTTGTGGCTGGATTAAAATCCTGTCAGTCTCTTCTAAACATCATTGCATATATACATACTAACAACTCCCCCTGCCCTAACCCAGCTCACTACCACCTATGAATGCCAACTGGGCATAGGCATTAAATATCATCCCGCCAGCAACACCTATATTCTGTGAACCAATAAAATCTTGGAACTCCTAAAACCTCATTCTGACTTAAATCAGGAGAGGTGAAAGTGGGTATTGCAGGTACTGGAGATTAGAGTCAAGAGTCGAGTGGTGCTAGAAAAGCACAGCAGGTCAGGCAGCAGAGGAGCAAGAAAGGACATTCCTGATGAAGGGCTTTTGCCCAAAATGTCAATTTTCCTGCTCCTCTGATGCCACCTGAGCACCTTTTCCAGCACCACTCTAATCTTGACTTAAATCAGGAGAGGCTTTGCCATAGTGGTATTATCACCAGACTATTAATGTCCTGGGGACTCAGTGCAGAATCCTGCCACAGCAGATGGCGGAATTTGCATTCAATTTATAAAAAAAAAAAATCAGAATTAAGAATCTACTGATTGATGGAAAAACATCCAACTGGTTCATTTATGCCCTTTGGGAAAGAAATGTGGTCTGGCCTACATATGACTCCAGACCCATAACCAATGTTATGGCTCTTGGGCAGTTAGGGATTTGCAATAAATGCTGGCCTAGCCAACAATACTCACATTCTGTAAATTAATAAAGAAAAATATGGTTCCTATCAATACTCCCTCCAAGCTGTGCAGATACCCAACCATTCCAGTGCAGCACAGCATTGTTCCAGAAGTCAGTGCTGTGCACTGGACTCAGATGCCTGCAAGACAGTAAGAAAATTAGAGGGAATGCTGGTGCCCATATGTGTAAGAAATGTTGCCATTCATCTATGTCAGATCTGAAAACCTTTTTTAAAATTATGCATTGAGGGTGTTGGACCACTAGCATTTAATGCCCTTGAGTGGCATGGTGAGCCTCATTCTTGGTCTATGTGGTAGAGGGACACACCATGCTGTTATGAATGGAATTCCAGGATTTTGACCCAGCAACACTGAATGAACAGCGATATATTTCCAAATCAGGATGGTATGCAGCTTGTTGGGAACTTGCAGCTGGTGATGCTCCCATGTATCTGCTGCCCTTGGTTTTTTACATGGTAATGGTCATGTCTTCCGAAGACACTGTCAGGAACCTTGGTGAATTTCTACAATGCATCTTGCAGATGGTATACACTGCTGCTAATGAGTGTCGGACATGGAGAAAGTGGATGTAGAATTAATCAAGTGGATGCAATGAAGCTTGTTGCTGAAGCTGCATTCATCCAGCAAGTGGGGAATATTCCATTACACTCCTGACTTGTGCCGTGTAGACGATGGGCAGGTTTGAGGAGTCAGGAGGTGAGCGTTACTCACTACAGGATTCCTAGCCTCTGACCTATGCTTATAGCTTCAGTATTCATATAGCTAGTCCAGTCCAGTTTCTAGTCAATGGTAACCCTCAGGATGTTGGGGATTCAGTAATGTTAATTCCACTGAATGTCAAGGGATGATGGTTAGGTTCTCTCTTGTCAAAGATATTGCCTTACACATTTGTGTGAATGTTGCTTGCCATTCGTCAGCTCAAACTGCTGAACACTGTACAAATCAGCGAATATCTCCACTCCTGACCTTTTGATGGAGTGAAGGTCACTGATGAGTGGCTGAAGACGACTGGCTCTAAGACACTACCCTGAGGAATTCCTGCAGAGATACCCTGGAGCAAAGATGGCGGACCTCCAATAATCAGAATCATCCATGGTATGATTAAAATGAATATAGAATTCCATTTGGCTCCAGATTTCCTAAGGTTGCACGATGCAACACAGCCTTAATGTCAAGGGCATTTACTCTCACCTCATCTTTGCTATTTACCTCTTTTGTCCATATTCTAAACAAAGAATGAAATAATGAGAGGAGCGGAGCAGTCTGGCAAAACCCAAACTGAGCATCAATGCACAGGTTATTGCTAAGCAAGTGTTGCTCAATAACATAGTTGATGACACCTTCCATCACTTTGTAGATAGTCGAAAATGGAATGATGGTGATAATTGGCTGGGTTGTATTTGTGTTACTTTGTGTATGCAGGACTTTGCTGTGCAATTTCCTACGTTGTTAGGTAGCTGCAAGTGTTGTTGTACTGGAACAATTTGCCTTAGGACGGGCTCATTTTGGAACACAAGTCTTCAGTACTATTGACAGAATGCGGTCAAGGTCCAGAACATCTGTAGTATTCAATGACTTCAGCCATTTATTGATGGAGTGAATTGAATTGGCTGGAGACTGACATCAGTGGTGCTGGAGATATCTCACTCGGCATGTCTGACAAAGGTGGTTAGAAATGCTTCAGCCTCACCTTGTGCAACAATGTTCCAGGTTTTTCCATCATAGAGGATACTGATATTTGAAAAGCCTTCTTCTGTGGTATGTTATTTAACTGAGCACTACCATTGATAACTGATGTAGTAGGACTGCAGCACTTTAGATCTCATCTACTGATTGTGAAATCACTTATTTCTGCATGATCTCACTTAACCACTAATCACATATTTCGACAAGATGGCAGTGGAGTATGCTCAACCACTCTTCTTACTTTTCTTTTTTCTTTATAGTTTTAATTTTTAAATTTTATTTTCTACTAAATTACCTTCTGGAGACAGACAGCAGCAGCACCAGCACCACCACCACCATTGAGCACACTGATTTTGGCAGTTGGCTAGATGTCCAGTGTGAAGCAGCTGGGACACTTGGTAAGTTCCCGATGCCCGACACATGGACCAATGGCAAGACTGAGGCCCAGCGCAGATGGCATCTGGATCAGGGCTATGGCGGTCTGGTGTGTGGTAGCATCTGAGATCTCAGGAGTGAGCCCAAAGTGGCGGTGGAGGTTCCCCCAACATCTGCAGCAATGATGAGAGCAGAGGAAATTGAGCCAGGGCAGAGAAAGTGTGCCAAAAAGAGGTGATCGAGCCCTTGTAGGAAGTCCAGTCCCAACATGGCTAAGCATTTAAAGACTGCACTGGTTGAACTTTTAGCTTTATTTTCCATTCAATACTAAAACTGACTGTAATGTTTAACTTCAATCTTTTTTGTGATATACTAAGACTGACTGCAATGTTTACCTTTTAACATAGAAAGAAATAAGGAACAATCTTGCACCTAGATACATGTACCCAAGACGGCACCATGTGTGGCGACACTGAAAACTTTTCACCGTGGATGTGGGTTTACTCACTGAGCTGGAAGGTTCATTTTCAGTCATTTTGGCACTACACTAAGTAACATCTTCAGTGAGCCTATATGTTTGGGTTGGTGATGTCATTTCCTGTTCTTTTTCTCAGGGGGTGGTAAATCGGGTCCAAGTTAATGTTGATAGAGTTTCAGTTGGAATGCCATTAATGCCAATGGGAACTCTATCAACAAACATATTGACGTGGTCCTGATTTACCACCCCCTGAGAAAACGAACAGGAAATGACATCACCAACACAAAGAAACCCAAACATATAAATAGAAAGCTGAAATCATCAGCAGTGCTTCGCCTGGAAGCTCACTGAAGATGTTACCTAGTATGGTGACTAAACATCTGAAAATGAACCTTCCAGCTCAGCAAGCAAACCTACATCCAGAACCTCAACCTGAGCTACAAATCTTCTCAAAACATGCTAACTTTTCACTGTACTCATGAACTTTTGTACTTGATTACATATGACATTGAAGTTTAAATCTAAAAAAAAATGTATATTTCGCCATCATATCTTAATCTGACCATTATGGGTTTATCTTATTCAGGGCTTTCATGCTCACAGAGATTACTTGCTGCCTGACTTTAATATGAAGTCTAACTGTGCCCTCTGACTGTAACTGTAACTCTTCAGTACCAAACAGTGGCCATCGGAAACAGCACATTAGCAAAGTATAAATTGCCAACTCATGCTGGCAATATGAAGAATGACCACTTCAGACTATACCATCCGAACAACAGGAAGATTACGTTTCATTAACTCCAAAGCATTTTATGTCCAATGCTAATATGGGTTAAGGTCAAAAATCATAAAACACCAGGTTATAGTCCACCAGGTTTATTTGAAAACACAAGCTTTCAGAGAACTGCTCCTTCATCAGGTGCTAGTCATCATGGTGTAGGATAAGTGTTGAACATGACACCGGGGAGAAAGCCTCTGATTTTTTTTTAATGAAATATAGCTGTGCAACCTTTGATGTCTTCTTGTGAGGGACAATGGAGCCTCAGATTAAGCTCAGATCTGAAAGACAGCACCTGTGATAGCGCAGCTGGAGTGTCAGCCTGGATTTATGTTGTCTCTGGTGAGGGGCTTGAACGCATAACCTTCTGATTCAGAAATGATAGCACTAGCCACCGAGTCACCACCAATATGCTGAACTATAACGAATGATTCTGCAAATCCAAAAGGACTAAAGTGAACAAACCAGAACCAAGCAGAATATTCCACATCAAAACATTAACATTGATGATAAACTTATATTTCCCCAAATTTTCAAATGTTACACAATACAATTTTGTAGGAGAAAGTGAGGACTGAAGGTGCTGTACCCTATTATTAATAATAGTGGAGGTTCTACAGGACTCCTCTCAAACTCCGATTATTCAGTACACTATCAAACTACCTGCAAGTGCAAAAAATTGCCCACCTGCTTATCTCTGCGAAGCCTGGGACATAAGCTGCCATCATTTCCACAAACATTTCCACATCAAAGTTCTCTTCAGACGAGTCTGGAGATCCAAGTTCCTCCAGTACACTGGTGATATAGGACAGAATCACCTCATCCATCACACTACAGGAGGAAAAAAATCAATGTGACTGTCCCATCACAACACAGTCACAGTGTCGATCATCGAACATGCAAATGCATTTCTAGTAGCCTGACTGTATTGTTTCACAACTCCCTTCCTTTCTGCCAGGCCACTGAAACACTTTCAGCTCGATCACTTTGTTATTGTTTTATGGAGATAAAGTACAACTGTCTGATTGTATATATCATAGATTCCAACTTGATTCTGCTTAAAAGTAGTATTTTTTTAAAAATCAATAACCGGTAAAAGAATCATTGGGTGCAAAACATTAACTTGTTTTTGTCTCTCTCACAGATGCAGCCAGACCTGCTGAGTTACACAGTGGCACAGTGGTTGGCACTGCTGTCTCACAGCGCCAGAGACCTGGGTTCAATTCCCGCCTCAGGCGACTGACTGTGTGGAGTTTGCACGTTCTCCCCGTGTCTGCATGGGTTTCCTCCAAATGCTCTGGTTTCCTCCCACAGTCCAAAGATGTGCGGGTCCGGTGAATTGGCCGTGCTAAATTGCCTGTAGTGTTAGGTAAAGGGTAAATGTAGGGGTATGGGTGGGTTGCGCTTTGGTGGGTCGGTGTGGACTTGTTGGGCCGAAGGGCCTGTTTCCACACTGTAAGTAATCTAATCTACTCTGGCATACTCAGTACCTTCAGAACTCTGGCATCCACGGTGTTTTGCTTTTACCCAAAACAAATTACCTGGTCAGTTATGTTGATGTGTGTGGAACTTTGATTTGTGTAAATTGTTGCCACATTTCCATTAGAATACTTCAGAACTACTTAATTTGCTCTAAAAAATTTGGGTTATGAATTAGGCAGTGTCAAAACATGCTTGAAAGCACTCATCATGTTGAGGAAATAAACAGTTAATATTTTCAATTGGTCAGGTTTTCTTCAAAACATCCATGTGCTATGAGAGGTGTCCACCCAATTATTCTGCTTGTTCCAGGTGATTGCATGGAGGGTTCATTTGGTCTAAGCCACCTCTGTAGACAACATGTTTATTGTGCTTGCTTTCATTTCCTCCTTGGGTCCATTACTAGTCATTCCCTTCTGAGCTCCCAATGACCTATCGAGCTTTGTGTTCTCTTCCCTGGGTCAGTGTCCCTGCTCTTTCCCTAAAAATTTGTTCTGTGATCCCGTTGTCTTACCCTGACGGCTGTGCCTCTAGTTCCTGTGTTCCCTTTCTGTGAGGTGCCTGTGACTTCCCGTCCTTGCTCAAGATTTTTCTGATGCCCCATGTGGTCCAAATCTCCTGTTTTTCAGCCCCCTCATGGAGAATATGCCCAAGTCACAATCATTCTCCTCTGAGCTGTTTTGTACTGTATTCAAGTGCATTCCATTGTTGTGCCAAGATGTGGATTTCTGGCAATCCATTAAAAATCAGAGAACATCTCAGCAAAGATCTTTCCTGACCCCACCCAGAGTCCATTTTAAAAACAAGGCCATTAAACCATTTTACATTATGTAAAAGTGTTGTGGCACAGTAGGGACCATCACTGCCTATAAGCTAGAAGCTATGGGTTCAAATGCCAGTCTGGGACATGATGGCCAAAGGTGAATTCATACATGGCTAAACATTTGAGTAACGACCTACAAATCTTTAAAGCATGCCAGTAGCAAGTGGTAAGAGACGGAGAGATTCCTGCTCAGCCATGTTTTATGGAGGGAATGTTGGAACCTCACTTGTCACTAACTACATCTCCAGATTGTAACATGGAGAAAGTGCTTGTCACAGCAACTCAGATTCCAAGGGAACTATCACACAGTACCACTCTAGTTATTCTTTAACTATAGCAATTAGCTATATCAACAGACACTAACCATCAATAGGTCATACGGTGAAAGCAGACAACTTTTCGTCAGGGTGTTTAGTTTTGGTTCAGAGTTCATACTCTAACCCAATTCAAAACATCAGTTTCAAGCTAAAAAGGAAGGTCTAAGTACATATTTCAAGTTGGCATTTTAGTGGAGTAGTGATAGTATTTAGGCATTGTCGAGGGTACTGTCTTTACTGTGAAACATTAAACCACGGGTCCTACTAAGTGGATGTAAAACAAAAAAGTCTAGCATATTTTTAAGAACGAGGGAGTATCCGAATGCCCTGGCCAACATGACTTAAAATCAGATCATTTGATCAACTTCTTTTATGTATTGGAGATCTTACTGTATGCAAATTGATTGCTGTGTGCACCTAAATGGAAACTCTATTTCAAAGTAGTTCAGTGGCTGCAAAGTAGTTTTGGTATTCCAAAGTGCTACATAAGATTCCTTTACCACCCACCTGAGATCAGCATCTGGGATGTGAAGTTGAACAAACTGGGTCAGTGCATCCTGGATAATTTTGTCCAATGCCATGACAGCAATACTTGATCAATAACAAGGTCCCACCTGTAGACAAAAAGTATTTGAATGGTTTCACCTTTCAGAAGGATTTCCAATTTTAATGCCTGCAGTCATCTCAAAAGAGATATTCTTCACTTGACTTTGCCATTCACTGCTGGCCCAAATGGATGGAACCCTGCATATGCTTAAGTTGGAGAACCAGCTACTCAATGCGTAGTTCCTATTCTGTTCCAGATTAATTTATCGTGTTGGACTTTCCACGACAAAAAAAAGATCAGCAGATTCCAGCAATCAGCTTGTTGGAATTAGACATACAAAGACTAAAGGTTCCTTTTATCAATCATAACTGCAATACAAAAATAATTCCAAGTCACTGCAATCCTATACATCTACTTGAGGCTTTATCCACTTGATGCAGAATATGTGGCTCACTCATCTACAGTCTTTAAAACTTTAACTTGTTGGGTCAACTGTGGCTCAATTGGTAGTGTCCTTACCTCTGCATCACTATTTTCAGGGTACAAGTTGAACTCGCGAGCTTGAGGACAATGATAAAGGCTGACACTCCAGTGCAGTACTGAAGGAATGCTACCCTGCTGGAACTGCCATCTGTGGCTGTGATGTTAAACCAAAGCTTGAGTGGATGTAAAAGCTCCCACAGCACTGCTTCAAAAGAAGAGTTGGGCAGTAATATCTTAGGTCAACATTTATCCCTCAATCAATATCACAAAAATGAATTGATTATCTGAACATTATTTGAGAGAACTTGCTGTGTGGAAATTGGCTGCCAAGTTGTTACATCAGTGAATACACTTCAAAAGTGCTTCATTAGCTACAAGGTGCTTTGAGACGTATAAACATAAAAGTTTTTCTTTGGCTTTTTATGAAATTTCTCCTGATTTCTTCCAGATTTTCCATGTACTGGGACATAGGATGAAGAATCAACTTAGTTTCCATTTTTTTTGGTGTCGAACAGGATAGTGAAGCACACCTTCACAGCTCATACAGCAGTAATGTTCCACCATTAGAGGAACATCAATCATGTTAAACATTGCATCTTCATAACAGACATGTCCGACCCCACACTAATTAACAATTATGTTTGTACATTCAACTCTACAATGTAAAATCCAGCTTATTGATTTTACAAAATTGCCTCACCAGAATACTCACTGAACCTCAAAGCATTATCCAATTATTCCCACTCCCTCACACAACACATATTTCCTTTGCATTGCTATCTATTTCACTTTTGAAATAGAATGTTGGATCTGCTTCCCCCAAACTTTCAAGCAGTGCTTTTCACAACACAACTCTAACATTGAACATTTCTTCATTTCCCCACATCCAAATGACTTTTCTTAAAACAAAAGAATTACTTTAAAATTTGTTATCTCTGGTACCAACCATCCTACCAGAAGAATGCAGATGGTCATTGATCCTGTATAGGCGACTGTGTATCACTAATATTCCAAATGTGTTCTCCTGTACAGACCACTGTCTGCTATTCTCCTTCCACATCATCTCAGTTCTCACATGGGGTATCGGCAACTCTGCAATCCAATTCCAATGTTGCAGTAAACAAGCCCTGAAAATCTTAATCCTCTCCCTCCGCCAACTGCTAAAGACCCTCTCCACTTTGAATCAGATGTGAGTTCAAGCCCAAACATGGCAAAATGACATTCTGAAGAGAATTCAAGCTACATTCTAGCGTAGGGCTGAGGTTGTTGCACTGCATTTTTAGAGGTAACATCTTTCAAATTAAGCCAAGCCCGTCTCTGCCCTCTCGGGTAGAGCTGCTCTACTCCAAAGAAGAGCAATGAAACTCTCACTGGGGTCCTGGATTAATATTAGTCCCTCACCCAAAATCGCTGCTGGTGGGATCTTTCCTACAGTACAACAATCTCTACGCTTCAAAATCAATTCGTTAGCTGCAAAGAGCTTCAGTACATCCTGAGAATGTCAAAGGCGCCATGGAAATGCAAGTCTGTCTTTAAAAGCCGGTAGAAGATGCAGGGTCATTCTGGAGGATACACACAACCACCAACGCTCCACGTCCCACATATATAAATTGGAAAACCCACTTCCATCGCTTAGAGCCTCGAGCTCCCGTTTCTCACTTACACCGATCATTCGATTCCCAACCGTTCCCGGTGCCCGCAACCGTCAAAAACCCGCCGAGCACTAGCCACGCCCCTCGCCGTGCGCTGTCTTCGAGCCTCAGTGAGTACTGACCCCACCCCCTGGCGGCGCTGTCTTCAGCCCCCGAGCGCTGACCCCGCCCCCCGGCGGCGCTGTCTTCAGCCCCCGAGCGCTGACCCCGCCCCCCGGCGGCGCTGTCTTCAGCCCCCGAGCGCTGACCCCGCCCCCCGGCGGCGCTGTCTTCAGCCTCACGAGCACTGATCCTACCCCCAGCATTCACCAGGCCACCCCCCCGCCGTGGATCTGTCTTCAGCCTCCGCCCCACGCTTTCACCCTGACCCCCAGCCCGGCGGTTCAAGTCTTCAGTTTATTTGCACTGACCCCGCCTCCCGGCGGCATAGTCTTCAGCCACGAGCCCTGACCCCGCCCCCCGACGGCGCGGTTTTCGGCCCCCAAGAGTTGACCCCGCCCCCCAGCGATTCTGTCTTCAGGCCCCGTGCACTGACTCCGCCCCCCGGCGATTCTGTCTTCAGCCCCCGTGCACTGACTCCGTCCCCCGGCAGTTCTGTATTCAGCCTCAGTGCACTGACTCCGCCCCCGGCGATTCTGTATTCAGCCTCAGTGCACTGACTCCGCCCCCGGCGATTCTGTATTCAGCCTCAGTGCACTGACTCCGCCCTCCGGCGGTTCTCTCTCCGGCCCCTCCCACCCCAGCCGAAGTGAGGTTCTGGAAACGTCTTTGACAGTTTGAGCCGTCGCCGATGACGACGCCAATGCCATAACAGAATCGTCGAGAATAGACATCAAGTATTTATCACAGTGTTAAACACAGACCGACATGAAATTACATCAAAAAGTACTTTCGCTGGCCAAGGGAAGGGAAAAGGAGGACCATTCCCCTCCAAAAAAAAGGACACGTGAGAAATGAAAATTTTGAAGAGGCATTTAGAGTGCATTGGTAACAAGATTTGGAGTTGCCGGTGTTGAACTGGTTAAAAAAAATCACGCAACACCAGATTATGGTCCAACAGATTTAATTGGAAGCACTCGCTTTCGGAGCTCTGCTGCCTCATCTAGTGGTTGTGGAGTGCACCATTTATTGCAAACGTTTACAATGTGATGTAACTGAAATAATACATTGAAAAATACCTTGATCGTTAAGTCTCTCGTCTCACATACACTCGCATGTATCCTATCAGACTTAGACACTTCACACGCCCACACATATACACTCTCACAACTCTTCTCTCTCTCCCCCCCCCCCCCCCAATCACACGCACTCTCACCGGCTTAGACCCCTTTACACTCATACACATATACACTCTCTCAGACACTCACAAACCCCCACCCCAGACACACACACACCCTCTCACAGACTTAAGACACTTTACACATACATACACAGTCTCTCTCAAGACACTCACAAACACCCAGACAGACATACACGTTTGTGGGGTGACTTTGTACTTGCAGAGTTACATTGTACTTGGCTCAAAAACTGTACGAATCCATGTAAGACTCAACTCACTTTTTAGATTATAATCAGTCTAAACATTGTTGGACTTTGGCTCAATCTACCAATTTACTTTCTTCTATGTGTGAGCCGAGTCCTGCGTGTTCTTTAAATGAAGCAATAGGAGAAGATATTCAATCTCACACTCTTTAGTTTTATTCTAGCAGTAAGTGGATAAAATATACAGAGCTCTAGGTCTAAACCTTTCTGTCCCTGACAAACTACAAAATGTGTCAGTTCAAAAAGAAACGACGTATTCCTGCCCCTGACCCAGTCTTTTATACAATACAAAATGTCATGCAATCACTAAGGTGGGATTATCTTCTGACTGGCTGTTGATCTGACTCCATTCTCTGCCTCCTCACATTCCTGGATGTCTGACCCCAGGTGACCTTCCTTTGTCCACGAAACGGACCACCACGTGACCTCCTTCGGCCCGCGAAACGGAGCATCACGTGACCACCATGCTTGTTGTGTTTTCCGTTTGTGGCTGGTTCGTAGGAGGGTCCACTAGGGTTACCTTCACTAGTCCCATGGAATCCATTCCTGATTGATCTACACCTATTACAAAATAAAAACTTCTGTCATCACTCCCACAGTAAATCTGTACCTCTTTGGGACCAGGGTTAATGTCGAATCTTGTCAGGGTTAACAAGAGTGGATTATTTTAGCTCTGTGGAATGATCGAGTTGCCCCCTAATCAGGCTCACATGGTCTCGAACCTTCCATTTATCATCTGAGGATGGCAACTGCTTGGGTGCCCATTTTACCCCAGTCCATGTTAGTACATGATTCCACGTCGGGCACCACCTATAGTAATTGGAATGCACGCAAAGATGTACATCGTACCCCCTCCAGCTTCCTGCATCTTGGCCACAGTTAATTACTTCACATAAGTCAAACTGATATGTTGTACCACGCTTTTTATCATGTCTGATGTGCACCCGGCTCCCTGCCTCCCTTAAACATTTGTCCATCGCTTGTCCTGTTGATCTTTTATTCCTGGGACTTTCTCCCTCGTCTGTGTGTTTGTCCCTCGCGGTTGATATCCTTATTAACAGTGGCATAACACTTATACATAAAATAATAGCAAAAACTCCCAACCCCAACAGCCTAGGATATTGTGGGCTAGTTACTAAGGTAAACATGATATCCTTTACACAAAAGAAGTTAAAAGTTTAAGACCCTTCTACTCTTTTTTTCTGTTCTTATTTGTTCTAGAGTTCTCGTTGGCGGTTCCGTAGCTGCACACTGGCTCCAATGGTACCAGTTGTCTCCTTTCCCCTGTAGTCTGACCGCATGAGATGTCCTCTCCACCACCTTGTAAGGTCCTGTCCACCGTGGCTCCGACCACTTCCGTTTGATCACTTTCAGCAGGACTCAGTCTGTGGTGGTTGGCGCCTGGCTCTGTAGGTCCCCCTTTTCCGATCCAACCTGTTTGGAGAAAGCTGACACCAAAGCTGTTAGTTGGTCATAATAAGGTTTGTACCTAGACTCCTCCCTCTAACATCTGTATTCCAGCTCCTGGTCCCAGGAACTGCTGCCCTGGTGTTAGCTCATACGGGGTAAACCCTGTGATAGAGTTTACTGAGCTTCTAATGGACGTTAAAGCTAAAGGTAGGGCATCCACCCAGCTTAACTTCGTTTGTGCACATACTTTTCCTATTTTTCCTTTTATGGACTGATTCATTCTTTCCACTTTTCCCTGTGACTGAGGATGGTACACTGTTCCAAATGCATGTTTCAGTCCTAAAGCTGCTTCAACTTCTTGCAGGTCTTTGTTCTTAAAATGTGTGCCATTATCTGACCTGACTCTCTTTGGAAACCCATGCATTGGAATGTATTGGTTTATCAAAAATTTGATCACTGTTTTTGCGATTTCCTTTTTCGCAGGTATCACTTCTGGCCAACCAGTGTTTGTATCCACTGCTACCAAAAGGTACCTGTATCTGTTTACTCTCTCTATCATGTCAGTGTAGTCAATCACTATTTCCTGACCTGGCATTCTTGGGAGAGAGAATTTTTCCTTGTGTGGTTTCACTGTTGTTTTTATATTATATTCTGTACACGTTTTACATTCTCTGATATAATTTTCAATCATTGCCGGCAAGTATGGATGCCACCAATGTGTCAGATACCTCTGCATCTGCGTCTTTCCACAGTGTGTCAACCCATGAGCTTCCTGGAGCATGGAAGCTATCAAACCTGGGGGTAGCACTGGTCTACTGTCCGGTGACCTTCAAATTCCTTCTGACTCTATGGCCCTTCTCTCTCTCCATACTGTCAGTTCATGAGGAGAAGCTTTCTGCTGCTCTGTTATTAACATATTTGCATCGCAGACAGGCAGCAGGTCATACACTGTTCTCTCTGTTTGCATCATTATGTACTGGGGTGCATATCCTGCTGCTTTTTTTGCTGCTAAGTCTGCTTCCTGATTGCCCTTAGCTACTATTGTAACAGTTTTATCATGTCCTCTACACTTAATCACCGCCACTTGTGCAGGTTTCAATAGGGCCACTGCTAATCTTCTCACCTCTTTTTCATGTTTAATTGGGGTTTTTGCTGCTGTTAAGAATCCTGCTCTGATCCATTGACTGAGTTCTACCTGTATGGCCCCTGCCACATATGCAGAGTCAGTGTAGATGTTTACTCTTTTTCCTTCTGACCATTCTAACGTAGCTATCATTGCCTGTAGTTCAGCCAACTGGGCTGATTCTTTGCCTGTCACTTTTCCTGTCAACACTTCTTCAAATCCCTCACTTGTCTGTCATACCACTGCATAGGCTGCTTTAAGTCCTTCAGTTGGATGTCTGTAACAGCAACCATCTGTGAACAGCACTTCTTCTGGGTCTACTAATGGAATTGCCTGTAAATCTGCCCTAACTTTGGCGTCTCTCTGTGCCCTTTCCTCACACATTTGTGGCTCTCCTTCTCCCATGTTATCAGCCATGTTAATTCCTTAGTGTGTAAAAATTATATGTGGTGCATTCAGGATTTTCTCTAACCTGGTTTGCCGTAGTGACGTCATTGTAAAGGCTGTTGAGTTCACTTAGGCCACTATACTACGTGTCGTCAGTACTGTTAGTGAATGGCCCATGACTATATGTGCTACCTTTTGGAGAATTTTTGCTACCCCTGCTGCATGTCTTGTATATGGCGGGTGTCTGTCCTCTATTGGGTCAAGGGTAACACTTACATACATCAGCACCTGCCTGCCTCCCCCTTTTTTCTGAAAAAGAACACCATTTATTGTGTGTACTTATTCAGAAATATCGAGGAAAAATGGCTCTTTGTAATCTGGGACCGCTAAATCAGCAGCCCGCGTTAGGGCCTGTTTAAGAGATATGAAACTTTCGTCTGCCTCCGTGGTCCACTGCAAATGGGCCGACAAATTTCTCATGCCTTGTTCATTTATCATGGCCCTTAGAAGGAAAGTGAGCACCCCATATGATGCAACGAATTGTCTACTGTATCCTGCCAACCCAAGAAATGAGAGCATGTCTTTTACAGTGACTGGTTTGGTATGATGCAGAATGGAGGATCTATGGGACGGAGACACACCTGTTCCCTTAGCAGAAATAACTCTACCCAGAAAAGACACCGTTCGTCTGCAGCATTGCAATTTAGCCCGTGAAACTTTGAAACCGACGTTATACAGGAGAAGCAGCAACGACTTTGTAGCTGCCAAACAAGAAACATGGTCGGGTGCCGTCAAAAGAATGTCATCCACATACTGGATCAATACCACCCCCTTTGGGAGTGTCAGATCCTTCAGCTACTGTTTCAGTACCTGATTAAACACCCCAAGCGACAAAATGAACCCTTGAGGGACCCTTGTATAATGAAGTTGTTGGCCTTTGTAGGTGAACGACAAAATGTCCCTCAAATGATCAGCTAGGGGTAAACAGAAGAACGCGTTGGCCAGATCAATGCACGAGAACCACTTATGGTCAGGGGTCAGCACAGACATCGCAGTGTAAGGGTTTGGGACTGGAACTGTTGGAGTAGAAATGACACTATTGATCCATCTAAGATCATGCGCCATCCTATATTTGCCTGTATTCTGCTTCTCTACAGGTAAGATAGGAGTGTTCCAGGCTGACTGGGAGGGTTCTAACACCCCTACTGCTACCAATCCTTCAATTGTGTCGGCAATGCCGGCTTCAGCCTCTGGTTTGTGTGGGTACTGTCTCTGCCAAATCGGAGTGTGGTCTATTAAATCGAATGTGATTGGTATGACATGTTTGCAGTATCCAACGTCCATCGAACCTGCTGACCACAAGGTATCAGGTAGAGTATCAAGCATCGCTGCAGCCTGTGGATGGTCTGTCTTTTCCCTGCCATGAAACCTTTCAATCTGCCTATGTTCCAGGAGCACCATGTCAGTTGTTCTGTACATAATTCTATAAGCTTCATCGGAGGGTGAATATTGTAAGCCAGGTAACTGAGTCCAAACCCAATCAGTTAGCGCCATCAAGCGTTTGAACATAGGTCCCAGATCCTTGGCATGATATTCAGCATGCACTGCCAATGTGACATGCGCTATAGCTTCTTCAGACATCTCGTACCATTCCAACTGTTCTGCAGTTAGTTCCACAACACCAACCACACCTTCTATCCCTAGCAGAATGCAACTGGAGGAAATATCCCATTGAGTCCCTTCTAAGTGTTGACAGAATGCATGCTGGTAGATTTCATTATCATCTCTACCGTAATATAGGGTCACATGAAGGGGATCTGCAGGAGGAGCGTAGGGATGCAGCATCTGAGCCCAGGGTCACCATTGGTTGTATAAAGACTGTATGCTGTTGTTCTGCCTGTTCTGGGGTTCAAGGAGTCCCCAGTATGTATCTGCCCACTGCCCTTCTGCCATTGGTGATGTGTCCGGTGATAACATCATTTGGGATCCAGAGTGAATCATCGCCATAGAACAATTGACAGAATAGCCATTTGGAAAGGTCACTACGAGTCCGTCTGGTCCGCACAGAACCGAGACCCCGCATCTCACCAGCAAGTCACGTCCCAACAAATTCACAGGGCATGCAGGTGATGAAATATATTGGTGACGAAAGGTCTGTCCGGCCATGATGTGATCAGTGGCGATGTCAAAGGCAGATTTTTTGGTTTACCCGAGAACCCTACTAGCTGGACGCTGGAGGATGAAATATTTGACTGAGGTAGATCACAAGTGATGGTAGAAAATCTGGCACCTGCGTCAACCAAAAAAGACAAATTCCCTGTCCATTACCCTCATTTGCATATAGGGGTCTGCCAACCCCATATGTCCCTGAGTTCTCGGACCCCGTCAATATTCATACCCCTGCCCTTCCAGGATAGTTTGGGGTTTCTGTCCTTGTCCCGGGGCTGCAGCTGCATTGGGACTTGGTAAGGCTGAACAGCCTGTTGAAAAGGAGGCTGATTTGAGCATACATACTGTCCTCGAATCGATCTCTGACCTCCCTGGGGTCCCCACAGCATGGGACAAGTTCTTCTCCAATGCCTGAATTGGTCACATTCAAAACAGGTGTAGGGTGGCTGACCTCTGATTCCTCCACGGCCCCTTCCTCTACCACGCATTCCTCCTGGAACACCTATTGGCCTGCCCCCATAATGGGGGTAGTATGGCATCCAATCAGGTGTTGGGTCTAGACTCAGCAGATTGTTTTGTGCCGATGGCCGCTGAACCATCTGATTAGTCGTCTTTTGGGAGGCCTTCTTTGTTTCATTAACCTTCCTTTAGCCTCATCGAGCTGTAACTTCAGCAACTGCACCTCAGCTGACTCATTGCTCTGTTTATCTTCATCCTGTTTTGTCCTATAACGCTTCATGTGATGCGTCAAGTGTTTTTCCCACTGTTCTGTAGAACAACCTGGGATATCAGGATTACTCTCCATTGCCTCTTTTACTTCCTTAGGCATCCCTGCCATGACAGCATTCCGATATAACGTGGTCTGTAGCTGACCCTACCCTGGATGGCTCCCCGTAGTATCTGTCCACGTGTCTTTCCATCTGGCCAAAAAGGCAGGCATATCCTCACCCTCCTTCATTGTGAAGGTGAGCGAGTGCATTGCCCCTGGTGGAATCGGGAATCTATCCCTCATAGCCCTTCCCACACAGGTGGCATGATGCACAAACGGGTCTTAGTCTGGTAATAAGGTGGTCCCTGCAGACGCTTCAATCTGCTGTATCTCCCACATACTCAATTGTTTGCCCAATAATGCTCCCCAGTCACCCATAGCTAACTTGTGACCTAGTGTGTATTGGCAAAATTTAGTCATCCAGGGTCCACCTCCCTCCATGGGCGGGGGCATTTTATTCAAGATACAGTTCATGTCCGTATAGGTAAAGGGCTGATACACATCCCCCGTAAAAGAGCCTTTATAAACTAAAGGCATTTGGTGGTGCTGATATTTTATGGGCTGCCGCAATGTATCCCTTCGTTGCAGATCATAACTGTTTTCAAACGGGGGCTGTAACCCTGATGGGCCATGTTCGGTGTGCGTGGTAAGCAAGCCTTTTAAAGTGACAGAGTATGTGTTTGGACCGCCCCCTGGTCGGGACTCATCGTCTTCACTATCTGTGCTATTCCTTGACTCCTCCTCATCCCAGTTTTCCCTCCTCCTTTCTTCTCTTAAATCTCTCCTTCTCCTGTCTGAGAATCCGTCATCTGGTAACCAACCCGAACTATGTAATCTTCCCCTCATTTCATTCTCAGCACTATATGATGTCGAGCGAGCATCTGGCTCTTGCACTATTGAATATCTCCCCTGTCCTGGCTGTTCTTTGTTTCTGATGTACGTGATTGTCATCGTGCTTGCTACCTCCGCATCCTTAATCCTCTGTTCAGCTTCTCATGTTAGTTTTTCTACTTTTCTGGTGCTTCCGCCAGTCTTTCTTTTACTACATTGTACTCTCTTGTTCCTACTTCTCGCACATCTAACACCCCTTCTTGAACATGCATAAGTGGCATTTGTATTACAGGATATGGGGGCGGTGACTGTGCCTCAGGCAATTTAGGATACAATGGCGTGGATGGTCCTGCATTTTCTGTTTTAGAGGTCCCACCTATTCCCCTTTGTAATGTTTCTACCGCTACACAGGCTAATGTCATGTTATGTAGATTAATCCTCCTCTCTTCTTTCTCTCGCCTTCTTTTGTCCACTTTCTTCTAACCAATATTGACCCTTTCTTTCCCTTCATATGCTCTTCTACTTCTAATCTAACTTGCTCTTCTGCTTTTCCTAAAAACAGTGACAATTTCTTCCTCCCCTCATCTTTAGGGACTTTGCCCTGTTTTTGTAATTCTTCCCAAATCTTGTCATATTTCTCCATCATTGTTTTTTGTTTGTTCTTTGCAAGCCTACTAACTAACTGACTTATGGCTTTACTCCACTGCTGTTTTACAGGCAACATTAAATCGGAAGAACATCCTCCGTTTTCTTCACACTCTTTATCAAATTCTCCTACCATTTTACGTATTTTTGTTTTTAATCCTCCCGTCCAGTAGTCAGTTGGTTTGGATATAATATAGCCAAGCAACCAACCCAATCAGAAACAAATCCGGTGGCCAGTCAGTTTGTATGGAGTACACCCGAGCAACTGACCCTTTCAGTGAGAATTATCAGCAGTTTCGTTGTCACGTTTAGGTTTCTACTGCCTACTCTCTCTCGCTGAGACACCACCGTCTTTGTTTCCGAGACACCACTGGCTTTTCTGCCACCCTCCGTACATTCCCCAAGATAATTTTAAAACTTACAACACATCAATCATAAACCAAAATTTGTGAGCTTTGCTTTTATGAGATCCTGCTCAATGGTCTTTAAACCTCCTCACACTTACGTACCTTGGTGCTTTTATGAGGACTCTAACCCATGGAACTTTAAACCCGTACGTATTATATCAATACTTTATCCACTTACTATTAGTAGGACACTTGCAGTATAACGACAACAATCAATTTAGTATCTCCAATTGCAGAACTTTATATAAACAGGTGTCTGCTCACCTTTTTATGCGGCACCGCTTGTTGTCGTCATCAACAGACGTCAGTTGTCCGTTGTTTCTATTTTTCTCTCTTTTCTGTCACTTCTCCGCCTTCATCAAGTCGGGGTCACCAATTGTTGGACTTTGGCTCAATCTACCAATTTACTTTCTTCTATGTGTGAGCCGAGTCCTGCGTGTTCTTTAAATGAAGCAATAGGAGAAGATATTCAATCTCACACTCTTTAGTTTTATTCTAGCAGTAAGTGGATAAAATATACAGAGCTCTAGGTCTAAACCTTTCTGTCCCTGACAAACTACAAAATGTGTCAGTTCAAAAAGAAACGACGTATTCCTGCTCCTGACCCAGTCTTTTATACAATACAAAACGTCATGCAATCACTAAGGTGGGATTATCTTCTGACTGGCTGTTGATCTGACTCCATTCTCTGCCTCCTCGCATTCCTGGATGTCTGACCCCACGTGACCTTCCTTTGTCCACGAAACAGAGCACCACGAACCTCCTTCGGCCCGCAAAATGGAGCATCACATGACCTCCCCGCACTCTTCTGGGGCGTGAAACGGCAGACCACGTGACCTTCCCACATTCTTCTGGGGCACAAAACGGCAGACCACATGACCCTCCCGCACTCTTCCGGGGCGCGAAATAGCAGACCACATGATCCCCGCCCGCGCAACAGAGCATCACGTGATCCCCTTCTGCGTGCACAACGGAGCATCACGTGACCTCCGAACGCCGAGGACATCCCCACTCGCAGCCAGCCATCTATTCTCTAGTAAGACATATATTTACAACATTATGGCACTGACAGGGAACACGGGGCTGACACCTTCAACATAACATCTTATCTAGCTGACACCAATTCTTACATTTAACCTGAGAATGTAACTTTTAAAGAAAGTTTTATGATTTACATATGAAAGAAGTGAGGTAAGGCTTTTGCCCAAAACGTCGATTCTACTGCTCCTCGGATGCTGCCTGAACTGCTGTGCTTTTCCAACACCACTCTAATCTAGAAGTGAAACTATCACGGTCATTCCAACAGATAAGAGATTGAAAAATACCTTGACTGTTTAAATGTATAATTTCAGTTACATCACACTGTAAGCTTTTGCAATAAATTCTTTGTCTTACAATTTTGTACACCACAACCACCTGATGAGGGAGCGGTGTTCCGAAAGCTAGTGCTTCCAATTAAACCTGTTAGACTATAACCTAGTGTTGTGGGGTTTTTAAATTGGTAACAAGTATATGTGTCATAGAATTTTTTTTTAATTTGGAAACTTATGACACTGAATGAAGATATTTGGTTGTGGAAGAGCCATTTGTAATTATATGTTCCAATTTACGGTCCGTTGCTTACTTTTTGAAATACAATTCTGCCTTTCTCATTTTTTCGGCATAACATACTAAAGCAGGGGAGTCGATGACTCGGGCATAAGCCCTTCATCAGGAATGGTGGGTGGGGCAAGGTGGCTGAGATAAATAGGAGGCAAGATTCTCCTGCTCCTGAGATGCTGCCTGATCGGCTTTGCTTTTTCAGCGCAAAACTTTTCGACTCTGATTTCCAGTTCTCACTTTCTCCTAGATGCCTTAACCTTACTGCAAAGCCTCTTCCAAGGATGCCCACCTTGAAGAAGTTCTCCTCCTCCCTCCACAAGGATCTCAGTGAGTCTCTATCTCACTGCACACCCCAAGTAATTTAAGCCACCCAATGCCTCGAGGAAGAACACCTCATCTTCTGCCTTGGGTCCCCCCAACCACATGGTATTGGCATGGTCCTCATCACTTTCCTCATCTTCATCTCCCTCCCCCTCATTCATCCCAGATCCAACCCTCCAACTTGGCACCCACCCTCTTAAACTATCCCACCTGTCTCCTTTGACCTATCACCATCACCCCCCCCCCACCTGCTGCCTTCCCAGCTACATTCCCCCCCCCATTCCTGATGAATGGTTTATGCCCAATGCTCATGCTCCTCGGACGGTGCCTGACCTGCTGTTGTTTTCTAGTGTTACACATTGACGCTTCTAAATGCGTGTTAAATATTTTCTGATATTTAATTTCACCAGTTAAGAAAATTATGCCAGGTGTAAAAGTATCGAGCGTCAACCTCTATACTCTCACTCAGCAAAAACAATTCAAACCAATGGCATATTCCACCAAATTGGCACAGGTGAGGGTTTTCTCAGTTAACTACACTTTTCCTTCTGAATCAGAACATTGTGGATTCAATCTTCTGTAGGCACACAAATAGTAACATTGTGGTTAAAGCAAAAGTAGGATCGATTAGGGGAAAAAAGGGGGATTTACACTTGAAGGCAGAAGACATGGCCGAGAAGTTAACTGTATACTTTGCATCAATCTTTGCCAAAGATGGAGATGCTACCCAGGCCATGGTGACACTCAGGAGAAATTCTGTCAGTAGAAGTGTCCAAATTACTAATGAAGAAACATTGGATAGATGGTACATACTTAAAGTTGACAAGGCACTGAGACTGGAGAAGTTGCATCAAAGGATTTTGAAGGGAGCGAGAGTGGAAATTACAAAGACAATGACTATTAATCTTTCAATCTTACCTAGAGTCAGCATAGGTGCCAGAAGACAGGAAAATGCAAATATTATGACTTTGTTTAAGAAAGATTGCAATGATAAGCCCAGAAAATGTAGACCAGCATATCCAAACTCACTGGTGAGGGACCCCCTAGAGACAATTACTTGGGATAAAATTTGTAGTGCATGGAAAAAAGGCAGGTTGATTAGGAAGAGTCAGTATGGACTTTTAAAAGGGGTACTTTTAACTAACTTACTGAAGGATTTTAATTACCCGCATAATATTCTGGGGACCTGGGTTCAAATCATAGCACTACGGATGTTAAAATTTGAATTTAGTTTTAAAAAGTTAGAGTTAGAAGTCAAATGGTGACCACAAAACTATTGTCGACTGTAACACAAAAATCCATCCGGTTCACTAATGTCCATTAGAGAAGGAAACGGTAAGCCCAGTTGTGCCTTCAGACCCACAATAATGAGGTTGACTCTTAATTGCTGTCTGAAATGACCTAGCAAGCCACTAAGTTCAATAGCAACTAGAGATGGGCAATAACGGCTAGCTCAGCCTGTGACACCCACATCCCACGAGTGAATAACAAAAGAAGTAAGTCTTTTCTCAACATGTAGGATTGCTGCTGCTGGGAGACTAGAGAGATACCAGCACTTGTGCAACTGTAAGAGTCTTTAGGGAGAGCAAAATGTAAAGTCTTGGATATCTCCCACTCAAAATCTGTGTTCCTTTGTTTGTGCTTATGCCTTTAGGCATTTTGCTTCCCACAAATAATCCTGAGAAGCTGAATAGCATTTTTTCTTAATTATTTCTGTTATATTAAAGCTAACATTAATTATCTGGTGCATAGACTGAAAATATGCCTTAAGAAAATATGTCAGTGGGCTGTTGCCAAGAATCTTTCAGTTTACAAGAGGGCAGGGCAATGAACTAAAAATACTCGAGTTTTCAATAGTTATTCAAGATTCATAAGAAACACCTGTTCAGTGGTTTGAAAACTGGACTTTATATTTTTGCTTGTTTAGTCATTCAGAATTGTTGCAAGGTTTTGCTCCCAGCATCATACCTCCGTTGACAACAGCACAAATTGGAAAATTCAAGGTGAACATTCACAGGATTCCAGATACTCCTGCATTGAAATTAGTCACTGGAAATAAAGAATACAGAATCTGGTGAATTGATCTCTGATTCTCCAATCTGCCCTCCTATTGAATGATGCTCTTACCTGGATGTGGAGCCTCACTACTTCTCATTGTTTTTTAAAATTAATTACTTAGATTAGCTTAGAGAGCTGGGTCTATTTACTACAGACCAATAGAGACTTAAAGATGATCTACAAAGTTCTATTAAATAATGAAAAAAACAGGACTATGTAAAAACTGAATTGGAAGATAGATTTGAAAGACTTCAGAGGGATGTCAGCTGCACAGAAGTAGGAATAAATTGGATGTTGGGCTTTTTTCATCTGGGATTAGAGAGTCTCTGAAATACATTATATATTGCTAGTTGGTGCAGTGTCTGGCCTAAAAGTGGGAACTACAGTAGTCTTGGGGCAGAGACTGGATCGTGTAAAAGAAAGGTGGAGTATTAAACAACGTACAGATATTCATCAAACTCATGGACTAGTTTTGATTGCCTTATTGGGCCAGAAAGTGATTTTCTAGAATTTATTTCTCCTTTGACATGAGGTACATTTTCCCTGTCCTAGGAGATCATGCATGAAAGGAGGTAGCTGGTCATGTTGCTCCAGATATTACAAGCAGGTTCAGAGAACCAGCTGGTCTTTTCCGAGACTTCATTCTTGTCACAACTGAACCAGGCATGTTTGCTGAGTAACAGTTGAACTTTGAATTTTGCTCAGTGTATTTAGACTTCTTAGTTTTTGAGAGTTTCAATTTAAAATAATCACCAGTACCAGCTTTATGTTTTACATAAGAAAGACGTTTAGTTTGTTATACCACTATTGCTGAAAGTTAACAGGAAAATGAAAAAGTACTTAAATGATTAGCTAAATTACAGAATGATTTAAAGTAAAGATGGATAAAAGGCATACAGATGAAAATAAGATGGGTCTCTTATCTTTGCAAGTCTTCTTCACTCTTTGAGGTAAACGGGTTGAAGTCAGAATTGAGCAGCTTTCATGGCTTCAGTAGATAAATAGATGGAGGTTTCTCCCACAAGTGGAATTAACAGCAAAAACAGAAATTGATGGAGAAACTAAACAGGGCAACATCTGTAGAAAGAAAGCAGAAATTTTGAATTCAGTGATCCTTCTCAAGAACTGTGCTTTCTCTCCACAGATGCTGCTAGACCTACTGTGCTTTTCTGTTTTCATTTCAAATTTCCAGCATCCATGGTTCTTTGTTTTATTTAGTAGAGCAAGTTCTCCAAGGGAGTGAAGGCTCCTTTATTTCACTTACATCACCGCAAGTTGTGCCCCTTGATAGTCCAGTTCAGTTCAGTATAGCAGTCCTTTAGCCTCACCTCCCCTTCCTGTGAAGAACCTGTTTGCTGACTGTTTGTCTGAGATTTTCTTAGAGCTCAGCTTAAAGTGGTGGCTTACGGCCTGACATATCACAACAAGACAAAATGGCTGCTCAGTTTTAAAAGAGCCTTTGTTTCACCAGGCATAAACATTAATTAGGTTGGAATTCTTTGTATGACCTTCCAGTCTCCTGTTTTCTCAGAAGCTTTCAATTCTTCATAAGTACCCACTGTTGTCCAACCGAATTCTAAATGTCTCCCTTTGTGTTTGATGTGGAGATAACAGTTCAATAGCCTTTGATTCTCCTAATGGAGCAGATGGTTATCTGATGTGGTTTCCATCTAAAGCATTTTTGCTGTATTGTGTGGCGGCACAGTGGCTCTGGTTAGCACTGCTGCCTCACAGCGCCAGGGACCCGGGTTCAATTTCCACTTTGGGCAACTGTCTGTGTGGAGTTTGCACATTCTTCCAGTGTCTGTGTGGGTTTCCTCTGGGTGCTCCAGTTTTCTCCCACAGTCCAAAGATGTGCAGGTTAGGTGAATTGGTCATGCTAAATTGCCTGTAGCGTTAGGTGCATTAGTCAGGGGTAAATGTGGGGGAAGTGGGACTGGGTGGGTTTGCTCTTCACAGGGTCAGTGTGGACTTGTTGGGTGAAAGGGCTTGTTTCCATACTGTAGGGAATCTAATCTAATCATAAAGTGTTTAAAGGTCAGAAGGAGGAATATAATTTTAACAGTCAGTTCCAAATTAAAATAATAATTATGGCAAAAACTGATTTAAAATGATATGTTGTTGCCCATTTAATGGTGAATTTGTACTCAATTGCGCATAAACTAGAGTAAGGAGTTGGGAGAATGCACCAAATAAATGGTACTCACTGCACCAGTTGATGCCACACAATCGTAACATCATTTACCACACTAAATATACCTTGGATTTACCTTCACTCTGCCCCACCTTCAGCCTTGGACCCTGCAGGTCCCATTTCTTCACTGCATGAAACAAGGATGAGAAAGGCAAAAAAAACTGCAGATGCCGGAATCCAGAGTAGACAAAGGGTTATACATGAAACATTGACTTCTCCAACTCCTGATGGTGCCTGGCTTGCTGTGTTCTTCCAGCCTCCTGCTTGTCCACCTTGAAACAGGGGTGAGGCAGTCACCCTTGCTCTTCAAAATAAGGACTCACTCAAAGTTCTAGTTAAGCTGTAGTGAAAGACTTTATTACCACATGTAGACTAACATTCTTGTGCTAAAAAGCGATTTGAGTCTGTAGATCATAATGTTCCGTGGATTGGTTTACCTTTAAGAGGCTCTCGCTGAGTTAAACAGGAAATGAAATTGAACGAGTGACCTTTGACCTTTTCCAAACAATGATTTATTCAGGAGCTGTTTGGGAAGATGCTCACAGACAAAGTCTCTGGTGCTTATTTCAGGAGGATTAGCCTTTTCTGGATAGCCTGCATCACTCTATCCTTTGGGTATTACACTGTACGTATGTGAGTGTACTGGCATGATCAGTTAAAACGTGTTTCTGTGTCATATATAAGATATAGAGCCAAAAAAAAAACTGCAGATGCAGGAATCCAAAGTAGGCAGGCAAGAGGCTATTTCGGAAGTCCTAATGTAGGAGTACACCCGAAACATCCACTTCTCCACGTCTTGATGCTGCCTGGCTTGCTATATACCTATACTGTACAGAGGAACCTCGATTATCTGAATGAGATGGGTGAATTAATTGATTATTCAGTTAATTGATTTCATCTGGGACTGTGAGTTTCTGTGAAGTATGCTCCCTGTTCAGGAGACTAGGCGGCAGCAGCATACTGTGTGAGAGACTCGGCCCCTGTCCGCCCCCAACCCTATCAGCTCCCACCCTGCCCCCCCACCTGACCCAACCTCGTCTGCTGCCTCTACCCCATACATTCTCCCTGTGTCTGCTTGAGTTTCCTCCAGGTGCTCGGGTTTCCTCCCACAGTCCAAAAGATGTGCAGGTTAGGTGAATCGGCCATGCTAAATTGCCTCTAGTGTTAGGTGTAGGGGAATGGGTCTGGGTGGGTTGCTCTTCGAAGGGTCGGTGTGGACTTGTTGGGCCGAAGGGCCTGTTTCCACACTGTAAGTAATCTAATCTAATCTAATCAGAAACAGACCCTCCGGTCCAACTCATCCATGCCGACCAGATATCCTAACCTAATCTAGTTCCGTTTGCTAGCTCTTAGCCAGTATTGCTCTCAACCTTTCCTCTTCATATACCCATCCAGATGCCTCCTAAATGCTGTACCAGCCTCCTCCACGTCCTCTGGCAGCTCATTCCATACACGCAGCACGTCTGTGTGAACAAATTGTCCCTTAGGTCCCTTTTTAAATCTTTCCCCTCTCATCCTAACCTCTAGTTCGAAATTCCCCCACCCCAGGGACAAGATTCTGTCTATTTCTCCTATGCATGCTGCTTACGATTTTATAAACCTCTATAAGGTCACCCCTCAGCTTCCTCCGCTCCAAGGAAAACAGCCCAGCCTATTCAGCCTCTCCCTGTAGCTCAAATCCTCCAACCCTGGCAACATCCTTGTAAATCTTTCTGAACCCTTTCAAGTTTCACAACAGCCCTCTGAATAAGAGGGAGACCAGAATTGCACACAATATTTCAAAAGTGGCCTAACCAATGTACAGCTGCAACGTGACCTCCCAACTCCGTGCTCTGTCCAATAAAGGAAAGCATATCAAATGCCTTCTTTACTATCCAATTTACCTGTGGCTCTACTTTCGAGGAGTTATGAACCTGCATTCCAAAGTCTCTTTGTTCAGCAACACTCTCCAGGACCTTATCATTAAGTGTATAAGTCCTGCCCTAATTTGCCTTCCAAAATGCAGCACCTCACATTTATCTAAATTAAACTCCATCTGCCAGTCTGTGCTCTCCCATCATACTCTGAGGTAACCTTCTACACTGTCCACTACACCTCCAATTTTGATGTCATCTGCAGACTTACTAACTATACCTCCTTTGTTCACATTCAAATTATTTCAGATCTCTTGATACTTAGTTGACCAGTTATCTGCCATGTCAAGCCCAGGAATTTGAACCCAGATTTGTGAGTGTATATATAGGTCTTTCAGATATTTCCCAAGTCTCACAAGGTAGGATTGGGAAATGGAGGTAAAAGACAGAGACTTTTTAAGCTGATAATTTAGTTAGCTTTGAGGAAGGGCAAAAATGCTCCAACTTTTCCCATTTTGAGTCCAGAGAACCCAGGATTCAGAGGGCGAATGTGCTGTTATCCTTCACCCAATGTCACAAACATATATAATGCAGAGTTCACCAGGGAGTTGACTGCCCAGAAACCATTTTGAATTCAAAGCTGTCCGATAATTACTGAAAAATAGGAAATAATCTTGTATCACAGTAATTTGTTTTTAGTCCTAACCGACACACAATCCTCCTCCCATTCTTCATCAGCTTACCCCCATTGTGCATTCTCCTGTACCTATATTCCTCTGCAAACCATTCATTGTTCTCTTTCTAGTTGGTGATGTTTTGGCCGCAGAGCATCCCTTACCAGAGTCTTGGACCCTTAGGCATCTTCTCCAAGTATCTGATGGACAACTATTACACCCACTTGTACTTTGGGTAAGTCCCTGCTGTGCACTGTACGTAACATCTTGATTGCTGCAACCTTCTCCAGCTCACCCACCACTTTCTTTCTGCTCCCCACCATGAACTGTGAAGTCTAGTTTTTAAAGCCTAAATTCTGTGTGTCCATGTCTTGCACATAACCTTCTCTCCTGAATGAATGTAGTGAAGTGGAATTAGGGAAAAGGACTTTTCCAACCTTGTTGAGTGGATAGATCTGAGATCTATCAGGATCTGTAACATGAGCTATGTGGGAATTACTAAGAATAAAGATTAAAATTTAATTGCCAGACTAGCCCTATCCAGGCCTCAAGATCCTATGCAACAGCTGACTGATTTCTCTCATTTTCAATGTCTTTTTTTTCTGTCCAGTCCTGGAATCCTCCAAAGGCCAGAAAGTTCCCTAGCTGGCTCCAAACTCAAACTCTGTAAAGTGGGAAGTCCAAGGTATTGTGCGCCTTCAGGAAGGTTTGAAGCTGGCGACAACATTGCCTGGAAAAATGATTCATGTGACCTTGTGCAACTGTGAACAAGCTGTTGCATATTTTCTAAAGCATCATTCTCAGGATATGATCACACTAGCCAGCATCTATTATAGGTTCCTAATTACCAAGAAGGTAGTGGTGAGCCTCTGCCTTAGACAGTTATACTGTGTATTCAGGACTAACCCACCGTGCTGTTTGGTGCTATTATTGTTATTGTTATTCAATGTCAAGGAGACTTTGAAGTCAAGGAGATTGTTTTTGGGACTTACTGTTTGTCGAAGTTGATGCAGTACTTATGGATAGTTTACCACTGCTGAACGGAATGGATGTTGAAGACAAATGTGCCCTTTCATGTTTAATTAACAAGGAACCGTACAGTGTTGTACGTGCTCTTGCAGTCAAAAGTCATTCTGAAGTTCAGCATCATGGTGGATTGTGTTGGACTGTTGGCATGTCCTTCAGAAAACTGGACAACATGAATGGAAACTTTGAACTACACCTAATTGGACTGTTGTTGCCATTTTAGATCAAATTAGTGTTTATTTCCAATCTTTTGCAGGTACTGGTTGGCCTGGGGCCTCCATCTTGCTGAAGCACTGTACAGCATCAAAGTCTGCAGGTAAGACTTCTTCACGTCTGTCCTACTTCTAAATGTCAGTTGAAGGGAAGAACTAGAGCTAAATATTACACACTGCAGTTTTTATTTACAGAATTACACATTTACAACCATATTTCCCAACCCCATTCCCACAGTTTAGGAGCTCAAATGAATGTCAATCATCCAAGTACAACTCATTAACAATATCTTCTGTTTAACCCAACTTTACTATTCAATTAGGTATTCAATTTGGTACACGTGGAGCTGAGTGATAAATTATGTAGAATGGAACGTTTCTCTTTGGGCATATAACATCAGTCGCCAGTATTTATTCATTGAGTATAAATTCCTGAACCAAACCTTGGAATTCTTTTTTAGCCGTTAGAAGGTGCACTGATCAGTAATTTGCAGCATTGTTTGTGTCTGTTCAGAAGTACATAAGGGGTTTGAACTGCAAAGGTGCTGAATCTATTTAGCAAGTGTACCCTTTGACACATGATTGTGATTTCCTGTGTTCCCAATCCTTTATCCAGTTTATGGAAACAAGTAACCCAAGTTCAATTCAAATCTGTACAATCCTTGGATTTACCCTATTCGCAAAAGAGCATTTATTTAGAGTCATGGAAATGATCTAACTCAACCATGCTGACCAGATATCTTAAATAAAATCTAGTCCCATTTGCCAACCCATATCCCTCTAAATAATTTATATTCATATAGCCATCCAGATGCCTTTTAAATGTTGTAATTTTACCAGCCTCCACCACATTCTCTTGGCAGCTCATTCCATACACATGCCACTCTGTGAAAAAGTTGCCCATTAGATCCCTTTTTAAATCTTTCCCCTCTCACCCTAAACCTATGCCCTCTAATTCTGGTCTCCTCCAACCCAGGGAAAAGACCTTACTGTAGTGCTGGCAAAAAAAGCACAGCATGTCAGGCAGCATCCAAGGAGCACAAGAATCGACGTTTCGGGCATATGTCCTTTATCAGGAATCCAGCATCTGACCTACAGCATCTGCAGTCCTCACGTTTTTTGCCAGGGAAAATACCTTGTCTATTTACCCTCTACATGCCCCTCATGATTTTATAAACCTCTATAAGGTCACCCCTCAGACTCCAACGCTCCAGGGAAAACAGTCCCAGCCTATTCAGCCTCTTCCTGTAGCTCAAATCCTCCAACCCTGGCAACATCCTTGTAAATCTCTTGTGAACCCTTTCAAGTTTCACAACATCCCTCCAAATAGGAGAGAGACCAGAATTGCACAAAATATTTCAAAAATGGCCTAGCCAATGTCCTGTACAGCTGCAAGATGACCTCCCAACTCTTATACTCAATGCTCTGACTAATAAAGAAAAGCATGTCAAACGTCGCCTTCACTATCCTACCCACCTGCGACTCTACTTTCTAGGAACTATGAACCTGCATTCCAAAGTCTCTTTGTTCAGCAACCTGCCCCAAGACCTTACCATTAAGTGTATAAGATCTGCCCTGCTTTGCCTTTCCAAGATAGCGCCTCATGTTTATCTAAATTAAACTCTATCTGCCACTTCATGGTCTGCTGGCCCATCTGATCACGAACCTGTGTTACTTTGAGGTAACCTTCTTCGCTGTCCACTACACCTCCAATTTTGGTGTCATCTGCAAACTTTACTAACTATACCTGCTATGTTCACATCCAAATCACTTTTATATTAATGATGAAAAGCACTGAACCCAGCACCGATCCTAAGGCATATCGCTGGTCACAGTCGTCCAGTCTGAAAAGCAATCCTCCATCACCACACTTTGTCTTTTACCTTTGAGCCATTTTTATAATCAATGGCTAGTTCGCCCTTTATTCCATGTGGTCAAACCTTGCTAAGCAGCCTACAATGAGAAACCTTGTTGAATGACTTACTTAAATCCATGTAGATTAAGTCCACCACTTTGCCTTCATCATTCTCTTCATTACTTCTTCAAAAATTCGATCAAGTTGGTGAGACATGATTTCCCACGCACAAAGCTATGTTGATGTCCCTAATTAGTCCTTGCCTATCCAAATACATGTAAATCCAGTCTTTCAGGATTCCCTCCAACAACTTGCCCATCACTCCAGTCAGGCTGACCGGTCTAAAGTTCCTTTGCTATTCCCTACCACCTTTCTTAAAGCATGGCACAATGTTAGCCGACCTCCTGTTTTCCGGCATCTCACCTGTGACTATTAATGATGCAAATAGCAACGGGCCCAGCAATCACTTCCCTAGTTTTCCCCAGAGTTCTAGAGCACACCTGATCAGGTCCTGGGGATTCATCCACCTTCATGCATTTTAAGATAACCAGCACCACCACTCTGTAATATGGACATTTTTCAAGATGTCACCATCTATTTCTCCACATTCTGTATCTTCCATGTCCTTTTCCACAGTAAACACTGATGCAAAGTACTCATTTAGTTTCTTCGACGGTCAAACGCATAGGCTTTTACTGCCTTAATATTCATTTTCTTTCCATCTCCTACTCCTGTGATCCTTCTAAACAAGGTTTCAAATTGTGCATTAAGGGAGAGTTTTGTGCAGTAGACTGACTGGCATAGTCAGACTAAGGGAAGAAAGAAGAACTGTTACCATCAAATAGGATGAATTAGGATCCAGATCCCAGAGGCTCTTTGCTTTTGTAACCTGGTTTCTTGATGCACACTACCCCAGTGAATGGCCTGAGGGACCCTGCTGCTGAACAGTGGCAATGCTTATTAAGACATAGTCTCCAGAAAGCATGTACAGTCAGCCCTGGGCAACCTCTGTCCCTTTTTTGCAGGGTGAAGTGTGTGTGGTCCATGTTGCATCACTATCAGGTGAGGCATTTTACAGCTTAAGTGTTGTGTTATTCAGTGATGCAAACTCACAAGGGCTGCTGTACCAGAACAGCAGGCTCTTCATATTGGCAATTGCGTTTCCTACATTACAAGAGCAACAGTCCTTTTTGTCTACAAAGCACTGTGGGATGTCTTGGTGAGCAGTACTTAAATGTCTTCTCAAAATGTTGTGCCGGAGATTTTGTTTCACTTAACGACAGAGGGGCAATAAAGATGGGTTCAGAAGAAGGATCAGTGTTTTAGTTTTGTTTTATTATAACAAATAGGTAATGTTCTCTGATGTGATACAAAGAGGTTTTAAATTAATAGAAACGAGGAATAATTCCTCTTCCACTTCCCTCGTTCAAAACTCCAATGGCATTCATGATAAGAAGGGATGGACCTTCTCCTGGAAATCTTGCATGATTAAAGTAATGCTTGAAACAGATTCAACAATTAGCATGCAAAATGGTGGTGTGGTGGTAATATCAATGAAATTGTAATGCAGAGGCACAGGCTAATGTTGTAGGGACAGGTGTTCAATCCCACCAAGGCAGTTGGTGGAATTTAAATCCAATTAATAAAATCCAGACTAATATAGCTAATTCCAAGGATGGTGACCATGACAACCATATCAATTATAGTTCGCTTCCTTTCAAGAAGTAAATTTTCTGTGACTACAGACTTGCACTGTTAATTGAGATCCCTATCCTAAACTGCCTTCTGAAATGCCTTATCAAAAAGCTCAATTCAATGGACTTCAGAGTATAAAAGGATAAAATAATGATCAGTATTTCTGGATTTGTGAAATTTTACCAGTGTTTCTCTTGCTTTTGTACATGAGACTTTAAAAATTTTGTATAAATTTAATATTACCTTGTGACAATTCACTACTAACCTTTTGTAAGCTGGGCATTGTTACAGGTGTTGATTGGTATTAAATATTCTGACTATGATTCTGGTATTTTAGGTAAGATCAAGAGAAATTCAAATACTATGATTGACTATTTAACAAATCTGGTAGTTTGTGATGCTAAAGTACTGATTGTGGGGGAGATGCTATATTGTATTTTTAAAGATGTAAATTTAAGTAGGTGCTGGATTAAGAAGGTGGTAATCAGCTTGAGTTCCTGCTCTTGATTGCTGTCTGGGGATAACAGGTGAGATGGCTACTTGAGTGGACCATTGGATAGACAATTTGGGACTTGGTGACACTTTTCATGGTAGCATAATGCCCACTGTCACTTAGATTCACACATGGCAAATGTCCACTTGGCTGAGGAACTGGCATATGGGTTACACCCCTGGAATTGTGCCCAAGAAAGAACACCAAATTGGGGGGACAAAAGGGGATGGTGCCCCTCTCATTTGTCCAAAAAATGAAGATCTGCTGACATTGAAGCACACTATAAGTACTAATTTGGTGGTTAGGCTAGATTGAGTCTGAGGCTTTCCATAACCATAAGATATAGGAGCCGAATTAGGCCATTCAGCCCATCATGTCTATCCACCTGATATATTTCTCCTGTATTATCCCTGAAACCCTTAATAATCAAGAACATAACTATCTCTCTATTAAATACACTCAAACTTGCCCTCCTGCAGAAATTAGTTCCACAGATTCACCATCATCTGGCTGAAGAAATTCCTCCTCCTCTCCGTTCTAAAGGGTTATCCATTCACACTCAGGCTGTACCCTCAGGTCCTAGTCTCTCCTACTAATGGAAGCATCTTATCCATTAGTCCACTCTAACCAAGCCTCTCGGTACTCACAAATGTTTGATGAGATCCCTCCCCGTCATCCTTCTAAACTCCAGAGTCATTGATCACTCCTCATTGGCCATCCTAACTACTAACTAAACCTACGTGTTAACCTGAAGAGAATCCTGAACTAGGACTTCTGAGTTCCTTTGGATTTCTGTAGCCTTTTCCCATTAAGACTGTATCAAAGTGCATAACCTCACTTTCCCATATTGTATTCCATCTGCCACTTCTTTGCCTACTCTCCTAGCCTATCCATGCCCTTCTGTAGCCTCGCTGCTTCCTCGACACTACCTGCCACTCCACCTATCTTTGTCATCTGAAAACTTTGCTGCAGTGCTCTCAGTTCCTTTATTCAGATTGTTAATCTATAACAGTTATACACTAGTCACTGGCTGCCAGCCTGCAAAAGACTCTTTGATCCCCACTCTCCACCAGTCAGTCAATTCTCTATTTGTACCAGTACCTTGCTTATAATACTATAGCTTTTTGTCTTCTTTAGCAGCTCCTGTGCAGCACCTTGTCAAAGGCCTTCTGGAAGCACAAAGAGATCACATCCACTGGCTCTCCTTTACCTAACTTGCTAACTACCTGCTCCAAGTACTCCACAATGTCGTACTTGATACAATTATAGTCATAGTCATAGTCATAGTCATAGAGATGTACAGCACAGAAACAGACCCTTCGTTCCAACTCATCCATGTTGACCAGATATCCCAACCTAATCTAGTCCTACTTGTCAGCACCTGGCCCATATCCTTCCAAACCCTTCCTATTCATACAGGAGAAAGTGAGGACCGCAATGCTGGAGATCAGAGTATGTTGCAGGAAAAGCACAGCAGGTCAGGCAGCATCCGAGGAGCAGGAGAATCGACAGTTCCGGCGTAAGCCCTTCATTAGGAATGAGGCTTGTGGGCCAGGAAACTTGTCTGTTTGTGCTACATTCCCCTGAGAATCCATCATCCCCTACATTTTCCAAAACAGCACACTTGGGTGAAATAGGGATAGCTACATAAGGCTCCTGCACTACCTTCCTATCTCTCTTACCTTTACTGGAGTTAACCCATCTATGTGACTGTGTCTGTGACTTTTCTCCCTTCCTAAACTGCCATCCGTCACACTCTCTTGCTCTTGTAAATTTCTCATTGCCTCTAACTGTCACTCCAACCGATCCATTTGATCTGATAGAATTTGCAACGAATGGCATTTATTGCAGATATAATCCTCAGTAAAGCTTAAACTCTCCCTCAACTCCCACATCCAACAAGAAGAGCATGTCACTCTACTAAGGGCCATTTTTGTTTTTTCCAATCTACAGATCCAGAAAATAGCACCGCCTTATTCCTCTACAAAACACTGTCCAGACTAACTTAACACGTATGGCTTATTTTTAAGTTTAATTGAGACACATCTCAAATAAAACATAATCAAGAAAGAATCCACTCTACTCACTATTGCAGATTCACAGCAAGGCTATACTCAAAACTATTTATTTATCTGTTTCTGTGCTGTGACCTCTCCAAAACAGGTTCCTCCAAGATTAGCTGTGAATTCACTGTTTGTTCATTTCCTAGACGCACTCCGATGTCCAGCGATACATGAATTCAACAGCAAAGGCAGTAACTGCGCAAGTTCACTGCTGTGTCAGTTACCAATGTGGGTTTCTTTTTCTGTCTCTCTCTCTCTCTCTCGCAGTGACCTCACAATGTGCTACCTTTGTTTGTCCCTCTCCCTTTTTAAAAGTACCTTATGGACTCTAAAACCTTACCAATTACTGAGATCAGGCTAGCTGGCTTATAATTTTCTGTCTTCTGCCTCCCTCTGTTCTTGAGCAGGATGTTACTTTAGCTGGTTTGAAGTCCTCTAGGACCTTCCCTAACTCTAGTGATTCCTGAAAGATCACCACTAATGCCTCCACAATGTCCTTGGCTATCTGCTTCAGAACTCTGGAATGTAGTCCATCTGGTCCAGGTGAGTCATTCACTGTCAGACCTTTCAAGATCCTGCAATACCTTCACCTTATTGAGGGCCACTACATTCACCTCTGCCCCCGACTGTCTTGAAGTTCTTGTATGCTACAGATTCTACTCCTTCTGACTGTGTATATCACTTGCTATCGATTTAGTTCAATTTCGTACTAACAAAGCAATCTTTCCCCCGCCACACATCACCATGTCCTTTTGATAAGACAGTGTTGGCTCAGTGGTTAGCACTACTGCCTCAGCGCCAGGAATCTGGATTCGATTCCGGCCTCTGGCAACCGTGTGGAGTTTGCACGTTCTCCCCATATCTGTTTGGGTTTCCTCCTCGCAGTCCAAAGATGTGCAAGTTGGGCGAATTGCCCATAGTGTTCAGGGATGTGTATATTAGGTGTATTAGGCAAGGGAAATGTAAAAGTAATAGGGTAGGGGAATGGGTATAGGAGAGTTACTCTTCGGAGGGTTGGTGTGTACTTGTTAGGCCAAATGGCCTGTTTCCACATTGTGGGGATTCTATGAAGATATTTAGTTCCCAGAGCTGATGTCCTTGCAGCCACATCTGTGTGAAATCCACAACATTGTACTTGCAATTTTCAATCTGTGCTAAAAGCTCATTTACTTTGTTTCGTATACTGCATGCATTTAAATACACATCCTCAGTGCTACATTAAATTCCTCCCCCCCCCCCCCCGCCCCACTTCTCTCTTGTCTCCTCGTCCGCTGTTCTTGAGGTTAGACTCCTTGTTCAGTTACTCGTTCTGGAAACTTCAGTAATTTTTGCTGAGCATTCCCTCACTTTTCCTTGTGGCTTAGGTAGTAATCTGGAGATTATTAACATTTTAGTTCTGCTTTTTTAATTTAGCCCTGAGCTAATCATATTCCCTCAGCAGAACCACTTTCCTCTTTCTACCTGTATAGTTGGTATGTATGTGGACCACTTACCATTTAATAGAAATCCTCAAAATGTTGAATAGACTTGCCAAGTTTCATCAGCACTGCACTAAGACAGTGAACACTTGAAAATGAAAAACCATCTTTAATGACATATTTAAGATATTATCTTTTATAGATTTCTTGTCAAAAGCATAATTCAAGTTTTAAAATTTCTCTTACCAGCCTCTTCCCTAATACATTTTCGAGCAGAAATGAAGCACAAGTACTCAATTGAGTTGAACAACAGGGAGTAATTTAAAAGCAAATTCAGGGTAGTTTAAATATTTATCAGAGTATATTTTACAAGAAGCCATTGGACTTCTTGTCAAAAGCATAGTTTAAAAGGTTTTCCCTTTATTTTTGTGTTACTAAATCCAGTAACACTTGCCTCTATAGTACCAATTTATCAAATACTTCCTACCCTCCCCATGATACAAATGTTCAATTAGATTTAATATTAGGAGTGAATTAAAAGCCAATTTCAGATAGTTTAAACATTTATCAAGTATTGTTTAGAATCAGCATCATAGTAACTTCTTCTCAGTGAACAATGACTAGAACGAAAGCCATGATTTTTACCATGTTTAAGGATGTGTATACAGCAGGATACTCAGGAGTTTTGTGACACAATGTTAGTGTCTATACGCCTGTGCAAGGAAATCTGGGTTCAAGCCCCATTGGTTCCAGAGGTTTACAAGAGGGTGGTACGTATTTGGAATGAGCTGCCAGAGGAAGTGGTGGAGGCTGGTACAATTGCAACATTTAAAAAGCATTTGGATGGGTATATGAATAGGAAGGGTTTGGAGGGATATGGGCCGGGTGCTGGTAGGTGGGACTAGATTGGGTTGGGATATCTGGTCGGCATGGACGAGTTGGACCGAAGGGTCTGTTTCCATGCTGTACATCTCCATGACTCTATGTGCGTCGCAACGTATCTGAACAGGTTTAATCAACCGGATCATTCTCACAGTGATCACTGTAGATGGCGCCACAATTCCTTCAAAAAAAAAGCTATTGAAGTAGAGATGAAGATAAAATATTACCTCCAAATATAAAAGGATAGCACAGCTGGAAGAATGAAAATATGCAGTTCCTTTCAGAACAAATAATCTAATCTGCTGGAAACAAATTTGCAATTTTGAACAACACAAATCCAACAGGCGCTCAATGCCATTCTTTATAAATTGTCAGTTTTTACCAGTCCTCCCCTTTAAACTAGGTGGCAGCCTGGCAGACATGCCAGCTCTGTGCAGAAATATTCTTGTTGTCTTTTTCACATGAACAAATTCTGAGAAAAACACTCAGCTTGCTTCTCAATTCTTATATTGAAATTGGTGGCTGTGGTCTGCACTTTGGAGGAGGAAGCAAGTGAGTCTGGGCTAAGGATGGAGAATTTGACATATGAGCATAACTGTGAGCTAGTTAATGCTTTCCATTGAAAGGGTTTCATTTAAGTTGAGGCCAGTGTTATGACATCAATTCATTTAAAGCAAACTGCCAAATCTACCCCCATGCATGAACTGCCAGCCAGAAGTCTTTTCCAAGAAAGCACTCTATTGACCATATAGTTGAATGATTCTCCCAAATAGCCCATGTTGTGAAGCCTCAGTTTGGGAAAGTGAAGTAAATGTTTGCTGGATTGTATTTTGATGGCAATGCTCCCAGTATAAATTGTCAAAAGTAAATATTTGAAGGCCTTATTACAGAGATCTCTGCTCTGGTCATTTACAATACTCTACTGAGTCCAGTGCTAATCCTGACCACAATTACCAGCATTCTGCCTCCCAAGAATAAGTCCATACTTGAGATGAGCACAATGCGGTCAGGAGGATTTCAGGAGTAGTAACAGTCCATGTGATAGCATGCACTTCACGTAGCTCTCAGTCAAAGGAGAGATCTATTTATTTAGTGACCTTCAGGTCAACATGGCATATCAAAGCACTTCATGGACACTGAAATGTTTCTGAAGTATAGTCTCTTTGTGTTGGAAATACAGCAGCTGATATGTACACACCAAGTTCCCATAAACCTCAATTACATAAATTGATTTTTAAGTGGGATTGATTGAGGGGAAGATGTTGACCAAGACATAGAGGAAACCTGCTGTAGTGCTGCAGCAAAGCTCAAAGCAAGCTGGGGGAAAATACGTATTCTTCCACTGAGGTACCTTACAACCCTCAGGACGCAACATTAAGTTTAACAATTTTAGAGCATGAAACCTTTCTCCATGTTCATAGCCACAGATCCTGTACTGTATGGGTTCTTCCCACCACAGCCAGCCATTTTCAACAATTCACACTTCCAGTTAACACATGTTCAGTAGTTATCTCTGTACCAGCTTACCTTTGATCCCTTTTGACTGCTTCTCCTTTTCTCTCTCGCTCTGGGTACAGTCTCCATCTATTCAACTCACTCCTTTCCCCCACCCACAGTCATCAGCATAAATACCATAATTTCCCAACTGGTTTCTGTTTTGATAAAGGCTCACTGGACTCAAAATATTAGCAGTATCTGGGGGAGAAAAAAATTAATCTGCTGAGTTTCTTCAGCCCTTTTTGTTTTTGTTAGAGGAGAGATCCCTCTCTTTTTTCAATCGTGAACCATACAGTATAGGAGGGGCCCTTTGGCCCAGGAGGTCTGTACCACCAAAAATATATTACTACCTATACCAGTCCCATTTTCCTGCCCTAGGCCCAGAGCATTGAATGTTATGACACTTCAAGTGCTCATCCAAGTACTTTTTAATGGGTGTGAGGTTTCTACTACCGATCCAAGCAGAGCATTCCAGATGCCTACCGTCCTCTGGGTGAGCAAGATTTTCTTCATGTTCCCTTTTAAACCTCCTGCCTTTCACTTTAAATTTAGTCTCCTTGGTTATTGACAACCATTTACGTCAGAGAGTTTAAATGACCATGAGATTTAGGAGTAGGTTATTTGGCCCCTTGTATTTGCTCGGTCATTCAGTCAGATCATGGCTGCTCACCCCCAATAACCTTTGATTCCCTTATCAGTCAAGGTTTTATTTACTGCAGTTTAAATATATTCCATAATCTCACTTTCACAGCTTTCTGGGAATGAGTTCCGAAGACCAATGATCCTATTCCTAAAGTGTGTTACTGTGTTCCTGTGACCTCCGAGAAAAATCCTCCCATTTCTATCTTAAATTGAAGACAACTTATTTTTAAACTGTACCCTCTAGTTCAACTCTCTCCCACGTGGCAAAACATCCTTTCATCATTCATCCTGTCTAGTCCCCTCAGAATCTAGTATGGTAAAATTAGTTCACCTTGTGTTTTTCTGAATTCCTATGGATATACACCCAACTCTCAACCTTTCCTCATAAGATTAAACTCCTCATCCCAGGAATCAGTGAACTTTGTCAACGGCAATTAACACATTTATATCCTTTGCTGAGTTTAACATCTCTGGAAGATCACATCTTTGACCAGATCACATCCCTCAGTACTGCACTAGCTGTGGCAGTCTGGATTATATACTCCAGTCACAGAATGTGGCACTTCAGAGGAAAAGGTGATTTCCACAGACTCCTAGCTATCAGTGGTCATGCAGGATGGACACTTGGCCAGCAACTGGGAGATCTCCTCTTCCAAGCAGGGAAGTCCTGCAGTGCGGAAATTTTAAAAGCAGCAGAAGACCTGATAGCTGAATGAATAATTGTTTTAGGCCCCTGTTTTAGGCTTTGGAAATATATTTTTTAAAACAGAAGCTTTGTGGCATTAAGTTCTGTTGCTGCTCTGATCTATACTAACTTTGCCTTTTCTCTCTCTCAACTCACAGTGACAAAGGGATTACCAATGTAAATGCCCAGTTCAAATGGGTATTTCAGACTTTTTTATTTGGTATCGCCTCGCTCTGGTGCCTGTGGTCCTATGAACCACAGCAGAAGGACAAGTGAAAGCACAATAGAAGTACCTTCCTCTTCTTAAAATGATGGTGCAATTTTCGCATGGGATGGAGGATCCTTCTACTAAGTGACTATTAACAAAACCTTGGAAAGCTTGGTTTTGAAACAGTGATGTTTCACAGTATGGTGTAAAGAGCAGGATTATGGGAACAACTCTAATTCACTATTTAACATTTTTTCAGTAATGTAGGCTGGCAAGCAAATCAATCTTTTAAAAATTGTGATTACAGAACAATTGGTTTCTTATAACTCGATCACTGCATTTAATAAAACAGTTCATTTAAATGCTTTTGATATATATTCAAGAAAGGTGACTTGCAAATTAGATGAATTACATATTCAAATTTAAAAACTTTTTTTCTAATCTTACCCAATGAATGTTTTTGATCAATCACCAATGGCAATATGCCAACTTGTCTTGTAGGTCACTTTGTTGCTTATACCATTCATGGTTTTCAGATGATTAGGCATACAGTCACCCATTTAAAACGATGGTCTACTGCTAGTGTGACATTAGCAACAGGAAGCCAATCAGCCATTTACACGAGTGATTCGGGGATGGATGAGGTAAAAAGAAGCAGTGATGCTGTGGTAATATATCAATGTGGTTAACCCTTAATCACCCAGAAGGATGGACATTGGGATGGTCTAGCCAGCAATGTCATAGTCAAAGAGATGTACAGCACGGAAACAGACCCTTTGGTCCAATTCATCCATACCGACCAGATATCCTAACCTAATCTAGTCCCATTTGCCAGCACTTGGCCCATATCGGTCTAAACCCTTCCTATTAAGATACTCATCCAAATGCGCTTTAAATGTTGTAATTGTACCAGCCTCCACCACTTCCTCTGGCAGCTCATTCCATACACTCACCACTCTGTGTGGAAAAACTTGCTCCTTAGGTATCTTTTAAATCTTTCCCCTCTCACCCTAAACCAATGCCCTCTAGTTCTAGACTCCCCGACCCCAGGGAAAAGACCTTCGCTATTGATCCTATGCATGCCCCTCATGATTTTATAAAAGGTCACCCCTCAGCCTTTGACACTCCAGGGAAAACAGCCCCAGCCCTATAGCTCAAATCCTCCAATCCTGGCAACATCCTTGTAAATCTTTTCTGAACCCTTTCAAGTTTCATAACATCCTCCTGATAGGAAGGAGACCAGAATTACACACAATATTCCAAAAGTGGCCTAACCAATGTCTTGTGCAGCTGCAACATGACCTCCCTATTTAATGCTCTGACCAATAAAGGAAAGCATATCAATCACTTTCTTTATTATTCTATCTACCTGCGACTCCACTTTCAAAGAGCTATGGATCTGCACTCCAAGGTCTCTTTGTTCAGCAACACTCCCCAGGACCTTACCTTTAAGTGTATAAGTACTGCTTTGATTTGCTTTTCCAAAATGCAACACCTCAAGTTTATCTAAATTAAATTCCATCTGCCACTCCTCAGCCCATTGGCCCATCTGATCAAGATCCTATTGTGCTCTGAGGTAACCTTCGCTGTCCACTACACCTCCAACTTTTGTGTCATCAGCAAACTTAATACCTATTCTTCCTATGTCCACATCCAAATCATTTTATAAATGAAAAAAAGCAGTGGACTCAGCACCGATCCTTCCCTGTATTCCCTAAGATCTAACTTTTCTAACCAGTCTACCATGAGTAACCTTGTTGAACACCATACTGAAGTCCATATAGATCACATCCCCCACTCTGCTCTCATCACTCCTCTTTGTTCTTATTTCAAAAAATTTAAACAAATTTATGAGACATGAGTTCCCACGCACAAAGCCATGCTGACTATCCCTAATCAGTCCCTACCTTTCTAAATACATGTAAATCCTGTCCCTCCGGATTCCCTCCCAACAACTTGACCACTACCGATGTCAGGCTCACCAGTCTATAGTTCACTGGCTTTTCCTTACCACCTTTCTTAAAGTAAGTGGCACCACGTTAGCCAACCTCCAGTCTTCTGTCATTTCACCTGGGACTATCAATGATACAAATAACTCAACAAGGGGCCCAGCAATCACTTCCCTAGCTTCCCACAGAGTTCTAGAGTACACCTGATCAGGTCCTGGGGATTTACCCACTTTTATGCATCTCAAGACATCCAGCACCACCTGCTCTATGATATGGACATTTTCAAGATGCCACCATCCATTTCTCCACATTCTATTATCTTCCAAGTCCTTCTCCGCAGTAAACACTGATGCAAAATACTCGTTTAGTATCTCCCCCATCTCCTGCAGCTCCACACATAGGCTGCCTTGCTGATCTTTGAGGAGCCCTATTTACCCTAGTTACCCTTTTGTCCTTAATGTATTATAAAATCCCTTTGGATTCTCCTTATCCCTATTTGCCAAAGCTATTTCATGTCCCCTTTTTGCCCTCCTGATTTCCCTCTTAAGTATACTCCTACTGCCTTTATACTCTGCTAAGGATTCACTCGATCTCTGCTGTCTATACTTGGCTTCCTTGCTTTTCTTAAACAAAATCTCAATTTCTATAGGCATCCAGCATTCCCTACACCTACCAGCCTATCCTTTCACCCTAGCAGGAATATACTGTCTCTGGAATCTTGTTATGTCATTTTTGAAGGCTTCCCATTTTCTAGCCGCCCTTTTACCTGCGAACATCTGCCCCTAATCAGTTTTTGAAAGTTCTTGCCTAATCCGATCAAAATTGGCGATGTTCCGAACCATGCCCTGAGTTAATCTGCCTTCCCTGTTAGCATTGAAATTAATGCAGTTTAATTTATCAGTCTTACCTTGTCTGCTTTTGTCCCTGCCTCCCCTGACTTTGTTTGTTTGACTTAGTCCTTTTCCCAAGAGTACCAGTCTCAGATTGATCTTTTTCCTCACTATTGCCCTGGGTCCCACCTCCCACCTTACTAGTTTAAATCATCCTGAGCAGCTCTAGCAAATCTCCCTGCCAGTACGTTAGTCCCCTCCCAATTCAGGTGCAATCCATTTTTCTTGTACAGGTCACTCCTACCCCGAAGAGATTCCAGTTATCCAGAAACGTGAACCTCTCTCCCTGCACCAGCACCTTATGCACACATTCATCTGCTCTATTTTCCTATTCCAGTCCTCACTCGCTCAAAACACTGGGAGGGATCCAGATATTACTACTCTGGAGGACCTCCTTTTTAAATTACTACCCAACTTTCTATATTCTCCCTTTAGATTCTCGTGCTTTTCCTTTCCTAATCTCCCACATCCAACAGGAAGAGCACATCACTCTACTTAAAGGCCATCTTTTCTCCTTCACAATCTACAGACCCAGAAAATAACACAGTCTTATTACTCTAAAGTAAACAGTGCTCCAGCCTAATTTAGTACTTATGGTCTATATTTTTAAAATTTAATCAAAAGACATATCTCAATAAAACATATAATCAAGAAAGAACCCATTGTACTCACTATTGTAAACTTACAGCAAGGTTACACTCAAAAACTATGCGCATATCTGTTCCTGTGCTGTGAGCTCTCCCACAAAGGTTCCTCCAAGGTCAGCTGTTAATTTTTCCTAGACACACTCCAACATCCAGAGATACATGAACTCAAACAGCAAAGGCAGTAACAGCGGATTTACTGCTATATCTCTAGGAGAAAGTGAGGACTGCAGATGCTGGTGATCAGAGTCAAAAGTCATGTCTCTTCACAGTGCCAGACTAGAGTCAAGCTCAACAGGGTCTTCTTTCCCCGCTAATTCTGCCAAGCCTGTTCCCTTGGCTGTAGTTTTGCTAGATAGTAGGTAGGGACAGTGGGAATCTCGTTCATCCATTCATGTGCGTCACTAATTAGATGACGAGGCATTTGGCTATTTAAGAACACTCATGCGAGTGCACATTTCGAGTATTTATGTCGAGTATTAATAGCGTCGATGGTATGGACGTCCCCTTATCTGCGATAACCACAATCTCAGCTTCCCATGGGCTGTACAGGCTGAACCAGCTGTAGCGGCCGTGAGCTGTCGTGTCGTGGTTAGCTTGTACCCTCAAATGTTATCGCGTACAGAGTACAAGAGCACTCCCAACCACTCGGGGCGAGCTCTTGGGCCTTTGGAGCATTCCCGACCGCTCTGGGCATGCTTAGTCGTTAAATATCTGCATGAGCTTCAGAGTCATGGAAAGCATCTCACGTGAAACCCTCGAGGCAAAGTTCTTAAACCTCTTTATACACAGAAATTTCATTAGGGAGTCATTTTTCCTAAACCATTTCCCTCTGGCGCCGATGACGAACCCGAAGAACTGTGGCTTGGTACCCCCTGTGAGGCGCTCCACTTCCTCACTCAGATGTGTGTATTTCTGGGTTTTCTCGGTCCAAGCTTGTTCTAAGGACCGGTCATTATTTTCGAACCGGACTGTGACATCTACTACCGCCACTTTGGAGCCATCATCTTTCTTGAAGATGATGTCCGGCTTCCATAGACTGCCATCCTTAGCCACCAACCTTGGCTCCAGGTATGACGTCCACCCATACTTTCCAACGTATTGTCTTAAGTGATCAAGCACCTTGTTATGTCTCTTGATCCTTTTGTTTTTGACGTACGGACAGTACCCCGATATGTGTGCCAGCATTTTGTTTCGATCGTCACATTGCCTACAGCTCTTGTTTGCATGAGGATTGCCCCTGGATAGGGTCGCTCTCGTCGGATACAGATTAGATCTGAGAAGCAGGCTGGAAATGAATTTCCTAGATCTGGTTTCTACGTGCAGATTGAGCCAGGAATTGGCTATCCTGTCTCCGTGGAAGTATTTAATGCCAGCCCCCTGACACACCATCTTACTCCACTTTTCGAATTCCCACTCTCGCCATGCTTCGTACTCATTGGGAGGTTTTAACAAGCGCTGTCGCTGCTTTTCTGACAACTGCCCACCCTCTAGCATCATTGCCAGGACCTCTGGGCTAGGCCCAACGGGTACCTTTTTCTCAACCAGGAAACCTTTAATTTCTCGTAGTACATTCAGTGACCGGTATTCCTCAATGGTTTCCTTATTGCTCTCTTCCCTGAATTGGAAAGAAGCTCAAGAGATTCACGCTTTCTAATTATGGCAGATGGAATTTGAACCTCGAGCTTTGGCATTGCCAGACCTCCGTCTTTGTTCTTTGAGTACAGTAAGCCATCTGTAACATGCTGTGGCAAGTGTAGGAACTCTTTTACCGCATTTCGAATGATCTGATCCAGCTTTACCTATGTGTTTTGTGACACCTGTCAGTATCAGGTGGAAGTATAACCTTGGAATGACATGCACCCTCTGAGTTCCAGCCTCTGAGTTGGCTTGAGCGCTGCCACCCGTAAGCCGTCAACCCAGGTTTTGAGCTTCTCTTCCCATTCGCTCTCTTTTACGCCTGCCCATGGGTCTATCTGGGCGCCCAGGTATTTCTCTGTGTCATCTGGTGGAATGTATTTAATGGCCTCGTTTCTGATCCTCCATTTGGCTGCATGGTTGTACAGGAAGGTCTTCCTCTTGCATGTGAAGTGGAAGCCTTTGGTCTTATTGACATTGATGTCTAGACCAGTCTTATCACAGTAAGACTGGAGGATCTTTAAGTTCACTTGCATCCTGGCGTGAGAGTTGCTCAGCAGTGCAATGTCATCTGCAAAGACCAATGCAGTACAGTTAAACATCCTGTCCCCATACGGCATTGTAATCCCCTGGCCTGCCTGCACCAGGGTACTGATCAGAGGGTCTATTGCAATATTGAATAACAATGGTGAAAGCGGAATGCCTTGCTTAACGCCTCTCTCGATCTTAATCTGGTCCGTGGGCTTACCTTTGCCCTCTATCACCGTAGTGTTATTGGTGTAGAGATCGCGGATCAAATCCACGAAGGCAACAGGTGTTTTCGTCCTCTTCAGCGAACTGATGAGCAATTTGTGACCGACTGAATTGAACGCTTTGGCCAGATCGACAAAGACAACGGCCAGCTCCTTTCTGTTCTTTTTCGAGCCCTTGATAATATTCTGGAGGATAGCAATGTTCTCGTTACAACCAGGTGTGGCTGCCAGGAAACCCTTCTGTCTCGGATTGATGTGCACAGCCTTGCTTAACCTCTTTGCCAGAATTTTTGTGAACAGACGGAGCAGCATTGGCCCGATTGTAATGGGGCGCCAGTTGTCTAGGTTCTTAAGTCGATCTGGGTCCTCGCACTTGGGAATGAGTACTGTCCGGCTCTTTTTCATACTCTCTGGGATTGATCTTGTTTTTAACCAAAGGGTAAAGAGTCGAGGTATACAGGAGGCGTCACCCTCTTGGATAGCTTCCAGATCTTGCAACTTTTTGCCATCCTGCCCTGGTGCACTGTGCTTATCAATACCTCTCAGGGCTTCGTCAACCTACTCTTCCCCAATTGGTCCCAGCAATAGGTTTTCATCAACATGGCCAGCATAACCATGAAATTTCTTTATGTCTGCCTTATTATTTGGCTTGGACAATTTCTCACGAAACTTAGTTTCAAGGTTGTGTCAGAGGAATGGCATTCCTGATGAAGAGCTTATGTCCGAAACGTCAATTCTCCTGCTCCTCAGATGCTGCCTGACCTGCTGTGTTTTTCCAGCACCACAAAACTTGACTTCTTTTTCTCCCTCCCTCACTGACCATTTGGTTACTGCCTTTTATCTGTCTTCCTCCTTTTAAAAGTGCCCAAAGTTCCAACACAATGTAACAGCATATAAAGAGTAATTGCTGATCCTGGAATTCAAGGAAATCACCTCCAACACCTAAAATACCTCAAAAAAAAGCACCTCTTACAACCATAAATTTTTCCCGTCCTCCATCTTGGATTACCCATGAAAAATAACAAAATCTCTATAATTTCCTGCTTCTGATGTACATCTCTTCATATCCCTCCCTTTTTTGTAAGCTGTATTTGTGTGTGTGTATTTTTTGCTGTAGTAGTGGTAATAAAACTGCACTCTATTTCACTCAAGAAAGCCTTAAAATTGACACTCCACTTTTGCTCTGGTTAACTAAATTTAATTGAAGTGTGACTAGCTATGTGCAAAATAAGCAGTTCCGGGATTTATATATTAATGAACCGAAACCTGCAACACATTCTAAGAGATGAAAGACTTAACAGCAATCTACATTTGTTTAATATATCATTTTAATTGCATGACACTGTGGTCTTTTGCTATAAATTCTGTGTCTTATGATCCTGTCCTATTAGTTACCTCATGAAGGAGCAGTGCTCTGAATGCTAGTATTTCCAAATAAACCTGTTGGACTGTAATCTGGTATTGTGATTTTTAACACAGTAAATAACAGGTTAGTAAAGGGTTATGAATGAATGAACAGGAACCCAATATTAATGAATATAGTGAATTGATGAGTGATTTTAAAAAACAGCTATTACACAATATCCACAGTATACAGCCAGGAGGAGGTTGTGCTAGAAGTCCTCAACATTGACTCAGGACCTCATGAAATCTCAAGGCTTCAGGTTAAAGATGAGCAAAGAAATTTCCTGCTGATTACCATGTACTGTCCTTCCTCGGCTGACGAATCAGTATTCCTCCATATTAACAAAACATGGCGCGTTTTGAGAAGATGCGTGGCTCAGGTTGAGGTTCTGGATGTAGGTTTGCTCATTGAGCTGGAAGGTTTGTTTTCAGACATTTCGTCACCATACTAGGTAACATCATCAGTGAGTCCCCAGATGAAGCACTGCTGGCATGGCCCGCTTTCTATTTATGTGTTTAGGTTTCCTTGGGTTGGTGATATCATCTCCTATGGTGATCTCATTTCATGTGGTGATGTCATTTCCTGTTCTTTTTCTCAGAGAGTGGTAAATGGGATCCAGGTCAATGTTTTTATTGATAGAGTTCCAGTTGGAATGCTATGCTTCTAGGAATTCTAGTATCCTCACAGATGAAGAAAGATACCACTTCGAGTGGAGCAACATATCAATCCTAGGACGAGCCAAACAGAGACACACACAAGAATTCCTAGAATCATGGCATTCCAGCCTCTGCTTAGCCACCCTGCATTGTTGCCTATCCCAAAGTCCGCCTTGGAGGATGGCCACCCAAAGATCCGAGGCCAAATGTCCCTGACCGCTAAGTGCTCCCCGACTGGGAGGGAACATCCCCATCTGGCAATTGCTGTAGAGTGTCCATTCATCCATTGTCGTAGCGTCTGCTTGGTCTCACCAATTTATCATGCCTTGGGGCAATCTTGCCTGCAGCATGTGAGATGGACATCATTGCTGGAGTCACATGAGTACCTGCCACATATATGGTGGATGGTGTCCTCACATGTAATGGTGGTATCCGTGTCGACACTCTGACAAATCTTGCAGTGGTTGCCGTGACACGGTTGTACGGTGTTATGGTCAATGTTGTCTGCAATGATCTGTTTAAGGTTTGGCAGTTGTTTAAACACGAGAAGTGGAGGCATAGGGAAGGTCTTGGCGAAGTGGTCATCCTCATGGATAATGTGTTGCAGGCTGCGAAGGGAACATGGTGTAGTTTCTCTGCTCTCTGGAAGTACTGTACAACAAAGGGTACCCTATTGGTTGCAACTGTTTCTGTCTCCTGAGGAGGTCATTACGGTTTCTTGCCGTGGCAATCAGTGAGTTGAGCATCGTACCCGTTCTTGAGCCTACTTGAGCATCTTCAGGTGTCCTTGATGTTCCTCCTCATTTGAACAGATCCTGTGTATGTGTAGGGACTGTGCGTAGGGCATGACTGTTTTAATATGATTAGGGTGGAATCTAGAGAAATGTAGCATCATGAGGTTATCCGTGGGTTTGCGATAGAGTGAGGTACTGAGGTGCCCGTCCTTGATGGAGATGCGTGTGTCCAAGAATGAGACAGATACTAAATAATAGTCCATGGTAAGTCTGATGCTGGGATGACACTTGTTGATATTACTGTATAGTTGTTTCAGTGACTCCTAGCCATGGGTCCAGAGGAAGAAAACGTTGACAATAAATCTAGTGTATAGTGTTGGTTGGAGGTCCTGTGCAGCAAAGAAGTCCTGTTCGAGCTTGTGTATGAAAATGTTGGCATATTGGGGTGCAAATTTGGTCCCCATGGTTGTTCCGTGTGTCAAAGGCGGAAAAGTTGTGGTCAAGGATGAAGCGGATGAGTTGTTGAACGGTGCTTGGAGATTGGCAGTTGTTGGTTTTGAGTACTGAGGCTGTTGCAGTGATGCTGTCATTGTGGAGGATGCTGGTGTCAAGTGCTGAAACGTCCATTTTGATGAGGAATGTTCCTGGTTTTGATTAGACTGTAGATGCTGAGTTTCTGGAAGAAATCTGTAGTGTCGTGACAGAAGCTGGGGGTCCCCTGTACAATGGGTTTCAAGATGTCCTTGATATAGCCCGAGAGGTTATCACACAGTCTCATTGCCTGATATGATGAGACATCCAGGGGTGTTGGCTTTGTGTATCTTCAGAAGGCAGTAGAAGTCCCCTATGCGAGAAGTATGTGGGATGAGAGTGCGTAGGGAACTCTGAAGGACTGGATCAAAAGTCCTGATCAATGTGTTTAGTTCACAGGTGTGCTCTTTGGTCGGATTGGCTGGTAATTGCCTGTAGTGTTCCTGGTTGTTCTGTTGTCGGGACACTTCCTTGCAGTAGTCCATTCTATTCTGAATGACGATGACTCCTCTTTTATCTGCTGATTTGATGACAATGTTGTGATTGGTTTGGAAAGCATGGATGGCGTTATGTTGTGATCAGGTGATATATTGCTCTATCTTGTGGGTGCGCCTGATAAATCTGGCATTCACACATTTCCTGATGGTTTGAACACATGTCAAGCTGAGGGCAGTAGCCCTCCAGAGGGTTCCAAATCGACCCCTTCTTTGGTCACTCCACTACGGATTTTTCCGATGACTATTCTGGATCATCGGTTTGCTCATTAATTAGTCAATGTAGATCTATGGGGTGAATTTGTATTTGCATAATTATATTTGCTGATCCATTTAATTTTACTCAAAACACCTGCACAATCTGCAGGCAGTCAATGCAGGCAGTCAATCCATGTAATATTTGATAACTTCCACTTTGGAAATAGAACCAGTCTGACTCTAACCTCATACCTTTAATGCATTGTCTGAGCTGAGATGTCATCTTTTTTTATAAAAAGTTATCTCAACAATGTAACTTAAAAGAAGATCTGGGATTTACATATTATCGAACTGAGACCCACAACCCATTCTAAAAGATGAAAGACTTAACAGGTTTGTTCAATATATCATTTCTGTTGCATGACACTAATCTTTTGCTATAAATTCTATGTCTTATGATCTTGCTTCACAGCTACCTGATGAAGGAGCAGCACTCCGAAAGCTAGTGCTTCCAAATAAACCTGCTGGACTATAACCTGGTGTTGTGTGATTTTTAACTTTGTCCACCCCAGTCCAACACTGGCTCTTCCACATCAGAACAAAACATGGAGGAAGCGCTGAGGATGCCAAGGGTGCAAAATGTACACTGAGTGGGGCAATTCAATGTCCCCCCGTCAACAGTAGCTTGGTAGCAGTACCACTGATCAAGCTGGTTGGGTCCTAAAGGCTGCTAGACTGTGTCTCCAACTGGTGGTGAAGGAACCAACAAGAGGGAAAAACATATGTGACCTCATCTTTACCAATCTGCCGCTGCAAATGCATTTGTCCATAACAGTATCAATAAGAGTGACTGCAGCACAGTCCTTGCAGACATGAAGTGCCACTTTTTCATCGATAATGCTCTCCGTCGTGTTACGTGGCACCATCATTGTGTTAAATGGGACAGAATCGAATGGATCTATCAATTCAAGATTAGACTTATGTGAGGCGTGTGGGCCATGAACAGTCGCAGAATTGTACTCCAGTGCAATCTGCAGCCTCAGCAAATTACCTACTCAACCATTACCATTAAACTAGTGGATTAAACCTGGTTCAAAGGAGAGTGTAGGAGAGCATAGTAGGAGGCACACCTGGAAATTAAGTGACAACCTGGTGAAGCTACCTGGTGACTGCTTGCATGCCAAACAGCAGCAGCAATGAGTGGTGGGCAGAGATAAGCAATGCCACAACCAATGGATCAGACCTAAGCTCTGCAGTGCTGCCACATCCAGTCATGAATGGTGGAGGAGGAGATTCCATTCTTAATAGTGGAAGAGCCCAACACATTTGTGCAAAAGCTGAAGCATTTGTAGCAATCTTCACCCAGAATGTTGAGTGGATGATCCATCTTGGCCTTTTCCTGTGGTTCCCAACTTTATTGGTACCAATCTTCAGCCAATTTAATTCACTCCACGTGATATCAAGAAACTGTTGGAGGTACTGGATATGCAAAGGCTATGGACCCTGACAACATACTGGCAATAGTACTGAAGCCCTGTACTCCTGAAATTTCCACTCCCATAGCCAAGCTGTTCCTGTACAGTTACAACACTGGCATCTACCTGAAAATGTTAGCAAATGCCTAGGTATCTCAAAAAGCAGGTCAAATCCAATCCAGCCAGTTACCATCCTGTCAGTCTACTATCAATCGTCAGTAAGGTGGTGACACATGTCATCTAACCTGCTCACTGATGCCCAGTTTGGGTTCTGTCAGAGCCACTCAGCTCCTGACCTCATTACAGCCTTGGTTCAAACAGAAACAAAAATGTTGAATTCACGAGGTGTAGTGAAAGTGACAGCCTTTGACATCAAGGCCACATTCAATCAAGTTTGGCATCAAGGAGTCCTATCAAAACTGGAATCAATGGGTATCAGGGGGCAAACTGTTTGCTGATTGGAGTTAGACCTGGCACATTGGAAAATGGGTATTGCTGGAGGTCAGAGCTGAAAATGTGTTGCTGGAAAAGCGCAGCAGGTCAGACAGCATCCAAGGAACAGGAAATTCGACGTTTCGGGCATAAACCCTTCATCAGGAATCATGAAGGCTTATGCCCGAAACGTCGAATTTCCTGTTCCTTGGATGCTGCCTGACATGCTGCGCTTTTCCAGCAACACATTTTCAGCTCTGATCTCCAGCATCTGCAGACCTCACTTTCTCCATTGCTGGAGGTCAGTCATCTCAGCTCCTGGGGACATCTCTACAGTGTCCTAGGTCCAACCATCTTCAGCTGCTTCATCAATGCCCTTCCCTCCGTCATTAGTTTAGAAATAGGCATGCTCACCGATGATTATACAGCTCCTCAGATACTGAATTGAAGCAGCCTATGTTCATATGCAACAAGACTTAGACAACATCCAGGCTTGGACTGATAAGTGGCAAGTAACATTCATAAAACACAAATGCCAGCCATTCACCATCTCCAATAAAAAAACAATTGAATTATTACTCCTTGACATTCAGTGGTGTTAACTATCACTGAATTCCCCACTATCACCATCCTGGAAGTTACCATTGATCAACTGGATCTGACTCATAAACACAGTGGCTACCACAGCAGATCAGGAGCTAGGAATACTGCAGTGAATAACTCATCTAACCTCTTGGCTCCCTAAAGCCTGTCCACCATCGACGTGGCAGGTCAGGAGTGTGGTGGAATGCTCCCTACTTGCCTGGATGGGTTCAGCTCCAACACCACTCAAGAAGCTTGACACCATCCAAGGCAAAGAATCCTGCTTGATGGGCACCACTTCCACAAATATCCATTCCCTCCACCACCAATGCTCAGAAGCATCAGTGTGGACTATCTACAAGATGCACTGCAAGGCTTGAAGATGATCTGCAAGGCTTGAAACCTCATTCCTGATGAAGGGCTTATGCCCAAAACGTTGATTCTCCTGCTACTCGGATACTGCTTGACCTGCTGTGTTTTTCCAGCACCCCACTCTCAACTTGGAAAAATATCACCAATCCTTCATTGCTGCTGGGTAAAAATCCTGGAATTCCCTCCCTGAGAGCATTGTGGTTCAGCCTCCAGCACATGGACTGCAGCAAGAAGGCAGCTCACCATTACCTTTAAACAGCAACTAGGGAGAGGCAATAAATGCCCAGCAATGCCCACTTCGTATGAGTGAATAAAAAAAATGTAAGTAACACAAAGCTGGGTGGAAGGGTGAGTTGTGAATAGGATACAGAAATGTTGTAATGTGATTTGGACAGGCTGAGTGAATGAGTGGGCAAATGCATGACAAATCTAATAGAATGTGGATAAATGTGAGGTTATCCATTGTGGTGGCAAAAAAATAGGAAGACAGGTTATTATTTAATGGTTGTAAATTGAGAGAGGAAAATGTTTAATGACACTTGGGTCTCCTCGTGCACCAGTCATGAAAAGTAAGTGTGAGGATGCACCAGGCAGGAAAGAAGGAAAATTGTATGTTGGTCTTCATAATGGAAGGATTCGAGAACAGGAACAAGGATGTCTTGCTGCAGTTATATGGGGCATTGGCTAAAGCTACACCTGAAATATTGTGTCCAGTTTTGATCTCTTATCTGAAGAAGAATGTTATTCCTGTCGAGGGAGTGTAGCGAAGGTTTACCAGAGTGATTCCTGGGATGGCTGGACTGATGTATGAGAAGAGGTTGAATCAGTTAGGATTGTATTCACTGGAATTAAGAAGAATGAGGGGTTTCTCATAGGAACATATTAAATTCTAACAGGACTAAACAGGTTAGATGTAGAAAGGATGTTCCCAATAGTGGGGAAGTCCCGGATCAAGGGTCAGAGTTTAAGAATAAGGGATAAACCTTTTCAGACTGACATGAGGAGAAAGGGGTGTGCTGGATTGGGGCATTGTGCTCAATGATCAACCATGATCATGTTGAATGACAGAGCAGGCTTGAGGAGTAATGGCCTAGTTCTGTACCTGTATTCTATGTTTCAATGAAACTGCTTAAACTCATTACACAAGCAGCTTAACATAGCACATTTAGTATGAACAAAAGCATTCAAAAAAGCGGGTATCTGAAAACAACTTCCTCATGAACTAAAGGAGAAGACAGTAAGAGGAGAAACCAAATGTTTAATGGAAGAGATGGAGGTTATAACCATTTTTCTCTCAACTGATCAAAATGGTTCATATTGGTTACCAATCACAGTGGGGAAAAAGCTGATCAGAAACACTGGCCTATTTAAAAAGCCAACAGTTACTGGAGCACGTGCAAGACTGGTCTGTTAAACAGTTGGCAGACAGAGTTGGTGGGCATCCTTTATGCAACTGCCTAGAAACAAACGTTACCTTGGATATTTGGTTGTGTTGATGCTTTCAGACTTGTTTTGGCCCAGTGTCTCTTGTGGAATTCCATATTCAACTCCCTGTAGATCCAGTATTAACCACTTCTTGGAACAAAGAAAATTTTCATCTGGAATTCCCTCTATTCACAGAAGTGGCCCAACTGCTAACTAAGACTGAAATGAAAGGAGTTGACTTTCTATGTGCTCTTTATGGTGTCAGGTTATCAGGTAGGAAGGATTGTGGATGTAACTTACAAGCAATCAGATCAATTATCTTATTGAATGGCAGAGCAAACTTGAGATCTGAATGACCTACTCCAGCTCTTTATCTGTATGATCATATTTGCCAAAATGCAGCCATTTTGTACCTTTTAAGTGTAATTGCTGGTGTAATGTTGGAAAATGCAATAACCAATGAATGCGCAGCAAGCTCTTACAAACAGCAATGTGATAATGACCAAATAATCTATTCTCTTTGTGGACAAGGATGTGATGTTTGCAATTCTCCAATCTTCTGGCATCTTCTCTATGTCTAGAAAGGCTAAAAGCTTATGGCCAGCACCCTGCAATTTTCCCTGTCACTTTCATTCTTCCTCAGTATCCTTGGATCCATCTCAGTCAGTCCTGGTAGTTGGTCAACTTTTAAGCACCAACAATCTATCCATCATTTCTTCCTTATTAATTTTGAGCCCTTTTATGGACAGAATTTCTTCCTCTGTCAGCATGGTAACACCTACCTTCTTGGTGAAGAATGCTGCAAACTGTTAATTTACTATCTCAGTCATGCCTTTGCCTCTATATGTAAATTCACGTTTTGGTCCCTAATAGGCCCTGCTCTTCCTTTTCTCACTTTTATTATTTATATGTCTGTACAAAACTTTGGGATTCTCCTTTATGTTTTTTTTTGCCAGCCTTTGCTCAAATTCTTCTTTGCTTCTCTAACATGCTTTTTCATCTCACCTCTGAACCTCCTATGTTCCTTTAGGTTCTGAATTGTATTTTCTACTTGACACTTGTCATAAGTATATTTTTTCGTCTTTATCTTCATTTCTATCTCCTTTGTCACGTAGGACGCTCTGAATATACTTTTCCTACCTTTCCCTTTTGAGGGAATATGCTTTAACTGTATACAAGCCACCTTTTCTTTGAAGATGACCCATTGTTGAGTTTGATTTTTCCACCAATATCATTGTCACCTACCTCTTGATTCTGCCTGGCTTGCTGTGTTTTTCCAGCCCCCTGCTTGTCTACTTTGGATTCCAGCAGCTGCAGTTTTTTTTTGTCTCCAGCTCAGGTCTTGCCCCATTTAAGTCAGCTCTCTGCCAAATGACTTTTCTTATCCTGGATTGGCCACTGTCATTCTCCACCATCATCCTAAACTCTACATTACAATGGTTATTGTCTCCTAACACTGGCACTTGATCTTGTTGATCCCCTTCGTATCCTAGAACCAAATCCAATAGTGCATCCTTTCTTCTTGGGCTGTAAATATCCTGTTGTAAGAAATTCTTCTTCAGTGTTATAGGATCAAAATCCTGTAACTCCCTTCCCAATAGTATTGTCTATGTACCTACACCAAACACATTGCAAATGACAAGGAAGGCAGCTCACGAAAAGCTTCTCAATGATGCCAAGGGATATGCAATAAATGCTGACCCAGCCAGTGACCCCTACATCCTATGAATGAATATTAAAAAACCTCTCTGTTGCCCTTACTGAATCCCCTATTACTATGGCTCTTCCTTTCTTCTTCTCTCCTGTACAGTTGAGCCTGTCATATTTGTGATGTCACAAATATGATACTTCCTTGAGGAACCAGCGCCCTCTCCAGTTTCCAAAATGGAAAATTGATTTCTGAGTAGAACATCAGGGGTTCCTGCACTACCTGCTGGTTTCTTTCGGAAATTGGCAGATACGATATTGTGGGGATAACTGAGACGTGGCTTCAAGTGGACAGGGCCTGGGAAATGAATATTCAAGGCTACATGTTCTATTGTAAGGACAGACTGACGGGCAGAGGGGGTGGAGTGGCCATGTTGGTAAGGGATGATATTCAGTCCCTTGCGCGGGGGGACCTAAAATCAGGGGATGTAGAGTCAGTGTGGATAGAGCTGAGAAATTCTAAGGGTAAAAAGACCCTTTGGGAGTTATCTACAGGCCCCCAAACAGTAGTCTGGATGTCGGATATAAGTTGAATCAGGAGCTGAAATTGACTTGTCGCAAAGATGTTACTACAGTTGTTATGGGGGATTTCAACATGCAGGTAGACTGGGAGAATCAGGATGGTATTGGACCTCAAGAAAGAGACTTTGTGGAGTTCTTCTGAGATGGATTCTTAGAACAGCTGGTGCGGAGCCTACCAGGGAGAAGGCAATTCTGGATCTGGTATTGTGCAACGAACCAGAATTGATCAGCGACCTCGAAGTAAAGGAGCCATTGGGAAGTAGTGACCATAATACAATAAGCTTCAATCTGCAATTTGAAAGGGAGATGGTACAATCAGAAGTGACAATATTTATGTTGAATAAAGAGAACTATGGAGCTATGAGGGAGAGCTGGCCAAAGTTCAATGGTGCAATACCTTAGCACAGATGACGGTGGAGGAACAATGGCAGATATTTCTGTGTATAATGCAGAAGGTGCAGGATCAGTTCATTCCAAAAAGGAAGAAAAATCCTAGGAGGAGGCATGGGTGGCCATGGCTAACAAGAGAAGTTAAGAAACATATAAAGTTAAAAGAGAAAAAGTATAACATAGCAAAGATAAGTGGGAAAACGGAGGACTGGGAAGCTTTTAAAGAACAACAGAGGATTACTAAGAAGAAAATACGCAGAGAAAAAATGTGGTACGATGGTAAACTGGCCAAAAGTATAAAAGAGGATAGTGAAAGCATTTATTTTAGTTATGTGAAAGGCAAAAAAATGGTTAAGACTAAAATTGGGCCCTAGAAGACAGAAACAGGGGAATATATTGCAGGGAACAAAGAACTGGCAGAAGAATTGAATTGGTACTTCAGATCTGTGTTCACTGGGGAAGACACAAGCAATCTCCCTGAGGTAACATTGGCTGAAGGACCTGAACTTAAGGGAATTTATGTTTGCCAGGAATTGGTGTTGGAGAGACTGTTAGGTCTGAAGGTTGATAAGTTCCCGGGGCCTGATGGTCTACATCCCAGGATTTTGAAGGAGGTGGCTCGAGAAATCATGGATGCGTTGGTGATTATTTTCCAGAGTTCAATAGATTCGGGATCAGTTCCTGCAGATTGGACGGTGGTTAATGTTGTACCACTTTTTAAGAAAGGTGGGAGAGAGAAAGCATGAAATTATAGACCAGTTAATCTGACATCAGTGGTGGGAAAGATGCTGGAGTCTATTATAAAGGATGAAATTACGACACATCTGGATAGTAGTAACAGGATAGGACAGAGTCAGCGTGGATTTATGAAGGCAGAATCATGCTTGACTAATCTTCTGGAATTTTTTGAGGATGTAACTCTGAAGATGGACGAGGGAGATCCAGTAGATGTAGTGTACCTGGACTTTCAGAAAGCTTTTGATAAAGTCCCACATAGGAGGTTAGTGAGCAAAATTAGGGTGCATGTTATTGGGGGCAAAGTACTAACTTGGATTGAAAGTTGGTTGGCTGATAGGAAACAAAGAGTAGTGATAAACAGCTCCATTTCAGAATGGCAGGCAGTGACCAGTGGGGTACTGCAGGGATCAGTGCTGGGACTGCAGCTTTTTTCAATATATGTTAATGATATAGAAGATGGTTTTAGTAGTAACATTAGCAAATTTGCTGATGATAAGAAGCTGGGTGGCAGGGTGAAATGTGAGGAGGATGTTAGGAGATTACAGGGTGACCTGGACAGGTTAGGTGAGTGGTCAAATGCATGGCAGATGCAGTTTAATGTGGATAAATGTATGGTTATCCACTTTGGTGGCAAGAATAGGAAGGCAGATTACTACCTAAATGGAATCAATTTAGGTAAAGCGGCAGTACAGAGAGATCTGGGTGTTCTTGTACACCAGTCAATGAAGGTAAGCATGCAGGTACAGCAGGTAGTGAAGAAGGCTAATAGCATGCTGGCCTTCATAACAAGAGGGATTGAGTATAGAAGCAAAGAGGTTCGTCTGCAACTGAAAAGGGCCCTGGTGAGTCCAATCCTGGAGTATTGTGTACAGTTCTGGTCTCCAAATTTGAGGAAAGACATTCTGGCTATTGAGGGAGTGCAGTGTAGGTTCACGAGGTCAATTCCTGGAATGGCGGGACTACCTTATGCTGAAAGACTGGAGCGACTGGGCTTGTATACCCTTGAGTTTAGAAGACTGAGAGGGGATCTGATTGAGACATATAAGATTATTAAAAGATTGGACACTCTGGAGGCAGGAAACATGTTTCCGCTGATGGGTGAGAGCCGAACCAGAGGACACAGCTTAAAAATACGGGGTAGACCATTTAGGACAGAGATGAGGAGAAACTTCTTCATCCAGAGAGGTGTGTGTGTGTGTGTGTGTGTGTGTGTGTGTGTGTGTGTGTGTGTGTGTGTGGAATGCTCTGCCCCAGACGGCAGTGGAAGCCCAGTCTCTGCATTCATTTAAGAAAGAGTTGGATAGAGCTCTCAAGAATAGTGGAATCAAGGGTTATGGAGATAAGGCAGGAACAGGATACTGATTAAGGATGATCAGCCATGATCATGTTGAATGGTGGTGCAGACTCGAAGGGCAGAATGGCCTACTCCTGCATCTATTGTCGCTTGTCCTGCCTTGCAGTCACCCATTCTCTTTCTGCTTTCAGGCCTTTAAACTGTGGTGTGGTCACTTCTCTGAACATGCTATCCATGTAACTCTCAGCCTCGCAGATGTTTCACAGTGATTCCCGTCGCTGCTCAGATTCCTACAGCTCACAGTCCTACCTGCACATGTCATTTAGGGCATAACCATGACTTGCGACCCACCAAGCTGCACTGCCAATACTTAACTTTACTTCTCTTATGTTAACTTTATTTTCATTTGGATTCTTATATTACTTTATTATATTAGTCTTAATTGCGTTTTTCAATTAAATCCAAGTTGAATGACTTCTTTAAAAATACACTTTCTAATTGATAGCAATTGAAGTGCCGTCCCTCACAGTAATTTCTTACCAAACAATACACTTACTGAGAAAGAGAAGAAAGAAACACTCCCCACTCTCACCCAATTTTCCATTCCAGCACATTTTACCTCTTGCAGTTAATCTCCTTAAAGCAACTCTTTACCCTGTGCACTAAAATACCACTTTGAATCAAATCCCCAACTACACTCACTCATCCTCTGTTTCACTCAGGTGAAAACTCCCTCACACTGACAATGCACCCCTAGTCTGTCTTACAGTTCCTGTTCCCTCATCTGTTTATTTAGCTCCCACCTCATTGCATCTATGCTATTCGCCTCAACTATTCTATGTGGTTGTGAGTTTCACATTTTTATCACTCTCTGGATAAAGACATTTCTATTGAATTCCTAATTAGATTTGGACTTCCGCACCTGTGGAAACACCTTCTCAAACTCTTCCATAATTTCAAAGATCTTGATTATATCAGTCCATAGTTCCATATTTTTGAGAGACGATTCCAAAACATTCCTAATAATTTTAAACTCTTAATTATGGCATGATTGATATGAATCTACAGTATCTATAAAAAAATAAAAAGGGTAACTAGGGAGAGAATAGGGCCTCTCAAAGATCAGCAAGGCGGCCTTTGTGTGGAGCCGTGGAAAATGGGGGAGGTGAATCAGTGTTTACTGTGGAAAAGGACATGGAAGACATAGAATGTAGGGAAGTGGATGGTGACATCTTGAAAAATGTCCACATTACAGAGGAGGAAGTGCTGAACTGTCTTGAAACGCATAAAAGTGGATAAATTTCCAGGACCCGATCAGGTGTACCCTAGAACTTTGTGGGAAGATAGGGAAGTGATTGCTGGGCCTGTTGCTGCGATATTTGTAACATCAATAGTCACAGGTAAAGTGCTGGAAGACTGGAGGTTGGCTAATGTTGTGCCATTATTTAAGAAAGGTGGTAAGGACAAGCCAGGAAACTTTAGATCGGTGAGCCTGAAGTCGGTGATGGGCACGTTGTCGGAGGGAATCCTGAAGGACAGGATGTACATGGATTTGGAAAGACAAGGACTGATTAGGGATAGTCAACATGGCTTTGTGCATGGGAAATCATGTTTCACAAACTAGAATGAGGTTTTTGAAGAAGTAACAAAGTGGATTGATGAGGGCAGAGTGGTAGATATGATCTAATGGACTTAAGTAAGGTGTTCGACAAGGTTCCCCATGGGAGACTGGTGAGCAAGGTTAGATCACATGGAATACAGGGAGAACTGGTCATTTGGATACAGAACTGACTCCAAGGTAGAAGACAGAGGATGGTGGTGGAAGGTTGTTTTTCAGACTGGAGGCCTGTGACCAGTGGAGTGTCACAAAGATCAGTGCTGGGTCCACTACTTTGAATGTGAGCGTAAGAGGTATAGTTAGTAAGTTTGCAGATGACGCTGAAATTGGAGGTGCAGTGGACAGCGAAGAAGATTACCTCAGATTACAATAGGATCTTGATCAGATGGACCAATGGGCTGAGGAATGGCAGATGGAGTTTAATTTAGATAAATGTGAGGTGCTGTATTTTGAAAAGGCAAATCAGGGCAGGACTTATACACTTAATGGTAAGGTCCTAGGAAGTGTTCTGAACAAATTGACCTTGGAGTGCAGGTTCATAGCTCCTTGAAAGTGGAGTCGCAGGTAGATAGGGTAGTGAAGAAGGCATTTGGTATGCTTTCCTTTCTTGGTCAGAGTATTGAGTACAGGAGTTGGGAGGTCATGTTGTGGCTGTACAGGACATTGGTTAGGCCACTGTTGGAATATTGCGTGCAATTCTGGTCTCCTTTCTATCGGAAAGATGTTGTGAAACTTGAAAGGGTTCAGAAAAAACTTACAAGGGTGTTGCCAGGATTGGAGGACTTGAGACAAAAGGGAGAGATTGAAAATGCTAGGGCTGTTTTCCCTGGAGCATTGGAGGCTGAGGGGTGACCTTATAGAGATTTATAAGATCATGAGGGGCATGGTAAGGTAAATAGACAAGGTCTTTTCCCTGGGGTGGTGGAGTCCAGAACTAGAGGGTATAGGTTTAGGGTGAATGGGGAAAAATATAAAAGAGACCTAAGGGGCAACGTTTTCACGCAGATGGTGGTGCGTGTGTGGAATGGGCTGCCAGAGGAAGTGGTGGAGGCTGGTACAATTGCAGCATTTAAAAGGCATCTGGATAGGTATACGAATAGGATGGATTTGGAGGGAAATGGGCCAGGTTTTGGCAGGTGGGACTAGATTGAGTTGGGATATCTGGTCGGCATGGACGAGTTGGACCAAAGGGTCTGTTTCCGTGCTGTACGTCTCTATGACTCTATTTAAAACCGCACACAGTACTCAAAGCCTGGTTTACATCTCTCCAAATCTAGTAGCAAGTCAGAGGCTGGAAATCTTGAAGTGAGTAACTCTGACTCCTGACTCTTCTGTGCCTGTCCAACATCTACAAGGCTAATGTATTAAGTTAAACATTGTCTCCTTTTCATATAATAATACTCTACTCTCCTAATATCCTATCTATTAGCCTTCTAAAAATTGTTGATGTTAATGTGAACAACTGACAACATTACAAAGAATAGCAAAGTGTACGCCAGGGAGTTATATTCAGTGTGGACTGCAAGCCTGTCATGGTGTATTGTGATCCATATCATTGGGAGAGCAGTACAGTATCTAGGTAAGATTTTGATGTCCACACAAACACATTAGGATTAAAAGATCACCGCAAAGACATCAGACCAAGCAATCTGACTGATATTCCATATCCACAAACAGATCAGAGGGTGATTATACATTCCTGCTGCCACCCCAGTCAACTGAGAACCATTTGTTCATGTGAAGATTACATTAATAAACCTGGTCTGCTTAACTGAATATGTCAATACATTAAATAATGTAATGAGGCAGCCTGGGCATTTATATGTTGTTGATAAAATCAATATTTATAGTGATAATGAAATTTTTGGCTGGCAGATGTTTTGATGGTGTGATTAGGAAAACACATTTTTGTTGGTTGGAGAGTTGATATTGAATTATGAGAGTCCTTGCTCAAGGGCTCACAGTACAGGAGAACAAAAGACTGGTGAGGGTAATGACTATCAAGAAATTATGATTGTATGTTGTGTGCAGTTAGGAGACTACATGTGCTTTTAGTTTGAGGAGCATTTAGTTTTATATTAAATTAGTGGCAGCGTTTATGGGATTATAATGATGTGGAGATAATTGGTTGTCTCAATTTTCAAGTTGTGAGGTTAGGATTTGTTGTGACGTTTAATGTATTGATGTGAAGATTAAGGATTGTCTGGATTTTCAAGGTTTATGGGTATGTATGTTAGGGATTCTCTGACTTTTCAGGATTTTGTTCATGTAAAGATTAGGGATCGTCTACTTTTATGCATTTACTTACATAGAAGAACATAGAACAGTACAGCACCTTACAGGCCCTTCAAACCTCGATGCTGTGCCGACCTTTTATCCTACCCTAAGATCAAAATAATCTACATACCCTTCATTTTACTATCATCCATGTGCCTATCCATGAGTCATTTAAATATCCCTAATGTATCTGACTGTACTACCACTGCTGTATTGTATTCCACGGACCCACCACTCTCGGTAAAGAACCTACCTCTGACATCTCTCTTACACCTTCCTCCGATCACCTTAAAACTATGCCCCCTCATAATTGACATTTCTGCTCTGGGAAAAGAAAATCTCTGGCTATCCACTCCGATCTATGCCTCTCATCATCTATACACCCCTATCAAGTCACATCTCATCCTTCTTTACTCCAATAAGAAAAGCACTATCTCCCTCAACTTTCTTCATGTGCCATCAAGAAATGCCATCAAGTCCAGGCAGTATCCTGGTAAATCTCCTCTGCACCCTCTCTAAAGCTTCCACATATTTCCCATAATGAAGCAACCAGAACCGAATGCAATATTCCAAGTGTGGTTTTACCACTGCTCTATAGAGCTGCAGCATAACCTCATGGCTCTTAAGCTCAATCCCCCGTTAATGAAAACCAACGTACCATATGCCTTCTTAACAACCCTATCATCCTGGGTGGCAACTTTCAGGAATCTATGGACATGGACACCAAGATTCCTCTGTTCCTCCACACTGCCAAGAATCCTGCCTTTAACCCTGTAATCTGCATTCAATTTCGACCTTCCAAAATGAAATGCTTCATACTTTTCCACGTTGAACTCCAAGTGCCACTTATCAGCCCAGCTCCGCATCCTGTCAATGACCCATTGCAACCTTCAACAGCCTTCCACACTATCCATAGCACCACTTTCATGTCATCGGTAAACTTACTAACCCACTTACTTGTGTGAAGATTCAGGATTGTATTTTTTTTTAGCATCTGCTCATGTGAAGACTAGGGATTGTATAGAATTTTGGGAAACAGTGTAATGATAGTATGTAAATTAGGGGTTGCTTGGATATTCAGGATTTGTTAATATAAAGATTAGGGATTGCCTGGATTTTCATGATGTTGTCGAATCAATCTTTCTGACAATGGGAGTATACAGTGACCTCATTTTATCCTTCCTTTGAGTCAGTATTTGCCTTTTGCATCAATACTTTACCCTTGATAAGAGTATATTGAATTTTGGCTTACCTTGATGATGATTTAATTTTGTGTTATCTTCATCATGCATTGTTTTTAGAGTTCTCCCATAATTGAATTTTACATGAGCAATTTCTTTAAGTCTTTGGTCAGACACTGACAGTCCACTTCTTTTCCTGGAGGTGTAATTAATGCTGTGCTACATTCTCACATGCATTGTCCAGAATCTTCACTGGTTGGGAGTCATTCCTTGATTAGCCTAAACATTAAGGTATAGATTTCCAATATTTTAATACCGATGGGGCTGTGGATTAAAATAACACCAATCAGAATATCTTGGCATTGATGTTAAACTACTCAACCCAAGAGAGAATCACGTTAAAATTAATTGAGGAAATATGGTCGGCATGGATGAGTTGGATCAAAGGGTCTGTTTCTATGCTGCATGACTCTAAATCTGATCCAATTCTCATTCAAGATCCAAGGTCTGGTGCTCCACCTAGACTTTGCTGGAGGTAGTGCCACCTCAGAAAACAGATGAGTCGAACCAACTCAAGTTCCTTTTAATTACTTTTTTTGTAAAAAATGAAATCTATGGTGATGTGCCTTTCAGGAGGAATGAGTGTGTGAAGCAAGTTTCTTCTAGGAGGATACAGTAAACAAAGCTTTACCACTGGTTCTCTGCAGAGTTAAGAGAACCTGAGGGCCAGTTTGCATCAGGAGCTGCATTTCCAAGCAAAGGAAAAGATCCCATTTGGAGCACTGGTTTTTTGAGACATTGTTACAGTCATGATCTTAAAGAAGAGTCATAGTCTCACCTGATAAGCAGAGTTGCTCACTACCTGGTAGTTTCAAGATGGTAAGTTTACAAAATGGTTTTGGACAATTACAAACTTTACCAGCAAGAGATATTATTTTTCTGCAGTCCAACAACAGGGTTACAAACTCCAATCATTAAATTTGTTTTTTTTTAACCAAAAGTTACAAAAGAGAAGGTACTCGATAAATACTAAATTAGTTGTAGGCAAGATGAGTGCTTTCATAATAAATTAATTTCCTAGGGAAGTTAGGGTTTATGATGATAAATTACCTAGATTTATATGGGAAAACTCAGTTCATTTTAAGGAAACTAGAAATGAGTGGATGTGTTGCTGGGAAACTGGTGTTATGAAGACGTGGGTGTACTGTACCTTTAAGAAAGTTAAAAGCAGATCCAAGATGGCGGCAGTCTGAGTGGTCTGCTTTGCTGGGCTCTGTGCCATACCCCCGGGCAAGGTGGATCTTTATCCCCCCACACCCCGCACCTCACCAACCACCCCAAGAGAAAAAAAAGTATTAATTTAAACTTGCTGACAATTTGGAGCTGCTGAAATCAGTTTGAAGGCCAGGATGAAGTTGAGTAAAGGAAAGGGGCCTAAAGGAGTACAGCAGACAGGGCACTCCCCTACTGCATCGGGAGTGTCTGCAGCCAGTGTTCAAACTCCCGGGGCCGCCCCGTTGGGTCTAACAGGACAGCAGCATTTACTCTGGGAGTTTGCCAAACTCCAAGAGTGGATTCAAGCAGCAGTTGAGCCACTATCTGCCAGGCTAAAAAAGCATGAGCAGGAAATCCAGCTGCTGGAAGGAAGAAAGAAGGCAGTGGAAGAGAGGACCGTAGCATTGGAGACCGTGGCGGAGGTCTCGGGAGGAAGAATCCAAATGCTGGAAGACCAGGTTCGGGTCCTTCAAGGTAAGTCGAAAATAAAAATAAAAGGAAAAACTTATGGATCGTGGGTCTCCTGGAACGCAAGGAAGGCGAGGACCTTGTCGGCATTTTGCAGGGGTTGCTCCCGAAGTTCCTAGGGTTGGAATTGGAGTCGAGCCTACACACAAGTGGCTAAAAAAGAGGTCTCCTTGGCCAAACAAAGACTGTTTGAATTTGGAGATAAGCCTGGTAGATATTTGACTAGGAGGAAAAGAGCTTCCCAATCTATTACATGTGTTAGAGCAAAGGCTGGCACGGCGGGGGGGGTTACCCGTGAATTGAAGAAGATCAGTGTTAAGTTTAGGGAATACTTTGCAGAGTTATATCGGTTGGAGGGAGGTGAACACGGAACAATGGGAATGCAGTGCTTTTTTGAAAATCTGGATCTCCCCAATATAAATATGGGACAGGCTTCCCTTTTGAACGCACCTATAACGGTAGGAAGTGCTGGAAGCAATAAGGCATCTTCAGGATGGCAAAGCACCGGGGCCAGATGGATTCCCAACTGAATTCTATAAGGAATTCATAAACATGTTAGTGGAGTCACTTCTGGGAATGTACAACTATTCTTATATACAGTATTGTCTGCTACTTTCTCTTATGGAGGCTAATATCTCTCTCATTTTAAGGAAAGGGCAAGACCCCGAAGAGTTTGCTTCATACAGACCAATTTCATTGTTGAATGTAGATTTCAAACTTTTATCCAAGATTCTGGCTCTGAGGTTGGAAAAGGTCCTACCCCATGTTATAAAAGAACAGGTTTTGTTAAGGGCCATAGCTCCTCCAACAATATCAGGAGAGTACTGAACACAGTGCAGGTATGCAAAAGATTGATCCAGGGTTTGGTGGTCTCCCTAGATGCAGAAAAGATGTTTGATTGGATAGAATGGCCGTATCGATTTGAGGTCCAAGAGCGCTTTGGTTTGGGGGAATCCCGTGCCAGCTGGGTAGCAGTACTGTATAATGATTCTAAGGTGGCAGTCATTACAAATGATATTAAGTCAAATAACTTTAATATTGGAAGAGGTCGTCGACAAGGGTGTCCTTTATCACTGCTGTCATTTACCTTGGCGATTGAACCATTAGCCGAAGCTATCAGGAGGGATCCTGAAATAAAGGTGGGAATGGGGGAGCATAAGATCACCCTATACGCAGATGATGTCCTTTTGTTTTTGGCCAATCCGAAGAAGTGTGTTCCTCAACTGATCCAAACAATTAATTCATATGGTGGTCTCTTTGGTTACAGGATCAATTTTACAAAATCGGAAGCCATGCCCGTTGGGGGAATTAGTGGACGTGCGTGATCCGAAGGATGGAATGCAATTCCTATTTAGATGGTCGTCAAAAGGTTTTTTTTTGTAATTGGGAATTTTTATTACCCCCGCCTTCCACCAGCTGTATAAAGCTAACTATGTAGAGCTATTACAGAGGATAAAACAGGATTTGCAGCGGTGGGAGGGATTACCATTATCATGGTTAGGCCGAATAGCCCTGATTAAGATGAATGTTCTTCCTTGCCTGTTGCCCCCATGAGAATAGTCCTGTTGTTGCTACCCAGACGGGTGTTATGGAAGCTCAATGGTTGGCTAGAATCCTTTACTTGATGCCACAGGCGGCCTCTAATTAAATTCACTAAATTGCAACTTTCGCAGACTGACGGAGGGGTGGATCTTCTGGATTTGAAGAAATACCAAATAAGTGCCCAGATAACATATGTTGGTGACTGGGTCCGGGGAAATTCTGAGTCGATTTGGCTTGATATTGAAGCCTCACAGTCGAAATGTCCTTTAATTAATTTATTATTCATGGGCAAGATGAAATCCGTGACCCAGCAATGCAAAATGAGGATAATGAGGCAAGACAAGGGGAATTGGTCTAAGACTTTGCCATTTACCCATTGGTGGGAGCCCAAAGATTTAAACCTGGGGCAATGGACTCTGACTTTAAGGCATGGGAGAATAAGGAAAGCTTCTGTCTAGAAGATTTATTCGAGGAGGGATCCTGATGTCATTTAGTCAGTTAAGTCAGAAATATGTATTGTCTAATAGGGACCTTTCCCGATCATTCCAGATAAGGGACTATATACAGAGGAAGACCACACTCGTGGTCTAGAATTACAAACCAGAAATGGAGAAAAGAGTACTCTGGTGCACAGGTGCTCTTTCACTCAGTATTTTATATCATTTACAGAAAGGTTGCGCCCTGGGGGACATGGAAGGACTCTGTAGGACATGGAAACGAGAATTAGGAGAGGATATTTCATCAAAGGTATGGGAGGACATCTGGGGAATGTAAGGAAAATCTCAGTATGTAACAGGGTGCAGGCCATGCAATTGAAGACCTTACCCAGGGCTCATATGGCACCAGAGAGGCGAGCTAAGTTCAAGAGAGGAGTGTCACCAGGGTGTCCGAAATGTAAAATTAGTATAGGCACACTCACACACTGCTATTGGTCATTTTGGAAGATCCAGAGATACTGGAGTGCTATAGTAAGGGAGTTGAAGGACATCCTGGGGATTGAAATTAATTATTCTTTTGGGGTTGCCAAACTTGCCCCCTCTGGGGGAACACAGGAAGAGATTGTGTAACATCCTTACCCATTGTGCGAGGAAGAACTTTCTACTAAATTGGATGTCAGAAAAACCACCAGGTCTTATGGGGTGACGTAGGCTGGTGATGGAGCATCTCCCCCAAGACTACCTCACAAATATGGTGCACCACAAAATGGAACAGTTTTACAAGACGTGGCGGCCCTTTTAAAATTATATTGACGCTGACTTATCAGCAATATTAATTAGGATGGTGGTATATCTGTGGGAATCAGTGTGGGTGCCCATAGGGCCCCAGGAGAGGGAGACTGGGGGAAAAAATATGGGTACTGTAGATGGTGCTCCCAAGATGGGAGCCTCAGTGGAGGCATGATGAGTGAGATAGAGTAAAGTAGTGAGATATTATTTAATTTAAGTTATTTGAATTTAGTTTAAGTTAGTATATACTTAGTATGTTTGTAGTTTAGTTTAAGTTAAGTAGATATGTTTGTTCTGGTAGAATAGTAGATCATTCATTAACAATAGTACTGTGTTATGCTTTGTTATACTGCTCTTTTTTTCTGTTTTGATGGTGTTATTCTTTTGTTTGTATATAAATGTTTAGTAAAAGATTTAAAGAGGTTTTCAATAAAAATATTTATATATAAAAAGAAAGTTAAAAGCCAACAGAACTACCTGACAGCACCATGTGTTCTGAAAAAAATATACAATGTAACATCTGGTCGAACAACTTGACTAGTGGTTGCCTGGAGACAAAAACAAATTTGAATTTAGCCATTCAGTTTAAATTATACCCCAAAATACCAACCTCCAATCAAGTTTGAATTGAGTTTATTGACAATCTGAAAAGCCAGTGACACAATACAATGCTTTGGGGGTATAAGACCAGGAAAATGGAACAGTTGGAAAGAGAACTGCCAAGCCACCGGCATGTAAACACTGCCCAAAACATATCTCTCTTTATTGATCAGTAACCTGTGAAGTAGAATCCCCAAGACGAAGAAGACAGGAATAAAGGGAAGAACTGAAAGCTGCGAGTAAAAAATGAGGTCTGCAGATGCTGGAGATCACAGCTGCAAATGTGTTGCTGGTCAAAGCACAGCAGGTTAGGCAGCATCTCAGTATTCCGAAGAACTGAAAGCTGCTTGGTTTTGAGATAAGAAATTTTGTTTTGTAAATCTTAAATGGGAGTTTTATTGGACTAGTATTATAGAAGGGAAGGTAAAAGATAGGTTAGAGGAAGGAGTTGTAAGTAGTTGTTAGTTAATTATTCTCAATTATACTTTTAAGAAATACAATTGTTAATTTTTACTTTAACTACTTCTTGGCCTCTTGAATTTTCACAGATTACTGCACGGGATAAATCTTCTCTGTGTTGCTGGTTTACGTTAAGCAGGAGGGTTTACCCTGTACCATAACAGTTTGGGGGCTTGTCGTCAGGATTTGAACTGGTTTAGACAGATTTGAATAGATTTGGGGGTATGAAAATTCCCAGAAGATTTAAACACTTAAGGGTTAGTTTTCTTGATCTTTAAATAAAACATAGATGAGGCAATTTGTTTATTTTTGGTGACTATGATTGATTAAATTAAAAGTGAGAGAAATTGCTCTTAAAGTTACTAAAGAGGTTCTGGGATTTGAAGATGATTCTCAAATTTGCCAAGATAGTTTTGAAGGAAAGAAAAAGGCCATACTTTTAGAGTTAGCAAATAAATTAGATTTGAGTTTAATCAAGGATAAAAGTAAAAATGAAATTGTAAGGGTGTTACTCCAACACTCAGGTGTATCAGAGAAACAGACAAGTGCAGGAGAGGTAGAAAAACTTAAATTATAATTGAGGAAAATGAAGTTAGAAGATAAAGAGAGGGAAACAGAGAGAGAAAGGAAAAAGAGAGAGAGAAGGTTCTTGGCTGAACAAAGATAGAAGGAAGGGAGAGAAAAAAGGGAGAAAGAAAGAGAGAGAAGAAAGGAAGAGGAAAAGAGGAGAGAGAATTTGAATTTGAGAAGTTGCGACTTAGCAAAGTCAAATTAACAGGATGGTGATTAAAAGAGATGGTAGTGATATATATAAATATGTCAAAACTCTTCCTCATTTTGATGAGAAAGATGTTGAAAGATTGGCTGGGCAGATGGAGTTGTCTGAGGATTTATGGGTAATGCTAATTAAGACTAAACTAGGAGGCAGAGCTAATGAGGTATTTGCTGCACTGTCAGATGAGGGTTCAAGAGATTATGAAGGGGTTAAACAGGCTATTTTAAGTGCTTATGAATTGGTACCAGAAGCATATACTGTAGACAGAAACACAAAGAAGGAACCAGGTCAGACTTATGTTGAGTTTGAAAGAATTAAACAGTCATTTTGATTGATGGGTGTGTGCTTTGAAAATAGATAAGACCTTTGAGGCTCTAAGTGTGATTATTCAGTTGGATAAATTTAAAAACTCACTTCCAGAGATGGTAAGATTTCACATGGAGGAACAGCAAGTTCAGGAACTGAGAAGGGCGGCAGAATTAGCAGATGAATACATGTTGGTGCATAAGACAAGCTTCTGACTCGAATTTTGTCCTGTGAGGGATAGAAGTTAGGAGAAGGGGAGATCCTACACCAAGAAGCCAAGAGTAGAGAGCAGTAGTAAGAAGCCCAAGAGGGTTAACAGGAGGTGAAAGGCCTCAGGTGTTTTCATTGTGATGGTGTGGGACATAGAAAATTACAGGGCCGGTGGTTTCAGAACGGCATTGGGAAAAGGTGTTTTCGCTGCCAGAAAGTGGGACACGTAAAAACACAGTTAAAGCTGGTCATTAAAGAAAGGTGCTGTGGGAAAAGATGTGGTAAAAGAGCTAAGCCAGTGGCATCAGTGAATGTAGTAAAGGAGATCCCCAAGAGGAGCCAAGGAGCTGCAGGAGAGTGCACAGACAATACAGGGGCTAGGTATGGAGTTAGTACAAAGAATTGATCTCTGCAGAGAATTTGTCTCTGTGGATAAGGTTTACTCAGAAAGAACAGGGGAGAAGGATAATAAGTTATAATATTGAGATATACAGGATCTAACCAGTCGCTGATGGTTAGAGTTGAGCGAATATGCACTCTTTCTGATCTCTTAACCGAGTGTAGTAATTTGTGGGACAGATGGACAGAAATTTAGCATTCCCCTACGTAAAATCAAGTTGGGGTTCCAACTCAAGACTAGGGAAGTTACAGTGGGAGTGATTGACAGAGTGTCAGTTCCAGGCATTCAGATTGTTCTTGGGAATGATTTGGGAGGATCCAAGGTGGGAGTGACACTCCTTGTTGTAGAGATGCCCAAGGAAGACTAAGAAACTGAGGAGTTAAAACAGAAATATCCTGGTATTTTCCCAGACTGTGTGGTAACTTATGATCCCACTATCGTAAGTCACAGCACAAAGCGAAAAGTAAAGAGAAAGATGAAGGAGTTGAGATTCAGTTAGTGGATACCCTGATTGACATAATGGTGCAGGAAAAACCCAAACAGGCAGAGGGTCAGACAGAAGTGTTTAGTCCTGAAAGAGTAAGAGACTTGCAACAGCAAGACAAGGTGATAAAAAATATATATGTCATTGCATACTCTGAAAAGGAGGCAGAGAATATTCCGGACAGTTATTATCTGAAAGATAGAATCCTAAGACAGAAATGGAGACCATGGCAGGTTAGTGCAGAGGAGAAATGGGCCAAAGTGCACCAGATTATGTTGCCGGTAGCATACAGACAAGCTATGTTATGGATAGCACATGAACTACCTGTTGGAGGTCACTTAGAAATACGAAAGACTCAGATTAAGGTATAAAACATTTTTATTGGCCTGGAATGCGCAAGGATGTGGTTAACATTTGCCGTACGTGTCATACATGCCAAACGGTAGGTAAGCCACAGACGGTAATAAAACCAGCACCTTTGTTGCCAAGTCCCACATTTGAAGAACCTTTCATGCGAGTTATAATTGATTGTGTAGGTCCTCTCCCGAGAACTAAAAGTGGAAACCAGTACTTGTTAATCATAATGGACATGTTTACCAGATTTCTGGAGGCAATTCCATTACAGAGCATCAAGGCAAAAAAGGTGGTAAAGGAGTTAGTAACTTTCTTCATATAGTATGGGCTACCCAGAGAGATTCAGTCAGACCAAGGGTCACATTTTACTGCTAGGCTATTTAAGGAGATTATGGAAAGCTGAGTTGTACAGCACTTTAAATCCAGTGCATATCATCCTGAATCCAGGGAACTTTAGAAAATTGGCATCAGACCTTGATGACCATGTTGAGAGCATACTGTCAGGATTACCTGAATGATTGAGATTAAGGTATTTGTATTGTCATTACAGATGCCCCAAACGAATCTACTCAGTTCACTCCCTTCGAGTTAATATTCGAGCATGAAGTGAGAGGACCTTTGAAATTAATTAAAGAAAAATTGACAGGACCAAATTCGGAGATCTCACGCTTAGATTATGTATCAGAGGTGAGGGAGAGACTAAATAGACTAGGGGTGTTAGCTAAACAGCACCTGAAGAGGTCACAGTATAGAATGTAACAGGCAGCAGATAAAAGCTCTGAGATTCGGATGTTTTCCCGAGGGGTATGACGTATTAGTACTGTAACCAGTGATAGGAGATCCCTTCAAAAGTTTAATGGTCCCTATCAAATTGAGAAAAAGTTGAGTAGGTGAACTATCTGGTAAAGATTTCCATAGACAAAAATGGTATCAGGTGTGTCAGGTGAAACTATATTATACTAGAGGGAAAGAACTGGAGAAACAGGTGTTAGTTACTGCCCCGCAGAGTGAGGAATCAAATCCAGATGATGTGGATTTTGATATGCCTCAAAATAGATTTAAAAAAGACGTCTTTGAGGAGTGGGATAGTTAGTAAGCTATATGTCTCAGCAGCATAGAACACAGTTAAAAGATTTGTTACTGTGGTATATGGGTGTATGTAAGAATCACATGGGGAGGTCTAATGCTATTGTACACGAAGTAGACATAGGGAATACTGATCTTACAAAACAATACCCTTATCAGCTTAATCCTTTCAAAGCCAGACAGGTCCAGATGGAGATGGAGGCCATGTTCGATGAGGACATAATCGACCAAGCCAGTGATTGTCTTAGTTCCCAAACTGGACAGGACTCAGCGATTCTGCGTGGATTATTGGAAGGTCAACACCATTACAAAATCGGACGCATATCCAATTCTTAGATTGGAGGACTGTATTGAGAAAGTCGGACAAGCCAGTTACATCAATAAGTTGGACTTAATGTGTGGTTACTGGCAGGTATGTTTATCAGAGTTGGCGAAAGAAATTTCTGCATTTGTAACCCCAAATAGGCTATATCAGTTTAAAATGACCCCTTTGGAATGAAGAATGTACCCGCCACATTCCAAAGACTCATGAACAAAGTTGTGGCTGGGTTAACAGGCTGTGCAGTCTATTTGGACAATGTAGTGAATTTTACTAAGTTCTAGAAAGATCACATGGTACAGTTGGCAGAGCTGTTTGAACAAATACGAGAAGCAAAATTGGTGATAAACTTAACTAAAACAGAATTAGTGAAAGCAGAGGTGACGTTCTTGGGACATAGCATTGGTTATGGAAGGTTGACCCCATGGAATGCAAAGATGAAGGCCATCAAGGAATTTCCATGACCAATCTCGAAGAAAGAGGTGCTTCAATTCTTAGGACTTGATCAGATGGGCCAACGGGCTGAGAAGTGACAGATGGAGTTTAATTTAGATAAATGCGAGGTGCTGCATTTTGGAAAAGCAAATCTTAGCAGGACTTATACACTTAATGGTAAGGTCCTAGGGAATGTTGCTGAACAAAGAGACCTTGGAGTGCAGGTTCATAGTTCCTTGAAAGTGGAGTCACAGGTAGATAGGATAGTGAAGAAGGTGTTTGGTATGCTTTCCTTTATTGGTCAGAGTATTGAGTACAGGAGTTGGGAGATCATGTTGCAGGACATTGGTTAGGCTATTTTTCGAATATTACATGTAATTCTGGTCTCCTTCCTTTGGGAAAGATGTTGTGGAACTTGAAAGGGTTTAGAAAAGATTTACAAGGATGTTGCCAGGGTTGGAGGATTTGAGCTATAGGGAGAGGTTGAATGGGCTGGGGCTGTTTTCCCTGGAGTGTTGGAGGCTGAGGGGTGATCCTATAGAGGTTTACAAAATTATGAGAGGCATGGTTAGGGTAAACAGACAAAGTCTCTTCCCTGGGGTGGGAGAGTCCAGAACTAGAGGGCATAGGTTTAAGGTGAGAGGGGAAAGATATAAAAGAGACCTAAGGGGCAACATTTTCACACAGAGGATGGTACGTGTATGGAATGAGCTGCCAGAGGATGTGGTGGAGGCTGGTACAAATGCAACATTTAAAAAGCATCTAGATGAGTATATGAATAGGAAGAGTTTGGAGGGATATGGTCCGGGTGCTGGCAGGTGGGACTAGATTGGATTGGGATATCTGGTTGGCATGGACAAGCTGGACCAAAGGGTCTGTTTCCATGCTGTACATCTCTATGACTCAACGGATTCTATCGGAGGTTTGTTCCAAACTTCAGCAGTATAGTGGCACCGTTAACCGATTTGCTGAAGAAGAACACAAAGTTTTGATAGACAGAACAGTGCCAGGAGACATTTGACCATTTAAAATCAATATTAACTACCCAACCAGTTTTAGCTACACTAAACTTTTTAAAACCTTCTAAAGTCGCCATCGATGATAGTGACATTGGAGTTGGATCTGTACACCTATAGGATCATGAGGATGGGATTGAACTGCCAGTTGGTTACTTTCGAAGAAGATCAATATTCACCAGAGGAAATACTCCACAATCGAAAAATAACTATTGAGATTGGTACTGGCCTTACAACATTTTAATGAGTATGTCACGAACAATGTGTTGGAGACGGTGCTGTACACAGATCACAATCCACTTACATTTTTAGAATGCTTTAAAGACAAGAATATGAGACTATTTCATTGGAGTCTGATGTTACAGACTTCTAATTTAAAATCATACATGTTGCGGGTAGTAAGAATGTAATCGCAGATGCGTTATCGCGGATTTAATGGATAAAGTTTAGATGAGATACACATACACACAGGTATATGGGAAGAAGTTAAGGTGAACTTATATTAAAGTTATCTGTTAGGATAATGTGTTTAAAAATAGAAGAAAAAATGCGGCCATCTTTTCATTACAATGGTTCATTTTTTCTTAAGGGGAGAGGTGTTATGAAGATGTGGGTGTACTATACGTTTATGAAAGTTAATAGCCAGTAGAATTACCCTGACAGCACCAAGTGCTCTGAAACAAAAATGTAAAATTTGGTCGAACAACTCAATTAGCTGGTTGCCTGGAGACAAAAACAAATTTGAATTCGAATTTGGCCAATCAGTTTAAATTATATCCCAAAATACAAATGTCCAATCAAGTTTGAATTGAGTATATTAAGAATCGTAAAAGCCAATGACACAATCTGATGCTTTGGGGATATAAGACTGGAGAAAATTGAACAGTTAGGAGGAGAACTGCCAAGCCACCAGCATGTAAAGACTGCCTGAAAAATAGCTCTCTTAAAGGTACCTTTATCGATCAGTAACCTATGAAGCAGAATCCCCAAGAAGAAAAGAAGAGAGGAATATAGAGAAGAACTGAAAGCTGAAAATGTGTTGCTGGTTAAAGCACAGCAGGTTAGGCAGCATCCAAGGAACAGGAAATTCAACGTTGATTCCTGATGAAGGGCTCTGGCCCGAAACGTTGAATTTCCTGTTCCTTGGATGCTGCCTAACCTGCTGTGCTTTAACCAGCAACACATTTTCAGCTCTGATCTCCAGCATCTGCAGACCTCACTTTTTACTCGAAGAACTGAAAGCTGCCTGGTTTTGAGATAAGAAATTTTGTTTTGTAAATCCTTAACGGGAGTTTTATCGGATTAGTGTTATAGAAGGGAAGGTAAAAGATAGATTAGCGGAAGGAGTTGTAAATAGTTGTTAGTTAATTATTCTCTGTCATACTTTAAGAAATAAAGTTGTTAATTTTTACTTTCAATCATTCTTGGCCTCTTGAATTTTCACAGATTACTGCACAGAATAAATCTTTTGTATATTGCTGGTTTAAATTAATCAGGAGGGTTAACCCTGTGTCGTAACACTGGAGATGCCAATGTTACAGCCAAATTCAAACTGACTGACAGAACCCATCTGGGTAATCAGAGAGGCCTGTATTTTAAAGATTTATGAATGTGTATATTACAGATTGTCTGCCATTTTCTAGAATTCTTCAAATCAAAGTGAGTAGCTTTCTTCATCATACGTGTAATCAGAAGCAGCCGATGTGGATTTCAGAGGGTAAGAGTATTCCTGCCAAACATGGTGGAGCTCATCGATATGACAGTATTTTAGAAGAGAAAATGCAGCGGACGTGGTGAACAGGGCCTTTCAGAATGCCTCGCACAAGATTCCATACCAAAGGCTATTGCAATCTTCAGTGTGGATCCCCAAAATTATTAGAGCTAGGTACAGGTATTTTTATTTTACGTTAATTCTTTAATGGGATGTGACCCTGGTTGGCTAAGTCAGCATTTGTTGCCAATTGCTAATTGATGTTGAACTGAATGACTTGCAAAGCTGTTGCACGAGCAGTTAAGATTCAGCTGCATTGCTGTGGGTCTGGAGTCACACACAGGCCAGGCCAAGTAAGGACAGCAGATTTCCCTAACCACTGGTGTCTGGATTAGTCATCCAGTGACATATACCTCTATTCCAATGTTGTCTTTTGTTTTGGGACTAGCTCTGTGTATTGTATTTTCATCATTATGACATGCATCTTGGGGTAGATTCCAAACGTCACTGCATCAGAGGTCAGATCAGTTTTCCTTTGTGTGAATCCAAGGATAGTGATGGAACCCAATGGAGTACGAGGCCGCACACTCAGGGCATGCGCAGATCAACTGGCAGAGATCTTCTTGGACATCTTCAACATCTCCCTGCAGCAGGCCAATATCATCCCTGTGCCTAAGAAGGCTCATGCAGCATGTCTCAATGATGCAATGGCCCTAACTTCAGTGGTCATGGCATTAATCAACTCCAGCCTCCCTACTACTCTTGACCCACTCCAATTTGCCTATCAGACCAACAGATCCACATCACATGCCATATCACTTACTCTTCACTCCTCCCTAGAACATCTTGACACCAAGAACAGCTACATAAGAATCCTACTCATTGACTACAGTTCAGCCCTCAACATTATTATCCCCTCGAGACTGATTACTAAACTTAGTGATCTCGGACTAAGCCCCACTCTCTGCAACTGGATCCTCAGTTTCCTGACCCACAGACCACAATCAGTGAGGACTGGGGACAATATTTCACCCTCACTAACACTCAAAACTGGAACCCCCCCAAAAGGTGCGTACTCAGCCCCCTACTGTACTCACTGTATACCCATGACTGCGTCACCAAATACCAGTTACAAGTTCGCTGATGACAGCACCATAGTCGGTCGAATCTCAGATGGTGACAAAACAGACTACAGACGGGAGGTGGAAGACCTGGAAAAATGGTGCACTGAGAACAACCTAACTCTCAATGCCAGCAAAACCAAGGAACTCATTATTGACTTTCGGTGGGATGCTACTCATGTCCCCCTACACTTTAACAGCACAGAGGTGCAATGAGTGGAGAGTATCAAGCTCCTGGGAGTGGTCATCCACAACAAGCTTTCTCGGACTCTTCACGTGGACGCATTGGTTACAAAAGCCCAGCACTGTCTCCTCTTCCTCAGGCTGCTGAGGAAATTTGACATGACGGCGAATACCCTCGCCAACTTTTAAAGGTGCGCCATCGAGAGCATTTCACCACCTGGTACGGCAACTGTACCATTCAAGATCAGAGACGGTTACAGAGAGTGGTGAACTCGGCCCGGTCAATCATAAAGGCCAACCTCCCATCTATAGAATCCATCTACCAGGCTCACTGTCAAGGAAAGGCTGCCAGCATTCTCAAAGATCTGGCAATGTTCTTCTACACCCTCTACCGTCGGGGAGAAGGTACAGAAGCCTGAACACAAGCACCAGTCAGTTTTGCATCAGTTTCTACCCTACTGTTGTTAGAATACTGAATGGACTCACAAACTCTTAACATTCGCCTGTACCTGTGTTTTTGTTTTTGCCGCTGTTTACTTATTATTTACTATCGATGCTACTTAACTCTGTGATCTGCCTGTATTGCTCGTAAGACAAAGCTTTTCACTGTGCCTCAGTACACGTGACAATAAATTCAATTCAGTTCAACTCCTGGAGGTTATTGATAAGATGATGAAATGGTTAAAAATTAACAGGAAATGGAATCAAATGCCAATGAAAATATTTTGGTAGATGTAAGAACTATACCTTGAAAGAGGCAGTTTAAGAGTTCACTTCATACAATATTAATAATGGGCGTCCATGCATTGTGGGTTCATGGCCTGAGAAAGCATAAGAACAATGCTGAAAACCTTCCCACACAGGATCTTCGAGGCCCAACATGAAGACACACAGATTGCTAGTCTATACATGAATTTAGACTGCAAGAAATACGGGGATACACCAATATGCATTCAGTGGAAACATTTATCATCTAACATAATCTTAATTTTGGTTACATAACACAAAAAGAAACAAGGTGTCTTTACATAACAAAAGATAATCCTTTAGAATGAAAACTAGCTCTCTTCATACAGACAATAATTAATATCTAATAAAAAGTGTTTTACAGCAGAGGTCTTGGCCCTGTGCACTGCTTCTGAACCTGATCCAACTCTTTTAAGGCCAGGTAACTCACTCCTTTGTGTGTTTATTATTTTCTTTCAATTTTGTGTACTTGAAGGTTTAGAATGTTTGTTCCATGTACTGCTTTCATCATTACCAGAAAACATTATATCAGATTCAAAGCTTTTTTGGTATCAGGAGTTTGTGTTGTCTCTACGGATAAATCCGAATCCAGACCTAAGCTTGATCGTGGTGATAAAGACACATTAGTCGATACCCCACTCCAGAACATCATGCTGTATTTGATGGAATTCAATGTCTCTCACTTGAGAGAAAAGAGTTGTCTTTATGCAACAATCATTCTTGTGCCCAATCAGTTCCACATATCCACGTATCTAGTTACGTGGGGCACTAGATAGCCATCCTAAGTTGTCGTTGAGTTTCTCATCTCTACCCAAGTCTTCTCCATGTTGAGCAATCAGCCAATTCAACACAGATCCAGATTGAAGCCTTCCAGTTCAATATGACATCCTGCTAATGACAAGCTGTCTACTCTTTAAAATAAATATACATAAACCAGATTAGACAGCCTCTGTTTGGACAGTGCAACAAAAAATAGAAATGTTAACAAAACTTACAATGGAAACTTACTAACATTAAATCAAAATGTCATTACTGGGAGTGATGATGCACCTCAATCTTTACAGATCACACTAGAACTAATGTAAGTACTTCCCGATACTTTCTAACTCTCCCTCATTTCTAAACAAGTCTTTTAATATACATAGTATTAGTAGCTTATTTTGTATGCAACTGAACAAAAGAATTATCTGTGACAGCACAAAACCTCTAGAGTCTGAAAGCAACCCTGGAACTGGGAGCCAATTTGGCTTCACGTCCCCCACTTTTGGCCAAGAGTTTGTTCTCATTACAGTTTGGAAGGTCTGTTTTCAATATTATTTTTCCATTAGTCTGTTAGATTTTTCTTTAAACAGGAAATACTAGTGAAGTCATCGGCATAGCTAGTTGTGAACACAACTGGAGAAAGGGACAACACCAACCACTACAGTACACAACATGGTCCTGGAACTTAGGATGCATGAGTCGTGAGTCCACCTGCCTGGAGTCTTATAGTGACAGGTTATAGAGGAGAAACTGAAAATGCTACAAACAATCAGTAGGTCTGGCAACTTCTGTAAAGAAAGGAACGGAAGGAATATTTCAGGAGTAACTTCTCAATAGAACCTCTGAGCATATTTTAGATGTCGGCCCTGGCTCATTGGTAGCACAACTCACTTCTGAGTAAGAGGCCATGGGTTCATATCCCGTTGCTCCCAAGTAATCAAAACTAATACTCCAGAACACAACTGAGGAAGTGCTGCACTGCCTCTATCTGTTGTGGTTCTGTTCGCCGAGCTGGAAGTTTTTGCTGCAAACGTTTCGTTCCCTGGCTAGGGAACATCATCAGTGCTATTGGAGCCTCCTGTGAAGCGCTGCTTTGATGTTTCTTGACTGGGAAAACACTACCATCATTGGACAAGCCAGACAGAGAACAGCCAGGGAATTCCTAGAGGCATGGCATTCATCCACAAACTCCATTAACAGACACATAGACCTGGACCCCATATACAAACCACTACAGCTGAAACTGACGCCCGGAAACGGCAAGAACATCCATCAACAGACACATCGACCTGGACCCCACATACAAACTACTACAGCTGAAACTGACACCCGGAAGCGGCAAGAACAAACCACTATAAATACCGGAAGAAACATCAAAGCAGCGCTTCACAGGAGGCTCCAATAGCACTGATGATGTTCCCTAGCCAGGGAACGAAACGTTTGCAGCAAAAACTTCCAGCTCGGCGAACAGAACCACAACAACGGACACCCGAGCTACAAATCTTCAACCAGACTTTGAACTGCCTCTATCTTTCAGGTGAGATGTTTAACCAAGGCCCTATTTGTCCTCTTAGCTGGACATAAAAGATACCACTATTGAAAGAAGCGTAGGTAGTAGAACAGATGATCTGGTCATTATTTCATTACTATTTATGGGACCTTGGCTGTATTATAACAGTGACTACATGTAAAAATTACATAGGCTGTGAAATACTTCTGAACTTCCTGAAGTTGTGAAAGTTGCTAGAAAAAAACGAAAATTTGACCTTTCTTAAAAATGAGCTTCCCAACTTTTCAGTTTTGGTTTCATGTTTTCAGCTTTTGAAAGTTTCCAGGTGTTTTTACAAAGAAGGGGTGGCACAGTGGCTAGCACTGCTGTCTCACAGTGCCAGGGACCCGGGTTCGATTCCAACCTTGGGCGCCTGTCTATGCGGCATTTGGGAAGTACTGTAACAAGGGTCAGAACTGTTAGGTGGATCAACTTCTGACTTTCTGTTGTGCTGTCAAACCACAGACAGGGATTCTATTTGCAACTATCAAGATGGATGCCACTGCCACTGAAAAATGCCCGTTAATTAACGCTTTAATAGCTTTTAATTGACCCGGTTCCTGCTGGTTGATATGTAATCTGGAAAGGCAGTCCAGCCCTCAGAAAAGCAACCAGAATGAGAATATGGCAGGGAGTTGCTCCAATGAATGTTTATAAAGATTTTCCCATCCCAGATACTCAAGGGATTAGGAAAAATCCAGCAACCACTTTACACTCTGGTTTATATTCTGATAAACTAATGCTGCACACTCTAGGTTCAATGTATTACTCCTATGCTGTGGTGCCCAGAGTCTGTTCCTAGTTCCAGTCTTATGATCCAGACACTCAATATGTGATTCTTGTCTCCATTATTCCCATATGAGTTCCAGTTTGAGGTTCTAAGACTAGAAATTAGATCATGGGATAAATATTAGTCAGGATGCAGGACAGAAAGATCTTGCTCTTCCAAATTGTGAACTTTGGCTTTTTTACATCTAACTGCGAGACCAGAAAGAGCTATGGTTTATGTCTCATTGCAAAAGATGGCACATCTGACAGTGCAACACTCATTTGGTGGATGTGCTCAAGTTTAAAATTTGAGTGAGTCCTAACGGAGTGATCGCTGGTCTTGATGGTACCATCTTGAAAAATCTTCTGTAACAGGCAGCATAAGAGCAATACGCTTGCTAAACTACTTGAAAATGTTTAATGTGTTCAATTAAATTCTTCACCCGCTCTGTTCTTCCAATGAAACACATTTTCCTTTATTTATTCAAGTCTTCTTATTGGTCCAGCCATGTAAATGTAGCATAGCGACCACTCAGGGTTCTCTGCAACTGTGCACCTTGCATTCTATCTCGGACTTTGATAACACAGGTAACCTGAAAAGTCAATCAATATGAAGCATGACATAATTCTGCAATTACAGTTTGCATTTGTATATCACCATCAACTTAGAAAATGCCCCAAGTTGCTTTGCAGTTATGTGTACTTCCACTGATCCAGAACATTCTAGAATATGACAATTACCTCCTGATCTACCACTGCAACAATGTTTACATAGCCAACTGAAATTTCATTTACATTCATTCAGAAACTATTACTAACAAGATGGAAATTCTTTTTTCGATATAGAAATTGGTGTCAATTATAAGCCATTTACTTAACACAAAAATTAAAAAAACACAACTCCAGTTTAATTTAAATTGTTGAGGTCAAGTTAAAAACTGATTCACTTTATTAGTTCAAATTATTAGGTTGGAATGACAAACTTCTTCTTTGTAACTTGCTAATTTGTTTTCTTTCAAGGAAACTCTTCGGTGGGTCGGTGTGGACTTGTTGGGCCGAAGGGCCTGTTTCCACACTGTAAGTCTAATAGTGGGCGGCACGGTGGCACAGTGGTTAGCACTGCTGCCTCACAGCGCCTGAGACCCGGGTTCAATTCCCGACTCAGGCGACTGACTGTGTGGAGTTTGCACGTTCTCCCCGTGTCTGCGTGGGTTTCCTCCGGGTGCTCCGGTTTCCTCCCACAGTCCAAAGATGTGCGGGTCAGGTGAATTGGCCATCCTAAATTGCCCGTAGTGTTAGGTAAGGGGTAAATGTAGGGGTATGGGTGGGTTGTGCTTCGGCGGGTCGGTGTGGACTTGTTGGGCCGAAGGGCCTGTTTCCACACTGTAAGTAATCAAAGTAATCTAAACTAAGAATGTGAGTACCACTGGCAGGGCCAGCATTTGTTGCTCATTCATAACTGGCCTTGAAAGACCATTATGAAGGAAATGTTAAGAGTCAACCACATTGTTGTCACATTTAGGCCACATAAGGATAGCTGAACTCCTTCCTGGAAGGACAAGAGTGATCCAGGTGGATTTTTACAACAATTGACAATAATTGTGAGGTTCACCTTGAGACCAGCTTTTAACTCCAGATTTTTAAAAATTCAATAGTAATTGCAAATTGGACCGCATCTGCTAGATCATATCAAACGTGCAAATAATTATACTGGCAACCAATATAGGATCGTCATTTGAGCTTGAAGTGGTGCAGTTGTGTGTGCAGGAAGCTCCATATATTAATGCACAGGACACTGCTATTTAAAGAGAGATAGGACATACTACATCTGGTTCAAAATATGAGAGCCATTTGCTGCCCTGAGAAATGAACCAATATCTTAACAAGACTCAAACTGGCATATTTAAAATTTAAGGAAGCCTGGCAGTCAACTGCAAATCAGCTTTAATGGGTGCATGTTCCACGGCAACAACTCTTAACAAACAGTATCCTCTTGCCAACCAATCAGCACTCTCGTGCAGTGTAAATATTGCATTCCCTTTGAATTAATATTCCTGCAAATTGTCCTGATGAATGCTAAATTAAGAGCTTTAACAAAATGAACACTTTTGAAGTTGTAAAGAAGACAATGCCCCAGCCTATTTGTGCACAGGATCAGTAGCCAGTTAATCTGTTTTAGTGTTGTTGATTGATTTGGCTTCTTGATTTGGATTTGACCAAGAGAAATATCAAATGCAAAACTTAGCATGTCTATTAGTTTAAATTCCAAAGGTGTCAGCCTAAAGAAGAGTTTCTTTCAAGAGTTTCAAGTGAAAGCTAAAGGCTCTGTATCTGAATGCATGTAACATGAAAGCATGAACTAGGAGAGCAAATAGAAATGAATGCTTGGGTAGCCACTACAAAGACAATGCTGCATGATTAAATGGACTGGGATCAGGATCTTGAACGATACATGACATTTAGGCATAACAAGGAAGCAAGAAAAAGTGGCGGTGTGATTCTGTTGGTTAATGATGGTATTAGCACAACAAAGAGGAATGACCTAAATTCAGAAAAGATGTGGAAATTGTTTGGTTCGAAATGAGAACTTATAAAGGGAAGAAGTCACTTGTGAGCGCGGTTTACAGACTCTCTAACAGTAACAGTGGGACATAAAGGAAGAATCATCATAAACATGATCACTCCTTAATCTTCTGCGCCTGAGGAAACATAAACTTGATGACTGACTGACTGACCTCATAGCCCTGAAATCATTGGGGTGTTTCTGGATTGCAAAACCTCCAAGATAAGTTTGATCTTCCTGTGGTGCAGTGCCTACAGTCAGGTAAATCTACATTAACAGGTGTTATTAAGCAAAACTATACACTGACTTGAGCCCAGTTTCCTATGATCTGAATCATTGTGACACAGCTACTTACACATATGCTCAGTAGCTATTGTTAAAGATATGGTTAACCCTTTGCTTCTCGAGAAGTAGTATTGGAAGTGGGTCTAAACAGACTTCTTATCATTTACAGAATAATTTTCACCTGTCTGCTGAGTTAATCTTTGCAATTGGACATTAGTTTTTAATGATTTCTGCATATGGATTCCTTCATCACTGTTCCAAATTTCTCACCATTTCTGACTTCTCTCTAAGAAGTTCATATTTCCAATATTCTTATTAAGGTATTTATCAAGAGTCTGTTAGTACTCAGTCACAACAACAACATATGTTACCTAGCATCCCTGCTGAACACACATTCTAACTAATAATGTGTAATGATGTTTGTTGGAAGCGAGGTGTGGCTTCCTTCTGTACTGCAACAATGCTGTGATTCTGAATAGACGTCAGACAGGTTGACCATTTCCTCAGTAGGTATGACATGAGGATGAGTGTGCTGTCACGATCTCCTCTGCATAGTTTAGTTAAAGTAAATGTCATCTCAAATAACCTATGGGGAACTCAAAATGGTCAGGAAGATTTTATAAAATGGTGGCTGCAGCTACAGGCAGAATTTTAGCCCTGAAAGCTGTGGAATATTTGGAATCCAGATGCTAACAGTGTAATCCTGTCTGTAGCTAATCAGCGTGAGAATACCCCAGTGATATGTGTTGTTACACAGCAAGTAAGTGCAGCCAAATTTTTGTCAGCTGGATGAGAAAACACCAGCTGGAGCTACTCCACATTAAATCCTCTGAGTATTGCGAAACTGCATTAATCCAGAGCGCAAAACCAAAAGGAAAAATTAGCTGTTGAGAATGTCAAAGAACCAAGAACAAAGCCATCAATGGAGGCTCCACAAATGAATCAGTGTGAGATTCCACTGGGGGAACATCTCTGACTGCACTTTTTCAAATTGTGTTTTACCATGGGAATCTTACAAGAACTACAAAACTGTGGGATTCTGCCTTATCAGATGTTCAGCAAAGTGGGTCTAAAATTTAGTCTTTGAGATTTAACTGACTGAGACAAATGTACAAATGTCTCAGTGAGGACTGGCCTTGAAAGTAGCTCAGTGGGTGTGTTAATGCTTCACCCCGTGACTGTGTCAGTCTGTGAATGATGGTCAATCGCACACTAGCACTAGTTTAGTATTTAGGTCTAATCCATCAGCTTTGCATTGATTTGAGCAAAATGGTTCCTCACAATACCACTCTGCTGTGACAGTGTAAGTTCCTATTTTCAATATTTAACTGTTGCTTTGGCAGGTATGAAACCATGTTGATGCCATCTGTTATGCATGTGGGTTTGCTCACTGAGCTGGAAGGTTCGTTTTCAGACATTTCATCACCATACTAGGTAACATCATCAGTGAGCCTCCAGATGAAGCACTGGTGGCATGGCCCGTTTTTTATTTATGTGTTTAGGTTTCCTTGGGTTGGTGATGTTATTTCCTGTAGTGATGTCATTTCCTGTTCTTTTTCTCAGGAAGGTGGTAAATGGGATTCAAGTTAATGGTGTTTGTTGGTAGAGTTCCAATTGGAATGCCATGCTTCTAGGAATTCTCGTGCGCGTCTCTGTTTGGCTTGTGCTAGGATGGATGTGTTATTCCAGTTGAAGTGGTGTCCTTCCTCACTTTTATGTAAGGATACTAGTGAGAGTGGATCATGTCTTTTTGTTGCTAGTTGATGTCATGTATCGCGGTAGCTAGTTTTCTGTCTATTTGTCCAGTGTAGTGTTGTTACAGTTCTTGAAAGGTATCTTGTAAAAATCATTAGTTTTGTTTGGCATCATGGTAGCCCACAAATCCACCAACACACTAAAACAGCAGCTAATGAACTTGAATGACCCTATACAGACAACAAGCAAAACTAATGTAATTTACAAAATACCTCGCAAAACATTACATTGGACAAACAGGCAGAAAACTAGCCACCAGGATACATGAACATCAACTAGCCACAAAAAGACATGACCCACTCTCACTAGTATCCTTACATGCAGATGAGGAAGGACACCACTTTGACTGGGACAACACATCCATCCGAGGACAAGCCAAACAGAGATACACACGAGAATTCCTAGAAGTATGGCATTCTAACTGGAAGTCTATCAACAAACACATTGAGTTAGACCCCATCTACCACCCCCTGAGAAAAAGAACAGGAAATGGCATCACCACAGGAAATTACATCACCAACCCAAGGAAACCTAAACACATAAATAGAAAGCAAGCCATGCCACTAGTGCTTAATCTGGAGGCTCACTGAAGATGCTACCTAGTATGGTGACGAAACATCTGAAAATGAACCTTCCAGCTCAGCGAGCAAACCTAAATCCAGAACCTCAACCTGAGCTACAAATCTTCTCAAAACTCGCTGTCATCTGTTATCCGTTATTTCCATCCATTTGTTGTGATCCTGTTGCCCACATGGGATGGAGTTCAAAAGATCCCAAATCCTGCAGATGGTAGGAATACAATGACATTTTTTTTTACTGAAAGTAGAATCACCCACGACATGATCTAACAGTTTGGCTCCAAGTTCTTAATTTGATCATGGTATGTGGGAATTGATGGCTAGACTAGCATTCATGTCTACCTCTAATTGCCCTTGAGAAGGTGAAAGTGAGCTGCATTCTTCAATTGTTGCAGTCCTTGAGGCATAAGGATGCCCACAGTGCTGTTATGAAGGAATTTCCAGGATTTGTCCCTAGTGACAGGGAAACAATGGTGATATACAGGTATTTCCAAATCAGATCAATGTGTAGCCTGGAGGGAACTTACAGATGGTAGTGGTTTTCCCATGCATTTGCTACACCTGTCCTTCTAGATTGTAGATGTCATGGGTTTGGTAGGTGCTCTCAAAGGTGCGTTTGTGAGTTACCGTAGCGGACCTTGTGGATGGTATACACTATTGACACCAGAGATATTGTATTGTTTGTGTCACTCCCAGATGAGAATGAGCCCCAAATAACAAAAGTGACAGAACCCAGATTTCTCGAAGCCTCATGTGAAGGTTCACACTTGAACCGTAATTGAGGTTAACTCGTTTCAGGAGCTGTGTGTTTCTAATGAAACACATTGAAAATTCATTTTCCTTTGGTTTTATGACACAGAGATTCCAAACTTTCAGCTTGAGCAGAAAGGCTTGCCCCAAGATTCAGACTGAATCTCTAGAGAGAGAGGTGGAATGTTTGCTCTGGCTTAATTAGGCCTCCTCATATTTAATTAAATCACATGACTCACCTGAGAGCTAGAAAGCAAATTTATAGCGTCCACTTACCAGAATATAACATCAAACTATATACAAAGATAAATAAATAGTGGGCATAACATTTTTGGAAGGAAGCGCACAGAAGAGACCAGACTATATCAAACTCAGACCAGTCCAGGAGATTTTGCTCCTGAGACTCCATGAGGTCAGGCAATAGGTTTTTATAATTCAACTTTTCCTTCTAGTGTCAGCTGTGCTTGTTCCTCAAACAGTGAATCAATTCATAGTTTGTTGGCCCTCTCAGCACCCTCCCAGCAGGTTTTCATTCAGCTGGGCTGACCAGCATTACTGTGTCAAATTGATCTGGCATGAAAAATTGCTTTTATACCTTTGAAATTATTTCATCCTCAATTATAACTGTTCCCAGTCTGTAATGAATATGTTCGTTTCTCTTTTGGGAACTACGCACAGAATGTTTTCCTTTCCTCATGGAAGATCAGTGTTATACAGTATTTATAAATGGGAGCTGGCTGAGCAGAGCACGATCATTGATTGGCTGCAAAGTCCCAGGATACCTATAACAGCAACAGTGTCTCTGTTGGTGTAAACCTCAGAGCGTCAAGGGTTGGTTGTAAAGTTTAAAACCTTGTTCTCATTAACTTGTTGATCCCAACAGGTTTTAGTGACCAGACAAGGAATATAATACACAATGAGGAAACAAACCTGAAAACAGTTTATCAAAGATTGGAGACCTCAAAGTGACCAGTGTATATGTATTTGTCAGTGTGAACAATGTGTGGCTTGCTCAGTGTGTGCACGTTTGCCAGTGTGGACAGTGTGAGATTCAATCACCGTGGACCTTATGTCAAAGGTCTGGGTTCACCAGATGCCTGATGAAATGAACAGAAATTACCGTGAAAAGTTTGCTTCGAATGGTATTGAAGAGATGCTATTGTTTAGAGCTAAGATTGGCTTTGTGATGCCGGATTAGGCAATGAACTCTGCTTTATCTCCAATGCATGTAGTATTTGGTCTGCACTTCCAGCATATACAACTTTAGGTCAACTGCAAGATGGGCTGAATATTGGTTCAGGTTCCCTGTATCTGTAGTTTCAGCTGTTACCACGTGAGGTACAGCATGAAACAGAGAGCAAAACATCTCCATACAGTAGCAACATTTTATGTTCATGCAAAATCTTTGACGTAGAAAACCTTTCCTACATTATACATGCACACACAACAAAAAGCCGAATGGATACTGAATTAAAGGAAATGTTCGAACAGGATGACTGAATGGTCAAAGAGGTTAATTTAAAGGGTAAGAGGGTTTCAGAGGAGGCAAGGCAGAATGGTTAATATAGGCATTCCTAGGATTGAAAGTTGAGGTAGCTGAGGCAAAAGGATGGAGAGATGCGCAAGTGGACATATCAATCCTTCTGGCCATACCCAACTCCACTCTGTCCAAAAAATCACCCCTTGTTGATTTCCTTTCTGTGCATGTGACACCATCTAGTTCCCAAAATGTTCTGAATGCTGATGTGTGGTCTCAGCCTGTGAGAATGTATCCAAAATTGGTTATAATCTGCCTCAGCTCTTCATTTTAACAATCTCCATAGAAACATGGAGGTGTCTACCTGGGTTAAATTCACACTGGCAGAATTTTCAAATTTTCTGGTTCTCTTGTGCTATTCTTAACAAATAGGGAGTATACCAGACCATTCAGCTCTTTGACTCAGCCTTGCCTTTACATGAGATTATCTGTATTTCAACTCATTCCCCTTGCCAAAGCTCCACATTCCTCAATACTCTGACCTAACAAACACTAAACAATTCCCTGCATGTTATATTATACAAATACCTCTGGCCTTACTGATTACTCTGTACAAAACAAATTAAAGGTTTACTGATAATTCAACTTCCTTCTGTCCAATGCAATCCCGCAATCCCCAACAAAATCTAACTTCCTTGGTGTTTACCCTGTAGAAATTTCCTAAGTTTAAATCTGCACATTATCCTGTGCTCATTGAGCATTCCAAGTCAGAACTGATTGGAGACAATGGGTATAGTCTGTTTTCACAGTCAGACCTGTGAACAAAGGTATAGGTCTTGGAGAAAGTGAGGACAGCAGATGCTGGAGATCAGTCGAAGAGTGTGGTGCTGGAAAAGCACAGCCGGTCAGGCAGCATCCAGGAAAGGGCCAATGAAGGGCTTATGCCCAAAATGTCAATTCTCCTGCTCCTCGGATGCTGCCTGACTGGCTGTGCTTTTCCAGCACCACACTCTTCGACTGTGAACAAACGTATGTTTGACAAATAAATCACAACCTGATTCAACCTTAACTTTTGATTCTTGCTCACCTTAACAATGAAGATATCTGATGTGATAAAGGCCCGTTCCTGGGTAATATTCAGCACCCTAGGGCAAGAAAGAGAGGGATAGAAAACAGTGAACAGAACGCAGCAATGAGAGTCAGATTTCATAAACTTCCTTTGAAAGAAATAAGTATTGAATTAAAAAGGAATGTTGGAAAGTATTGAAAGCAAGGAAGGATTGGGATTAGGCCAGATGGCTTGTATTAAAAAGAGGTTAACTTAATGGCCCATGTCGAGTGAAATCTGTGAATATGGCCACCTAGGGAACAGACATCAAGTGTCTGTTTTTTTGCAAACATACATTGTTCAGTACGTCATTTTAGATCTGTTAAATAGTCAACATTGGCCTAGAGATAACATTACACTCGGCTGCAAGAACTACTCCTTCCTCAAACGGCCCAGGAGATGGCTACTAAAGTTCTTTTTCATTGGTAAGTTATAAAAAGTATTTGTGCGCACACACACACACACACACAAATACATACAGACATTTTCATTTCTTATAAAAGAAAATTGTTTGCTGGCAGCCATTTTCTGTAATTTTCCTGAAATTGAAAGTATTCCATAATCCTTTCAACAATAACTGCCATCACTGTGTGTAATTAGACAACAGTGACGTAACTTGTGGAAAGCTTTACATTGGGCATGTCTTTTTTAAGGTTTAAAATACCATTATAGAACTTGGTATATTGATGACTGACTGTCACCTGAACCATCTATTTCAGAATGCTGCGTTTATATTTCAAAGCTTAAAATGTTTGGGCGTTTCAGTGAGGTGTTTGTATTGTGCAGTTCCCCTTCATTTGCAAATGTTCATGGTGAGGCTATGGGTATGTCCCTATGTGTTTGTGTGGGTCAGTGTTGATGTTTATGTGTACCTATGTTTTTGTATGTTTGTGTCGATGTCTGTTTGCTCATGTCTATATGGGTCTGTGTCTATGGATGTCTATAAATCCTAGTTAAATAGTGACCCAATTTTAAGACTCTCATCTTGTGGATCACTAATTTTAATCAATCCATCAATGGGCAATCAGGTCCTCAGCTGCCTTGGCCCTTAGTACTTGGGATCTTTTTCTACAGTAAAAGGACTAAATCAAGCTGTTGTATTTATAGCTTAAAGAAAATGTCTTTCGTTTATCTAATTTTTTTTCCTGTCTTATTTCTGGCTACTTCTTTACATAGCTCTAGAGTTTTAGAAAATATTTAATATCTTTATTCCCTTCAAGTATGAGATTACATGATGTATGTTGCCATGTTACTTGGTTGTGAGACTTGACCATCCCCATATTGGCATCCATTCACATGCAATGTCAATGGAGACCTGCTGGTTAGTAGACAAATCCTGGATCAATCTTCCCTAAAATAGACTGGGTGACAACTCACACACATCAGCGAGGAAGCTTTTCTGATCTCACCTTTAAAAATCCGATTAAATTACAATGAATTAATGTTTTGAAGTTTATTCTTCAGATGTGGTTGGCACTGACAACTTGTTGCTACTCCCAGTTGCCCTGAGGACATGGTGCTTGCCAGGCAACTGAAAGGTCATTCAGAGTCACCCACATTGGTCGAGAGGCTGGAGTCACAGTAAGTAATCTAATCTAAGTAATCTAATCTAAAAAAGGCAAATCAGTTAAGTATAGCAGCTTACTTTCCTTTGAGGCGATAGTAAATTGTTTGACAATCTTGACAAGTTTATCGGCACTTTTGTTTTTGCTAGCTTTTTATTTTGAGATTCAGTCTATGATGGGATTTGAATTCACGTTTTCTGCATTTTTATTCTGGGACTCTGGATCACCAAACAGCCATTAAAATTAATTTAAAACCACATTCAACAAGGCTCCTTAGGTAGCGCCTGCCAAACCCACAACCATTACAATCTAACAAGGACAAAAGCATCAGATAGATGGGATCACTGCCACTTGCAAGTTCTTTCCAGGCCAAGCACCATCCTGACTTGGAAATATATCACCGTTCTTTCATTGTCGCTGAATCAAAATCCAGAAACTCCTTACTTCACATCACTGCAGGTCTACCTACACCAAATAGACTGTAGCCGTTCAAGAAGCTCACCACCACCTTCTCTAGGGAAACGAGGAATAGGTGATAAATGCTGGCTCATGCAATCATGTCCATATTCCATGAATACATTTTGAAAAATTACACAAAGAACTAACCACGTATATAAAATAATTCTGGTGCTTTCTCTGTACTCACTGCACTTCTTCACGAGCAAGTATCTCAAGCAGCTTCGCGAGATCTCCAGCGCAGTCGGTCAGTTGGATGGAGAACTTGCATAGCCTGTTGTCCACCACTAGTGCCCTGTCTAGACACTGATGCAGCAGGGGAATGTCTATATTGCCACTGCACAGAGCAATGACCACACTGGAAGAGAGAACAGGTGACCTGTCAGCAAACATTTGGGTCAAACAGGTTGCACTGCAGCTTAAAACTGTCAAAATCCTTTAATCCTAACAGAGGGGAACTGATTCTGCAGATGGTTTCCTAGCAGCTGACCCCATTTTGTTGGATTTTCTGAGGGAACCCAGAGTCCAGGCAAAGCATCCTGCAATGAGCCAGCAAGACACTGCTTTTTCAAGCAGTGGTGGAATCTGTAGTGAACAACCATAGAGAGTAATTGGATAAACACAACTCCATGAATCTAGCCTGAACAGTGGGAAGGCTTTACACCTACTACATGCGGGAACAGGTTGGAAGAATACAATTATACCCACCTGATACGATTATCCTTCAGGTTAGCCAATCCAGAATATAGAGCTGGAACTACACACCCACTCACCAGAACTATCTGAAATGAGGTCATAACTGTAGAGGCAGCCAGGAACACTACCACTAATCCAAATAATACCACAACAGGTTATTCTTCTACAGGTCACAGTGTTGGCCCCAGTGATGAAGAGAGGCCACTTTTCAACTGGTCACAGTCCTGTGCCTAGAGCGAAAGAGGCCATTCTACCACTGGTTAGGGTGATACCCCCCACTAAAAAGAAAGAAGCCACTGTTCACAATGCTGCCCCTAATATTCTCCTACTGGCCATATCAATAACCCTGGCACTGAAAGGAATCTAAATTCTGATGATCTCAGCACTGACTCTGATACAGAGTTAAGCTGAATTTGCTAAAGGTTAAAATTATAAAGCAGGTATCGACAACGATCCAGACAATTAAGAGCATCTCAAGGGAAATTACCATCTCCCTGAAGAATCAGACAGCTGTAAAGGAGACACAAAGATTTAGTTACAAATTCTGCAAAGAGCTGATATAGATCTCAATAGCCATCAAGTAACTTTGAAATTATAGACAAAGAATACGGAAAAAGTAAGTGCAATGCTTAATATTAAATGGATTCTGAAAGGAATGTCACAGTGTAGTTAATACTGAGGGGAATTGTAATAAAACACAGGAAGACATTAATAAACTTGTAGAATGGATGAATCATTGCCAAACAATCTTCTTCATAGTTAAGAGTGAAGGGGTAAATATTGGTGAAATGGATAAAGAGTTCACACCCTCCTTAGAAAACCAGAGCCTAAACGTCTTTTAAATTCATTCATGGGATGGAGTCGAGAGTGTGGTGCTGGAAAAGCACAGCAGGTCAAGCAGCAGCTGAGGAGCAGGAGAATTGAATCTGCAAAGCTTTAGAATCTGAAGAGCTTTAGGGCAGAGGAGATGACCTGGAGAGTGCAGTGAGAGAGAGAGACACACTGAGATCCTTGTAGAGAGAGGAGGAGAACTTCTTCAAGGTAGGCATCCTTGGAAGAAGCTTCACAGTAAGGTTAAAATCAACTAGGAGAAAGTGAGGCCCGCAGATGCTGGAGATCAGAGTTGAGAGTGTGGTGCTGGAAAAGCACAGCAGGTCAGACAGCATCCGAGGAGCAGGAGAATTGATGTTTTGGGCATAATCCTTTAATCAGGAATCAAGCCCTCCTGATGAAGGTCTTACGTCTGAAATGTCGATTCTCCTGCTCCTTGGATGCTGCCTGACCTGCTGTGCTTTTCAAGCACCACACTCTCGACTCTGATCTCCAACATTCATGGGATGGAGGCAATAATCACCATTTTGAAGACTCTGTTGGTGTCAGCAATTGGGTTTTTGAACAAATTCAATCAGGCCACACGCAGAGGCAAAACAAGGTACACTTTAAAGAATCCTTGAAGCTGGTCCCAGACCTGTCAAATCTGAGACAGTGCTCCACAGCACCCATTGCTGGCTCAGACTTCGAGATCTGAATTGCTCTTAGAATCAGCTAAAAATCACCAGGTTATAATCCAACATGTTTACAATATTTGGAAATACTGACTTTCCAAGTGCTGCTCCTTCATCAGGTAGCTGTGGAGCAGGTTCACAATCACAGTGTCATGCATGCGATATATTGAACAAACCTAGATTGCTGTTAAGTGTTTTATGGTTGCAGGTTCATTAATATGTAAATCCCAGATCTTCTTTCAAATCATATACTCGAGATAACTTAAGGTTTTATTAAAAAAGGTGATATCTCAGCTCAGACAACGCATTTAAGGTGTGAGGTTAGAGTCTCCCAATCTTGAGTCAGACAGGTTCTATTTCCAAAGTAGGAATTTGTAAAATGTTACATGAATTGCTTGCTTGCATTGACTAATTGTATGCTTTTTGAACAAAATAGTATCTGCAGTTACAGTTCTGCAAATACAAATTCACCGCATAGACTTCTGTGTGTACATGCATATAAGAGAGAGTGTGAGTGGGTGAGTGAGTGTGTGAGTGTGTGTCTATGGGGGCAGTGAGGGGAGGGGAAAGTGTGAGTGTGTGCATGTGAGTGCATGTGACAGTGTATGTTTGTGTGTGTCCGCCTCTCGGGGGGTGTGTCTGAGAGAGAGTGTGTGTATGAGGGTCTGCATGAATATGAAAGAGTGTGCTTGTATGTGTATGTGTTTGAGTGTGTAGTGTAGTGGGATCACCTGTGTGTGACATGAACCCACTTCTCATCTTTAAACAATCACCAAACCTTAAACAGACCATTGTTTGCAGCAAATTGCCCAGTCTCAGGACAACATCGACCACAACGCTGTACAACTCTGTTATGGCAACCACTCCAAGACGTGTCAGAGTGTTGACATGGATACTACCATTATACATAGGGATACCACCCACCATATAATGGGTGAGACTCATGAGACTCAGCCAACATTGTCTATCTCATACAATGCAGGCAAGGATGCCCTGAGGCAAAGTACATTGGTGAGACCAAGCAGATGCTACGACAACAGACAAATGCATACCAGACAGGCGTGCTCCCTCCCATTCGGGGAGCACTTCAGCAGTCAGGGACATTCAGCCTTGGATCTTGGAGTGACCATTCTCCAAGGCAGACTTTGGGATACGCAACAATGCAGAGTGGCTGAGTAGAGGCTGATGGCCAAATTCGATACCCATAAGGATGGCCTTAACCGGGATCTTGGGTTCATGTCAACACTACAAGTGATGCCACTACACTATATAGTCTCACACACATACACACACTCACATACTCACCTCTCTCACACACATGCTCTATCTCAGTCACACACACACACACACACACACACACACACACACACACACACACACACACACACACACACACACCCTGAGAGGCACAGGCAAACACACACACAAACTTTCTCTGTGTGTGTGTGTCTCTCTCTCTCTCCCCCACCCCCACCCCCGCATATATGCACACACACATATGTGTCTATGGGGTAAATTTGCATTTGCAGAATTGTAATTGCAGATACATTCTATTTTGTTCAAAAAGTACAAAATATTCAGGCAGTCAATGCAAGCAGTCAATTCATATAACATTTTATAAATTTCTACTTTGGAAATAAAACCTGTCTTGACTCAAGATTGGGATACAGACAGACTCTAACCTCACACCTTTAATGCATTGTCTGAGCTGAGATGTCACCTTTTTTTTTTATAAAACCTTAAGTTATCTTGATAATATGATTTGAAAGAAGTTCTGGGATTTACATATTAATGAACTGAAACCTGCAACCCATTCTAAAAGATGAAAGACTAAACAGCAATCTAGGTTTGTTCAATATATCGTAACAGTTGCATGCATGACACTGTGATCTTTTGCTATAAATTCTGTGAATTATGATCCATGGCCACCTGATGAAGGAGCAGCGCTTCTAAATCTGGTACTTCCAAATAAACCTGGTGTTGTGTGATTTTTAACTTTGTGCATCTCAGTCCAACACCGGCAACTCCAGATCTTAGACGCAGGGAATCCTGACAGTGTGAAAGCAAGCCATACATCCCATCAAGTCCGCACCACCCCTCCCAATAACCCTGCATTTCCCATGTCTAATCCACACAACCTACACATTCCTGGACACTATGGGCAATTTAGCATGGCCAATCCACCTAATCTGCACATGCTTGGACTGTGGGAGAAAACTGGAGCACCTGGAGGAAACCCACACAGACATGGGGAGAATATGCAAACTGTACACAGACAGTCACCCGAGGCTGGACTCAAATTTGTGTCCCTGGTACTGTGAGGCAGCACCTCACTGAGTCACCGTGCTGCGTTCCTGTGTCCTCAACAGGAGTTGCAACCCAGAGTTTGGGAACCTTGGAGCTAGCTACCACAGGGAGTAGGTAAAACAGATAGATAGATACATTTAAGAAGAAGCTAGATAAGCACATGAGAGAAAGAATTGGAAGGTATAATAGGGTTAGATAAAAAGGAGTAAAACCATCGCCATGGTCGTCATGGGTTGAATGACCTATTTCATTATTATTATCTTTTAGAAATTCAGCTGAGAACCCAATAAACCACATTAGCAAAACTCAATCTGGCACATGAAAATATGTTTGTGTTCTTTAAAGTATGGTGTTGGTATCTATTTAATGTGATACTTGCAGTCTTGGGTTCCATTAACTGTTCTGTGTGTTACTGACAGATATTGTTGTTAATCCCAATCTCAGGGTCTAGTCCAATTGAAGGAAATTGTGTCCTCACAGGAAGGAAGCTACAAATGTTTCTCTTTCACAACATGCCCACCCTGACCCAATCACCAGATTAAATTCATATGTTTCACTGACATGTTGTTTTGTTAAATACACAGTGTTTCCCCAAAGCAGCATCACTGCTGGACTTCCTGACACATTGTAAAGTCAGCAGGTGGAACTGACATATCTCTGTAAAGAAAACAACTGTCCATGAGAATGCTGTTAATGGGAACAGACTCAGAGCTGGGCAGGAGCAAAGACACTACTGGATCACAGAACTTCAAAGCAGGTGATAAGGATGATAAGGACATTAACACAAAAGCTAATGGAACACTAGATTTTATCAAAAAGAATGGAATATAAAGGCCAAGAGGTAATGATGAATCTACATAAAATGTTATGATGAGTTACATGGAATTTATAGAATGGATAAATTTAACCATCTGGTTTCAGGCAGTGTTTTTGCTCTGTACAACCATCCTCTTAATCAACTTGGTCAGCATATCATTCATTCCCTTTTCCTTCATGTAGTTATCATGTGTACCTTTAAATCCACATTATCCACTCAACTACTCCCTTGTGGGAGCAAAGTTCACATACTAACCATTCTCTCAAGCAGGAGTGCCATTTAGAGAAAAAAAAATGAGTCATAGAATCATACAACATGGAAACAGACCCTTCGATCCAAACAGTTCATGCTGACTATATTCCATCCTAAACTATTTCCACTGTCTGTGCTTGGCCCATATCTCTCCAAACATTTCTTACCTAAATTCTTTTAAACATTGAAATTTTATTACATCCACCACTTCCTCTGGAAGTTCATTCCACATACAAACCACAGTCTGTGTGAAAATGTTGCCCCTCATGTGTCTTTTTCAATCTTTCTCCTTTCACCTTAAAATATGCTCCCTCGTCTTGGAATCCCCAATCTAAGGGAAAAGGTTTACCGTGTCTATATCCTCCATGACTCTATAAAGTCATCCCTAAACACCAGTGAAAACGTCCCAGCCTATTCAGCCTCTCCTTGTAATTCAAACACTTCATTCCCAGCAAAATCCTGGTAAATCTTTTCTGCAACCTCTCTAGCTTAATAACATCCTTCCCATTACAGGCCAATCAGAATTGGACACAGTACTCCAGAAGATGCCCCATTAATGTCCTGCACAACCTCAACATGACTTCTCAACTCCTATACTCAAAGGTCTGAGCAATGAGGGCAAGTGTGCTAAATGTTTTCTTAACCATCCTGTCTACATGTGATAAAAACTTCAAAGAGTTATGTACCTGAACCCCTAGGTCTCTTTGTTGTACAGCACTACTCAAAGCCTTGCTGCTGCCCTTGCTGCTTTTACCAAACTGCAATGCCTCACATTTATCCAACTTAAACTCCACCTGCCACTCCTCAGCTCATTGACCCAATTGATCAAGATCGCTTTGTAATCTTAGATAACCTTCTTCACTGTCCACTACACTGCCAATTTTGGTATTATCTGCAAATTTACTAACCATGCCTTCTTCATTCTCATCTGAATCATTTAGATAAATGACAATCAAAAGTGGACCCAGCACTGATCCCTGTGGAACACTGCTGGTTCCAGTCCAAAACAAGAACAACCCTCTGAAAGCTTAATTTAAAAAAAACAATTTTGAAAAGAACTACAGAAACCAGCTGAAATCACAACAGTAGCTATGATCTGCTGGTCTACTGGCTCAACCGTGTGTCAATTTTAACAACTGAATCGCGGAGGGAGCTGAATTCTTTCAAAAGTAACTTGTGTGTATATAGTTGAAAGGGGCACAGAAGTACAGGACTATGGGGAAGGACCATGGGAGTGGGACTGTGTTGGTGAATTCTTTCATAATGGGTAGCGTTCAGTAAGTAGAATGACCTCCTTCTGTACTGTATTATTCTTTGATAAGTTTGGGCAACATTACACAGGAGATTTAATTTTCCTGCAGAGATTTCAAACTTGTATCTACTTTGAGGAAAATGTTCAATAACAATGTATGGCAATAGGTAAACTGGTGCCACAGGTAATTCTTACCGTTTGCCTTTGAGTTCTGGTAGCTTCCCAGCAACCACAGCAGCAAGGCCAATAGCTCCCTCAGCATCCACTACGGCCTTCTCATACTCGATGAGGCGAAGGATGGCAAGTAGGATGTCCTCCACCCTGAGTTGCAGAGACGCCTTATTAAAGACAAGAGTTTCTCACAGGATGAGGAAGAGACAACTTCCAATACTTAATCCCCCTGTTCCTTTTTTTAATCCTCATTCGTTTCCTTTCTCTTCTCGAGGCTCTGACTTCTTTCTCAATGCAATCTGACAGGTGCTGGTACTTTTGCCAAAATACCCATTCTTCATTGTACATCACATGGGACATTAAACAGAGGACCCCAAAAGACATTAAAAAAATGGCATGCACTATTTCAAAGAAAGTGCTGGAATTCTCCCAGTGCTCTGGCCAACATTTATCCCTCCACCCAAACAGACTGAGTGGTCAGTTACTTCATTGCTAGTTTGTGGGGCCTTGCTGTGCACAAATTGGCTTTTCTGTTCCCTACATTATAATAGCGACTGGAAATATATCATTTGGGTGTCAAGTGCTTTGCAACAGCCTAAGCTTTTGGAAAGTACTTTTGGAATTGCAAGATCAATCCAAAAGAAATCTATAAACCTTCTCAGTGATTGTCAATTTCATTTACAGCAAAACTAATATATACAGAACAGCACGTCCTCAAGTCACAGCCTGTGTCTAGAGTCTTGCAATATAGAGACCCTACAGTCTCTACATGTCTCACTTGTATGTTGAGCTCTTAAAGAGAAATCACTCCAAATTGATAAAAACAACATATGTTTCACATCACATGCAAGCAGTATATTTAAGTAATGCCTATTAGGCATTTAGAAGGATGGCAGATTTGTTTTACTGAACGAGATGGTTTTTTTATGACATTAGTTCCCAGGTCACCATGACTGACACATGAAAACACAAGTAGTAAGACAGGAGCAGACCATTCAACCCCTTGAATCTGTTTAGCCATTCCGTAAGTTCATGGCTGATCTGATCCTACCTCAATCCATTTTCCTGCTTGCTTCCCATAATCCTCGACTTCCCTATGGTTCCCTGTTTATCTCAGCTTTGAATACATTCAATGACTCAGAATTCAGTTTTCGGGGGACAGAATACCAAAGATCTATGACTTTCAGTGAAGAAATTTCTCCTCAACCCAACTCAAATGAGCAATCCCTTACTCTGAAACTCTGTTCTCTCTTCTAGGTTTTCCTATAATGGAAAACATCCCCTTGATATCTTAAACATAAAGCTCCTGGAGAATCTTATATGTTTCAGTGTGATGCAAGGCTTTTAATTCCAGATTTATTTAATTAGAGTCATAGGGGTGTACAGCACAGAAACAGACCCTTTGGTCCTATGCCGACCAGATGTCTGAATCTAATCTAGTCCCATTTGCTAGCACTTGGCCCATATTCCTCCAAACCCTTCCTATTCATATATCCATCCAGGTGCCTGTTAAATGTTGTAATTGTATCAGCCTCCACCATTTCTTTTGGCAGCTCATTCCATACACGCACCACCCTCTGCATTAAAAAAAATTGCCTCTTAGGTCATTTTTAAGTATTTCACTTCTCACCTTAAATCTATGCCATCTGGTTTTGGACTTCTCCAGCCCAGGGAAAAGACCTTGGCTATTTACCCTATCCAAGCCCATCATGATTTTATAAACCTCTATAAGGTCACCCCTCAACCTCCAATGCACCACTGAAAACTCCACTTTTGATTGTCATTTATCTAAATGATTCAGATGAGAATGAAGAAGGCATGGTTAGTAAATTTGCAGATAATACCAAAATTGGCAGTGTAGTGGACAGTGAAGAAGGTTATCTAAGATTACAAAGCAATCTTAATCAATTGGGTCAATGAGCTGAGGAGTGGCAGGTGGAGTTTAAGTTGGATAAATGTGAGGCATTGCAGTTTGGTAAAAGCCCCAGGCTGTTCAGCCTCCCCCTTCGGCTCAAACCCTCCAACCTTGGCAACATCCTTGTAAATCTTTTCTGAACCCTTTCAAGTTTCCCAACATCCTTCCTATAGCAGGGACACCAGAATTGCACACAGTATTCCAAAAGTGGCCTAACCAATGTCCTGTAAAATTACAACTCCTATACTCAATAAAGGCAAGCAAACCAAATGTTTTCTTCGCTATCCTGTTGACGTGGGACTCCACTTTCAAGGTATAGTACTATAACCTGCACTCCAAGGTCTCTGTTCAGCCACACTCTCCAGGACCTTGCCATTAAGTGTATAAGTTCTGCCATGACTTGTCATTTCAAAATGCAGAACCTCACATTTATCTGAATTAAACTCCATCTGCCACTCCTCAGCCTATTGGCCCATCTGATCAAGATCGCACTGTAATCTGAGGTAACCTTCTTCACTGTCCACTACACCTCCAATTTTGGTGTCATCTGCAAACTTACTAATTATATCTCCTATGTTCACATCCAAATCATTTATATAAATGTGGTCCAGCACCGATTCCAATTAATTTAGTAAAAAGGAGATTTGGTAGAGTCAGTATCAAAGGGAGATCATATTCAATCAATTTGTTGGAGTTCTTTGGAGGGGTAACATGTGCTTTGAATATACTGTACAAAAGTCCCCCTGTACTTGTGGGGTATATGTTCCAAGACCTACCGCGGAAGTCTGAAACCATGGATGGTTGCAATCCCATTCATTTAACATACCTGCTGGCCACCCCTGGTCACTGGTTCCGGAATGTTTCCTGTAATATGTAAACCATGGGTAACTGAAACCGTGGAAACCAATTCCACAGATATGGGGGTTGGCCTGCACTTGGATTTCCAGAGGTCTAGGTCAGTTTTATAAATGACTTGGATGAGGGTATAGAAGGATCCGCCAGAGATATATTTCCCTCCCCCCGCCATCTGCGTTTTGGTGAGATCATTCTCTCCGTGACTCCCTTGTCAGATCCCCTCCCACTCTGCCAAGGGCATGCAGGTCCTGGGCCTCCTCCAGCGCCAAACCCTAACCACCCAGTGCCCGGAGGAAGAATGCCTCATCTTCCGCTTTGAGACCCTCCAACCACACAGGATCAATGTGGATTTCACCAGTTTCCCCATTTTCCCTCTCCTCACCTTATCCCAATCCCAACCTTACAACTTGCACCACCCTCTTGAATGGTCCTTCCTGTCCATCTTCCTTCCCACCTATCTGCTCCATCCTCCTCTCCAACCTATTACTTTCAGCCCCATCTTCATCACCCTATTGCATTCCCAGCAACCGTCCCCCCCAGCCCGAGTCCTCTCCCATTTATCTTTCAGCCTGCTTGGCCCACAAGCCTCATTCCTGGTGAAGGGCTAATGCCTGAAATGTTGATTCTCCTGCTCCTCAGATGCTGCCTGACTGGCTGTGCTTTTCCAACACCACACTCTTCAACACAGTACTGAAGAAGTATGTTATTTATTGCAATGGGATAGTAGTTTGCGTATATCTAATTCTAGATATCCTTTGCCAAACTATCATAAAGAATATTCCTGTGAAATAATTTAATACTTACTTAACGGTAACAACCTTATCTATGAGTTTCTTGGTAATCTGAAAGGCATTACTGCCAAAAGAAGCATTGACCAATTCTGTGAAACAAAGAGAAAACTTTCAACACAAAAACAGCAATTTCATTGGTGCCTTTAACAGTTAAAAATATCATATGGCACTTCTCAGGAGTGTTTTCAAACATAATTTGACACTGAGCCATGTAAGAAGATATTAGGGTAGTTGGCCAAAATCTTGATTGACTTTAAGCAAACAGAGATAGGGCAACCAGAGATTTAGGGAGGGAATCCCAAAGTTTAAGGCAGTACAACCAATAGTGGAGCAATGAAAGTTACCGATATACAATAAGCCAATTACAAGAACATATAGAGATTTGTAACTGTAGATTTTGGACGTTATAGAGTGTAAGAGGGTCATGGGCCATAGAAACAGGAGTCAGAGTGTTAAGGCCTCCGTATTAATTTGTCAAGCTGCATTTAAGAACCAGATGCACTCCCCATCTAGTCATAAAATCACCTGGGTCAAACAAAAAAAACATAAACTTTAGGCCATTGAAATCTCAGGAATCTTTTAGTGAGTTGTGAGTGTTGGGATTATGTTCTAGCTGCACAGACATGGTGGTATCAGAGATTGTAGGGCATCCTATTAACAGTGGTAATAGAAGATAACAGAGATAATGGGAGTTTCATCTTTGCATCTGTCAAAAAATTCAGGTTGGTGTTGTTGATCCAGTCAGTTTACAAATGCAAGATACTTCTCAAACAATTTTAAAGCTCATAATCAACACCGTCCCTTCCAAGAAGCTAATTGAGTACAACTTCAGGTTGGCTCTTAACATTCTGCCTACACTATTTTCCATATATCATTCACCTTCCATGGTGAGGCATGTTCATGTTCTGGCAGCCCAGGAGCCTCATAATCTATAAGCCAGTTTATTAAATTCACTAGGATTCACGTATATGAAATTTTGGAAACTGCCTTGCTATTTAGATCAGTTTAAGTAGCTTGAATTTGTCCGCAGTTGAAAATTATGAGGAAACTTTTTTTTATTCATTTAGAGAATATGGGCATCAGCTCAGCGAGCAAACCTACATTCAAAACCTCAACCTGAACTACAAATCTTCTCAAAACTCGCTAATATGGGCATCACTGGTTGGGTCAGCATTTAAATCCCATTCCTAATTCCCTTGACAAGGTGGTAGTGAGCTGCCTTCTTGAACTGCTGCAGCACATTCGGTGTAGGTACCCCTCCAATGCAGTTAGGGAGAAAGTTCCATGATTTTGACCCAGTGACATTGAGGGAACAATGATATATTGTACACACTGCTGCTGAGCATTAGTGATGGAGGGACTGGATGCTAGTGCCAATCAAGCAGGCTGCTTTGTCCTGGATTGTGTCAAGTTTCTTGAGTTTTGATGGAGCTGCACTCATCAAGGCAAGTGTGGTGTGTTCTGTTACACCCTGATAAATACTGGACAGGTTTTGACTTTTGGTGAGTCAGAACATGAGTTACTCCTTTCAGGATTTGTAGCCTCTGACCAGCTCTTGTACCCACTATACTTCTAGGTTAACTCAATTCGCTTTCCGGTGAATGGTAAACTCGCCTCTAATGCACGAAGTTCATAATGGAGGATTCAGCAATGGTAATGCCTTTGCATGTCAAGGGGCAAGAGTTAGATTCTTTTTTGATGGAGATGGTCATTGCGTGGGATGGCTGTGACTTGTCACTTGTCAGACCAATCTTGGATATTGTCCAGGTCTTGCTGCATTTAGACATGGACTGTTTCAATTTACGAGGAGTTGCAAATGATGCTGAACATTGTGCAATCATCAGCGAATGTGCCTGCTTCTGATGTTAGACCTTTCTGATTGTTACCAGAATGCATCTCTCAAAGCAGATGTCAGAGTGGAAAATGAGACTACCTTACACGAAGTTCTGTGAGGCTGTGGAAATTACTTCTAGTGTAATTGGTTGAGGCAGATATTATCCACAATTAGACTCGGCAGGTGGATGAAGGAAAATGCATCCAAGAGATATTAGAACATTGAATCTGATCAGGACTGGTTCCCTTATGTGACATGTAAATGCTGAGTTGGACAGTTGGGGCTAAATGTTGTGGTCACTACTAACTTCGATCTATGACCAATTGTGGTGGAAAAAAATCCACCACACTTTGGCTCACAGTTATTTTCCACAATTATTTACCTCCGTATAATCTGTGGCTAGTGCAGGCTAAGTCTGCTGGAGGCTCTCCCAGCTCAAGGGATTGTTGAAGTGTCGGATAATTCTCAGGCTCCACACCCTGTGGGTGAAGAAGACAGAACCAGATATCACTGTTTTCTCTTAGAAAATAAAATCTCAAACAAAGAGACACAAACCTGATAAATATGAACAATCTTTCCTAGTTATGATACTCCTTCCAATTAATTCCACTTCTCTAGTTGGTCAACAGAGAAGACTTTGCGTTACTTATATTATCACTATTGTTTTCACTTGCTTTTCCTGAGCCAATTGCTTTGAGTCAATCTGATACTTAAGCAGGAATCAGGAATTTGGTCATTTGCTGAGCCTTCTGCAGACCCAAGGATGGGAGATTGTGATGTGGTGACAATGTCACTGGACTAATAATCTAATGACCCAGGTTCATGCTCTAGGCACTTAGGTTCAAGTCCCACCGTGGTAGCTGCTGGAATTTAAATTCAATGAATAAAATAAAATCAAACTGGAAATTAACCCTAACACTGCCGTTTTGTAAAAGTCCATCTGGACAGACTAGTGGCACAATGGTAGTGTCCCTACCTCTGAACCACAAGGCCTGGGTTCAAGTTTCACCTGCTCCACATGATACCTCTGAACAGGTCAATTGAAAATATCTAAAAACTCATCTGTCCTTTTGGAAAGAAAATCTGGCATCCTTACCTTGTCTGGTCTACATGTGACTCCAGCCCCATAATAATATGGAAGTCTCCTGGCAAGCCACTCATTTCATTGGCAATTGGGAGTGACAGCATTGCCCACATCCCATCAAAATATCTGTTGGTTGTTTTAGAATCATTGGAACAAGAGGAAACCATACAAATCCTTGAGCTTGTCTTGCCTTTCAATTACGCCATTGCCAAAACTGTAACCTAATGTTATCCAACCATCTTATCCTTATTTCCTTAATGCACTTAGTAAAAATCAAACAATCTCAAATTCAAAATTATTCACTTGATTAGCTCCTACTGCTTTTCATGAGAGGTAGGTCTACATTTCTACGTTCAACGTGAAGAGCTGTTTGTAAACTTCCTCCTGGAAGGGTTGCCTCCTTTTCCCAGACTCCCAATAGTGAAAAAGGTTTCTGCCTATCCTGTTAATTCCTTCCAAAATGCTAAACAGCTGTGTCAAATAACCTCTTAACCTTTCATATTCCATGTAATACAAGCCTACTTCATTAACCTGTCCTCAATTTGGAGTTGGGAACTCGATTGTCTAAAGGTGAGGGAGGGATCAGGGTGAATGTGCTACTATAGCTTGTCAATTTAATTCAGAGTTGGAAGAGCAGTCTTGCTCCTGTCACCCTCACAATTAAATAAGAAAAAATACAAAACCTTATCATTACAATGACAGTGTCCAGCACTCCTTTTGAGGAACATTGTCTTAGCTGTCAGACATCTGAAAGAATTGATTGTAACAAAGTTCTGATCATTCTGTAATCATGCAAAACCCAGCTTTGCAAAAGAGACCTCAATCAGATGGCAAGTACCCTTCTTTTTATTTTTTAGATTCCCTAATCTGTGTGGAAACAGGCCCTTTGGCCCAACTAATCCACATCAACCCTCCAAAGAGTAACCCACCCAGATCCATTAACCCTAACTAATAACCTAACTCTACAGGCAATTTAGCCATACCAATTCACCAAATCTGCACATCTTTGGACTGAGCACCTGGAGGAAACCACGCAGACACAGGGAGAATGTGCAAACTCCACACAGTCAGTCGCCCAAGGCTGGAATTGAACCTAGGTCCCTGGTGCTGTGGGGCAGGAGTGCTAACCACTGAACCACCATGCCATTCACTTACATGGGGGGGGCAAAAGCCTGGCAAAACTGCTCATGACGATCACGGCCGTCGCACGGCCCGGCCAATCGGCGGTGGCTTTACTAAAAGGGAATGGCGGGGTGGTGGCGGGGAGGCTAGGGCCATGTGAGATGGAGCTGCTGATTGGCCAAAGGGGTCGCGTCGGGTGGAGGTACCATTAAAGCGACCCCCAGTGGCAGCCGCCGCGATGACAGGGGCGAAGCGTATTTGCATACGGTAAAGAGATAGGAGTGTATTCTAAACTCAGAGTTAGAGGCGATTGTTAGAGAAAATGTAGACAGAATTTTGATTCACAAGGGAAAAAAGGGTAATGGTGGAGGACCCAGGCAGGGGAATGTTGAGTTACAGCAAAGATAGGAGCAGCCATGATCACATTAGAAGGCAGAACAGGGCAAAGGGTCCAAATGGCCTACTCCTGCTTCTGTTTTTTTAAAAAAAAATCAACCTGTTCTAAGGATTTTGACACTGGATTGACAATGGTGTAAATAATGGCCCCTTTAAGAACAAACCAAGTTACACTCAAGAGATAATAAGGAGGAACTGGCACTCATTGGAGTTAATATTCAAGGAGGAATCAGTTAGCTGAGTTGGCTGGTTTGCGAAACAGAATGAATGCCAACAGTGTGGACCCAATTTCCACACCAGCTGAAAGTCCTGCTTTCTCAACATCACCGCTCGACTAAGGCATGGTGACCCTCAGGTTAAACATACCAGAGATTCTCTCATGAGAGCGCAGTCTTATGGTCCTATGGATTTCTGGGATTATGGTGTCTACATATCCAAGAGCTGGTTTCCCCCAGTAAAGTGGAAGACATAATGCACTTTTAGGGGTTGGAGGTTTGCAGAATAGACATAAAAATGGTAGAATTCCACATTTCACCCTTTGTACAATGCACGGGATAATTCTACTGAATACCTGTAATGAGTGAGGCAGATATGTGACCAATGTGAATGCACCAGTTTTATGTTGATGCCCATCTCTGACTCCATCCCTAATAATTCTAAAACTCTTTGCATTGATTAGCTTAAAATTTAGCCACCAACTCGCCTCAACCTCCACCAACTCGCCTCAACCTCCACCAACTCGCCTCAACCTCCACCACCTCACCCCCATCTCCCAACCCAAGGTGTATACTTCCTCCCCAAACCCTCCTTTTGATTTCAGTAGAATGATGCCAGTCTGCTTTAACTTACGATGACAGTAATGCCCGGATTGAGATGTTTGATGGGGGCGGCAGCCCCTGCCAGGAGATTACATTCTCCTCCGGCTGGCAGGATCACAGCATCCAGCTTGTTTACCTGCTCATAAACCTCGAGCCCCATGGTGCCCAGTCCTGCCAAATAAGGTGCGCTGTCCTCCCTGTCAGAAACAAACACAATATGGTCAATGTTCCACTAACTCTGATAACTCACAACAACAGTAGACACGTTTACTTCACAAAATATCAGACAAACAGGCCATTTGATCAAACCAGGCCTTGCTGGTTTAATACTCCACTCCAGCCTGCTGCCTTCTTTCATCATCTACTATTTACTGCAATCATTTCCTATGATAGCAAGCTCTGCATTCTTAAAGAAGTTTTTCTGAATGATTTTATTCAATACTATAGCAGGACATTGATTCCATTTGTTAAACTGTGGTAATTTCTTGGTTGAATCAGTGTCCCTTTGGGAAATCATATGCACCCATGTCTTTCCCAGAGATCCTGGCAGTGAAAGAGGTATCCAAACAAAGTTCAAGGCTCAGAACGTTTCATCCTTGAAAACATTCTTGATCAGAAACTCTACTCAGTGAACAATTTACCAACTTATAATGCACAACATGTGTCTCAAGAACACAACCAATGACATTCTTAATCAAATCAACAGCACAGAAACAGGCCATTTGGTTCAACTGCCACATACTTTTGTTCATATTCCATGGAAGTCTTCAACCAGTCTAAATCCCCCTTTCATCAGACCCCTCTTTGAGTGGAGTATAAACATTGGCAAGGCCCAGTTGGATTGATGGCTATAGTTCCATAAAGCCTCTCCTTAAATGCATCAATGCTTTCTCCTTCAGCCTGTCCATCATTCTAGTTTCTCCCCACTCACTGTGTAAAGAACTCATCATTGTTCTTTCAATAATACCTTCCAGAGCCATGACCTCTACCACCTGAAAGGCCAAAGGCCAAAGGCAGCAGATTCATCAGCCACAAGTTATCTTTTAAAGACACACACCATCCTGACCTGGAAATAAGTTACTGTTCCTTCATTGTCACCAGGTTAAGATTACAGAGGTCACCCTACCTAACAGTGTATGCATGTGTCTACACCAAATGGACTGCAGCGATTCAAGGAGGCAGCTCAACCTCTCAAGGGCAATTAGAAACTGGCAATTATTACTGGTCTTGCCATTGATGCCCACATCCTGTGAATGAATAATACAAACAAAATCCTCCAGATTTTTCACCTGAACTGTGAATAGCTAACTCAGTCATTGCCCTTTCTTCCAGACTCACCTGAAAATTTGAAATTCGAGAAGTGCACCATACTAAGCTCCTTCAGAATTTTGAACATCGCAGTTGGATCTCCTTCGCCTAAAAAAGCATTTAGAAGTGGGAATTCTCTATTGCTACATTCCATTCCCTCCCCACATATCCTCAATTTTAAAACGCCTGAGTTACAAGGCATATTCCTGATCCAGCAGCAAAGAATATTTTGCGGAGGATTATATTTTCAAACGATTGACTTTCTCCTCCCAGTGGGATTATGAGAAAGTCTAACATGTTTTGATGGTGATATCAGGTCTGTAAAATGGAAAGAGATGCATTTTTGTAGCCCTTGTGACCACAGGCATCTCAAAATGCTTGACAGTCAATGAAGTACATTGGAAGTGTAGTCACTCTTATAATGCATGGGATCTGCCTGCCTCACTGTATGCAGTATGCTCCAAAAATGCAATAACAATCAGATAATCTGTTTTCGAGATGTTGATTGAGTCGTGAATATTGGTCAGGACATCAGGGAGAGTTTTCCCTTACTTTAAAATAGCACTACAAGACTTTTTACATCCACATCAGCAAGAAGGTGGGACTCCATCCAAAAGATAGCATGTCTGACAATGTAGTATTCCTTCAGTACTGCACTAGAGTGTTAACCAAGATTGCTTCTGACCCTGAGTCCTGGAATTGGTGTTGACCCAGAACTTTGTGACTTCGAGAGAAATGAGAGTGAAACAAGAACAACTCACTCCTGCAGATAGAGGTATCCGTTCTCAGTGGCCAGTTTCTTTGCATGGCTCCGGGAATCCTGCACACTACTTCCATAGGTAATCACCATGGCTCCGTACTCACGGCATGTTTTCACCTTGTCTGGTGAGGTGTTGGTAGGCACAATAATGAAGATAGGGATGTGGAGCTCTGTGGCATGGTGTGCCATTGCCTTCGAGAAGTTGTTGTCTGATGCCAAGATCACCCCCTTCCTCTGCTGTTCCTGCAAAATGAAACAGGACAGCTCATTGACTCACATAGTGCAAGTGGAGCGTCAGTTAGTTTACTGACACTTTGAAAAAGTTATTTTATTAGATACATTCCCCATGCTCTTCCCACCCAAATAGGTTCCCCCATCCATCATTCTTCCTGCTCCATTAAGTCTATTTACTAAGGCTTAAAGAAAACGTTTTAAAATGCACATGGACTTTTCAGGCTGGAGTAGACATTGAGTAATGGTAATGTCATAGGACTATTTATCCAGAGGCCTAGGCTAATACACTAAGCACATGGGTTCAAATCGCACCATGACAGCTGATGGAGTTGAAATTCAATGAATAATTCTGGAATATAAAGCTGGTCTCAGTAGTGGTGACCATGACGACTATCATCAATTGTTGTAAAAACCCATCTGGTTCACGAATGTCATTTAGGGAAGGAATGGTGCCATCCTTACACAATATAATCTGTATATGACTCCAGGGTGGTGATGATGTAGTTGAATCTTAACTACCTTATGAAATGGCTTAGCAACTCAATCACTCAGAGGCAATTAGGCTCTGATACTATAACCTTAAGAGGTGTGTTTTGTGCTTTTTTTAGATTGTGATGAGCAGTCTGCTCCAAGCCAATAAAGTAAACACCTTGTGCGGTCTTGTGTTTTTTTTAAAGTTGGAACAATAGAAGCCTCCTGAAGGGGTGGGGTCAAGTTCTCACAGAACCAGGATTTTAGTTTAACTTTCAGTAGTTGCTAGGGTCTTGAAGGTGGATGTGGAAGCTGTTATTCCTCTCTCTCTGTTAGAGCTAAAAGCTGGGGTTCGCTTACTGCTGCTGGAATTGCATGAGAGACAATCTATTTACTGAATTTGCCCATGCCAAGGGTGTATATATGGGATGTTACTTTATTGGAACAGTTCCTGTTTAGTAGTTAAATAATCTATTACTCTATTAGGTTTTCCAATAGGATTAAGTTATTTAAATTCTTCAATCTTTTGTTTGTATTTTAACAATAGTGTAAGAACAAAGTGTGTTTTGCTTCAAGCCTGGTAGTCTGACCAACTGAATTGCATCTGGAACACTATGCACTTGCCTTTTAAAAATAAGAAAAGGTTAGGTCAGAGAGATCTGAGAGTGCAGGTCCATTGTACCCTGAAGGTTGCTGCACAGGTGGATAGAGTGGTCAAGAGGGCATATATTATGCTTGCCTTCATTGAACGGGGTATTGAGTATAACAGCTGGCATGTCATGTTAAAATTGTACAGGACATTGGTTCGGCTGCATTTAGGATACTGTGTACAGTTCTGGTCATCACATTACCAAAAGGATGTGGACACTTTGGAGAGGGTGCAGAGAAGGCTTGCGAGGATGTTGCCTGGTCTGGAAGGTGCTAGCTATGAAGAGAGGTTGAGTAGGTTAGGTTTATTTCCATTAGAAATAAGGAGATTGAGGGGGAACCTGATTGAGGTTTACAAAATCATGAAGGGTATAGACAAGGTGGATAGAGACAAGCTTTTTTTCCCAGAGTGAAGAATTTCATAACGAGAGGTCATGCTTTCAAGGTGAGAGGTGGAAAGTTTAAGGGGGATACACATGGCAAGTACTTCATACAGAGGGTGGTGGGCATCTGGAATGCATTGCCAGCAGAGGTGGTAGAGGCAGGCACTGTGGATTTATTTAGGATGCATCTGGACAGATGCATGAGCAGGGATACACTAGGCTTTCTTTTTAATATATTTTGGGGAGGTTGGTCTGTTGTCAGTAGGAGTAGAATATCTGAAGAATCAGCAGTCGTTAAATAGATATAACTGGGAATTCAATTAACCTCTCAGCTTAACAGTAAATGATTAGCTGCAACAACAGAAATTTTTTGCAGCCCTATTGGGATCATATTAAATTTGATTGTTAAACCAGAAGGTTTTAGTGAGGACAAAATTGAATCAGTGGACAGGGAGTTTAGTGACTCAGCACCTGAACTCACTGAGATTTGAATTAATGGAGACACCTCTGCATGATTTGGCAATGAAGAACATGTGGCATCCCATGACATCCTTTTCATAGGACAGCAATGCAGCATGCCTGTCAAGAGATGTGATCAGGTTCATTGCTGTGTATACTGCATGAAATGTTCATAGAGCAGATGTACAGTAGGCAGAGTGCCTGTTAAGACTGCCCAGGGAAAACTGCGCATCAATCCCATGCACCAGATTGATGGCATGTTGCAGTGTTAACTTCATGGGCTGTTATGTGTTGCTGGATAGGGCAGCATTTGCTGCCTATCTCTATCATGCAGACCAATCCAGTGCTTTTTCTCACTTCCAATCTTAAATGAGGGCCAATCCTGGAAGCTCTTACAAGTTTGTCAGTTGCAAATCACATTGACAGAATATTCCACAATTCTGCTGTTATCATGATTGGAATAGAAAACTTATTTTAATACTATAGTTTTCTACAATAGATTGCAGATAATTTATGCCAATATTTCACTAAGTGTGATTCATAACTATTTTCTAGATTGTCATGTACAGTAATTTAATTGTTCTGCATTTAATTACATTAGTCTGGTAAGTAATCCTTGTAAGCATGCTTGATTACTTATGTCTGTGGGTGAATTAGTTTTAGAAGGGACCCATGCATTTAATTGTGAACATGTCTGTTGAAGTTATGTAAGTTTGGATATGTTTTAAAGTTCTTTAAATAATTCATGGAGAACTAGGGGACAGTGATTATGCCACTTTCGGAGTACTGCTTTCAATTCTGGTCTTCCTATGATAGGAAAGATTTTGTTAAACTTGAAAGGACACAGAAAAAATTCACAAGTATGTTGCCAGGGTTGGGGGGTTTGAGCTGGAGGGAGTGGTTGAATAGGCTGGGGCTATTTTCCCAGAGCGCTGGAGCTGAGGAGTGACTTTATAAAGATTTATAAAATCATGAGGGGCATTGATAAGGTGAGTAGCCAAGGTCTTTTTCCCAGGATACGGCAGTCAAAAACTGGAGGAGATAGGTCTAAGATGAAAGGGGAAAGATATAAAAGGGACCTAAAAGGCAACTTTTCATGCAGAGGGTGGTGCATGTATGGAATGAGCTGCAAGACGAAGTGGTGGAGGCTGGTACAGTTACAACACTTAAAAGGCAATAGGATGGGTTTAAGAGAGCTATGGGTCAAGTGCTGGCAAATGGGACTAGATTAATTTAGGACATCAGCATGGACGAGTTGGACTGAAGAGTCTGTTTCTGTGCTGTACAACTCTATGACTCTATGTTGGCAATAAGTGCTGGCCCAGCCATCTACAGCCACATCCCATGAATGAATTAAAAAAGATGGAACTAAAGTCACTGTAGGATATAGGTAAAGTAGTGTTACTTCTGAAATCATATGCAAGGTAAATGCACTCACACTAGTGTATAATTGTTTCAACCAAGAACTGAGTCAACAAGAAAGAAAACTATGTGGAGAAAATATATAATTGTTTTTGTATTAGCTAAAATGTGCATACAAGAATGAAACGTGCCTGCAAACAATGGTAGATGTTACAGACAAATAGATAAGGTGCTGTGAGGATGTAGGTTAAGCCAGATATGCTTGTACAAGCAGTCGTTATAAGCATCTGTTTCCCACTTTTGCAAAAACAAACCCCAATTAAAAGGTCATAACGATCAATATGGTTGGGGAAAGGGAGGAAATATCACAAGTGGAGGAAGTAGATAATAGTGAAGAAGGATATACCTAACAATGGGCCACAGCAGGATGTGGTGAAATGGCCGAGTAAAATTTATACTTTGTTATGCTCAAGGCCGGAGAAGGCAACAGATAAACAATAGTAATGGGCATCAGGTTGGGAGTAGTGAATCCTATATAAGATATGTACTTGCTAAACTCTGTGTGCCTTACTTCAGGCACCATGCTTGCAAGCGTATAATAAACATACTGATTGCTTCAGATCTTGTCTCGGTCTGAAATTATTGAAGTGAGTGAGCTTTGTTTCTCACAATTGGGGGCCGTCCGGGATGTTCTTCCATCGCCGGGGGGAGTGGCTGGGCCTGGACACTGGGAAGACGCGTCCCATTCCCAATTGAGGAGCGGTCTCGTGTCTCGGTCCGCTCCCTTGGTCGACTGGTACGAATCCCAGAAGAGAGACATCTGAATCAGACAGTGAAAGACAGTCGATAGAAAATACGGCAAAAAGGGGCCAGGCAACTCTGTGCACAGACCAAGGTAAGAAAACTGACGTTTAAGTATTGCCTTGGTGACCGGAAAAAGGGGTATTTAATTGCTGAGAGACTGGTGAGGGATCCGAGAAATGGGAGGTAGGCAGAGTAACTGTCACGGAATAAAGGAAGAAAAAGTCCCTGGTAACATTCCTCCTGAAAGTCATTGGGGAGGATGTTGTGGGAATAGACAAGTAACACTTGTACAAGGGCAAAAGGTAAAAAGAAAATGATTAAATATTGTTGTTAGTATTGACCAAAGAACCAATCCTTTGCTCAGCTGTCTTCTGGCCAAAGTATGATTTGGACGAGGATTGGATATGTCAGTATTTAGATTTGTATGTGAATAAAAAACAACCTTTTAGTCAAGACGAGGCGGAGTATGAGGAAGGGCAGTTAGGGAATGATGGTAGTGAAGACAAAGTATTCCCCCTCTGCCCCACCCAGTCCCTGGGATCCTCTTGGTTGCTTGTCCCCACCCCCGGTACCATAGAATCAGATTAGGTGAAAATGGGGGAGGAGGAGAGACAGACAGACTAGGGCAGGGAACTGATGACCCACAAGAGGAGGACAAAGGGGCGGTGGACGGGGATGTTGTTGTTCCCGACCCTCAATCCTCAACAAAAGAAAGGGAAGATAAAGTAGACGTAGAGGAGGCCTCCGGAGTATCTAAACCAAAGCCTAAGGGGGAAAAACAAAAACAAAAAAAGGAGAAGAATGTAAAGACTTATCCCCTTTGGGAGGTACCAATAGGGGACAAAGAGATTTGATTTGTAAGTGCCCCCCTCACCAGTGGGGAGGTCAGAACATTTAAAAGGGAGATGCAGGTCTTGGTTGAGGATCCGATAGGGTTGTCTGAACAAATTGATCAATTCTTGGGCCCAGTCTGTATACGTGGACTGAGTTAATGTCTATTTTGAATATACTATTTACTGGGGAAGAAAGGGGACTTATATGAGGAGCAGCCATTAAAATATGGGATAGGAACATCCCATTGGAGATGGGGATGCTGGCCAGGGAGAGACAAAGTTTCCCCTCAGAGACCCCCAGTGGGAAAATCAAAACCTGGAGCATAGGGAAGAAATGAGGGAATTGAAAGACCTGATTCAAAAAGGAATAAGAGAGGCAGTTCCGAAGTCGCAGAATTTGACTAAAGCCTTTGAAGTTAGACAGGAGAAAGATGAGACTCCCTCAGCTTTCTTGCAAAGATTAAGAGACTCAATGTGGAAATACTCTGGAATGAACCCTGAGGACCCAGTGGCACAGGGTCTTTTGAAAGTACATTTTGTGACAAAGGTATGGCCAGACATACAGAGAAAGATACAGAAGATAGAAGGGTCGAGCGAAAAACCATTAGCTGCATTGTTAAGAGAGGCACAGAAAGTGTTTGTAAAGAGAGAGGATGAGAGACAAAAACAGAAGGCAAAAATGATGGTAGCTACAGTTGGTGAGGTAGTTAAGAAAAGAATGGAACCAATAGTGAGCAACCGGAGCGGCGGGTGGCAGCATGAAGGACAGAGAGGAAAGGGGAGAGGGAGAGGACAAGGGGGAGCATTTGATAGAGGGTTCAGGCAGCAGGGGCAGAGATGGAAGTCTCCACAGGCAGGATGCTATTATTGCGGAAAGATAGGGCATTTTAAGCGGGAGTGTCCTGATCTACAAAGGGAAGAAAGAGCAATTCTGCTTATGAATTTTGATGAAGAATAGGGGTGTCAGGGGTTCCTGCCCCCGGGACCCACCAGGAACCCTTGATAAACTTGAAGGTGGGACCCTGTAGGGAAGAGGTAGTCTTCCTAGTAGTTACGGGGGAAGCACGGTCATCACTGAATTTTTAACCAAAGAAAGTAGGAATGTCAACACGGTCAAAAACTGTTTCTGGGGTAAAAGGGGAAGGATTTACTGTTTCAGTATTTGAACCTATGATGATAGAAGGTCCTAAGGATACAGTCACAGGGGAACTGTTGTATATCCCTGACATAGGAAGTAACTTACTTAATTATCCTCTTTGGACTGGAGATTGGAATTCAGGAAAAAGAATTAGTTGTACAAATGGCAATGTTGACAGAGGATATGGAGAGAGAGAGAGATAGACCCTATTGTATGGGCTAAAGAAGGGAATCGCGGAAAAATACAGATCCCTCCCCTAGAAATAGGTTTAAAAAGGAAAGGGGACATTGTCTGTGAGCGACAATATCCCATTTCCATAGAAGGTAAACAAGGACTGCAGCCAGTAATTGAGGGACTGATTAGAGATGGACTGTTGGAGCCATGTATGTCTCCTTATAATACCCCAATCTTACGAGAACGGAAATCCAGTGGAACTTATCGATTGGTGCAGGATTTGAGAACCTTGAATTAAATAGTACAGATCAGGCACCCAGTGGTGCCAAATCCCTATACGTTATTAAGTAAGATCCCTCATGACCACAAATGGTTTAGTGTGATAGATTTAAAGGATGCTTTTTGGGCTTGTCCCTTGGTGGAGGAAAGTAGGAATTTGTTTGCTTTTGAATGGGAAGATCTCAAGACAGGACGGAAACAGCAATACCGGTGGACCATGCTCCCCCAGGTGTTTACGGAATCCCCGAATTTATTTGGACAGATGCTAGAACAAATATTGGAGAAATTTAGCAGCCCCAAGGGAACTACCCTGTTGCAGTATGTAGGCGACCTCTTAGTAACAGGAAAAAGAAGAGAAAGGGTAGTAGAAGCCACTAACAAATTATTGAATTTCCTGGGTCAGCAGGGACTGCGAGTATCTAAAAACAAACTACAATATGTGGAGCGAGAAGTGAAATACTTGGGACATTTAGTTAGTGAGGGAATGCGAAAGATAAGCCTGGAACAGATAGAGGGAATATTGGGGATGCCGCTGCCCAGGACTAAACGGGAGTTACGTAAATTTTTGGGTCTAACAGGATATTGCAGATTGTGGATTGATTCTTATGCTCAAAAGACTAAGAAATTATATCTCAAACTATTAGAGGAGGAACCAAAGTATCTAATTTGGGATGATGAGGAAAAAGAACTAGTTGAGGAACTCAAAAGAGATCTGATCCACGCCCTCGTGTTAGCCTTACCTTCTCTTGATAAACCTTTCCACCTCTTTGCTACCGTGGATAAGGGAGTGTGTTTGGGAGTATTAACCCAGAGGTGGGGAGGAATGAAACAACCAGTAGCATATCTTTCGAAGCTATTGGATCCACTATCCCGGGGGTGGCCTGAGTGTGTGCAGGCTGTGGCTGCCACTGCACTGTCGGTGGAGGAAAGCAGAAAGCTTACATTTGGGGGAGCCCTAATAGTAAGCACCCCACACCAAGTGAGAACGATCCTAAACCAAAAAGCTGGGCGATGGTTGACGGACTCGCGGATTCTGAAATATGAGGCAATATTAATAGAAAAGGATGATCTAGTATTGGTCACGGACAATTGTTTAAATCCAGCTGCCTTTCTTTGGAAAGGGGAAGGAGAATCTCCTCAGAATCCAGAGCACGACTGCTTTGACATTATAGAATACCAAACTAAGGTCCACATGGACCTGAGAGATGTTCCACTTCATGCAGGAGCCCGACCTTTTATAGACGATCATCCCGGGTGATTGAAGGGAAAAGACATAATGGGTATGCATTCGTAGACGGGATGAAAGGTAGTGTGGTAGAGGCAGAAAGGTTGCCAAATGGGTGGTCAGCTCAGACCTGCAAACTCTATGCACTGGAAAGAGCCCTTAGGGCGTTAGAAAATAAAGAGGGAACAGTATACACTGACTCTAAATATTCATTTGGTGTTGTGCACACTTTCAGAAAGATATGGCAGGAAAGAGGATTGATCAATAGCTGGGCGAAGGAATTAGCACATGAGGAGTTGATTAAACGGGTCTTGGAGTCCCTGTTACTCCCCTGAGAAATAGCAGTAGTGCATGTAAATGGCCATCAGAAAGGAAATGAACCAGACGTTAGGGGGAATAGACTAGCCGGTGAAGTGGCTAAGGAAGCAGCCCTGAACCCACAAGAAGTGGTGATTCATTCCCAAATACCTACTGTCCCAGATCCTCAGGAAGTTCCTACATGTACTGAAAAAGAGGAAAAAGAATTGCAAGATTTAGGGGCTGCAAAAACAGCAGACAGGCATTGAATGTTACCTGATGGAAGGGAAATGTTAAACAAAATGATGATGTGAGAAATTATGGCTGTCCTACATCAAGGCAGCCATTGGGGAGTACAAGCAATGTGTGATTTAGTTCTTAGGGAATATGGATGTAAAGGAATATACAAGTGCTAAACAAATATGTGAGGGATGTATAATATGCAGAAAGGTAAATAAGAAAGTCTTGAGAAAACAGACCCCAGGAGGAAGAGACCTGGGATTGAGACCCTTCCAGAGTATACAAGAAAATTATACTGAACTACCCAGAGTAGGAAGACTAAAATATATGCTGGTCATAGTAGATCATCTATCTGGTTGGTTTGAGGCATACCCCCTACCTACTGCCACTGCGAGTGGGGTGTCTAAAACAATATTAGAGCACATAATTCCCCGATATGGGCTAGTGAACCATATAAACTTTGACCAAGGAACTCATTTTACCTCTAAAGTGTTACAGGGGGTATTGAAAGGGTTGGGAATTTCCTGGGAGTTCCATACTCCATGGCACCCGCCATCATCAAGAAGGATTGAGAGAATGAACCAAACACTCAAACGACAGCTCTCTAAATTGATAATAGAAACCAGACTCCCTTGGACCAAATGTTTACCTATAGCTCTCTTGTGAGTATGAACAGCTCCAAGGGAAGATTTGGGACTATTCCCCCTATGAAATCTTATTTGGATTACCTTATTTGGGAATGAATGGAGAATTGCCAATTCCCGAAACTGAAGACTTGTTCTTAAAGAAGTATATACTGGGCTTGTCCTCCTCTTTGTCTTTCCTCAGGGTTCATTGGCACAGACTCCACCCCTTGAATTCACTGTTCATCCCATCTGGCCGGGAGATTGGGTCTTAGTAAAATCATAGACAGAGACTAAATTGCAGCCGGACTGGGAAGGGCCGTATCAGGCTCTTTTGACTCCCGAAACGGCAATAAGGACAGCGGAGAAAGGCTGGACTCACTACACTCGGATCAAAGGGCCAGTGGAATCTCCAGTTGAGGAAGAAGTCTGGACAGCCGAATCAATGCAAGACCCGCTGAAACTCAGGCTAAAGAGACTTTGAGTAACTGATTATACAGTGGCGACGCGAGCACAGGATCATTTCTGTAGGATTGTATATTAAGTCTTTTTGTGCTTCAGCACATTTTTTAGAATGCTGGGGATGCTTAGAGTTATGATGCTAGCCCTCTTAGTATCAGGATTTTGTCAAATATCATTTTCATACGTGTTATTAACAGTTCCTGAGTCGATAATCCACAAGTAATAGACGCTGATGCATGCAGCTTAGTAAATTGTGGGGATGTAGATAATCAGAGACAGTACCACAGCTCAGAGATACATCTTAAGTCCTTGGGGATGGTACTTGGTATAATGGTCTCATCACAGTACACCGGGCCCCTTCTGACCAGCTCTCAATTGTCCTGGTAAAAAGTGTAACCCAATATACTTAACGATAAAGAAAACCACATGGCACGAAGCAATTCTGGGGAGGGGGTTGGGGGGGGGAGGGGGACAGGGAAAACGGGCAGAACTACTGGATAAAAAGGTACAACCTTTCACCTCTCCCAATGACCTTAAAGTAGTAAAAATTATAGAGGTAAAGGACTTAAAACAGACCACTGAAATAGAAACTGGGTACGGGGATGCAAATGCCTGTGTTGAATGGGTAAAGGATACTGTAAAAAGTCTGAACAAGAGCAATTGCTATGCATGTGCCCCCGGTAGGCCAGTGGCCCAGGTGGTTCCCTTTCCGCTCAGTGAAGCGAGACAGGAAGGGCATGAAATGAATGATAGCCCTGTATTAGGATGAGACTGCATGGAATGATAGCAACTGTACCTCCCTATCTCTGATGTTCCCTCCCTTGGAGAAGAAAGATTCAAAAGCTACCCCTCCCCACCCCACGTTTTCAGCCGCAGTCAAAAATCACACGCCGTGTGCGCGTAGACGAGGTACAAACTGGTCTAGAGATTTGGGGGAGCTGAAATTATGTAGAGATTAAGAATGTCACCGAAACAGACAAGGGAGGGAACTACTCAGCACTAAAGGTTCCCCGAGCAGATCTGTGATGGTACTGTGGAGGCAAAATACTGCCTAGCAAAATACTGAGACCCACCCTCCCTCCAGATTGGAGAGGGATATGTGCAATTGTACAATTGGCAATTCCATTTACCCTGGCATTTGAGAAGGAAAAGATAGTAGGGAAAAAGAGAAGGAGTAAGAGATCACTGTTAGACACTTCTTTCGATGACAGGATTTATCTCGATTCTGTAGGAGTCCCTGGGGGGTACCTGATGAGTTCAAGGCTCGTAACCAGATTACAGCAGGCTAAGAGTCAGCTCTCTTTTGGTGGGTAACAATTAATAAAAATGTAGATTGGATATATTACATTTTCTACAATCAACAGTGATTTATAAATTATACAAGAGATGCGGTTAAAGGGATATCAGAACAGCTTGATGTGACAAGTAGGATGGCATGGGAAAACAGAATGGCCGTTGATATGATTTTAACGGAAAAAGGGGGTGTTTGTGTGATGTTAGGAGGAGGCTGTTGTACTTTTATTCCTAATAACACTGCGCCTGATGGGGATTGACTACCTTAGCAAAGGAACTGACTGAGAATTCAGGAGTAGACACATCTCTCACGGGATGGCTTGAATCCTGATTTGGAAAATGGAAAGGGGTGGTGGTTTCCATCCTTATTTCCTTGATAGTAGTAGTCGGGGTATTGGTGGCCATTGGCTGTTGTATCATACCTTGTATATGAGGGCTCACCCAAGGGCTGATTGAGACAGCCTTAATGAAACAGATGCCCTTAAAAGGGAATCAGGCAGAGGAACTTTATCGATTAAATAATGATGGGATGAGTGAGACCAAGATGGATGAAATCTCCAGAATGATGCTTGCGAATTTTGGAGGCGATGCTTAAAAGAAAAATGCAGAAGATAACAAATGGTAATTAACGAAAAAGGGGGAAATTGTGGGATATAGGTAAAGTAGTGTTACTTGTGCAATTATAATTACTAATGCAAGGTAAATGCACTCACACCAGCATATAATTGTTTCAACCAAGAACTGAGTCAACAAGAATGAAAACTATGTGGAGGAAATATATAATTGTTTTTGTATTAGCTAAAATGTGCATACAAGAATGAAACGTGCCTGCAAACAATGGTAGATGTTACAGACAAATAGATAAGGTGCTGTGAGGATGTAGGTTAAGCCAGATATGCTTGTACAAGCAGTCGTTATAAGCATCTGTTTCCCACTTTTGCAAAAACACAAAAACAAACCCCAATTAAAAGGTCATAACGATCAATATGGTTGGGGAAAGGGAGGAAATATCACAAGTGGAGGAAGTAGATAATAGTGAAGAAGGATATACCTAACAATGGGCCACAGCAGGATGTGATGAATGGCCGAGTAAAAGTTGTACTTTGTTATGCACAAGGCCGGATAAGGCAACAGATAAACAATAGTAATGGGCACTGGGTTGGGAGTAGTGAATCCTATATAAGATATGTACTTGCTAAACTCTGGGTGCCTTACTTCAGGCACCACGCTTGCAAGCATATAATAAACATACTGATTGCTTCAGATCTTGTCTCGGACTGAAATTATCGAAGTGAATGAGCTTTGTTTCCCACAGTCACTAATGCATTGTTCTGAGATAATCCAGTCATCTAGAACATGCATCATCCAGTGAATACACAGATGCATAGGAGCCACTGATGTTTAATACTGCAAAATCAAGCTCAGATGAGAGAAGAAAACAAAACTTTCTTCTCTACTTCTTCTGTGATGTCACACAACCAATCCGGCCCCTACATGCATAGCTCAAGTTGTCACAATATTGTGTTTTAAAACAAGATATAGGTCACTGTTGTTTTGTTTGATTAATATGGATGTCAGAAAAGTATTAGATTCTGAAAAGAAGATTACAGTCCTGATTTTATACCACAATAGAATGTTTCCAAATAAACTTATATAATTATAATACAGAAAAATCTATGCTTTTGTTTCTCAAAGAAATTAAAATATACTTTTGATATTTAATCTTAAATGTGCATCCATTTATTCCTCGAGCATTTCTGAGGAACAACACTTCCTGCAGAAGTTTTCTGTATTACACTCATCAGGATATCTGCAAGAATACCAATGTAAATGGCACATCATTTTTTACTGTATGAGAAGAGTGTTGATTAATTGACAAGCGGACTCTGTTTGGTGTAAGTATTACCATATAGAATTAATCAGTTAGATGATGATTGATGGCTAACTGCCAAGCTTTGTTTAAATTTAAATCAACAAGTTGGCATTGATTGGTCAAGGCATTTCGCTAAGGAACGAGATACTGGCAGTTACCTATTTTGATAAGTTAAAATCAAAGTGTAATGTGTGTACATTGATTTCCTGTCAGTAAGGAGCAATGTATATTAATATTCTGTAGCTTCCAATACACTATAGTGTTCTTGCCAATCAATCAACACTGTCTTCTCATATAGTGCAAAATATTGTCCCCTTTAAGATTGGTATTCTTGCAAGTATCCTGATGAATGCAAAATGATAAGCTTCAACAAAATTTATACATTTTTCAGCAATGTTCTATTCTGTACTCCCAAAACTATACAATTCTTACTCAATATTGAAAAAAAAATCAACAAAATGTTCCTTGTTTTCAGAAGTTTCCATTTAATCTGATGAGTTGGTTTTGCAGCAGCATGTAAAATAAAGTGAGGTAAAACCAACAGCTGCTCAAAAAGGTCTTTCTCCTCGCCTTAGTTGTCATAAATGGAAAGGTTTAAAAATCACTGATTTAACCAACTAACTTAATCCACATGTTCTGAAACAATCTTTCAGATCAGGAGCAAATTACTGTAGATGCTGGAATCTGAACTTAAAACAAAAAATGCTGGGGGTCACAGCAGATCAGGCTTTTTTTTCTCATGGATGCTGCCTGATCCGGTCTGATCTTCAGCATTTTTTGTTTTCAACCTTTCTACACCCATTATTAATTAATAATTTATTTCTTTATAGATACTGAGAGATACTGATATATTCTCAATTATCTTTTATCCTGTTGAGATTCGTGTATTTACAGTACTAAGTTATCTTTCTCTTAGGAAGGATGACTAGCCAATTTTACTTTCTGTACCTTTGATAGTGACGTTAGCAAGTACCATACCCCTCGCTCTTTCACAGTGCCAGTGTAGTGCAGATATTCCTTCTTCAAGTACAGATCCATCCCATATTGCTTAGAGAGTCTGGAATACTGGGAATAAACAAAAAGAGTATATATTCTGAGTAACTGAGGCCAAGGTTTATTGGCTGTTGTCAAGTTGTTGAAAAGTTATAAATATCCATCAAAATCCTAGCAAACACTTATTTCAGTCTGTGAAATACAGCCTCAGTTTTGAGTCGGAGAGCAGTAGGAAAAAGATTGTCAAGTTTGAGTAGCATCTTTCAGTGTCAGGAGGTCATGTGCTCACTGGGACCACTGTAGAGATTTTGGCACATCATCAATACGTGACCCTTGGGTTTTTGTTCAAAATACAAGTATAGGTGGAGGACTTTATGAGGAGCTGTTCCACCAATCAGTGGCTGTTTTTTTGCCGAAAGGTTCACTAGTGATCTTGGAAGGGAATGACAGTCTTATGGTCAGGGGAGTGGGAGATTTGAAGAAGCTAACAGGCATTTAAGTACAGGTAACTGTTATGTACAAATGTTACACTCATAGGCACATAAGTGTATGGGCTAACATTAAACTATTGGATTATAACAAAGAGCAGCTTTTGTTGAGTGTCATGCTTCAAGTGATCCAAGGTGAGATGGCATATGAGACCTTTAGGCCTTCAGGTCAAATGCATAGATATACCGATGATATCATAAACATGCATCTGAAAGGTATACTGACAGTGAAACGTAACAGTTCACTTGCTTTGCTGCTTAACCAAAGGAGTAAAGAAAATGTTTCATTAGTAAACTCCATTGCTAGGCACATTTTAGCAAATCATTTTTATTGATTAAATATTTAAATGATCAATTTCAATGAATCACAGAAGTGCGATTGTGCAGAAGGAGGCCATTCAGCCCATCATCCCTGCTCCGGCTCACTAAATGAACATTTGTTGCTTTGGAATGTTTTATTTTCCCCAAAACTCATGTTTACTGTTGTGGTAAAACCCACCTTTCTGAAATGTGCTCACTGGATCCCTACATGAGATAGAAGTTGAAATGTTACCAACCCTCATCTAAAATCTAACTATGGCGTGATCTCCTCCACTCCCATAACTCCCCTGAGATATCTCAGCTGATGGCTTCTTGCACGCCCCTACTTCAGTTGCTCCACCATTGGTTGCCATGTCTTCAGCTGCTGATCTCAAACATAGAATTTCTTTCTGAAACTAGCAATATCTCTTTATATACATTACTTAGAATACAACTCTGAACAAATTTTGGTCTTTAATTATTTTTATTCTATCATGGATATATATGCTACTGGAAAGACCAATATTTGTTACCCATTCCTAAGAGTCCCTTGAATTAAATGGCTTGTTCAAGTCAACCACATTGCTGTTGGTTTGGAGTCTGGTGCAGACAACAGAATTTCTTCCCTGAAGAATATTAGTAAACGATAATTTCATGGTCACCATTACTGAAACTAGTACTACGTTTGTTCTAGATTTTGCAGTAATATCTCTTTATTTGTTTAATGCCAAGGTCTTGTTTCTAACACTCCTGTGAAATGCATTGAACACTTTATGTTAAAGATGGTATATAACAAGAGTTGTTTTTGGAAGAACTGGGAGAAAGGGTTAGAGAAATAACACATTGATCCATTAGCAAACCATGCATTAGGGAAGGTAATTCCAAATATTGAGCAGATATTTAAAAAGCCTGAAAGATGAAAGGATGTTTCCTCTTGTGGGTGAATCTAGGATTAGAAGCTAATTGCAATGATGGTTGCAAGTAAAAATGTCATTGATTGTAAAAAAAACCACCTGCTATTCACTACTGTCCTTTAGGGAAGGGAATCTGTCATTCTACCTGGTCTAGCCTATATGAGGTTCCAGACCCATAGCAACGTGATCAATACTTAATTCTGAAATGTCTGTTCTAGGATAATTAGGGTTGGGCAACCGATCTTGACCTTGCCAGTAATGCTCACAACTCATGAAAGTATAAAGGAAAATAATAACGTGATCAAAATCTTTGTCAGAGTTGGGTTTCATGTGGAGTCTTGAAGGTGGAAAGGGAAAGTCATTTTGGATGTGTGCCTTGGGGGGGGGGGGGTGTGGGTGTTACTTTTCAGAAATTGGGGACAAGATATTGGTGGTGAAGTGGCAGAATTAGGGCTGTATAGATTTGAAAGAGTTCAGAGAGCTTGAAATGAGAAACCATTGAAGTGTTCATGTTCTAAATGGAAGCTGACACACAGGTGGAGTGGGCTGTGTTGAAGGAAGTGTTTAGTCCCATTGCTGAAGGTAAGTAATAGGGTCTTTCCTGTGCAATCTAATCTGGGGTACACATTATTTGGAAGTAATTGAATTGACAGGGTAGGGGTTTGTGAGAGTGGAGGTGCACTGATAGCGATGTGGCTCAGTGGCTACCACTTACTCCTCTGAGTCAAGAGGGTTGTGAGTTCAAGCAGAAAAATGCAGGTTAACTCCAGTGTGGTGTTGAGGCCATTCTGCACTGGTAGAGGTGCCTTGATTTGGGGTGAAGTATTAAACCAAAGGCTCCTCTGCACTCTCAGATAGATGTGAAAGATCCCATGGTGCTAGTTCAAAGAGAGTCCCACCTAGTTATCCTTCAATCAATATCATTAAACTCAGTCCAAGAATGTGCAGGTTAGGTGAATTGGCCATGCTAAATTGCCCATAGTGTTAGGTGAAGGGGTAAATGTACGGGAATGGATCTGGGTGGGTTGCTCTTCGGAGGGTCAGTATGGGCTTGTTGGGCTGAAGGGCCTGTTTCCACACTGTAACAAATCTAATCTAATCTAAAAAAAAACTTTATCATTGTCATTAATCATGTTGCAGTATGAGAAAGCTTGCATTGCACACATCTGCTGCTGTATTACCTACATTAGAACAGTGATTATACTTTAGTAGTAACTCCCAGGTTGTGAAGCACTCTGGAATACTCTGAAATTGCTGAAGGCACCATATAATGTGTCTTTCTGTTTTTGCCTCTACAAATACTGCTGGAGTATGGAGATGCCAACTCTCCACCTTAGACTCAGTGAATGTGAGCCTGCCACTCACAAAACGAACTCACATTGGGAAAGGAAGCTATCAACTTACTGTGCAGGGGGTTTTCTGGATTCCATTCGAGATTTTAAAGGCTGCTACACTGATGTCCTCAAATTGGATTTGCCCGCTGCACATCCCGAGGATCTGGTTTGTCTTGTGCTCTGTCATGTTCAGGGCATTGCCGAGCTGTGTTTCTGTGCGGCCTGTAATGGTTACTTCACAAGTCTTCACATCTTTTTCTAGGTACTCATCCTCCCCAAAGTCCTTGAGCCTCTCCGGGTTAATCGCTCTGGGCTGGAGCAAGGGGCACCCATTCCCAATTTGGCCATCCCCTTGGTGACAGGAATCACTGCCTGCGGATGGACACTGGTGAACCTGCTGTCCCCCATTTTCAGAACTGTACAAAATACAAATAAAGAAATATTGTGATTGAATAGTAATGCTAGGCTTCCTTCCCTTGGGTGTAAGTGTGGCAAAGGCACCTACATCACTTAGAAGAACAAACAGCAGACGACCAGTAAAACCAATAACTCCAAATTCTCCTCCAAATCACACACCATCCTGATTTGCAAATATATAATCGTAATCCTTGGGTCAAAATATATCCTTTCCATGCAATATCAGCACCATACCTTCACCACCAGCAGACCACTGCGGGTTGCCATAAGGGTAACATGGGATGGGCAATAAATACAAACTTTGGGGCGGCACGGTGGCTCAGTAGTTAACACTGCTTCCTCTCAGTGCCAGGGAGCCAGGTTCGATTCCAGCCTCGGGTGATTGTCTGTGTGATGTCTGTGTGACGTTCTCCCCAAGTCTGTGTGGGTGTGCTCCGGTTTCCTCCCACAGCCCAAAGATGGGCAGGTTAGGTGAATGAGCCATGCTAAATTGCCTGTAGTGTTCGGAGATGTGTGTAAGTTAGGTGCATTAGTCAGGGAAAGTGTAGAGTAATAGAGTAGGGGGCTGCGTCTGGATGGGTTACTCTTCAGAGGGTCGGTGTGGATTTGTTGGGCCGAAGGGCCTTTTTCCACACTGGAAGAATTCTGTTCTATTCTCTGCAATACTGGCCACATACTGAGAATGAATAATTAAAAAGACTGCGCCCTCTTGCAAATGATAAAACAGGATTGAGCAAAGTGCTGCCTGCCTTCGTTGCTAGCTCCTTGTCTCAGTGAGGTTGAATCGTCAGGTGGACCATGCAACAACAACTTGCATTTATTTAATGTTTATGAATATAGCAAAATAGTGCTTCATTTGAATATATTCAAACTAAATTCGACAGTGAGCATCTAAAAGAGACACAAGGGCAAGTGACAAAATGTTTGCTTTAAATCTTCAGGAATATCTTAGGAGAGAGAGGTAAAGATATGGACAGGTAATAAGAGGATTAATGAGCGGTTTCAGCTTAGAGAAGGTCTCTGGCTTGATCCTCTGTCAGTGCTAACTCATGAAACTCAGTCAGACTAACAGGAGAGGGATGAATGAGTTGGGAGGGAATGGCAAACTGTCAGGGTTTCTATCTTCATCATTATTCAGCAATGTTTGGGGGAAATGTGTATCTGGGGTCTCAACACGCACCGTTTGGAAGATCTGTTGCATGCACCAGGATCCAGAATACGTGTGTCGCAATTAGATTGATAGTGGCACTCACAAAACACTGATTGTGTAACTCTTCCTTGAATTATATTTATTCACAATTTGAACCAACTAAAACAATTTTATATGTTCATGTTCTGTTCTGCAGTTAGTGTTAACCACACTCACACTTTGGATCCAGTCACACACTCCCAATGTACCATCATCTTTTTTTTAATGAATATTAAGTTAGTCTTCATTGCAGCTATACCAAGACCAAGTCACAACGTTTCTCATACTAAAAATAACCAGAGAGATTGCTGAGGGAGGCTTTGTTTTGTGGCTATGTGCTTTTCTCAATTCATTCACAAGATTTGGATGTCATGAAGTAGACTAGAATCTTAATTTCCTGGCAAGGCCAATGTTTATTCGCTGTTCTTAATTTTCCCTTGAACCGAGTAGCTTGCTAGGTCATTTCAGAGCGCACTTAAGAGTCCGTACCACATTTGTATTCCAGAAAGACACATGTAGGTCAGAAGAGGCAAAGCTGGCAGATTATATTCCCTAAAGGACTTCTAGGAACGAAGTGGATGTTTATGACAATTGATGTTTTTAGAAACTAGCTTTACATTTCAGATTTATTAACTGAATTTAAATTCAGCTGCGGTGGTGGGTTTTGAACCTATATCCTCAGAATAGTAGCCTAGCCTTTGGATTGCTAGTCCAGTGACATTACAACTGCACCACCATCTCTTCACACAAACCATCTGTGGTTGTGCCTTATACATCAGTGAGAAAACAGCAAGTTGCATTTATATAGCTTACTTGACACATCCCCAGCACATCCCACACAACTTCAAAATTAAGCATTTTTGAAAGATAGGTAATGTTTTGAAGGCAAATACAACAACCAAATCACACACAATGAGATCCCAAAAGCAGCAGCAATGTGGTTATGACCAGATAACCTGTTTCACTGACATTTGCGGAAAGAAAAATATTGGCCAAGCTACAGTGAGAGTTCTTCTGCTCTTGTTCAAATAGTGCCCTGGGCTGCTTTTTCACATCAAACTGAATTGTTTAAAGTCTTCATCAAAAGATGGCTCCCCCTTAGCACTGATGTACAGCCTGGATGAAGGGCTCAAGTCACTGGAATATTGCTTCAATCCACAACTCCTTGCTTAATTTTTCTAGCTACACAACCCTGAGGAAATTTGCCAGATGAACATGTAGTGACAAGAAAAGTCATTTCCTGTGATGTTCAGAAACCAACTTGGAAAATTCCTAATAAAGGAAGGAGAAAGCGAGGATTGCAGATCAGAGTTGAGAGTGTGGTGCTGGAAAAGAACAGCAGGTCGGGTAGCATCTGAGGAGCAGGAGAATCAACATTTCGGGCATAAGCCCTTCATCAGGAATTCCTGAAACGTCAATTCTCCTGCTCCTCAGATGCTGTCTGACCTGCTGTGCTTTTCCAGCACCACACTCTGGATTCCTAATAAAGCCTATGAATGAAGTTTTCCAGTAATGTGCCTGCCATTGATCTTAAATTTTTTAATAGTAATCACAAATTGCTTTAAGTTCTCCAATCATATACTGCAAAGAGTCATATTGGACTCAAAACATTGTTCCTGTTTTCTCTCCAGAGATGCTGACACATTTGCTGAGCTTCCCCAGCATCTTTTGTTTTTATTGCAGATCTCCAGCATTGGCAGTATTTTGATTTTATTTGATATTCCATATGACTTACGTTGTATTCTGTGTTTGAAAATATTTTCCAGGCCATTGCTTCACAGCTAACTCTGATTTTAACTTTTCGGAAAACTTGGCTCTGATACGAATTAAATAGCTTAGGCTCTCCAAGTGAAAGTTTATAAATACAGGCCTGTGTTTGGAACTGCGCACACAGACAGGAAGATTCTAGGTTCATAGAACATAGCACATAGAACAATACAGCACAGAACAGGCCCTTCGGCCCACGATGTCGTGCCAAACATTTGTCCTAGCTTAAGCATCTATCCATGTACCTATCCAATTGCCACTTAAAGGTCACCAATGATTCTGACTCTGCCACTCCCATAGGCAGCGCATTCCATGCCCCCACCACTCTCTAGGTAAAGAACCTACCCCTGACATCCCCCCATACCTTCCACCCTTCACCTTAAATTTATGTCCCCTTGTAACATTCTGTTGTACCCGGGGAAAAAGTCTCTGACTGTCTACCCTATCTATTCCCCTGATCATCTTATAAACCTCTATCAAGTCACCCCTCATCCTTCGCCGTTCCAATGAGAAAAGGCCTAGCACTCTCAACCTATCCTCGTACGACCTATTCTCCATTCCAGGCAACATCCTGGTAAATCTCCTCTGCACCCTCTCCAAAGCTTCCACATCTTTCCTAAAGTGAGGCGACCAGAACTGCACTCGGTACTCCAAATGTGACCTTACCAAGGTCCTGTACAGCTGCAACATTACCTCACGACTCTTGAATTCAACTCCTCTGCTAATGAACGCTAATACACCATAGGCCTTCTTACAAGCTCTATCCATCTGAGTGGCAACTTTCAAAGAGCTATGAACATAGACCCCAAAATCCCTTTACTCCTCCACCTTACTAAGAACCCTACCATTAACCCTGTATTCCGCATTCTTATTTGTCCTTCCAAAATGGACAACCTCACACTTAACAGGGTTGAACTCCACCTGCCACTCCTCAGCCCAGCTCTGCATCATATCTAAGTCCCTTTGCAGCTGACAACAGCCCTCCTCACTATCCACAACTCCACCAATCTTCATATCGTCTGCAATCCACCAATCTTCGTATCGTTCAATTCCCAATTGTCTCTTTCTCCTCTTTTGATTGTCTCCTCCTTGACCAAGCTTTTAATCACCCATCCTAAGAACTCCTACTTCAGATCTATGTCGATCTTTATTCAGTCACACTCTTGTATAGTCCCCTAGGATAATTTTCTACACAGACAGCAATAATGGTGGTGCTCTGAGGCTGTGATGTACATCCAAATGTTCGTTAAGGGTTTGTTTTGATTTGCATCTGATGTTCCCATTGACCAAAACTATTGTCAAACATGAGGAATGGTACATCCATGTACACCCAAATGGAAAAGCAGAAAAAATATAGGGGAGTTGCTGGGCCCAGATACATTGGTGATGAAAACTGTCAACCTTGTCATTTGACCTTTAACAAGTTTGAATAAAATAAACAGATTAATCTCTTTAAGAGCCTACTTGTCTCCACAGATGCACTCACACAAAGCTGCAAATAAATAAAGCCAATTAGAAGTTGAACTTAGGACAGAGGGACTGTATTGAACAATTACTGACGTAATTTACTGTCCATAAATTAGACGGAGTTTATGAGATATCATGATGTATATCCTGTAAATGAATTATCCTTTCTCATCTTCTATGTTAGCAATAAGCAGCAGGTACTGAACAGTTGCTGAGAAATACTCTACAGAATACAGAATAGGTTCATGCTGAAAGTGAGTCATTTCCCTTTGCTACAATAGTATTGTTCCAACCTTTGAGTCAGAAGGTGAAGAGATTAAGCTTCATTCTAGACAGCACCAGAACAAGTAAATCCATATTGAGACCCAATGAAATAGGAACAGGTGTAGGCTGTTCTGCCCCTCCACCCTGACTCAACATTCAATTGGGTCATGGCTGATCCAACATTCCTCATGTCTACTTTTATGCTCTTTCACCATAATCCTTATTTCCCCTACTGATCAAGAATCTATCTATCTGTGGCAAGGAGTTCCAAAGACTCTAATCAAACATCAGGAATAGTCACCTGGACTAGATAAACTCAGGAGATTTATTCTCCAACAAGTGAGTTGGAGCTAAAAATAACCATGTGGAGGGTTGTGTTCAGTGACAGCGTAGGTGCCTGTCAGCAGGCCTGTTGGAGGTGGAGCAGCAGCACTCCAAGCAAGCCTCTAAGAACCCTTCGGTACAGCCTGGTAGTGGATAAAACCTTAGGCCACCCTTTAGAGGGTTTTCACATCCCTCCTCCTAATCTTACAGAGCCACAACCTAGCTGCTGCAGCTAAGTTTTAATTAGAAATTTCAAAGAATTGAAGAGAAAGTACCTCTATCATGAAGCATCCTTTCTCTTACTCGCCTTCCACTGCAGGTTAATGCTGAAAAGCCTCTGATTTGATGCCAGCTTTAAAAGGGCTTGCATTCCATAAATTGGCCACTCATTGGCCACCCTATGGGAAACTGACTGGGAATTGAGTGGCTGTTTACCCGCAGGCAGGATTAAGACCTGAAAATAGTTCTGACTTCTTTTTCCCTCTCCTGAAGTCCATGGCCTCAAAACTCTCTGTTGGCAAAAGTGAGGACTGCAGATGCTGGAAATCAAGAGTCCAGATTAGAGTTGTGCTGGAAAAGCACAACAGGTCAGGCAGCATCCGGGGTGCAGGAAAATCGACATTTCAGGCAAAAGCCGAGTCTAATCTAGACTCTAAACTCTATGTTGACAACCAGCAGGGTACTCATACCTGGACAGGATGACCATTAGCTCAGTGCATTGTTCCACATCAGAATCAGAAGGAGTATTATGATCCCAACAGACTGCCCCTTGCAGTTCCCACACAAAGAGGATGCCCTTGATTAAAGTCCTGGCAAGATTCAGGATCCTATGGAAGTGTATTGCAGTACCAAGTGCTGCTGTGGAGAAATTACATGAGCAAGTCCTCTTGCAACAGCAGCATGCATTTAGATAGTACTTTCAGTGAGTAGGCCTTCAAAGAATTTTACAGAAGCATTATTAAACAAGATTTGATGCTTAGCCACATACGGAGAAATTGGGATGGGTGACTAGAAGCTTAATCAAAGTGGGTAGGTATTGATAAGTACCTTAATGGAATAAAGGGAGACAGAGATTTATGGAGGAAATTCTGGAGTTTAGAACCTCAACAGAAGAAGTCTGGCCATTGATGGGTAAAAGAAAGTTGTAAAGGGAATATTACCTTTAAAATATTAAAATAAGGGAATATTAAATTGAAACAACATACTTCAGATACAGAATATCCAAATGAATGCAGAAAATACTGGAAATACTCAACTCTGACAGCAGGGGTGGAGAGAGAAACAATTAATCAGCCAATTTTAACTTCATGTAGAAAAAATATTTTGAGTGAATTAAAATTAGGTCACCTACCTTTCCTCTGAACACATCAGTATAAATCCTATCATGATTGGCTCCCTTTTAAAAAGTGTTCTTATTTTGCTTTACTAATCCAAACATCTCCAGACCTTGATTTCTCTGAAGTATTTCCAACCTCCTGTCAGAATGTGGACGATAAATTCACGGCATGCATGCAGAAAATTAACAAGTGGTTTTCCACATGATATTTCCATGCTTGCCACCCACCTTTTGACATTCTATTAAAAATCATAAAACCATTAAATAAAAATCAAATCATAATTTGCTGTCAAGAGGAAAAGATTTGAGGCATAAACCTACCATCAGATTTTAGTAATGTAGAAGGCAGGAAATAAGAGATACTGCAATTGCACCAGAAAATTAATGGATCAAATCGACTGAAAACTGCTAAAATAAAAACCCTAAATGATATAAAAGATTTTTTTGTCAATGGAAGCAATTGATAGAAACTGAAAGAACAGCAGATAATGAGAATATTCACGAAGCTGAGAGGAGATCAAATTGAAGCATTCAAAATTACAAGACAGCAGGACAAAATAAGAGCAGAAAATATCACCATGCACACATATTACCATGATTCTAACGAGGGTAGCCAGTGGGTATCATAGAATGTGAGATCCCTGATTAGGGCTGTTAATCTGGTCCCATGAGGGATCCCTGGCTGATGATTAAAAAGGGTGTCAGAGATACTCTGGTGCCTGACTCTGTTATGAGGCAGTACTATAGTCAAGAACTGTTCATGTATAAATACAGGGTGACTTGGTAATGGGATACTGGCCTCTGTGGAGTCATTTCACAACCAGATTAAGATCGAGAGGATTCAGATTTAGGGTAAAAGAAAGCATATTTCAATAAAATTAGCAACGGTGATATGAGGAGAAACCTTCTTCATGCAACGAGTGGTTAGGGTTTGGAATGCACTGTCTGTGGATGTGATAGAGGCAGGTTCTGTAAGGCATGCAAACAGAACACTGTGCAGGGTTCTGGGAGAAGGCAGGAAAATAGATCTAAGTGCGATGCTCCTTCAGACACAGACACAATAAGCTGAATGGCCTCCTTTTGCACCATAACAATTCTGAGATTCTAATGATGAAAAGATATTGAAGATACCAACAAAAAAGGTGAGAAAATGGGGAGAGAATAGATGTAGGAGTTCTAAACTGAAAATCATAATTTGCAGTTTCCCATCATTTAGTCAGAAGTGGGTACTGCAGATGCTGGAGATTAAAGTTTACATTAGAGTGATACTGAAAAAGCACAGCAGGTCAGGCAGCATCCGAGGAGCAGGAAAATTGATGTTTCAGATAAAAGCCCTTCATCAGAAATTCCTGATGAAGGGCTTTTGCCCGAAACACCAATTTTCCCGCTCCTCGGATGCTGCCTGACCTGCTGTGCTTTTCCAGCACCACTCTAATCTTATAGGAGAAAGTGAGAACTGCAGATGCTGGAGATCAGAGCTGAAAATGTGTTGCTGGAAAAGCGCAGCAGATCAGGCAGCATCCAAGGAGGAGGAGAATCGACGTTTCAGGCATGAGCCCTTCTTCAGGAATGAGACTCTCATTCCTGAAGAAGGGCTCATGCCCGAAACGTCAATTCTCCTGCTCCTTGGATGCTGCCTGACCTGCTGCGCTTTTCCAGCAACACATTTTCAGCCCCACTCTAATCTTAACAGTTTCCCATCATTTGTCAAGCCTACTAAAATTCTCTCAAGGAAATAGTCCTTTTCACTTTGTAATCCTCCTGTAACAATGCACCATTTGTCATTAGAAGCTTTTGCAGCCTCTTTAATCTACTACAAATGCACGAAAACTCCACCAAGAAGATCTTCGGAGACTTTTAAGCCAAGTCAAGCTCTGGTTAAAGTCATTGGCAGTCCAAAGTTGGTCCCTGAAGTTATTTTGAATGCCTCTAAAATTACACAGAGATTACAGCAAGGCAATAGGTCACTCAGTCCACATTGGTGTTTATCTCCAACTGTATCCTAATCCCTTTTCACCCTACTCCTTTATCCTTTTATCCCTTCCTCCTTAACCTGCCTATTTAATCTTTAAATTAAAGTGATAATTCGAGTAGTGAATTCCACAAGCATACAACTTTTTGTGTAAGAAATTCCTACAGCTGCCTGTGTTAAATCGCTTTCACTTAATTTTATATCTATTTACTGTTTTTCTGGGACCCTGAAATTATTGGAGACCCCATTAAATCATTCTAAATAATCAGAATGATTACTCAATTAATTGGCCAACAGCAAAAACAAAAAGGCATAAAAGGATTTCAACAGTACCACAGTTGGAAAGAGAGGGGGAGGAGGAGAAAGAAGCCTTGAGACAAATTCAATCTGCAACATGGAGATGGTAAGCACTGCTGCTGCTGGAGGTCAGAGTCAATAAATTGTGGAACTGGAAAGGCACAGCAGGTCAGGCAGCACCAGAGGAGCAGGAGAGACAATGTTTCGGGCTGGCAGGACTGATGAAGGGTCCCAACCCGAAACGTTGACTTTCTTGCTCTTCTGATGCTGCCTGACCTGCTGTGCCTTTCCAGCTCCTCATTTTATTGACGTCAATCTGCAACACGCCATGGTCATAACACAAAACTGCTCTGAATGAGCCACAAGGGCAGAGAAGGGCCTTGACAGGCAGGCTATTGCTAGAAACTAGAACTGAATCCCAACCTTCTCCAAAAGGGATCATATTCCTCATCTTCTGAAGAGATCTTCTTGGGAGATTTGTTGCTCACGGATCTTGAAAACAGAAGCTGGGCAGCAAGGTGCATGTTTTCCTGTTTGATGATGATAGCAGCAGTTTCATGCAGCAGTAGAGCTGGATTTCAGAATATTCTTGTTCCCTTAAAGCAGTTTCTGAAACAACAGAGTTGCGCTTGAATTGAATTCTAATTTAAAACTATCGACCTTTCCTGAGATGAAGAGTTCTTCTTGTTCACTCAGCAGCTACTGAGGGTGAGACTGCTGGAGGCGGTGTTTAAAGAGATTAGTTCACACCAAGCTGTCTCTATCAATTTAGGAAATACTAAGATTAGTTATGACTGACTTCCACACTGAATAACACCATCAAAGCTTTCAAGATTTACCATCTCTCAACAGGAGGAGCTGCTTGAAGAAGCAGTTCTAATGTACTTGCTTATATACGCATCACCCAGCAAGAATACCATAGTCATATTAAAGAAACAATATTTAAACTTTGATCAATTCTAATATCCCACGGGCTTATCTGGACTACAATTTTGGACAAGGTAGCATATGAGAGAGGAAAAGGCTACTATGGGCCTCAAAATTTGGGTTACATTGTCATTCACATTTGGATGAAATGGATTACATTATTCGTAATACTTAGGAGAAAGGGGTTACATTGTTTAGTAAATGGAAGCGGGTACTGCAGATGCTGGAGATTTGAGTCACGATTAGAGTGGTGCTGGAAAAGCACAGCAGGTCAGGCAGCATCCGAGGAGCAGGAACATCGATGTTTCGGGCAAAAGCCCAATTCTAAATTGCTCATAGTATTAGGTTCTTTAGTCAGAGGGAAATGAGTCTGGGTGGGTTACTATTCGGAGGGTTGGTGTGGACTTGTTGGGTGGAAGGACCTGTTTCCACACTGTAGGGAATTTAATCCAATCTAATGCTGCGGTTTTGAAATCCTCTACCACCCCCTCCTCCACTTACTTTTATTGGGTGACAGTGGAGAAATAAAACTGGAATGCATTTTATCCATCAATCTCACTTGCTTGCAACACTGTTAAGGAGCAATCTACTTTGCCTCGGAGCTGACAAGTAGTAGTAATCTGCTCTAGTGGGTACGAAAGGGTTAGTAAGTCCAAAAGGATAAATTCAGCATCAAGTTCATCTTGCCCTTCAAGCAATCCAGGTAAAACTGTAAAACATGAATCCAGTTTAAAATAGGCACACACAGATGTGAGCTCTTCCATTACACTAATGACTTAATCCAGCAGTAAATGGCCCACAATCAATTAAGTACCTGTGAAGTAACTGTTGGAAATTATGTACAGCAAGAATCCATGTACAGTAAGTTTTAAAGCAAAATACTTGTGAATTAGAACAGAACAGAACAGAATTCTTCCACTGTGGATTCTGGAAATCTAAAATAAAAACAGAACATGCTGGAAAAACTCAACAGGTCTGGCAGCATCTGTGGAGAGAGAAACAGAATTACCTTTTGAGTCCAAAACAACCAGGCAAACATCCCCAGCATCGAGGCCATTGATTGGCTACAATGGGCTGCGCACGTTGTCTGCATGGCCTACATGAGACTCCCCAGCTTTAAAATGGCAGGTAAGCCCCAGGTGGACAGAGGAGGTGCTTTAGTGATACCCTCAAGGCCTCACTGAGGAAGTCGAAGAGTGTGGTGCTGGAAGACACAGCTGGTCAGGCAGCATCCGAGGAGCGGAAGAGTCAACGTTTCAGGCATTTGGCCGTCATCAGGAATGTGGCTTGTGGGCCAAGGGGGCTGAGAGATAAATGGGAGGGGATGGGGCTGGGGGGAAAGTAGCTGAGAATGCAATAGGTAGATGAAGGTGAGGGAGAAGGTGATAGGTCTGAGAGGAAGGTGGAGCAGATAGGTCAGAAGGAGAATGGAGAGGTAGGACTGTTCAATAGGGCAGGATCAAGTTGGGAGGTTGGGACTGGGAATAAGGTGGAGGGAGGGGAAATGAGGAAACTGGCGAAATCCACATTGCTGCCATGTGGTTGAAGTGTCCCAAGACGGAAGATGAGGAGTTCTTCCTCCAGGCATCGGGTGGTTAGGGCTTGGCGATGGAGGAGGCCCAGGACCTGCATGTCCTTGGTGGAGTGGGAGGGGGAGTTAAAGTGTTCAGCGACAGGGCGATAGGGTTGGTTAGTGCGGGTGTCCAGAGATGTTCTCTGAAATAATCCACAAGTTGGTGTCCTGTTTCTTCGACGTAGAGGAAACCATATAGGGTGCAACCGATGCAGTAGATGACGTCTGTTTTTCAGCAGCAGCAGCATCTTGAAAGGCGGGAGCTTGAGCCAGGGGCCTGCTGAGAGTGGTAAGTCACTGATCTGAACCTTTAAAAACTTACCTCGAATGCAGGACTCCTCCATTTCTGTTTTTCAGCGACAGCAGCAACTCGAAGGGCAGGAGCTTGGACCAGGGGCCTGTTGTGAGCAGTGAGTCACTGATTTGAGCTTTTATATTTAAAATCAGAGACCAGAGGTTTCTGGAAAAGGAGGGACTTCTTTTTATTTCCATCCAGCCATATAAGTCAGTGTGTCCTAAACCCGAGACCCTACCTTTGTAGGGCCTTCCACCCAACCACCTCCTCTAACCTTAAAGACCAGGGACATATCAGGTAAGCGTCTCTTCTTTTTTACTTTGTGATAAGGGGACTAGCAGGGATGGCAGTGCAGGGAGAGCGATGTTCCTCCTGCATAATGTTTGAGGTGAGGGACACCATTCGTGTCCCATCCAAAGTACATCTGCAGGAAGTACACCCAACTCTTACTCCTCCAAGACCATATTAGGGAACTGGAGCTGGAACTGGATGAACTTTGGATCATTCAGGAGGCAGAGGCTGTGATAGATAAGAGTTACAGGGAAGTAGTTACTCCGAGGCATGAAGAAAGCTGGGTGACTGTTCAAAAGGGGAGAAAACAGCCAATGGAGGGATCCCCTGTGGTCGTTTCCCCCCCCGCCCCATGTATACCGTTTTGGATACTGTTGAGGGGGACAACTTACCAGGGGTATGCAGTGGGGCCCAGGTCTCTGGCACAGACCCTGTCCCTGTTGCACAGAAGGGCAAGAGGAGAGTGTTAGTCATTGGGGACTCAATAGTTAGAGGGTCAGATAAAAGGTTTGCTGGGATGAGACTCATGGTGGTGTGTTGCCTCCCAGGTGCCAGGGTCCATGATGTCTTGGATCATATTTGTGGGGTCCTGAAGGGGGAGGGTGACCAGCCTCACGTCATGGTCCATGCAGGTACCAATGACATAGGTAGAAAGAGGGATAGGGATGTAAGGCAGGATTTCAGGAGCTAGGGTGAAAGTTGAGAGCTAGAGCAAACAGAGTTGTTATCTCTGGTTTGTTACCCATGCCACGTGATAGCGAGGCAAGGAATAGGGAGAGATATCAGCTGAACATGTGGCTGCAAGGATGGTGCAGGAGGGAGGGTTTCAGGTTCTTGGACAATTGGGGCTCATTCTTGGGAAAGTGGGACCTGTACAAACAGGACAGTCTTCACTTGAACCCAGAGCGGTACTAATATTCTAGGTGGGAAATTTGCTGGTGCTATTTGGGTGGGTTTAAACTAGCTCAGCAGGGAGATGGGAACCTGAGGTGTATTTGCAGTGCAGAGGGGGATGAGAATAGGGAGGACAGGGACAGGATTTCAGGGTCACAGGAATGTGCTGGTAGACAGCAAGCTGGTTTGAAGTGTGTCTACTTCAATGCCCGAAGTATCTGAAATAAAGTAGGTGAGCTTGAAGCATGGATAGGTACCTGGGAACTTCGATGTTGTGGCCATTTCGGAGACATGAAGAGAACAGGGTGAGGAATGGATGTTGCAGGATCCAGGGTTTAGATCTTTCATTAAGAACAGGCAAGACGGTAAAAGAGGGGGAGGCGTGGCCTTGTTAGTCAAGGATAGTATAATGGTGGTTAAGAGAACTTTTGATGAGGACTCGTCTATTGAGGTAGCGTGGGCTGAGGTTAGAAACAGGAGAGGAGAGGCCTACTTTATAGGCCTCCACAGAGTTCCAGAAGAGAGGATTGGCAAAATTATTCTGGGTAGGAAAGGAACAGGGTGCTCATTATGGGGGACTTTAACTTCCCCAACATTGACTGGAAATATTATAACTCTAGAATGTTGGATGGATCAGTTTTTGTCCAATGTGGAAGGGCTGACAAGAGGGGAGGCCACACTGGATCTGGTTCTTGGTAATGAACCAGGCCAGATATTTGATTTAGTTGTAGGTGAGCACTTTGGAGAAAGTGACCATAATTCAGTTACGTTAGTTTAGCAATGGAAAGGGATAGGTACATGCCACAGGTCAAGAGTTACCGATGGGGCAAGGGCAAGGGCAATTATAATGCCATTAGGCAAGAATTAGGATGCAGAGAATGGGGTGGCAAAACAGGGGAGGGGTGCAGACAATGGAAATGTGGAGCAGAAAATCTGGTTTAAGGAACAGATATTATGTGTCCTTGATAGGTATGTCCCTGTCAGGCTGGGAGGAAGCAATAAGATAAGGGAACCGTGGTTTACTATAGAAATTGCATCTCTTGTTAAGCAGAAGAACAAGGCTTATGTGTTGATGAGGCAAGATGGTTCAGTTGAGGCAATAGAGAGTTACAGATCAGCGAGGAAGGATTTAAAGAGAAAGTTAAGAAGAGCAAAGAGAGGACATGAGCAGTCTTTAGCAAATAGAATAAAGGAGAACCCTAAAGCTTTCTGTAGGTATGTAAGGAATAAGAGGATGACTTGGATAGGAATAGGGCCAGTCAAAGATAGAAGTGGGAAGTTGAGTGTGGACCCTGTGGAGATCGGAGAGGTGTTAAATGAACATTTCTCATCGGTTTTCAGTCAGGAAAAGGAAAATATTTTAGAGGAGAAGAATGAGGTACGAGATATTAGACTAGAAAAGATCTAGGTTAGTTACGAACAGGTGTTATCAATTCTAGAAGGAGTGAAAGTAGACAAGTCCCTTGGGCCGGATGGGATCTACCCAAGGATTCTCTGGGAAGCTAGGGATGAGATAGCCGAGCCTTTGGCTTTGATATTTGAGTCATCGTTGTCTACAGGTTTAGTAGCAGAGGAATGGAGGATTGCAAATGTTGTGCCCTTGTTCAAGAAGGGCAGTGAAGATGACCCAAGTAATTATAGACCAGTGAGCCTTACTTCTGTTGTAGGATAGGTTTTGGAAAGGATTATAAGAGATGAAATTTATAATCGTCTAGGAAGCAACAATTTGATTTCAGATAGTCAACATGGTTTCGTCAAGGGCAGGTTGTGTCTCACAAACCTCATTGAGTTTCTTGAGAAGGTGACCAAGCATGTAGATGAAAGTAGGGCAGTGGACTTCAGTAAAGCCTTTGATAAAGTTCCACATTGTAGGCTATTGGAGAAAATGCAGAGGCGTGGGATTGAGGGTAATTTAGCAGTTTGGATTAGAAACTGGCTTGATGGAAAATATTCAGCCTGGAGCCTGGTTATTAGTGGTGTGCCACAAGGATCTGTTTCGGGACCACTGTTGTTTGTCATTTCTATAAATGACTTAGATGTAGGCATAGGTGGATGGATTACTAAATTTGCAGATGACACTAAAGTCGGTGGAGTATTGGACAGTTTGGAAAAATGTTACAGATTGCAGGGGGACTTAGATAAACTGCAGGATTGGGCTGAGAGGTGGCAAATAAAGTTCAATGCAGCTAAATGTGAAGGTGATGCACTTTAGGAAGAATAACAGGAAGGCAGAGTACTGGGTCAATGGAAAGATTCTTGGTAGTGTGGATGTGCAGAGGGATCTTGGAGTCCATGTATATAGATCCCTGAAAGTTGCCACCCAGGTTGATAGTGCTGTTAAGAAGGCATACGGTGTGTTAGGTTTCATTTGTAGAGGGATTGAGTTCCGGAGCCGCAATATTATGTGGCAACTGTACAAAACGCTGGTGCGGCCACACTTGGAATATTGTGTACAGTCCTGGTCGCCATATTTCAGGAAGGATGAGGAAGCATTGGAAAAGGTGCAGAGGAGATTTACGAGGATGTTGCCTGATCTAGAGGGAAGGTCTTAGGAAAGGCTGAGAGACTTGGGTTTGTTCTCATTGCAAAGAAGAAGGCTAAGAGGGGATTTGAGGCAGTAGTGCTGCCCACTGTGCCACCATGCCACCCACTATGTTCTATGTTCTATGAAGTACAGGTAAACCTCTGTCGGATCCTTGGTGTCCTTGGTTGGAGGTGAGGGGGGAGGTGTGGGCACAAGTTTTGCACTTCCTACAAAGACAGGGGAAGCTGGTGGGGGTGAGGTGTGGGTTGGTGGGGGCGTGGACCTGACAAGGGAGTCGTGGAGAGGATGGTCTCTCTGAAACACAGATATGGGGAGGGAAATATTTCTCTGGTGGTGGGGTCTGTTTGTAGGTGGCGGAAATGGCAGAGGATGATGTGGTGTATTCGGAGGTTGGTGGTGTGGAATGTGTGGACCGGGGCCTCTATCCTTGTTGCGGTTGGAGGGGTGGGGTTCAGCCTGGCTGTCACCTTACACCTCACCAACTTCCAGATACACTACATCATCCTCTGCCATTTCCGCCACCTACAAACAGACCCCACCACCAGAGATATATTTCCCTCCACATAGCTGTGTTTCGGAGAGACCATTCTCACCGCAACTCCCTCGTCAGGTCACTGCCCCCCATCAACCCACACTTCACTCCCGCACCTGCCATCACAGGAAGTGTAAAACTTGTGGCCACACCTCCCCCCTCACCTCCGTCCAAGGCTTCACAGGATCCTTCCACAGCTAACAGAGATTTACCTGTACTTCCACACACATCATCTACTGCATCAGTTGCACCCAATATGATCTCCTCTATACTGGGGAGACAGGACACCAACTTGCAAATCATTTCAGACAACATCTCTAGGACACCTGCACCAACCCACCCCACCGCCCTGTGGCTGAACATTTCAACACCCCCTCCCACTCCACCAAAGACATGTAAGTCCTTGGCCTCCTCCATCGCCAAATCATAACCACTCGGCGCCTGGAGGAAGAACGTCTCAATTTCCGCCTTGGGACACTTCAACTACACAGGATCAATGTGGATTTCACCAGTTTCCTCAATTCCCCTCCCCCCACCTTATATCAGTCCCAACCTCCCAGGTCAGCACCGCCCCCTTGAACTGTCCTACCTGTCCATCTTCCCTCCCACCTATCCACTCCAACCTATCATTTTCACCCCCACCTTCATCTACCTGTGGCATTCCCAGCTACCTTCTCCTCAGTCCCACACCCCTCCCATTTATCTCTCAGCCCCATTGGCCCACAAGCCTCATTCCTGATGAAGGGCCTATGCCCGAAACGTTGACTGTCCTGCTCCTCAGATGCTGCCTGACCCTGCTGTGTTGTTCCAGCACCACACTCTTCGACTCTGATCTCCAGCATCTGCAGTCCTCACCTTCTCCTCATTGGGTAAGTGCGGTATTCGCACAGACACCTGAGTACCATTGACCCAAGACTGTCGAAGGTGGAAGAGGAGCATCCTTAAAGGCGTCGAGCACCTTGAGACCTGCTGTCGGGAAAAAGTAGAAGCCAGGCGAAGGAAGCAACAGGAGCTCATTGCCACAGCAACACTCCACCCACCCCTTTCCGTGCCCACCACGTGGAAAGAGCCTGCGATAGCCACATCGGTCTGTACACTCACCCTGAGGGTGGAAGAGAATCATTCTCATCTGCGAGGGATTGCTCATGAATGAATGACTCTATTTTGGTTTTTTTTTTATACTTTCCATGTGCCTGTCTTTCAGTGTTACACCTATCTGTTCTCTATTCTGCCATTAACGTACTCTGGATTAATGTTTTGATTCTTTAAAACAACCATTACCATTCCATTTGCCTTTTGTTCCATGATATCATTGTTGTTTAACTCTCCTGCCCTCCAATCTATCCTTCATTTGTTTTCTGGCCTACTTTTGCTTTTTTGCAACTCCAGAACACCCATCTACCTCTCTTCAGTTCCAAAGAAGGATCATGTTTAACTCAAAACATTAGCTCTGTTTCTCTCTACATAGATGCTGCTAAACCAGCTGAGTATTTCTATCACGTTCTTTTTACTTTAGCACATGAACTGCAATTGTTCAGGAAGGCAGCTCACCACAACCTTCTTGAGGCCATCCAGGGACAGGCAATAAATGCTGGCCAGCCAGCGACACCCACGTCTGATGAATGAATAAAAACAATTCCTGGCATTCACAATTTTTATCCTATTTTAGCACTGAAAGGAGGCTCTGTCTGCTCTTTCAGGCAAATGTAAAAGGCAATGTTTAAAGAAGAACAGGGAATATTCCCTGGTTTCCAGACCAACATTTATCCCACAACCAAATATCACCAAATGAGATAATCTGGTCAAATTAAATTGCTGTTTGTGGAGCATCTGTACAGGGCAAAAGTCAATATTTCTTAGGTATATGGGAAATGGGAGATGGAGTATGCCACAAGATTGCTCCATCATTCAGCCCCACAAGACTGCTCCATCATTTAACTAGATCATGGCTGACCTTCTACCTTACTGCACCATGCCCATACCCTAATGGGAGTGGCATAGCAGTAACAGCATCATGCTAGTCCCAGGCTAATAGTCTGGGGAAATGGATTCTCTAACAGCTGAGAATGGAAAGTTAATATTAGATAATAAGGAAGTGGTGGTGGTAATTAATAAACATTTTGTTTCAGTCTTGACATTGGAGGCTGTTAAAAAAAAACACCCAGTAACCGTTGTAAATCAGAAAGTTGAGTGAAGAGATAAACTTGGTTTATAATCACTAGGTAATTGGCGCTGAGATGTTGGGAAGAGATTTGCATTAGTCGGGAATCTTGAAATGGTGGACATGGTTGCAGAATAAAAGGACAATCAATTAAAACTGAGATACAAACACATTTCTTCTTTCAGAAGCAGGTGAATGTTTGGAATTTTATCCCCAGAGAGTTGTGGAGGCTAGGTGAGTGAAAGTATTTAAAGGGGAGGTAGATAGATTTTCAAAACATTGTAGTTGATGGGAGTTGAGGGCTATGAGGAGCTGTCATGAAAGAAGACTTGAGACTTGGGGCAGATCAGTCATATTTTTATTGAATGGTGAGGTAAGCTTGAAGGGACAAATAACATACTCCTGCCCCTATTTCTCATGTTCCTTTGTTATAACCGGAAAAACTCAGTATTTGGAAAGAGTCAATATGGTTTTGTGAAAGGGAAATTGTGTTTAACCAATTGATTGGAATTCTTTAAAGGGATAACATGTCCTGTACATAAAGGGAAGCTCACTGATGTTCTGTACTTGGATTTCAAGAAATCATTTCACAAGATTTCACATAAAAATTATTGTGCTCAGTAGAGCTTATAGTGGATGGAGTAACATGCTAGCATGGACAGATTTCCTAACTGGCAGAGAACAGAGCATGTGCAAAACCATCATTTTCAGATTGGCAGGATCGAATGAATGGAGTCCCTTAAGCGCTGGGAATTCAACTTTTTATATCAATGACTTAGATAAGGGGATCAAAGGCTAAAAAGCTAAATTTGCAGAGGACAGAATGGTACGTGAGATAGTTATTCATTTTGGCAGGAAAAATAAAAAGCACAGAGTATGACTGCAGAATTCTTAAGTGTAGAGAAATCAAACTGAATTAGTGCATGAGTCACTAAAGTTAATATGCAATTACAGCAAGGCCAATGGAATGCAATCCTTTATGAGGAGAGGAATTGAACATAAAGGTTAGGATGGTACAGGGCATTGGTGTGACCATATCTTGAATTGTGTCTGCATTTGGAAGTGGTCCAGAACAGGTTTATAGAGTTATAGAGTTATAGAGTTCTGGACTCCCTCAACCCAGGGAAAAGACCTTGGCTATTTATCCTATCCCCCTCGTGGTTTTATTTACCTGTATAAGGTTACCCCTCAGCCTCCAACACTCCAGGGAAAACAGCCACAGCCTGTTCAGCCTTTCCCTGTAGCTCACATCCTCCAACTCTGGCAACATCCTCGTAAATCTTTTCTGAACCCTTTCAAGTTTCACAACGTCCTTCCTATAGGAGGGAGACCAGAATTGCACACAATATTCCAAAGGTGGCCTAACTAATATCCTGTATAGCCACAACATGACCTCCCAACTGCTCTGATTTGCCTTCCAAACTGCAGCAACCTCACATTTATCTCAATTAAACTCCATCTGCCACTCCTTGGCCCATTTACCCATCTGATCAAATTCCTGTTGTACTCTGAGGTAACCTTCTTTGCTGTCCGCTACACCTCCAATTTTGGTGTCATCTGAAAACTTACTAACTACAGCTCCTATCTTCCCATCCAAACCATTAATATAAATGACAAAAAGCAGTGGACTCAACACCAATGCTTGTGGCACACCACTGGTCACAGCCCTCCAGTCTGAAAGACGACCCTCCATCACCATCCACTGTCTTCTACCTTTGAGTCAATTCTGTATCCAAATGGTCAGTTCTCCCTGTTTTCTGTGTAATCTAACCTTGCTAACCAGTCTACCATGAGGAACCTTGTTGAACACCTTACTGAAGTCTATATACAGGTAGATCATGTCTATCACCCTGCCCTCATCAATTCCCTTTGTGTTACTTCTTCAAAAAACTCAATTAAGTTTGTGAGACATTATTTCCCACGCAAAAAGCCATGTTGACTATCCCTAATCAGTACTTGCCTTTCCAAGTACATATAAATCCTGTCCCTCAGGATTCCCTCCAACAATTTGTTCACCATTGATGTCAGGCTCACCGGTCTATAGTTCCTTGGCTTGTCCTTACCACCTTTCTTTAAGTAGTGGCACCACGTTAGCCAACCTCCAGTCTTCCAGCACCTCACTGTGACTATTGATGATACAAATATCTCAGCAAGGGGCCCAGCAATCACTTCCCTAGCTGTCCACAATACTTGATTAACAGCTGGTATGAGCATGTTGTCACGTGGGCAAGGATTGGGCATGCTGAGCTTGTGAGGATTAATTTGGCTGCTGTTTAGAAGATTCTGAATGGTCTTGATAAAGTGAATGTGGAAAAAAATGCTAACTGTTGTGGGAGAGTCCAGAACCTGGGGACACTGATTTAAAATTAAGAGTTGCTATTTTGGACAGAGCTATGCGGTATTTTTTTGTTCTTTTAGAGGATTTGGAACTCTGTGCCTCAGAAGGCAATGAATGCAGGGTCATGAAATGCTTTGAGGCATTTTTAAGAGAGTCAAAGATTATCAGGATTAGATAGGAATGTGCTCTTTGGAACACAAACTGATGAGCCATGATCTTACTGAATGACAGAGAAGCTGGAAAGACCAGATGGCCTATTTCTGGTTCTAATTCATATGATTCAGTGTCAACTTGAATGTTTTGTTCTGTTTAATAGCAGAAAGAAAGGCTTATATTTATATAATGCTGTCATGACCTTAGGACCTCCTGAGTGTTGGCAGCCTATTTAGTACTTTGGAAGGATAATGTATGAATATCTCAATAACCATTAAGAGATTCTTCAAGTCTGCTCTACCATTCATAAGATTATGGCTGATCAGATTTTAACCGCCACTCTACCTTTCTGCATATCCGGTAATCTTTCATCTCCATGGTAATCAAAAATCCATTTATCTGTGCCATACAAATATTTAATGATTCACTGTCCTGTGAGAATGGGAATTCCAAAAATTCACAACCCTCTGTGAGAATGTTTTTCTCATTGCTGTCTTAAATGATTAGGTTAGATTCTCTACAGTGTGGAAACAGGCCCTTCAGCCCAACCAGTCCACATTGACCCTCCAAAGAGTAACCCACCCAGACCCATTTCTCTTTGACTAATGCACCTAACACAATGGGCAATTTAGCATGGCTAATTCAACCTGACCTGCACATCTTTGGACTGTGAGAGGAAACAGGAGCACCCGGAGGAAACCCACACAGACGCGGGGAGAATGTGCAAACTCCACACAGTCAGTCACTTGAGGCTGGAATTGAACCCATGTCCCTGGAGCTATGAGGCTGCAGTGCTAACCATTGAGCCACCATGCTGTCCTAAATAAGTGGCGACCCCTTATTTTTAAACTATGATCCTTAGTTCTCCCACATGAGGAAATAGGCTTTCTACACCTACCCAGTCTAGAATCTTATATGTTTCAATTAAATCACCTCCCTAATTCCCTCTCTAATGACATTGTGGATCAACGCACAGTGGGTGGACTGTAGTGGTTAAAGATGGCAGCTTACTACCACCTTCTGTTGGACAACAGGGTATAGAAATAAATGCTAGCTCAGCCAGCGACGTCCACAAATGAATTTTAAGAAAAACTCTTCCAAACGCCAGTGTACTGTATACAGACCCAGCCTGTCTCACCTTTCCTCATAAGCCAATCTGTTCATTCCAAGTCTAGTAAACCTTCTCTGAACTGCTTCTAATGCATTAGCATCCTTCCATAAGTAGAGTGGCCAGTACTGAGCTTCACCTATTTATATCACTTTGTGGGTTCCTTACGTCATCTTCACAACTCACATTCCTACTATCTTTGTGTCAGTAGCAAATTTAGCTAGCATACTTTCTGTGCCTTCATCTAAATCACATATAAATTGTGAAGATTTGAGGTCTCAGCACCAATTCCTCGGGACGCCACTCATAACAGCCTGCCAGGCTGAAAAAAGACCCATTTATTCCCAAAATTTGCTTCGTGTTAGCCAACCAATTTTCTATCCATGCCAAAATGTTACCCTAACTTTTATTTTCTGCAATAATCTTTGATGTGGCACTTTATCAAATGCCTTCTGGAAATCTAAGTCAAATACATCCACGAGTTCCTGTTTATCAATGGCTCATGTTACCTCTTAAAAACTCCAATAAACTCTTTAAACATGATTTCCCTTTGACAAAACCATGTTTACTCTGTCATGTTATAACTTTTAAAATAATAGATTAACATCTGTCATCGGGAAAGTGTAGAAGCTAACTGGCCTGTGATTTCCTGCTTTCTGCCACTCTCCCTTCTTGAATAAAGGAGCTATTTTTCAATCTGAAGGAACCTTCCTCAAATCTAATGACTTTTGGAAAATGAAAACCAATACATCAACTACCAAAGTTATGTAGGCAGAAGTGGGTACTGCAGATGCTGAAGATTAGTGTCAAAATTAGAGTGGTGCTGGAAAAGCACATCAGGTCAGGCAGCATCTGAGGAGCAGGAGAGCCTGATTCTTATCCCTGATGAAGGGCTTTTGCCTGAAACGTTGATTTTCCTGCTCCTCAGATGCTCCCTGATTTGTTGTGCTTTTCCAGCACCACTCTGTCAAAGTTACGTGCTTCTTCCAGGAATGACAACAGATGAGGGGGGGGGAGGGATAAATTATATTCGAAGTATAGGGAAACGAAAAATCGAGCAGCATTTCCCAGTATCTCATGGCCACTCTGCACCTACCTTGGTGGGACTATTAATTGATTCTTTCATTGGCCGGGGTGCAACATTGGCTAGGCATGTCACTAACTGTCTTTGAGAGGGTGTTGGTAGCTACCTTAAACAGCGGCAGGCCTGTGGTTAGGTATACCCACTGTGTTGTCGAGAAGGAAGTTCCATGATTCTCCACTGACAGTGAAGGGCAATACTCACTGGTCAGATAATATTGTTGTAATACAGCAGACTTGTGCTTAGCAGGTTTCCACAAACAGCAATTAGATCGTGACAATTTAATTCGTTTTGAGTCTTCGGTTGAGGGGTAAATATGAGCCAGGAGATGAGAGGGATCTCGTTTGTTTTTCTTTGAATGGAAGATCCACCTGTGAGGGAAATGTAATTTTGCGCCCCCGCACAGTGAAACCAAAAATTAACACACGTCCCTTCCTTATCCTTGAGAGTCTACGGACTTTTGTTTTGGCAAATACCAGGAAAAATCAATCTCACGTGAGCTATTAGCAATACAGTTTCCAGAACTACTAATAAAAAAAATTAAAAGATGTGAGCAGCGGGTACTGCTCCTAGGGAAGGAGAGGTTAAAAGATTTACATCACCACAGTGAGCAATACAAACGGAAGGGCGCAGTTTGGGGTTGGAACTTTGGAGGATATCCAGCAGAAATCTCTCTCGCTCTCTCTCTCCCTGCCAGTTTCATCGTGTCGGGGCTAGGATCGCGAAGACAAGGAGAAAGAAGGATTTACTGCACGACATGAGGGGTGTGTGGGTTTTGTCTGCAGCTTTGCTCCTCTTGGGTCTGGCCACGACTGGTAGGTGACGGTCACGGGAATCACTCGGTGAATTGTTCGGCTCTTTCAACATTTTGGGACCATTTATTTATCTAACCACCCCAGGGTTAAAGTAAACATTACATCACCCCCACTCGCCACACGGTATTTGTTTTCTACATTGCCTTAGGTTGGATTTACTACTTTTTTGTGTTGGTTTCAAATCTTTGAGGAACAGGAGAAATGTTTGGTACAGGGTAAAGGGAGGAATTAAAGGGAAAAGAACGGAAAAGTGTCAGATGAGAAACCAGCAGCAATGTTCAAAATTGGGATTATGGGTTTTAAAAACTGCAACGGGGAGAAATCAGATTTTGTGTAAAAGGAATGTGCGTGAGGGTTGGGGCTGGGGAGAAAAGCGCCAGGGCGAATCCATTATTGAAGGGTTTCAATGTTTTTCCAATAGCCGAGGGAGGTATAAGTACATGGCACTACAGCTTAGTGTGTACCTGAGACGTCAATATGGCATTGAACCTGTATCCCAGCTGGGACTAGGTAAAAATGCACCTCCCCATCCCAGTTCCTTAATATGAGTGAGTATGAAAAGCAATGTTCTTAGTTTGCAGAGCACCCAGGGATGATTACAGGAGATAGTGAACTCAGTCCACAGTGTGCTGCACTCTGCACTATGGGAGACAGTGTCCACATCAGTTCCTCAGTGTATCCCAAGGATAACTATGCTCCCATTTTTTTTCCATACAATGTTCAGGGAGTTACCCTGGGAGATAGTGGTTTCAACGTTCATTGTGTCCCAGGACAGAGAGACCATGGTCCTTAGTTCCTCAGGGTTGACCTGAGAGTCACAGGTCTCAGTCCCCAAAACACATCAGGGCAAATTAAAGGGAGAGGACAAGCAAATATCTACGTATGCTGATGGAAGAGAAACAGAGAATTCTAAATGTCAAATGTAGACCAGGTCAGCCCAACCAAAGCTAGTTTCTGAGTCCTGAATCTTCATTACAGTGCTTGGGGGTGGTGGGAGACAGTGGTATTGTGATAATGTCACTGCAGTAGTAATCCCCAGTTCTACACTAATGCTGTGGGGCATAGTTTTAAATCCCACCATGCTAGATGACGTTTAAATTTAACAAAATGAAATTTAAAAGCTAAACTAATGGCAACCATACCTAACCAATACCAAGTATTGTAAATACCCACCTAGTTCAATTATCTCATTTAGGAACGAAAATCTGCCATCTTTACTGAACATAGAACAGTAAAGCACAGTACAGGCCCTTCAGCCCTCAATGTTGTGCCGACCTTTTATCCTGCTCTATTTGGTCTTGTCGAAATGTGACAAGACTTTGAAATAGCCTAGTACATGTATGCCAATAAGTTTTTAGATTATATTACTCACAGTGTAGAAACAGGCCCTTCGGCCCAACAAGTCCACACTGAGCCGCCGAAGCGTAACCCACCCAGACCCATTCCCCTACATTTACCCCTTCGCCTAACACTACGGGCAATTTGGCATGCCCAAATCACCTAACCTGCACATTTTTGGACTGTGGGGGGAAACCAGAGCAGCCAGAGGAAACCCAAGCAGACACGGGGAGAATGTGCAAACTCCACACAGAGAGTCGCTTGAGGTGGGAATTGAACCTGGGTCTCTGGCGCTGTGAGGCAGCAGTGCTAACCACCGTGCCGCCCTAAATTCTAGGACAATTATGGATGGGTAATAGTTGCTGTCCCATGGAAAGGAAGTCAAGATGGTTCCTATTTGAGCATCTTCATTACAATGGATAATCATTATTATCTCTCTCCTTCTGTGTAACTTGTGTTTCCTAACTACACATCTATTAAAAATCCCAATTATTAAAGGATTACATTATAATCATCATTTCTGTAAGCTCCCCAATTACAACATACTTTTATTATTTTTTTCTTGTTATGCTTCACCATTACAATCTCTTCACTTGCAAATATGCTTCTATTTTGATTAAATTGCTTTTGTTGCATTATGCAGGGTAACTCCTAATGGATTGAAACAAAAACAGAAATTGCTGCAAAAGCTCAGCAGGTCTGGCAGTATCTGTGGAGAGATATCAGAGTTAACATTTCAGGTCTAACAATCCAGATATCTCCACGTATCGTTTACTCCTTACTGCTTCCCCCTACCCTATCTTCTGCATAAAAGAAATACATTTTCCCAGCTACTGAGGAAGTTCTGAGGAAGAGTCACTTGGCCCGACACGTTAACTTTGACTTCTCTGCACAGATGCTGCCAGAATTTCCAGCAATTTCTGTTTTTGTGTCTGACTTCCAGCATCCACAGTTCTTTTGTTTTTTTATAACTTGGATAGATTTTGGATCTGTGCTAAATATAATGTCTTTTGACAGTCCTGTTGTTTGTATTTTAAGCATTCTTGCTATTCAGATCCAGTAAAGAAATTGCTTTGGTTTACAAGTCTCAGTGGCAAACCCTAATTTTAGTTTGAGTTCCTATGGTTGGTTTTTGGCTGAGTCTTGTTTACTGTGGTGGAAGGAGCCGTCTGGTGTTAACATCAGTGTATTGCACTGCACAAAGGATCTTTCCTGACCTGTCCAAGTGGAAACTTTTAAGGGTTACTGTTGATATTAATGTATGCATTTTGTTTCTTCAATTGATTTTAAAAGCATAATCAGACTTTGTTGCTTAGCCTAGCAAGGATCTATGTTGGAATTTACCTGGTGCAGTATCATTCATCTAACGAATTAACTCATTAAGGGACTGGGAAATCTCAGAGAGGAAGGATTGCTGTAAAATTAAATCTGAAAATGGCAAAAATACATTTTCAGAAATAATTTTATTGCTGGGTTTTATAGGGACTGGCACAGTGCAGTACCACCTGGATTCTAAGTGTTTTTGGAGTCTTTGCTGTCATTTATATTGGAATTCAGAATTGGAATACGGCAATTTTGTTAGGCTTTTTGTTGTGAGGCCTGTAGATTATCGTTAAGATACAGTTGGGACACCCACACAAAATTGCTGCATGTATAATCATGACTAACCTAGATCTCAAACCACAACAAATAGTGCAATTCTATTTAATATGATAAATAATAATCATCTAATTCCCAGTGTTAAGATAATGATACAATTATAAGACAATAGGGTTATACAATGACACAGCACAGAAGGAAACCATTCAGCCAATTGTTCTTGTGTCAACTCTTTGAACGAAATGTCCAATTAGTCCCACTCTGCTGCTCCTTCCTCATTGTTTGCAAATATTTCTTCTTCAATTGTTTATCCAAGGCTCTTTTAGAACTAATTATTAAATCTGTTGCACTCCTGATCACAACAACTTGCTGTATATAAAATATTTTACTTGTTTATGTTTGTTTTTGTTGTGAATTGCCATAAATCTTTGTCTTCTGATTAGCGATCATTCTGCTACTGGAAGCAGTTTGTCCTTATATAATCTATAGAAACCATTTCAAAACTTTGAACAGCTCTTTGAAAACTCTTCTCAACCCGATCTGCCTTCAGGAGAATAATTTGAGTTTCTCCAGATATTTGAAGCCTTTCATCCATGGTACTTTTCCAGCAAAGTTTGCAGCTTCTCTATAACCTTGACAACTTTCTTGCATCGTAGTACCCAGAATTATCCACAATACTCCAACTGGGACCTAACTAATATTTTGTGAAGAGTCAAGAAGTGTGGTGCTGGAAAAGCACATCAGGTCAGGCATCATCTGAGTAGCAAGAGAGTCAATGTTTCATGCATAAGCTCTCAGGAATGTGATGCCCAAAACTTCGACTCTTCTGCTCCTCGGATGCTGCCTGACGGACTGTGCTTTTCTAGTGTTTTGACTCTGATCTCCAGCATCTGCAGTCCTCACTTTCTCCTAATCTTTTGTAAAGGTTTAGCATAACTTTCTTGTTCTTGCACTACATTCCTCTGTATATAAAGATGTGTTCATTTATCTTTTTAGCAGCCTTCTCAATTTGTTCTGCCACCTTCAAAGACTTGACATTCCCAATTCCCTCTGTTCCTCCGTCCCTTCATAGTTTATATTGCTGCACCTCATTCTTCCTCCTACAATGAATCACTTCATATTTCTCTTCATTAAACTTTATCTGCCATATGTCCGTCTATTTTACCTGCCATGCCTGCTTCCTGTTATTGTGCTCTTCACGGTTTTCCATATTTCTGAGTTTTGTATCATCTGTAAACTTCAAAAGGATTCCCTGTAAGTTCAACCCAAGGTCATGTGGCTGCCACAAAAGCTATTGTTGTGGATGCTGGAAATCTGAAATAAAAACAGAAATTAGCCTTAGAAACTCAGTAGGTCCAGCAGCATCTGTGGAGAATGCATCAGAGCTAATGTTATGTGTACATCCAAAGATGAATCATGATGAACTCGATATTAACTCTGATCCTCTCTCCACAGATGCTGCCAGATGTACTGGGCTTTTTCTGCCCTTTCTGGCGTAAGGTTTAAGCTCAAGTTAGTGGCATTTTTGCCTCTGAGTCATGGAAGTTGTAGGTCCAAGTACCATTCAGGATCTTGAGCACAAAAATCAAGGAGGACACTGCAGCCCAGTACCTAGGAAGCATCTTTGGAAGAGACAATGAACCAAATGAAACCATGGATGTAGAAGACCTCATGTTACTATTTTACCATGTCTCAATTCATTTAGGGGTGGATTATAAATGCTGGCCTTGTGCTACTCACAAATAAAAAAAGATATTTTGAAGGAGAAAGGAAGTTATTTCCAATATTTACACGTCAGTTGACATCGCAAAACAGATTATCTTATCATTTTCATATTGTGAGAGTTTGTTCTGTGTGAATTGATGCCTGTGTTTCCTAACTCGCATTTCAAAAAGTACTTCAGGGGCCTGTACAGAGCTTTGCAACAGTCTGCGGTCCTGAAAGGCATGACATAAATGCAAGTCTTTTTTTCCTTTTGTTAATATATATCTAAAAGAGCAATGGTCCTAATACTAACTTTGATAGACAGCATTAAAAATAAACTGTTCTCCATTAATCTGCTTTCTGATCCTTCGCCAATTATGTAGCTACTGTCCCTTTACACTCCTACACTTCAATTTTGCTAACAGGCTTATGAGGCAGTACTTTACTAAGTGTCCTGTGAAAAAGTCCTTGCACACATCCATCAAATGATCTTCATTAGCAGACCCTGTCACCATATCAAATAATTAAATCAAGTTAGTGAAATACACAATTAACTTGTAACCTTTAACATATCTGTGCTGCTGCTTTTCATTGATTAACCCATACTCCAAGTGTTCATTCAATTTGTCTGGCTTATTTAAAAAAAAATCCCTATCAGTGATGCAACAAGTAGTTCCTGTTAATTGGAAATTTTGTATTAATAAGGCCAATCTTTTGCTCTATGTAAACTTGGATCCCTGCTGACTGAGTGGGACTGGGAACTACCTCAACTGGATAAGCTTCTACTTACCACAGTATTAATATAGTAATTTGCCAATTCCTATTGGTAAGATAGCTAAATAACAATACAGGACAAAGTCAAATGCTGTCAGCAGTAACAAATAATACCTGTCAGCAGTTTTTCATTCACATTTAGAATTTTCCAAACATTCATTTTTGTCCCTGAAGAAACATTTTGTTATGATAAATAACAATGATATAGCACAGCACTTAAAATGCAGTGGAATATTAACTTTAACAAAAAAAAACATTTCTTTTATTGAGTTAAATCTGGTATAGATGTTTACTAACCAAACTTCTGGAAAGAGAAAAAAGAGTGAGTTAGAATCCCTACAGTGTGGAATCAGGCCCTTCGACCCAACAAGTCAACACTGACCCTCCGAAGAGTAACCCACACAAATCCATTCCTGTACCCTATTTTCCTATATTTACCCCTGACTAATGCATTAACCTACACATCCCTGAATACTATGGGCAATTTTAGCATGGCCGATTCCCCTAACCTGCACCCAGAAGAAATCCACGCAGACACAGGGAGAACGTGCAAACTCCACACAGCCAGTTGCCCTAGGCTGGAATTGAACCCAGGTCTCTGGCGCTGTGAGGCAGCAGTATTAACCACTGAGCCACCGTGCTGAGAGAAGTTGCGCAGTGGAGAAAGAAGAGTGTTTTGATTCAATAACACTGCTTGTTCTAGGAGGATACCCCCAAAGAGATGCCAGAGACTGGTGTGAACATGACAAAGCTCTCCACAAACGGTTGGATATTGTAGAAAAGGTAACAAAACCCATTTTCTATTTTAAGTACAGCAACTCTAGGTTACAATATGCATTGGTTATATTATCATGAATGATTGCAGAGATTTTAAATTGTAGTAACGTTGATGGACATGTGAACTCTGCTTTTCTCTTCCAGCTGATATAGTCTGACCTGTTTGCCAATGTTTTCTGTTTTAGTTTCAATATCCAGCATTCACAGTATTTTGCTTTTGTGATAATGACATGGTGATCTGTTATAGTGATGTGAAATGAGGCCAGGATACTGCATTTCTTAATCATCTAAGATAACAGATAGCTATGGGTCACACAGCATCAGTGGAGAAAGAATTAGAATTAATATCGCAGTTCGATGGCCTTTTAGTAGAACTAGATAATAGTTAGGGGTTTTAGGCAGTGAAAGGATAGGAAGGAATGAAAGGTATGGTCTGTCACAAGATGGAAGATAGAAAGAAATTGAATATGAAGAAAAATGCAATGGGTCAGACATCTGATCAATAAGGAGGAACTGACTCCATGATTCCTACATTTCAAACGTTTTGCATTGGCCGCAAAGTATTTTGGCAGATCTCGAGAATGTGGAATGTCACTTTTTTTTAATCATACCAGCCTTTAATTATTGATTTTTGCTTTCTTTTCTTTCTGTCCTTCTCTCTCATTTACTTCAGAATATAGAACGAACGGTCAATCACTTGGAGGCTGAAATATCTGCCTTGCTCAGCGTCATTGAGACCTCAAACCCCCCACTTCAGCTGGCAGCTCCAACCATGGACATTTTTGAGAATGGTGAGTCCATTTTGTGGAGTAACTCCCTTTCCTTTGTTAGTGATGAATTGTGCATTTGTTGAACTGCAGGACTGTCAGTACTGGGAGATCAGTCAGATTCCCACTTCCAGGACTAACAATCAGCATAACAGGTCATGTGTAGGACTGGTTTAACACTGAATCTAGAACCCTCTACTCTGTCCTGATAAATTTGCTTCTAAACTTCAGAAGTGTACTCGAGTCACATACCTTCAATTCACCCACTAGATATACTCATGACCCGTACCGTGTTTGTACTTTGAGGCCATTCTTCCTAGGAATGATTAAGATATCAGCTTGTGTATATACATACAACACAGTGAAATTCATGTTCAAAATAGTAACAACTGACTGTTGAACCAACAGGAATGTCCACACTCATTCGGGGTCTCAACTTCCACTTTGGGAAGCTGTGTTTTTACACATTTAGCGTAAATAATGTTGGTTTGTGTATTTCTGTTCCCATCACTTGACTTCCTTTTTGACGAACTGATGATTGAAACCGTGACATTCCCAGTCTCTCGGAATCATTGCCATAGCCATCAGGAAACCTTCTGTTTCATCTATTTGCTCAGTATGAAAATACTTTGAGTTTCAAGCATGCACTGAGGGTTATTCCTTTGGAATAATTAAACTCCTCATTAACCAGCATTTTCGATTTACTGCCACTACTATTTCCTGGCAAGTTTTACTGTAGATTCAATAATTCTCAACCACATATCAGTGGTCATGGGCACAAGATGCAAATCTGACTCTGATTTGGCACCATTGAAAGGAGAAGATTGATTAGTGAGTGAAATGGAAAAAGTGTGACACTAGTATATTCAGAGATAGTCCTTTCAAGCCTTCTACCTGATCAATTACTCCTACCCAATTTGTTTTTACAAACAGAGGAACCTTGATTATCCAAACGAGATGGGCGGGCACTATTTTGTTTGGATAATTGATTATTCACATTATTGATTTTATCTTAAACAAGGGAAGCCATGCTGATCTAATGCTGTGCTCTACTGGAGAATTATTTAAATCTATAATTTTGATGTATTGAGTGTAAGAGGACACAGATTTCACATGATGAACAAAATAAAGCAATGATAACAGGAGAGAACTTTTAAAAAATGCAGCAGTAGTTACCACTTGGCAAAAGGTGGTGAAGACAGCATTAAACAAGCTCCCGAACAGCTTCTACGATCGCAGCAGCATGTGTCAGTTTCCAGGAACGCAGTCTCGCTTTAGGAAGATAGAAGCACTGACTTGCACATGTGTTTATGTTCTTGGCCATTTTTTTTTAATGAAGGCTGGTAAAGGTGACGGGAATACCTGGATAGTAATGTGAAACACTTACTTTTGCAAAGGGCTGTGTAACAACCTTACCTAGTCACTGATGCTTGAGCTGCTTGTGTTTCTTTGTTTTTGCCAGCGTTTTCATATCTTCTTTAATACAGGTAAGTCAAATACACTTGCCTCTTTGATGTAACGTTTTTGCAGACCTTGAAAACTTCTTCGGATAACCTGAAGTTCAGATAAACAATATTTGGATAATTGAGGTTCCTCTGTTATCAGTGAAAGTAGGGATGTGGAGAGTAAATTCAAGGTTTAATTGTATTTGGAGTTCATGTACTCTATTGCTGGCTTCAGAATGTTTGATTTTTTTCCAGAAACCAATATCCTTCCCCTATCCTAAAGTTCACCCTCCTAGCTTATGGGAGTGAAAGGCCACATTTGGAGGGAAACTGGCATCTGTGAAATTATTCTGAGCAAGGAGTTCCTATTCTTGGGAAAGAAGCAGGAGTTTTGTTGGGGAGGCTGTTGGTAAGGGAGGGTGGGGAAGCATTTAAAGAGAAAACAAAATCCCTTTTCTTTGTAAAAAGTTTATTGAGTGCTTACTTAGGAAAGGCATCATATGGTGTGGTTCTAGAAAATCTATCCTGAGTTAGCTGACCTTTTCACGAGGGCTAAAGCAACTTTTGCCTTCAAGTGTGGTGCATGCAATTTTGTGAATCTGTACATGCACATGTAGATGCTCCTATGTATGTGTGAATGCACATATGCACAACTTTTAGATGTTGGACAAGAACTAGATCAGAGCTGAAAATGTGTTGCTGGTTAAAGCACAGCTGGTTAGGCAGCATCCAAGGAACAGGAAATTCGACGTTTCGGGCCAGAGCCCTTCATCAGGAATGGTCCCATCTGCAGACCTCACTTTTTACTCAAGAACCAGATCAGACTGGAATAATTTGCCAGGACAAAACCAAGTGATGTCCTTATGGTTAAGTGGCCAGACAGTTCTCATGGAGCTCACATGTCAGGGTGAAGGGTTGAGGTCATGCTGAACCCCAGATTTATTTGTTCCTTTGAAGATATGCCTTTTCTCCTGTTCTCATTTCTGAGGTTTGGAACAAAGAGTTCCACTAGATTGGTCCAAATTTATGTACAAGGCACTGCATGGTTTGGCACTGTCTTCTGCAGGATGGCTGACCAGGAAACTCTCTTGCTGTTACCTCCTGTCCTCAGGTAGATTAGAAGGACCTACAGACTGACAGTCCTCCAATTTTGAGGTTATCTGTGCACCTTTTCTGGCCAACAAATCCTGATGTGAGACTCAAATCTAAAGATTCTAATCAAGATGCTGCCACCGTGCAACAACAGCCCCTACTTTGTAATTAGTAGGTTTGGGGGTGGGGATGGTACAAAAAGAACTTTGTGATTATCTCCTGTCTAAATTCCATTATTTTTCCATTCACCAGGTTTGCACTGAATGTTATGATGCCAGTTGCAAGTTGAAAGGCAGTCATGAATGGACACATACATCAAGAAACTAATCAGCAAGATGGGATTAAAAAACATCTGTCATCAGTGCCTACAGTTATTTCTTACATTAATGAATTCTGCAACCTGTTCCTCTCATGGGATTATATTGAGAAACCTGCTAACATTCATCATATATCTGTAACCAGGGTAGGTTTTAGGTGCTTTTGCTGGGAGATCTGCTATCACAGTTTGTCACATTTGTCTGTCTTGCGACATCCTCACATTCACTGTCGCTCATCTGTAACTGCTCTGTGACTTCCATCTTCTAACAGTGTTGAGGTTGACCCCTCTTTCAGCTGCCATTTACCCTCGAGAAGAGGCTTTTCAGCTCTGATCAAATGGCCCAAACACTGACATTTTCTTTTCAGGATGTCCTTTGTTAAAGTTCGTTTTACTCCTGCAGTTTTAAGCACCTCTTCATTTTTCTTCTGGTCTGTATATGGAATTTTTAGCACACTTCTTAGATCCAGGATTGAAATCCCTCTTTTTTGGATGTAGGGTTGCTCGCTGAGCTGGAAGGTTCATTTTCAGGTCTGGAGGCTCACTGATGATGTTACCTAGTATGGTGATGAAACATCTGAAAATGATGTTTCGTCACCATACTAGGTAACATCATCAGTGAGCCTCCAGACCTGAAAATGAACCTTCCAGTTCAGTGAACAAACCTACATCTAGAACCTCAACCTGAGCTATAAATCTTCTCAAAACTCGCTAGCCCTCTTTTTTTTCCAAATATTTTCCAGGTTCCTGAGGTACATGATGAAAAGAGTATAACAAAATAGAATGCTATAAGTCTTTTCTTTGTCAAAGGTTTCTTGTTAACCCACCCTTCATCATCATAAAGTTATTTCAGGCTAATTCTGTCCTTCTTCTAAGATTGCATCTGCCATCAGGATAATAAGGAGCTTTAGCATTTGCAACCCTATCTGGAATCAAAGGTTAAGTTAGTAGTGTTCGTTGTCTAGACTGGTTCACTCTCCATTTTTACAAACCTTTTTTATGTGAAGAAGTTTATTAAAGGAAAAGAACTACAAACTGAATTGCACCAGCAATTACACTAATTGAATGTTGGTATCACATGTTGACTGAACACCAGACAGATCACCTAGCCCCTCCCATGTCAATATCGCCAGCGGACTGAACGTCAAAAGCAGAGTGAAAAAGAGATCTTTAAATAATTCTGCAATATAATATCCCAGGTCTAACTGTCTTCTATTGCTTCCTCAATGACCTTCCATCTATCATAAAGTCAGAGTGGGCATGTTTGCTGATTTATACCATGTTCATCATCATTTGTGACTTCTCAGATACCGATGCAGTTAATGTTCATGTGCAACAAGATCTGAACAATATCCATGCTTAGGTTGACAAATGGTAAGTAACATTTATGCCACACAAATGACAGGCAATGACAAGGGAGAAACTAACTATGGCCCTTTGCCACTCATTATAACTTCCAAACCCGCCCCCCCCCCCCCCACTATGGGTTACCGAAGTGGAAACTGAAATGGACTAGCCACATAAATACCAAAAGGTGTGGTGCTGGAATAGCACAGCAGGGCAGGCAGCATCCGAGGTGCAGGAGAATCAATATTTCGGGCATAAGTCCTTCATTAGGAATGTGTTGGGAGTTGGGGTGTGGGGAGAGCAGATCAGAGGCTAAGAATGTTGCAGTGAGTAACTTACCTCTCCCTGACACCTGTCCACCATCTACAAGGCACAAGTGGGGATGAGTGCTGCTCCAGCAACACTCAAGAAACTTGACACCATTGAGGGGGGAGGCAATGGCCTAATGGTATTATTGCTGGACTGTTAAATCAGAGACCCAGATAATGTTCTGGGGACCCAAGTTCGAATCCTGACACTGTGGATGGTGGAATATAAATTCAATAAATATGTAGAGTTAAGAGTTTAATGATGGCCATGAATCCATTGTCAATTGTTAGAAAAACCCATTTGGTTCACTAATATCCTTTAGGAAAGGAAACTGCCATCCTCACCTGGTCTGGCCTACATGTGACTCCAGACCCAGTAAAGTGTTTGATTCATATCTGCCCTCTGGGCAATTAAGGATGGGCAATATATGTGGGGCCTAGCCATGGATGAATAAAAAAAGTCATCTTGCATTATCCCTGTTTCTCTTAACACATAGAGACCCTACAGTTTGGAAACATGCCATCTGGCCCAGCAAGTCCACAAATGACCCTCCGAAGAGTATCCCACCCAAAGCCATTCCTCTACCACTATTATTCTACATTTCCCCGACTAATGCACCTGGCCTAGCCATCTCTGAACATTATGGGCAATTTAGCATAGCCAATTCACCTAACCTGCACATCTTTGGACTGTGGGAGGAAGCTGGAGCAAACCCAGGGAGAACACGCAAACTCCACACACACACACACACACACACACTTGCCCGAGACTGGAATAGAACCTGGGTCTCTGGCACTGAGGCAGCTGTGCCAACCACCATGCCGCCCAAAACTTTTAATATCTAGTGATCTATCAATTTCTGTCTTGAACGTACTCAATTACTGAGCCTTCGCAGCACTCTATTGTAGAGAATTCCAAGAGCAGTATGTCCCAAAATGTGAATACTGGACCATATTTCTTTTTTCCACATGCAATAGAACTGGATTTGATCATATCAGCACTGGGACCTAGCATATAGATGAAAATGAATACTGCAGATGCTGGAGATCAGAGTCAAAAATGTAATGCTGGAAAAGCACAGCAGGTCAGGCAGCATTCAAAGAGCAGGGATATTGACATTTCAGGCAAAAGCCCTTCATGGAATGAGGCTGGGAGCCTCAGGGGTGGAGAGATAAAGGGGAGGGGGGTGGGATGGAGGCAAGGTAGCTGAGAGTGCAATAGACAGATGTAGGTGGAGGCAAAGGCGATAGGTCAGAGTGGAGGGTGGACCAGATAGATGGGAAAGAAGATGGACAGATGGGACAGGTCATGAGGACGGTGCTGAGCTGAAAGGTTGGAACGGGGTAAGGTTTGGGGGGGGGAGGGGAAATGAGGAAACTGGTGAGATCCATATTGATGCCATCGGGTTGGAGGGTCCTGAGGCGGAAGATGAGGTGTTCTTCCTCTAGATGTCAGGTGGTAAGGGAGTGGCGATGGAGGAGACCCAGGCCCTGAATGTCCTCGGCAGAGTGGGAGAAGGAGTTGAAGTGTCCAGCCACGGAGCGGGTGCTGGTGACCCGGAGATGTTCTCTGAAGTGCTCTGCGAGTAGGTGTCCTGTCCACCCAACGTAGAGGAGACCACATTGGGACCACATCAGATACAGTAAATGACATGTGGAAGTGCAGGTAAAACTTTGCTGTACGTGGAAGGGTCCTTTGGGGTCTTGGATGGAGGTGAGGGGGAAGGTGTGGGCGCAGGTTTTGCAATTCCTGAAGTGGCAGGGGAAGGTGCCAGGATGGGAGGGTGGTTGTTAGGGGGCATGGACCTGACGTGGTAGTTGCAGAGGGAACAGTCTTTACAGAAAGTCGATAGGGGTGGGGAGGGAAATATATGTCTGAGGTACATTTCTCCCTTCCAAACCAACGCCTGGAGGAAGAACACCTCATCTTCCGCCTCAGGACCCTCCAATCCCACGGCATCATGGATTTCACCAGTTTCCTCATTACCCCTCCCCCCCCCAACTCCCCCCTCTTCCCCCCCACCCCAGGTCCAACCTTCCAGCTCAGCACTGTCCTCATGACCTGCTCCACCTGTCCATCTTCCTTCCCACCTATCTGCTCCACCCTCCTCTCTGACCTATCACCTTTACCCCCAACACCATCCATCCAGTGCCCTCTCAGCTACCTTCCCCCCAGCCCCACCCCCCGCCCATTTATCTCTCCACCCCAAAGGCTCCCAGCTTCATTCCTGATGAAGGGCTTCTGCCCGAAATGTCGACTTTCCTGCTCCTCAGATGCTACCTGACCTGCTGTGCTTTTCCAGCACCACACTCTTGCCCTAGCATATAGTTACTTATACCTCAGAATCCAACCTGTATACCTTTACTGAGAATGCAAGGCAACTTAAGCCATTTGGCTTTGAATGTGGTCTGATCTGATGTGAGTAAAATTTGTTTTGCTCTCTCACTGTAAAGTTCTTAAATGATATGAGCTTGGGAATTCTTGACCTGATATCTATTGAATAAAAGAAAACTTTCTTATTAATTTGAAATAAAACACAGCATCAGAGGTGAAGAAATAAGGTCAAATATTGCCTTCAAGATGAGATATGATTGAATCTTCCACTATACTGAAAATTAAAATTATTCAGCAGATTCCAGTTCATTAAGAAAATCAGCTGTTACTTCATCCTTTTGAAATTTATCACATTCCAAAATAATTTAAAAGTGAACAAAGGAGCAACTTTTCCATGCAGAGGGTGGTACATGTTTGGGATGAGCTGCCAGAGGAAGTGGTGGAGGCTGGTACAACTGCAACATTTTAAAGGCATCTGAATGGGTATATGAATAGGAAGGGTTCAGAGGGAAATGGGCCAAGGGCTGGCAAATGGGACTAGATTAAGTTAGAATATCTGGTCTGCATGGATGAGTTGGACCAAAGAGTCTGTTTCTGTGCTGGACATCTCTATGACTTTACAAAAGAAAGTGTTCCAAATATTTCGATATAGAATGATACTGAAGAGGTCAGGCTTAACAGGCTATATGTATCCACAGATATTACCCTACATTGAAAATATTTGACTAAATCTTATGAATTTGTTGGCTGAGTCGAAGATGCATTGGGATTTGAGAAAGTTTGTTTCCCCAAGGCCTAATGTGTTGTGCCTCATTAATTACCTATGCTCCTATATCATCCCTCACGTTCGATTTCTACCCCATCTTAGCATGCGACGTTCCCACAACAGCTAACTACCCAGAATTCACCAGGATCATTTGCACCAGCACTCCATTGTAAAATGCCCATTGTGCACCCAGACATGCAGAGTTACTCTGGAGCTGTCCTGCACGGTTCTTGAAATTTGTCCCAGACATGGCAAACAGGAGGAAATCAGCACCAGGGTCCTATAGGTCCGGCTGGACAGAATGGGGCAGAGATAAGCCTTCCTCTTCCCACGTACCAGGAGTGAAGGCTACAACACAAGACTCTGCTACCCTCGTCCAAGGTTGCCATGCAGGTTACAGCAGGCTAGAAGAGGAATGTCCAGCAATATAGGGAAGTCAACATCCTTGCCAGCGTAAGATCCGCCATCTTCTCTCCAATTTCTCAAACTCAATATCTCTGCTACTACACCCACCTCAAACCAGGACACATACTTTACCACTCTCACCATTGCTTGCAACATCTTCCCCATTCACTCTTACCCATCATAACCCCCTACACCATCCATCTGTGCTCCCTGCTCACTCACTTGGGACACCGGCATCAAAAGTAACAGCTGTGCCACTCACTTCCAGCTCCTGTAATAAGTGCCTTTCTCTTAGTTCAGGAGGAAACTAGCCCCAGTAGTGCAGTAAAATTTAGGATGGGTATTGTGCTACCTGATTTCAGTTCCTCACTCGTAATGAGAAGCGGATCATGAGGTGGGTCTTGTTCCTCACTGCATGGTCTTCTTGCTGGAATGATAGCTGTTGCTGCTGTCCCTAGATCACCACTGAAATGTGAAAGTTAATCGGAGATATGCCAGGAAGGTTGTTACAGGTTGGCACACGTTGGATGGTAATGTCCATGGATGTTGCGAATGTATGGCCATGAAGTGTGATCTGTGATGTCAGTGCCCAACTTCCAACATGAACGTTGTTTGAGTAAGCAAAAATCTGAATCCGCTTGCTCTGGTTTCTTGTTGAGTTTTCCTGATATTGAGCTTGTTTGGCAAGATTGGTAAGATAGGAATCTGAATCTTAGTGAGACAATTTGTGCTGTGAACAGGGCACTTAACCAGCAATAATGACCATCAGTTGGCATGTCATCACTGCCGAGTGAGAATCTCGCCATTGCTGATTGAGAAAAACATAAGAGATGGTGTAAGATAATTACGACATTACGATGTGCCTCACTGCCCTTTTTGCCCAATTTTGCCTACTTTGTTCTCTTATTCTCTTATGCTCTTATTGTAGATCCTGCATTGTTCCCAATAGCATGTGCAAGTAAGTATAGGAAAAGGAGGATACGGAGATGAGTACAAGGACTGTGCAGACTTTAGGTGGGCTTTAGATTCCTGGGCACTGGAACTGCCTCTGGCAAAGATGGCACCTGTACAATATGCACCTAAACAGAGCTGGGACTGAACACCTTGTGGGGTTATTTTGCTCCTGCTATTGGATGGGCTTTAAACTACCTTAGCAGGGGTGTGGGAGCCAAGGGAGATTATTAGAGAAGAATACCATGGCTCACAAAGACAGAAAGCTTTAGCATAAAGAATAGTAAATTATTGGTGAAAGATTAAGAGAGTGATGAAGTCTCAATTAAGGTTACTGTACTGAATGCAAGGCATATAGTAAATAAGATCAGGGAGTTATAGGTGCAGATTGCTATGTGAAAATATGATGTTTTGGTGTTAATCCAAGGAAGGTAAAGAAAGTCAGGACTGTATATTAAATATTCTTGGGTACAAGGTACTAAGAAACGATAAGAAAATGAGGAGTGGTGGAGGTATTAGTTAAGGAGGGCAATGTCATGTGAGAGAAAAAGGATGTCAAAGAGGGTTCAAGGACAAAGAGCTGAAAAACAAATATTAGATTAAATTCCACTGTTGAGTGTGAACAATAGACCACAAACTAGATGGAAGGATGTAATGAAATAACTCTGCAAAGAAATTACAGACATACCAACATTGTAGATTATTTATAATGGGGGACTTAAATTACCCAAGTATAGGCTCAGATTCTGGTAGAGGAAGGGACTGCAAAAGGGGAGAATATTTCTAGCTTGTATTCAGGAGAATTTCTGACAGTAATATGTATCCAACAAGAAAGGATGCATTGTTGGATCTGGTTCTTGGAAATGAAAACAAATGGATCAGGTGTCCTTGCAAAAACATTTAGAAGTCAGTGATTGTTGGATCCTAAGGTTCAGGGTGATGGTGGGAAATGATAATGGTCAATCCAGAGTAAGATTAATCAACTGGCAGGAAACTAACTTCAACTGGGCAGATCACGTGGAATACAGGGAGAACTAGCCATTTGGGTATACAACTGGTTCAAAGGTGGAAGACACAGGGTGATGGTGGAGGGTTGCTTTTCAGACTGAAGGCCTGTGACCAGTGGAGTGCCACAAAGATTGGTGCTGGGTCCACTGCTTTTCATCATTTACTGTATATAAATGATTTGAATGTGAACATGGAAGATTTAGTTAGTACATTTGCAGATGACAACAAAATTGGAGATGTAGTGGACAGCAAAGAAGGTTACCTTGGTTAGATGGGCCAATGGGCTGAGTGGCAGATAGACTTTAATTTAGATAAATGAGGGTTGTTGCATTTTGGAAAGGCAAATCAGGGCAGGACTTATACACTTAATGATAAGGTCCTGGGGAATATTGCTGAACAAGGAGACCTTGGAGTGCAGGTTAGCTCCTTGAAAGTGAAGTCACGGGTAGATAGAATAGTGAAGAAGGCATTTAGTATGCTTTCCTTTATTGGTCAGAGCATTAGTATAAGAGTTGGAAGGTCATGTTGCGGCTGTACAGGACATTGGTTAGACAACTTTTGGAATATTGTGTGCAATTTAGGGATCTCCCTCCTTTCAGAAGAATGTTGTAAAAATTGAAAGAGTTCAGAAAAGATTTACAAGGATGTTGCCAGGGTTGGAGATTTGAGCTATAGGAAGAGGCTGAATAGGCTGGGGCTGTTTTACTGGAGGGTCGGAGGCTGAGGGATGACTTTATAGAGGTCTAGAAAATCATGAGGGGTGTGGATAGGGTAAATAGACAAGGTATTTTCCCTAGGTTGGGCAAATCCAGAACTAGAGGGCATAAGTTTAGAGTGAGAGGGGAATAATTTATAAGTGACCTAAGGGGCAACGTTTTCATGCAAAGGAGGTGCATGTCTGGAATGAGCTGCCAGAGGAAGTGGTGGAGTTTGGTACAATTAAAATATTTATAAGGCATCTGAATGGGTAAATGAATAAGAAGGGTTTAGAAGGATATGGGCAAAGTAATGGCAAATGGGATTAGATTAATTTGGGATATCTGGTTGGCATGGATCAGTTGGACTGAAGGGTCTGTTTCTGTGGAGTATATTTCTATGACTCTATGGGCAAGAACAAAGCTGGGCAAGGTAGAATGGAATGAAAGGGTGGCAGGAAAAACTGCAACTGAGCAATGGTCTACCTTCAAAGAAGAGATGGTTAAGATGCAGTATATTTGCTCAAAAGCAAAAGGTAGGACTAGTAACTTCAGAGCTCCCCAGATGAAAAAGGAGATGGTGTTATGAAGGTGTAGAGGTGTACTGTACCTTGAAAACCTAACTAGGACTAACAAAGCTCACAGAGTCCTGAACAAAGTAAAAATGTAACACTTGGTTGAAACAAATAACTGCAGCTGAGTTGCCATGAAACAAAGATAAATTCAAATTCAGCCAATCAGTTTAAATTATGTCCCAAGATACCAAAATCCAATCAAATTTGAATTTAGTAGTTTGATAATATTAAAATTAATGAAACGATCTGATGTTTTGGGGTATAAAACCAGACATGTTGAACAGTTAGAAAAAGAACTGCCAATGACATCCACAAATGTACACTGCCAATTGAACAACTCTTTAAAGGTACCTATCTATAAGAAGTTTGTGCAGCAGAACATCGAAATCGACCTGGAGAAAATCTACAGAGGAAAATCGACAAAGGAGATTGGACAATCTGACTGGTTTTTGAAACATGATTTTTTGTGGTAAATCTTAATCGGGATTTTTTTTATCAGATCAGTATTGCAAAAGATAGGTTTAAGAGAAAGGAGTTGTAAATAGTCTTTGGTTTTAATATTCTCTGTTGGACTTAAATAATAAAATTGTTAATTTTTACGTTAAATAGTGACCTCTGCGATAGTTCTTTGCCTCTCAAATTTTAACAGATTACAGCGTGAGGTGAATTTTTTTCTGTGTGGCTGATTTAAATTAGCAGAAGGGCTTACCTGTGTTGTAACAATAGAAATTATTGGCATTTTTTATTCGCATTAGGGAGGGTATATAGGACTTTGTTTTAACATTTCATCCAATCCTATAATATTTGTCGTTAATTATCTGATGCTAGTTGACAAATTACCATAATTAACTTTAAAAGCCACACAGCACCAGTTTATAGTCCAATTGGTTTATTTGGAAGCACTAGCTTTTGGAGCGCTGCTCTTTCATTAGGTTGTTATGGAGTATATAATCATAAGACACAGAATTTATAGTAAAGGATTACAGTGCATGCAAATGAAATGATATATTGAACAAACCTGGATTGTTGTTAAGTCTTCCATCTCTTAGAATGGGTTGCAGGTTTCGGTTCATTAATATGTAAATCCCAGAACTTCTTTTAAGTCACCTTCTCGAGATAACTTAAGGTTTTATAACAAAAGGTTACATCTCAGCTCAGACAATGCATTAACGATGTGAGGTTAGAGTCTGTCTGTATCCCAATCTGGAGTCAGACTAGTTCTATTTCCAAACTGGAATTTACAAAATATTACATGTATTGACTACCTGCAGATTGTGCATTTTCTGAGCAATATAGAGTCATAGAATCATAGAGATGTACAGCATGGAAACAGACCCTTCGGTCCAACCCGTCTATGCTGACCAGAAATCCCAACCCAATCTAGTCCCAACTACCAGCATCCAGCCCATATCCCTCCAAACCCTTCCTATTCATATACCCATCCAAATGCCTTTTAAATGTTGCAATTGTACCAGCCTCCACCACTTCCTCTGGCAGCTCATTCCATACGCGTACCACCCTCTGCGTGAAAAAGTTGCCCCTTAGGTCCCTTTTATATCTTTCCCTTCTCACCCTAAACCAATGCCCTCTAGCTCTGGACTCCCCTACCCCAGGGAAAACACTTTGACTATTTATCCTATCCATGCCTCTCATAATTTTGCAAACCTGTATAAAGTCACTCCTCAGCCACCGAAGCTCCAGGGAAAACAGCCCCAGCCTATTCAGCCTCTCCCTATAGCTCAAATCCTCCAACCCTGGCAACATTCTTGTAAATCTTTTCTGAACCCTTTCAAGTTTCACAACATCTTTCCAATAGGAAGGGAGCCAGAATTGCACGCAATATTCCAACAGTGGCCTATCCAATGTCCTGTACAGCTGCAACATGACCTCCCAACTTCTGTACTCAATACTCTGACCAATAAAAGAAAGCATACCAAACGCCTTCTTCACTATCCTATCTATCTGCGACTCCACTTTCAAGGAACTATGAACCTGCACTCCAAGGTCTCTTTGTTCAGCAACACTCTCTAGGACCTTACCATTAAGTGTATAAGTCCTGCTAAGATTTGCTTTCCCAAAATGCAGCATCTTGCATTTATCTGAATTAAACTCCATCTGCCACTTCTCGGCTCATTGGCTCATCTGATCAAGATCCTGTTGTAATCTGAGGTAACCTTCTTCACTGTCCACTATACCTCCAAATTTGGAGTCATCTGCAAACGTACTATCTGTACCTCTTATGCTCGCATCCAAACCATTAAGTAAATGACAAAAAGAAGAGGACCCAGCACCGATCCTTGTGACACTCCACTGGTCGCAGGCCTCCAGTCTGAAAAACAACCCTCCACCACCACCCTCTGTCTTCTATCTTTGAGCCAGTTCTGTATCCAAATGGCTAGTTCTCCCTTTATTCCATGAGATCTAACCTTGCTAAACAGTCTCCTATGGGGAACCTTGTTGAACACCTTACATAGATCACATCTACCGCTCTGCCCTCATCAATCAATCCCCTTTGTTACTTTTCAAAAAACTCAAATCAAGTTTGTGAGACAAGATTTCCTACGCACAAAGCCATTTTGACTATTCCCAATCAGTCCCTGCCTTTCCAAATACATGTACATCCTGCCCCTCAGGATTCCCTTCAACAACTTGCCCACCGCCAACGTCAGGCTCACTGGTCTATAGTTCCCTGACTTGTCCTTATCACCCTTCTTAAACAGTGGCAACACGTTAGCCAACCTCCAGTTTTCCAGCACCTCACCAGTGACTATCGATGATACAAATAGCTCAGCAAGAGGCCCAGCAATCACTTCTCTAGCTTCCCACAGAGTTCTAGGGTACACCTGATCAGGTCCTGGGGATTTATCCACATTTCTGCATTTTAAGACATTCAGCACTTCCTCCTCTGTAACATGGACATTTTGAAAGGTGTCACCATCTATTTTGCTACTTTCTATATCTTCCATATCCACTTCCACAGTAAATACTGATGTAATATACTTGTTTAGTATCTTCCCCCATTTTCTGTGGCTCCACACAAGAATGTATCTGCAAATATAATTCTGCAAATACAAATTCACCAATAGACTTATATGTCTGTGCGTGTGCATGAGAGAGAGTGTACATGTGAGTGCACGTTAGAGAGTATGTATTTGCATGTGTTTGCATCAAGTGTGTGTGTTGGTGGGTGTAATGGAGTATAAGCCTGTGAGAGAGTGGCCATCCTCATGGGTACCAAACTTGGCTAACAGCATTTACTTGGTCACTCTGTGTTGTTACCTATCCCGAAGTCTGCCTTGGAGGATGGTCACCCAAACATCCGAGACCGAATGTCCTTGACCTCTGTAGTGTTCCCTGAATGGAAGGGAACACCCCATTTGGTGATTGTTGCGTGGTGTCCTGTTAGACTATAACCTGGTGTTGTGTGATCTTTTATTTTGGTCTCATCTCACCCTCTTCCCGCACATTCTCCCTCGAACCCCATCCTTCCAACCGCAACAAGGAGAGAACTCCCCAGTCCTCACTTTCCACCCCACCAACCTCTGTATACATCACACCATCCTCTGCCATTTCCGTCACCTACAAATGGATCCTGCCACCAGAGATATATTTCCCTCCCCATCCCTATCCACTTTCCATAAAGACCATTCCCTCTGCGAATCTGTCAGGTCCACGCCCCCCCCCACACCAACCCACCCTCCCCATTCAGCACCTTCCCCTGCCACCGCAGAAATTGCAAAACCTCCATCGACACCTCCCCCTCATCTTCGTCTAAGGCCTCAAATGAGCTTTCCACATCCATCAGAGTTTTACCTGCACTTCCGCACATCAGTTATTATATTCGTTGCTCCCGATGCGGTCGCCTCTACCTTGGGGAGACAGGATGCCTACTTGCAGAGCGCTTCAGAGAACATCTCCTGGATACTCACACCAACCAACCCCAATGCCCCACTGGCCGAACATTTCAACTCCCCCTCCTATTCCGCCAAGGACAAGCAGGTCCTGGGTCTCGTCCATCGCTACACCCTCACCACACAATGCCTGGAGGAAGAATGCCTCATCATCTGCCTTGGGACCCTCCAACCACACTGCATCAATATGAACTTAACCAGTTTCCTCATTTCCCTCCCCCCACCTTATCCCAGTTACAACCTTCCAACTCAGTATCGCCCTCATGACCAGTCCTGCCTGTTTATCTTCTTCCCATCTATCTGCTCCATCCTCTTCTCCGATCTATGACCATTACCCCCACCTCCAGCTACCCATCACACTCTCAGCTACCTCCCCCCCCAGTCCCAACCCCATCCCACTTATCTCTCCACCCCCTTGGCTACAAGCCTCATTCCTAATGAAGGGCTCTTGCCCGAAACGTCGATTCTCCTGCTTCTCAGATGCTGCCTGATCTGCTGTGCTTTTCCATCACCACACTCTTGACTCTGATCCCAGCATCTGCAGTCCTCACTTTCTCCTGATTTTTAACTTTGTCCACCCCAGTCCAACACTGGCTCCTCCACATCATATTTAATTTGACATTGCAGTCTAACTGGGAAGAGCTGAACACATGGCATAAGAAGAGGTTAGAAGCTTTTCTTAACCCAAAGACTTATTAAAACATGAAATGCCTTGCCAGAGAATGATGGAAACACAGTATTTCGCAAATGTCAAAAAGGAAATTGAAGTGAATACGTCATTGAAAAAGAAGTTAATGACAGAACGATTACAGCACAGGAAGATATGTTGCTCCTGTGTCTGTACTAGTTTGCCAAACTGAGAATTTACCTAGTGCCATTACCCCTCTTTTTCCCCATACTCTACATATTTTTCCTTTTCAGTTTGTGCTCCAAATCCTCCCGAATGCCTAACTGAGCTTGCCTCCATTATATACTTAGGCAGTACATTCCAGGTTCTAATCACTTGCTGTATGAAAAGCTTTTTCCTCATGTTGCCATTGTTTCTTTCATTAGTTAACTTAAATCTAAATCCCCTGAGATTCTCGATGCTTCCAACAATAGCAACAGTTTTCCACTGTCTATTATGTAAGAACCAAACTAAAAGAGTCTGTAGAAGAATGAGACAAACAGTACATGCGTGATGGCTAAATAGTCTCCTACTGTACTGTACAAACCCAGGGATTCCTCTCATATCAATCTGACATTTCTTCTACACATTTGCAGGAAATATTACTGCAGATAACAATGAATGAGTTCAGAAAATGTGTCTAGAAATATTGGCAGTTCCTCTTTTCTACTTTGTTTTTTTTCCAAATGAACCAAAGTCCCCAGTCCTTCATGGGGGATAAAAAAACTGACTGACAATATCTCCATTATCCACCATAGTTTTTAAAATTTGAGATATCCCATCTAAAACTATTAGATTCAGTGACTCTTTGTGTTTAATTCAAGTTTGCCAGAACTAGTGGGATTTGGCCTGTGTTCTAATGGCTGATTGTTTCAATTTACAGTATAATCTTCAACTCTTGCAGAAGTTCGGTGCACATAGATGCCTTTCTCTCAAAGCCTGGGAAATAAAGGTGAGGAGAAAGCGAGGTCTGCAGATGCTGGAGTATCAGAGCTGAAAATGTGTTGCTGGAAAAGCGCAGCAGGTCAGGCAGCATCCAAGGAACAGGAAATTCGACGTTTCGGGCATAAGCCCTTCATCAGAAAGGTGGCACATTAAGGTTTAGGTATGTTGTGACACATCTCTAGGAGAAAGTGAGACTTGAACCTAAGCCTTCTGGCTCAGAGTAGGGGCACTACCACGGTGATACAAGAACTCCATGGAGGTTCACAGACTATCCTATCACATTACCAACTTACTGTACCTTAACTCTAGTTGATTATAAGTTCATTTTATATTTTTACATCGGCAAGACCAGGATTTATTGCCCATCAATTGTTGCCCCAAGAGGTGGTGGTGATGGGCCTTCTTAAAAGTGCTTTTTTTCCATTCTCACTCACTCCATCCCCTCCTCCCTTCACTCCTTCTTCTCCCACCCCCAACTCTATGTTGAAAAATTCCAAAGTGCCTTAACAAACCGATCTTTATCAATAACCTGTCCTGGTTGTCATGTACTTTCCATGATGTAGCCTCCACACACAGGGCGAGCCCGGGCAACGACAGCTCACAGACTCCCCCTCGCTGCAAATGGACGCGCCTCTCGTCCCTCGTGCACCCCCATCGTCGCCACAAATGGACGCGTCCAGAGCGGCTTTACTGTGGGTGACCTGGATCAAACTATCCGGCAAATAGAGGGGTTATTCGGATTGATTCAATTTAAAACCAGTGACTAACTTTGAGAATAACATAGTTACAACTGAATTATGACAAAAATAATTATATATTAGTTAAAGTGGTGATTTGTATGTTTGATTTTACGGACGTGTAGAGAATCACAGCAGTGAGAGTGGTCAAGGACTCCCCTCCACGCGCCGACGGTGCGAGTGGGAAAGTCCGCGGCTGCTCCCTCTGCTCGCGGGAGTTGGAGAGGGCGCGAGGCTGAAGGTGAAGCGGAGCCGGCAGAGGCGGGAGCGGCCGGTGAGAGTGGGGTTCGAGAGCGACCGAGAAGGGAGGGAAGAAGAGAGGAGAGAGATAAAAAGGGGGACCCGATCCACCGGCGAGAGAGAACGCGAGAGCTGGGGCCGGGGATGGGGAATAATATCAGAGACACTGGAGCAAAAGTAGGCCATTCAGCCCATCGAGCATGCTCAGCCCCATCTGAGATCCCGGACTTCACTTTTCTGTCATTCCCCACAATCCTTGCTTTTCGTAATGATTAACTATTTGTCTACCTCAGCCTTGAATATAAACCCCAGAGGCTTTGGAATTCTGCTTTAAAGTATTCAGACATACATAGATCCTTAGTAGACAGGCAGGAGGCTGGAAGAACGCAGCAGGTCAGGCAGCATCAGGAGGTGGAGAAGTTGCTGCTTCGGGTGTAACCCTTCAGGACGGAAACACCCGAAACGTAGACTACTTCACCTCCTGATGTTGCCTGGTTGTGTTCCTCCAGCCTCTTGATTGTCTATTTGGATTCCAGCATCTGCAGTTTTTTTAAATGTCTGTATACACAGATCCCAGGCTGAAAATGTGTTGCTGGTTAAAGCGCAGCAGGTCAGGCAGCATCCAAGGAACAGGAAATTCGACGTTTCGGGCCAGATCCTTGTCAGCCTTAGAAGTTCAGGGTCATTGGGGACAGATAGAATGTGGAATTCAGACCACAAATAGAATGGCCACGGAAACGTCACAGCTTCCAAGCCAATAGTTCCCAAACCCTGCCCAGCTCACTTCTATCTCCTTTCCAAAATCCACGAACAGGACTGCCAGCGCAGAGCCATTCTTTTTGCCTGCTCCTGTCCAACAGAACTAATCTCTTCCTACCTGAACTCAATTTTTTTTTCTCCCCTCGTTCTGTCCCTTTCCGCTTACATCCATGATTCTTCTGATACTTTATCAGTTGCAGAATTTCCACCTCATGGGTGCCAGTCGCCCCCTCCCCCCGTTCACCATGGATGTACAATCCCTTGACATGTCCATCTCCCAACAGGAAGGTCTTGGGGCACTCTTCTTCTTCCTGGAAAAAAGGGCTTAAACTGTCCCCATCCACCATCACATACCTCCATCGTGGCTAAGCTCGTCTTCACATTGAACAATTTTTCCCTCGGTCCCCTCACTTTAGTCAGATCAAAGATGTGACCTTAGCTACCCACATCGGCCCCAGTTATCCTGTTTCTTTATGGGATTTGTTGTTGTCATCCTACTCAGGATCCTTCCCACAGCTCTTTCTCTGGTACATCGATGACATCTTTAATGTCGCTTCCCCCCTTGTCTGGAATTGGAAAAATTTATTTTCAGTTTCCATCCTGTTTTCACCTTCACCTAATCCATTTCTGACTCCTCACTTTCCTTCCTCGACATCTCTTTCCATTTCTGGGAATAGACTCGCCATCGATGTCCACTTTAAACCCACTGACTTCCATAGTTCCCTGGGCCGTGTATCCTCTCACCCTACTTTCTTTCTGTAAAGACTATTCCATTTTCCTAGTTTCTCTGTCTCCATTTCACTTGTTCTGATGATGACACTTCCAAACAGAAGCCTCAGAAATGTCCACCTTTTTCCTCAACTGATGTAACCACTGGGGTTGACAGGATCTTCAGCTATGTCTGACTCATTTATCAGTCTTCTGCCCTCAAGCCTTTCTTCCCATAACACCTACCGGGTGCCCTGGTCCTTACTTTCCATTCCACTATCATCCACATCCAAAAGATCTTAAGCTGCCATCTCCAGTGGGATGCCATCACTGGATGCACATTCCCCATATCTGTCGGCTTTCTGCAGGAACCATTCCTTCCACGGCACCTTGGTCCACTTCTCCACTGCACTATCCTCATATATATCACCTTTTCCTAGCTAGAGTAAGTGCTAAAAAAAAGTAAACATCAACTCTGCTTTCTCTACCCAGATACTGTCGAGTTTCTCCAGTCATCTCTATTTTTGTTTCAGATTGGCTGTGTCCTATTGAGTGCCCAGGGCAGCCTTGGGAGAGTGGTGATGAATAGCCTATTTTTGCTCCTAATTCATTTGTCTGTATGTTACTCTCAAACAGAGCCCAAATATTTTTACTGATTTAGAAATACGCAGTTTGCAGATTCTTGTTAATAAGCTTTTTTACTGAACAATTGAGTACAACTTTATGAATAGATTGTAGGGCAAACATGACTATATATATCAACAGAAATATCTCTATTTTTACCTTTGCCTTTTTTGGTTTTAGTTTTTGCATCAGTAATCAAGCACTTTAAGTGCCATGCAGAATTTTCGACTTGTTTAGACTGCAAACCATTACTGAAATAATTAACCACCCACCCAGCTTGAATTGTATATTATAAGCACCAAGGGACTGCTTGTTATTTTATTTATGTTCCATTTCGACAGTTAAGAGCAGTCACTACATCAGACAGCAAGACATTGCAATTGCTTTGGCCTTTGTGATATAGCTATAGATCTACTATGGCAGAAATAACTAGATTGCATTTCTGTAAAAGGTTTCATTTACTTAGGACATTTCGAAGAAATTTAAATGAGTGACTTTGGCTGTAAGGAAGCAATGACAATAATATTGGTGCAGTTGAAATCCCGTGGATGTTTCTTAAGGAGAAAGATACTGTATGCCTGGGACCTGTGAATCTCTTCAAATAGACACCATGTTGTAATGGTTACACATAAGAACTAATTATTTAGCGCACATGCTCCCAGTCCTAGGTCTTGGCTAAAATGGTGATTTTCATCAGCTACTATAAAACGACTGTTCAAGGACCTGAATGTCCACAAATCCCACCAAAGACCTAATTTTGTATCAGACATTTTGTTTAATTTAAAAACATCGTAATAACATGTGAGGAAGTTGGAGAGAGGCTGAATGACCTGTTTTAATTTTACATTCTATGTAATAATCTTGAACCCAGACAATTCACGCTGGAGTTGCCGCCTGGTTATTTGAATTATGGTATGCTTTTCTTCATTCTTATTGTGAAGACATTACCTACTGTGGTATGAGCCAATTTTATCCTTGTGAGGAACAAAGTCTCTTTATAGTCTAGACTGTTCTATCTCTAAGACAATTTGTTGACACCATGAGCCATAGGTCAGGTTATGTCACTGACCACAATAAGGAGATCATTACCTCTGCAAGGACATAAAACTGTATTGGTGTCAGTGAGGTCTACAGTTGATGTAGTGCAGTTTTTATTTTGTGCTTTGCATTTAATTTGGTTCGGAATTCAGTTGAAGGAGCTTGAGACCATAATCTCACCTTGTAGCTGTGTACTGAGGTCTTGTTATGCTTCTGTGGAAGTCTCTGGTTTGAAGTGAAAATTCTGAGTGCTTTTTTAAAAAGGTGCAAATTAATATCTTTTTCTAAAAGTACAGGAAACCATCACCTTGATCCTGGTTGAACTTGGGCTTAAACTTCACTTTCCTGTCTTCCATTCTTTGAGACATCAGAAATTTGTCTATTCCAACTTTGAAATGTATTACATGATAGCGCATATAATGTGGGAAATAGCTTCTTCATATGTCAAATACTTGTAGTATGGAGTGCACTATCTGAAAATGTGATGGAGGCAGGTTCAATTGAATGTTCAAGAGGGCATTGGATAATTACTTGGATAGAAATAGTATGCAGTAATGTGGGGAAAAGGCATTAGCACAATGGGATGAATGGCCTCCTGTGCCATAACAATTGTGATTCTCTGAAATCTCGCCATTTCTCAGGATGGGATTCAAATCCACATCCCAGGACATTAGCCTGGATCTCTGGATTACTAGTGTATTACTGCTTTGTCATTGCTTTTCTGTGAAGTAATTTCTCCTCATCTCATCCTAAATGATTAGCCACTTATCAAAGAATATTGCTGAAGATGTGTTGCTGGAAAAGTGCAGCAGGTCAGGCAGCATCCAAGGAGCAGGAGAATCGACATTTCAGGCATGAGCCCTTCTTCAGGAATCCAGACCTGACCTGCTGCGCTTTTCCAGCAACACATTTTCAGCTCTGATCTCCAGCATCTGCAGTCCTCACTTTCTCCTATCAAAGAATATTGTCTACTTACAGAAAAATTGTCTTCATTCCATGTAATGTTCCCTTGTAATCTAGTTTGATTTGTGTTATTTGAATTTGATTTCAGTAGTGAGTACCAGCTCCTTCTGTTTATTTAAACACGCTTTTTATCTATGATTGATGGCTTACATTTACGCTAGCCACTACTGTCATTAACTGAGTTATCTTAAAAACAAATTATGGTAATTATGAAATCAGTTTTTTTTGTCACCACTAACACTGAACAGTCTGGCTGATGAATTTCTTGATGTTTTTGATCCTGAGGAATGTAGAATTATTGACAGTTGCTTGGATAAATTGGATATTTGCCTAATAGCTTGGATAAAATTCTGAATTTGTCTCGCTTTGAAGAGTTTGTCAGCTTAATTTGCTATCCATTGTTTGTGAGTTGGAGTGAACCTTTGCTGTTTAGAAAAGTGTGTGTGTTGTTTGTGAAACTTTAGTGCTTTTAAAATTCCAGTTGTGGCGTGAGTACTTGAGGTTTTCCTTTTACGGACCATTTAATGCATTGAAAAGTTTCCGTGTCTCTAATGACCATCTAAACATCTTGTTTAGCTGTATGCATCAGTCATTCTTCCTGCTGGGAATTGGACAACCACATTGGAGGTTGTCCAGGAGATATGATCTAACTTAAGCATGATTCTACTCTAGCTGCAGTTAGGTCTGAGAGAATATTTGATACTTAACTGAGTGAAAATTAGAAGTAGCCATTCTGTAATCTTATTGAGCTTAGTTTTGATGATCAACTCCTTTGGGTTCATGTTCAGCAATATCAGAATTCCCACGTTTTTGACAAAGTAACTTCCTCATGTAAGGTAATTTGTAAATTTACAAAATGTCTGCGCATCTCCCAAATGTCTACTTTGACTAGCAAGATTAACTTGCTGAACAGCATTAACAGATTATGTGTCATGGGTGCTTTTTGGATTTAAACAAGATTTCCACAGAAGAACAGTAGAGATGGCTCTTATATATTGTCTGCCATTCAACTTTGCTCTTACTGCCAATCCAGTCAAAGTCAGTGTTCTGGAATATGGTTTAAATGACTGGCCTCCAGTAAGCTCAGTCATCTTTTTGCAAGGTATAACCCTTCTTGCCTGCCGTCTTTGAGCTTGGAATTTGTTACTTTCTGGAACAAGAGGTCCTCACTTCCATCTTTGTGCCTAACAATTAACGTGTATGAGTTGTTACTACAGCTTTATTGCAAGTGGAATATCTTAATGTATGGCACTGGTTGAATTGACACAAGGTTGGGAACTTTTAAAAATGGAGTGATGGATGAATTAGGTGTTTTAGAACAAATCAAACAATGAGAGCAGATGGTCAGAGCTGAATAGGGAACTATTACTGGTTGTGGAGGGATGGTAAAAGAAGGCAGTGGGGATTTCTAACAGGATTTTGAAATCCAACGTTTGAACCTAGAATGCCAATGGAAAGCGGTAAGTGTTACGGACCTAGTAGAAGATGAGCTGCAGCAAACATCATTCTGTATCAGTAGGATGTAACAAAATACTGTGATGGTACTTTGTAGAATTACAGGTGAGTTTTTCCTGATGTCCTGGCCAATATTTATCTCAATCAAAAGAGGAAATGTAATTTCTTTTAAAAATTTATTCGCTGGCTGACCATTTATTGACCATGCCTAGTAATATTTTGTATATTAAGAAAAAGTCACATGAAAATCCTGCAGTGGTTTTTTGATAGTTATTTTATAGTATCAGTTATTCAACTGGCATCTCTTGAAAGTGTTAGATTTCTCTCTTTTGTGATTACCCTAATTCCCTGTAATTCGGAAGAGATTAGATTCAGAAGACTAAACTCTGCTGTGAGTGGATCTCATCGACAGATTCAATCAATAAGCACATCGACCTGGACCCAATATACCGACCACTGCAATGGACAGCTGGAACTGACAACCGGAAGCGGCAGATTCAAACCACTACAAATGCTGGAGGACAGATCACAGAAGCGCTTCACAGGAGGCTCCCAAGCACTGAGGATGTCACCTAGACGGAGGACAAACGTCTGCAACATGAATTCCCAGCTCGGCGAACAGAACCACAACAACGAGCACCCGAGCTACAAATCTTCTCCCAAACGTTGAGTGTTTTTTTTCAGTTCGTTGTACATTTGGCCTTAGGAACCTTACTGAGTGTAAGGGGGAGCATGAGAGTGAGAGTGTGGTCATGTTCTCGTTATGCTTTTGCTGCTTGGACAAACAGGATTGGGGATCATTGATACTTGCTGAAACATGGGTTTCTAGAAAGTTCACATTAGTTGTATTTCAAAAGTGGAATATCCAGTTTGGGCTTTGAAATTATGGCAAATCTAGAAGTCTGTTCTGGCATGTGAAGAGTTAATTTCACTGAAATAACTTAGCTTGGCATTTGAGGAAACGGGAGCTAAATGTTGAGTCAGTGGCAGTTTAAATAGCTTTGTGTGGAACTTGATGGTGGACTCAATGTCCTGATATTAAGCATTTCCTCCTGCTTAATCTCTCTTTGATAAAAGTGAATTAATTAATTGGTCAGCTTACCTTAGTTAATTGCATCAAGTTTCTGTTTCAAGAAAGTATATAACATTGTACAGCCAAGGTATGGTGTCTGTGGAAACATTGAGGTTTTGGCTGAAAATGTGTTGCTGGAAAAGCGCAGCAGGTCAGGCAGCATCCAAGGAACAGGAAATTCGACGTTTCAGGCATAAGCCCTTCATCAGGACTTATGCCCGAAATGTCGAATTTCCTGTTCCTTGGATGCTGCCTGACCTGCTGCGCTTTTCCAGCAACACATTTTCAGCTCTGTTCTCCAGCATCTGCAGTCCTCACTTTCTCCTCCAACATTGAGGTTTTACCAACTTATCATTACTACAGTCAAAATGTCCTGGTATATTTAGTGTTGCTTCAGCAGAGGTGCAATGCCATTTAACTCTTTGGTACTACATGTGCTTTTCCTAGTTCAGTGAATATTCTTGGTATGTCTGTTTATCCAATCTTAATTCAAAGTTTGTTTAATTAGCTGATAAATATAATTTTTCAGCAATCTTATTTATATTGTGAAATGAAAATTATTGCATAGTTTGTGTGGATACAAATTTAGAATTACCAGGAATATGATCCACAATTTATTGACATAAGATCATATGATTTTCCATGTCTTTGTTTTTTGAGCAAACTTTGAAAATGATCATTTGTGTTGATGCATTTATTTGCAAAGATTAAAATATGTTGTCAGCAACCATGCTTGTTTTGTAGAAGATTAACTTTTAACCGAATGGAGATTGATGACTTGAGGCCAAAATACAACCAGTGTGCTGAGGTTAGCTTTTTGAAAGAAACCTTTAGTCTTGGTAGGTGGGTCTAAAGTGCTGTGTACCTCGTGATGTTTATTGAATTAATGTTGTGTTAGTGGTTTTAGTTGAGAAATAAAGGTGAAGGGTCAGGACTGATAAAATATTTATCATATGGATCCTGAGGAAGTGGAGAATGTGGGTACAGTTACAATGTTTAAAAGACATTCTGACGGGTACATGAATAGGAAAGGTTTGGAGGGATAAAGGATAGGAGCAGACAGTTTAGTTTGCGATTATGTTCAGGATGGACTGGTTGAACCAAAGGGTCTGTTTCCTTGTTGTAAGACTATGATTGAAATATTTAACAGCAAAGTTACAGTTTAAGGCTGAGAGAATAAACATTTGGGAAGGGTAAGTGGTGTATCTCCTTGAAAAGCAAGGTTGGATGCCAAAGAGGATTGCCTATCCTAAGATATAACAAAAGTTGTTAAAGTAAGTCATGAAAAACTGAAGAAGTGGTGCTTTGTTTTCTAGAACAGCAGAGATGTGATTTAATAGACATATTTAAATATATGAAGGTCCTTGATAGGATTGCTAATAAATATAAGATATTTACTAGTAAACCCAATTTGAAATCCTATAGTGTGGAGCATGCTTCTACTTGGAGTGTTGATGTGAATAGCATTAAAATATTTTAAGAGGAAGCCAGTTAAGGATTCAAGGGAGAAAACAACCGAAGGATATTCTGATCATGTGAGTAGGAAACGGCTCATATGGACCATAAACTGTGGTTGAACAAGTAGAGTCATAGAGATATACAGCATGGAAACAGACCCTTCGGTCCAACTCGTCTATGCTGACCAGGTGTCTCAACCCAATCTAGTCCCACCTGCAGCACCTGGCCCATATCCCTCCAAACCCTTCCTATTCATATATCCATCCAAATGCCTCTTAAATGTTGCAATTGTACCAGCCTCCACCACTTCCTCTGGCAGCTCATTCCACATGCGTACCACCCACTGTGTGAAAATGTTGCCCCGTAGGTCTCTTTTATATCTTTCCCCTCTCACCCTAAACCTATGCTCTCTAGTTCTGGACTCCCTGACCCCAGGGAAAAGCCTTTGCCTATTTACCCTATCCTTGCCCTTCATAATTTTGTAAACCTCTATAAGATCATCCTCAGCCTCCGACGCTCCAGGGAAAACGGCCTCAGCCTGTTCAGCCTCTCCCTCTAGCTCAAATCCCCCAACCTTGGCAACATCCTTGTAAATCTTTTCTGAACCCTTTCAAGTTTCACAACATCTTTCGGAAAAGAAGGAGACCAGAATTGCAAGCGATATTCCAACAGTGGCCTAACCAATGTCCTGTACAGCCACAGCATGACCTCCCAACTCCTGTACTCAATACTCTGGCCAATAAAGAAAAGCATACCAAACGCCACCTTCACTATCCTATCTACATGTGACTCCACTTTCTTTATTCAGCAATACTCCCTAGGACCTTTACCATTAAGTGTATAAGTCCTGCTAAGATTTGCTTTTCCAAAATGCAGCATCTTGCATTTATCTGAATTAAACGCCATCTGCCACTTCCCTGCTCATTGGCCCATCTGATTAAGCTCCTGTTGTAAACTGAGGTAACCTTCTTCACTGTCCACTATACCTCCAATTTTGGTGTCATCTGCAAACTTACTAAGTGTACGTCTTATGCTCGCATCCACATCATTTAGGTAAATGACAAAAAGTAGAAGATCCAGCAACGATCCTTGTGGCACTCCACTGGTCACAGGCCGCCAGTCTGAAAAACAACCCTCCACCACCACCCTCTGTCTTCTACCTTTGAGCCAGTTCTGTATCCAAATAGATAGTTCTCTCTGTATTCTGAGACCTAACCTTGCTAACCAGTCTCCCATGGGGAACCTTGTTGAATGCCTTGCTGAAATCCATATAGATCACATTTACTGCTCTGCCCTCGTCAATCCTCTTTGTTACTTCTTTAAAAAACTCAATCAAGTTTGTGAGACATGATTTCCCACGCACAAAGCCATGTTGACTATCCCGAATCAGTCCTTGCCTTTCCGAATACTTGTACATCCTGTCCCTCAGGATTCCCTCCAACAACTTGTCCACCACCGACATCAGGCTCACCGGTCTATAGTTCGCTGGCTTGTCCTTACCACCTTTCTTAAACAGTGTCACCACGTTAGCCAACCACCAGTCTTCCTGCACCTCACCTGTGACTATCGATGATAAAAATATCTCAGCAAGAGGCCCAGCAATCACTTCTCTAGCTTCCCACAGAGTTCTAGGGTACACCTGATCAGGTCCTGGGGATTTATCCACCTTTACCCGTTTCAAGACATCTAGCACTTCCTCTTCTGCAATATGAACATTTTGCAAGATGTCACCATTTATTTCCCTACAGTCTATATCTTCCATATCCTTTTCCACAGTAAATACTGATGCAAAATACTCATTTAGTATCTTCCCCCATTTTCTGCTGATCTTTGAGGGGTCTTATTCTCTCCCTAGTTACCCTTTTTTCCTTAATGTATTTGTAAAAACTCTTTGGATTCTCCTTAATTCTATTTGCCAAAGCTATCTCGTGTTCCCTTTTTGCCCTCTTGATTTCCCTCTTAAGCATACTCATACTTCCTTTATACTCTTCTAAGGATTCATTCGATCTATCCTGTCTATATCTGACATATGCTTCCTTCCTTTTCTTAACCAAACCCTCAATTTCATTAGTCATTCAGCATACCTACCAGCCTTTCCTTTCACCCTAACGGGAATACACTTTCTCTGGATTCTCGTTATCTCATTTCTGAAGGCTTCCCATTTCCAGCCGTCCCTTTATAGAGTCAGAGATGTACAGCATGGAAACAGAACCTTCTTGCCGACCAGATATCCCAACCCAATCTAGTCCCAACTACCAGCACCCGGCCCATATCCTTCCAAACCCTTCCTATTCATATACTCATCCAAATGCCTCTTGAATGTTGCAATTGTATCAGCCTCCACCACTTCCTCTGGCAGCTCATTCCATACACGTACCACCCTCTGCGTGAAAAAGTTGCCCCGTAGGTCTCTTTTATATCTTTCCCCTCTCACCTTAAACCTATGCCCTCTAGTTCTGGACTTCCTGACCCCAGGGAAAAGACTTTGCCTATTTACCCTGTCCATGCCGCTATAATTTTGTAAACTTCTATAAGGTCACCCCTCAGCCTCCAACGCGCCAGGGAAAACAGCCCCAGCTTGTTCAGCCTCTCCGTATAGCTCAAGTCCTCCAACGCTGGCAACATCCTTGTAAGTCTTTTCTGAACCCTTTCAAGTATCACGACATCTTTCCGATAAGAAGGAGACCAGATTTGCAGGCAATATTCCAACAGTGGCCTAACTAATGTCCTGTACAGCCACAACATGACCTCCCAACTCCTGTCCTCAGTACTCTGACCAATAAAGAAAAGCATACCAAACACCTTCTTCACTATCCTATCTACCTGCAACTTCACTTTCAAGGAGCTATGAACCTGCATTCCAAGGTCTCTTTGTTCAGCAACACTCCCTAGGACCTTACCATTAAGTGTATAAGTCCTGCTAAGATTTGCTTTCCCAAAATGCAGCACCTCGCATTTATCTGAATTAAACTCCATCTGCTACTTCTCAGCCCACTGGCTCATCTGGTCCATATCCTTATCTGCCCCCAATCAGCTTTCGAAAGTTCTTGCTTAATACCGTCAAAATTGGCCTTTTTCCAATTTAGAACTTCAACTTTTAGATCTGGTATATCCCTTTCCATCATTATTTTAAATCTAATAGAATTCTGGTCGCTGGCCCCTAAGTTCTCCCCCACTGACACCTCAGTCACCTGCCCTGCCTTATTTCCCAAGATTAGGTCAAGTTTTGCACCTTCTCTAGTAGGTACATCCACATACTGAATCAGAAAATTGTCTTGTACACACTTAACAAATTCCTCTCCATCTAAACCTTTAACACTATGGCAGTCCCAGTCAATGTTTGAAAAGTTAAAATCCCCTACCATAACCACCCTATTTTTCTTACAGATAGCTAAGATCTCCTTTCAAGTTTGTTTCTCAATTTCCCTCTGACTATTAGGGGGTCTATAATACAATCTCAATAAGGTTCTCATCCCTTTCTTATTTCTCAATTCCACCCAAATAACTTCACTGGATGTATTTCCGGGAATATCTTCCCTCAGCACAGCTGTAATGCTATCCCTTATCAAAAATGCCACTCCCTCTCCTCTCTTGCCTTCCTTTCTATCCTTCCTGTAGCATTTATATCCTGGAACATTAAGCTGCCAGTCCTGCCCATCCCTGAGCCATGTTTCTGTATTTGCTATGGTATCCCAGTCCCATGTACCTAACCATGCCCTGAGTTTATCTGCCTTCCTTGCATTGAAATAACCGCAGTTTAATTTATTAGTCCTACCTTGTTGCTGCCTGCCCTGGCTGTTTGACTCACTTCTGTTCTCAACTGTATCAGTCTCAGATTGGTCTCTTTCCTCACTATCTCCCTGGGTCCCACCCCCACCTTATTAGTTTAAATCCTCTTTAGCAGCTCGAGCAAATTTCCCTGCCAGTATATTAGACCCCTTCCAATTTTGGTGCATTCCGTCCTTCTTGTATAGGTCACTTCTTCCCCAAAAGAGATTCCAATGATCCAAAAATGTGAATCCTTCTCCCATACACCAGCTCCTCAGCCATGCATTCATCTGCTCAATCCTCCTACTGCTGCCCTCACTAGCTCATAGCAGTGGGAATTATCCAGATATTACTACTCTCGAGGACCTGCTTTTTAAATTTCTGCCTCACTCTCTGTAATCTCCCTTCAGAATCTCAACCTTTTCCCTTCCTATGTCATTGGTTCCAATGTGGACAATGATCTTTTGCTGGCCCCTCTCCCCTGTGAGAACATTCTGCACCCTCTCTGAGACATCCTTGATCCTGGCACCAGGGAAGCAACACACCATTCTGATTTTTCACTGATGGCCACAGAAACGTCTGTCTGTACCTCGGACTTAGGGAATCCCCTAACACAATTGGTCTCTTGATACCCGACGTACCCCTCGTTGCATTAGAGCAAGTCTTAGTACCAGAAACTTGGCTGTTCATGCTACGTTCCTCTGAGAATCCATCACCCCCTACATTTTCCAAAACAGCATACCTGTTGAAATGGGTATATCCACAAAAGACTCTTGCCCTAGGTGCCAATCTCTCTCACCCTTCCTGGAGTTAACCCATCTATGTGACTGTATCTGAGACTTACCCCCCTTTCTATAACTGCCACCCATTATATAATATTGCTGTTGCAAATTCCTCATTGTTTTTAACTGTCTCTTCCACCAATCCATTCGATCTGATAAGATTCATAGCCAACAGCATTTACGGCATATATAATCTGCAGTAACCCTTAAACTCTTTTAAACTTCCACATCTGACAAGAAGTACATATCACTCTATTAAAGTCCATTTTTTGCTCCTTCATAATCTACAGACCCAGAAAGTAACACCATCTTATTCCTCTACAAACATTGCCCCAGGTTAAATTAATAGTTATGGCTTATATTTTAAGTTTAATCAAGAGATATATCTCCAAAAATATATAATCAAGAAAGAACCCACTCTACTCACTACTGCAGATTCTCTGTTGGCCACACTTAAAACAATGATTAACTGATCTGATTCTATGCTGTAAACTTCACCCAACAGTTCCTCCAAGGTCAATAGTGAATTTCACTGTTTGTTAATTTTCCCAGATGCACTCCGACGACTATCCCGAGGTGGCACTTGAAACCTGACCTGTATCCCAGAGACAGGGAAATTTCTACTATGGCACTGGACCTTTTCTGGCCTGTTTCTATGCTGTAAACATCTGATATAATTATTGCAGGTATATATGCAAAGGTTCTTTGAGAGATGCAGGGTTAAAAATAGTGATAATGATGGGGTGGGGGGGAAGGAGAGAGAGAGAGAGAGACAGAGACTGCCTGAATGGGTTTCAACCAATCCAGAAGTTATATGATTGAAATAAGAGGAATCGTAATGTTTGGCGTGGTGTGTTTTGATTTTCATTTGAATCATTTCCTTACATGAAGACATGATTGGGAGTACTGACATTTGTGATGTCAGATAATTTGGTATGAGGAAAACCACCACACAGCACAAATGTGGAAAGGAGCCAGTGTAGTGCAGGTGATGAGTGAATGTGACTTCGCTTTGGTATATGTATAACATTACTTATGATTGCCCTCCAAATGGCTGCTCAAAAACTGACTATAATCATAAATTCCAAAGAGCAAAAAATGGCATAAAAGAGTAAGTTAGAGTGCATATTTTTAAAATACTTCTAGAAAAGTAGGATAATTTGTCGAATTAAAAAAAAAACTAGCTGCTTGACTGCTCCCTACACTTCATTCTCTTAAAGACCAGGTTTTAAAAAGTCAAAACTGGGGCATGTAGTAAGATGTGGGAAGGTGGAGCTCCATGGTGGTTGACAACATGTTGGGTGACCAATAGCAAGAGTCTGAGTGGGGTGTCATGTGATGATATCTGTCAGAATATGTCCAGCCAGAGATTGCAGTGTTCTTCCTTTAGATCTTCTAAAACAACAATGGGGTTGTTAATGCTACATGGAAGAGATGGCAAAAGTCCTAACAACGTCAAAGGGAGAGCTGTCATGTAGGTCCGCTGTATGCACTGCATTTCAATGTTATGGGTTTTTGATAGAAAATAGGTCACATTTCAGAGATTTCTCCTCTTGGTTCAGTTTATAGTTAACAAAAAGGGGGAAGTTAAAAACGTCAGCATTTGAACTGTTTAAAAAAATTTTTTTTGGACTACAAGAACACCTGATGAAAGCCAATGCTGCCGTTACACAGTGTGGGCATCTTGGTGTCCTGTCATCTTCAGCTTTCATCTATCCACTATTGATGACCCTGGCTTCAGCTGCCTAGGCCTTAACTCTGGAAAGATATTCCGTATCCTCCCTACCTAAGGTTATTTATTTAGTGCGGCATAGTGGCACTGTGGTTAAGCACAGCTGTCTCTCAGTGCCAGGGACCTGGGTTCGATTCCAGTGTTGGGCGACTATCTGTAGGGTTGCGTGTTCTCCCTGTGTCTGTGTGGATTTCCTCCAGGTGCTCCGGTTTCCTCCCATTGTGCAAAATATTAGGTGGATTTACCATGCTAAAAATTGCCTGTAGTGTCCAGTCATGTGCAGGTTAGGTGAGTTATTCGTGGTAAAATCCCATGCGGAGTTAAAAGGATGGGATGTTCTTCGAAGGGTTAGTGAGACGTTATAGGTTGAATGGATTCTGTGATTCTACCTGTCTCCTCTCCCCAAGATGCTGTGTAAACACACCTCTTTATTTTTAAAACTGTCTGTCCACAGATCTCCTAATCAACCTGAACATCTCTTTGTTATATTAATGTTCCTGTGAAGCACCTTGGGATATTTTATTATTTCAGATTTTTCAAATTTGTTTTCCTCACAGAAGGAATTAGAGTCATAGAGATTTACAGCAATGAAACAGACCCTTCGGTACAACCCATCTATGCCAACCAGATATCCCAGCCCAATCTAGTCCCACCTGCCAGCACCCGGCCCATATTCTTCCAAACCCTTCCAAATGCCTTTTGTATGTTGCAATTGTACTAGCCTCCGCCACTTCGTTTGGCAGCTCATTCCATGCACGTACCACTCTGTGTGAAAAGGTTGCCCCTTTTATGTCTTTCCCCTCTCACCCTACACCTATGTATGTCCTCTAGTTCTGGACTCCCCAACCCCAGGGAAAAGACTTTGCCTATTTATCCTATCCATGCCCCTCATAATTTTGTAAACCTCTATAAGGTCACCCCTCAGCCTCTGATGTTCAAGGGAAAACAGCTCCAGCCTGTTCAGTCTCTCTCTATAGCTCAAATCCTCCAACCCTGGCAACATCCTTGTAAATCTTTTCTGAACCCTTTCATGTTTCACAATATCTTTCCGATCGGAAGGAGACCAGAATTGCACTTTTTGTATTTATACTGTACCATTCAGAATGTCAGGCCATTCTAAAGCCTTGCTGTGAAGTTCTTTTCAATTATTGTGTATGTTAAAAGTAAGGAATTTCAGTCAATTTTTGCGTTGCATGCTCCCACAAATTGCAACTGTCATAAAAAATTCTGTTATTGATTTGAGGTAAATATTTTGGAAGGAGGAGCTGTTCAATAATTTTAAATCTCCCTGCCCTTTCCTCCAGCCTTTTCAATTTATGTCATTAAACTATCCTTTAAAAAATTATGAATTTTGTTTCCATTTCTATTAGACTTTTTCCTGCAGTAGTAAATCTTGTCCTTTTACCAACCCACCAATTCATAGAAATCTTTGATTTACCTCTGATGTGACGGAATCGGTGTTGGACTGGGGTGGACAAAGTTAAAAATCTCTCAATACCAGGTTGTACTCCAACAGGTTTATTTGGAAGCACTAGCTTTCGGACCACTCCTCCTTGGCTGATAAAGAAGCAGTGCTCCGAAAGGCTGGGTTACCAAATAACCTGTTGCACTATAACCTGGTGTTGTGTGGTTTTTAACTTTGATTTTCCTCATAATTAACATACTCTTTTATGCCAAGATTGCCACCATTTCTTTGTGCTTTACCAGCATGCTAAATAAAAAAAAATGTTTGAGCTGACCAATCATGACAGCAAGAAAGCAAAGAATCTTGAGATACTCCAGTTGGGAGCTGTATTGCAGCATAGTTTCAATCAGTATAGTGTTAAATGATCACCTTCTCGTCTAAATGTCCCAAGGACAAAAGTTATCAGTAACTGGGTTGCTTTGTTTAAAATAGAGTGGCACCTTTGACCTAGATTTACAGCCAAAGATCATGTGGCTAACATCACCTTCAGAAATTCTTATTAGCCACTTGTAATTCTGTTCATTGCCTGTTTGGTTAAAAGGCTTTGGCAGTGTGGCAGGAGAAAGGGATTTATAATTTTTGGTATACAGCAACTGGTAACCTTCATGAGTCCTCATCCAAAAACCCGTCTGTATTGTTTTGCATGACTGCTGCATCAAACTGCTTGGTGGGTTTGATTCAGTCTATGTTGTGAATTTGCAATGAAATGTGACCCCAGTAATTTGAAAATATAAATATGCTTTCTTTAAGTCTGCAGAACTAACACAAAATGTAAACAGTTATAAAATAACTTTGTAACACCAAGTGAGTAACAATTTGACACATCATAAGTTGCTATTTTTAGTCAGGCCTCTTCCAAACCTGGTGGGAGGTCCCATGTTTTGAGTTGTTTGCTTTGTTGAAAGCTTATTGAAATTTATAATTATCACTTCATAATTATTTTAAAACCAACCATGTAATTCTGATTCTCTCCAGCTAGTCTTTGAAACAAAAATCTGAATTATTTGTCGTGAAGATTGTAAAGGTTCTAAGCTGTCTTCACCACCCCAATCCCCCTTATTAAATGTTGCAGCAGTGGATGTTGATCATTCCCCAGGCGGAGCCCCTGTCTGGGTACAGATTGCTGCAGCGATGGGCCGTTGCACACCCCCCTCCTGGAGGCCCCTGTGTACGTGCAGCTGGCTGAGCTGCTCGTGGCGGACTGCTGACGTGAAGGCAGCTGTGCCGCGTGCGTGACGCGTCACGCAGGGTCGGTTCCGTGACGTGGCTGGGTCTATATAAAGGGTTGGGGAGTTGGGTCCCCGGCAGTCCCAGGCTGGCGGATGGGAAGGTGGTGTGACAGTGATCGTTTTAACTAACAGCTTTGGCAGCGTCTCACCGGCATCCGCCACACAGGTACAGTCAGTGGCATCAATTCCTGTAGTGTGCGTGCTAAATAGTTGTTATAATTATTCTCGCTTGTGTAAGCTGAGGGTCATTGAAGAGAGACGTTGGAGAGCAGTTGCAGTAATGGCCGCTAGGCCTGTGCTAAGGGCAGAGTAAGGAGAGACTGGGAAGGATGCATTCTCCTTAAACCTTGATTTTTGCACCATCTATCCTTCGGTCTTGTTAAAATTTTAAATATTGTTCCATTTTATGCGTTTGCAGGGTAGAGTGAGTGCAGAATGTGGGAGCCCATCTACCTCTTGGACCCAACCTGTATCTGGCTTTGTTAATATTGACTGTAACCTGGTGATTATTATTTCGGGATTGTTGTGATTTTAAATTTTGGAAATAATGCAGGATCAGTTGAATTAGATGAGCCAGAGCTCATAATTCCCTGATGGCTGTACGCCCGAGCGTTGTTTATGTTGGTAACTCATTTTCACATTCCCGACAGACAAGCAATAGTACCAGATTCCCTTCTTATCAATATTGAGCTTTCAGACCACTGAAGGGAAATTTTGAAGCTGATGGAAAATAGTGAAAGCAAGATGCAACCTATTAAAAGGAAGTTATGCTGCACTATGGGTGACAGAATATCCTTCTGATTATGACAGGTGTGAACCCGATTTGACGTATGGAAGAATGCAGGTTTCTTCCCTTTTGGAGGCTTTTTTATAGGAACAATTCAAATCGAAGTTGAACAGAATTTTGGAGCTCTTCATCAAATGAATCTCTGGACAGTGTGGGTGGCAATGAATGGGCCAAGAGATCAACAAGGGATGTGAGGTGGATCAGACCCTGCATACTACAGCCCAAGAACATATTCATTTCTAGGCAATCCATTTTGCACAGCCGTGGCTAAACCTCTTAACTGTTTTGTAAGTCCTATGTTCAGCATAAGAGGGCTTTGCAGTTTTTCAGCACTATGTTCTGTTAACATTCCAAACTGTGGTGTACAGGCCTAACATTAACTCAATGGGTGGGCGGAGGGTGTCACTAATGTAAACAGTTTGGATAAGAATTTTGGAGGCATGGTTTTGCGGGTGACACTCAAATCAGTGATATAGTGGTCAGTGAAGAAGGTTGAACGTATAATGAGATCTTATACTGGGCCAGAGGTTGAGGAATGGCGGATGGAGTTTAATGAGGTAAATGCAAGATGTTGCATGTTGGTAAGACAAACCAGGGCAGGAGTTACACAGTTGATGGTAGGGTCAGGGAGTGTTGTGGAACAGACAAACCTAGGAGTGCAGGTGCATATTCCTTGAAAGTAGTGTAACAGATGGCAGCATTTGGCACACTTGCCTTTATTGGTTGAGTTTTGAATACAGGGGTTGGAGTATCATGTTACAGTTCTGATCGCTGTGTTGTAGGAAGGATGTTATTAACCTGGAAAAGGTGTAAAAAATATTTACAAGGATGTTACCAAGACTGGAAAGTTTCAGTTATAAGGAGAGGCTGGATAGTCTGGGACTTTTCACCCTGGACCATAGGAGGCTGAGAGGTGACCTTATACAGGTTAATGAAATCATGAGGAGAGTCCAAAACTAGAGGGCATAGGTTTAAGATGACGGCGGAAAGATTTAAAAGAGACCTAAGGGGCAATGTTTTCACTCAGAGGGTAGTGTATATATGGAAAGTGCTGCCAGCAGAAGTGATGGAAGCAGATACAGTTACAAACTGAAAATCGATTTTAGACAGCGCTATGAGTAGGAGAAAGTGAGGACTGCAGATACTGTAGATCAGAGTCAAAAAGTGTGGCGCTGGAAAAGCACAGTCGGTCAGGTAGCATTAGAGGAGCAGGAGAGTCGATGTTTTGAGCATAAGCTTGAGTAGGAAAGTTTAGGGGGATATGTGCCAAGTGCAGGCAACTGGTTCTGTTCAGGAAACCTGGTCAAGATGGAACAAAGGTTCCATGCTGTATGACTCAGTCTGTTTAAGGGAGTATGTTGTGTGCTTGCTTTCCCTCCTCTAGAAGTGACCTTAATATGCCAGATTTTGATTGTGCTGTGATCCTCGAAGACTTTAAAACACATTTTATGTGAACTTCTCCATTGGAGAGTTTGTAGTTCCTCTCAAATCCTCTAATTCCTTGACAATTTTAGTGTTTAATTTTACTTACTTTCTGAAAAATGTCAATAGATTATTTCTTTTTGAAGAAACTCAAATATATTTATCCAGATTATATTTAATGTCAAATTTACATGTTCGGTTTAAACATCTTTCTTTAAAAAAATACTTCAAGTAAGTCATCTGTCAATTTGAGACAAACTTGTCAAACAAGGAAATGCTTGAATATATTCTGTGTGGGTGTAAATGTTGTCACAGTAACTCTGCACTTCCATGTTTTAATGTTAACCCCATTCTCAGTGAGAGAGACTGTAATCTGATTCTTTAAACAGGAAATGGTTGAATATATTCTTTACTGCAGTTGAAACATGTCATTTTGGATTCATGTGTTTTTAAGTACCTTATATACTTATTTTAAGGGTCCCTAAGGCATCGTCTTGTCTCCATTTAAAAGTATCAAGCTGCCTTTTTTTGTCTTTGCACATTATTTGGCTTTTTTTTATTATATTGAAGACACTGTTTTACTTGGCTAATTTAAAACTTTTGAGAATGATATACATTCTGAATACAGTGCACACGTTTTGGAAATGTTGCACTTTCAGCAATCCTTTGTTAATAATGACTCTACTGTTATAAAGTGGTGTATTCTCAGCCTCACTCTGAATAGTGCCGTGTGAGGGTTTGTGTATATACATAATCCCTTGTATTAGTCTCTGTCTTTGCATGCCATTCACATTTCTTTTGCATGTTATTAGTTAACTAGATTGATTTATGAAATTACAATGAAAATATAGCTGAGGTAACAGGAGGTCTGCAAATTGGATATGAAAGGGAAGCAGATGGGTAAACATTGAGGCCATGAATCAAATCATGTGAGGACAGCCATCTTCCTTTCTGTAAGCTGACCTACTAATTGAATAACAGACAAATTTATAGTGAGCAAAACTCTGCCAATTTAGGAAATCTGCAAAGAAAAGTAGAGAAACTCAGGTCTGACGGCATCTGTTGAGAAAGAGAAACAATACAATATTAAGCTCACTTGACTATACATTTCAGATCCACTTGAAAATTTCCTGAAAAACAATGTGAATAGTTTTGTGACTGACTATAATGGAGTAGTTACCTTCCTGGGACAGTTGTGCTGTAGTTAAGTTTTAGAAAAAAAGCTTTAACCATACCAGTTGATTTTTGCTTAAATATATTAAATGAAGTATATTTGTTATTTTTTAGGAGGTTTCAGTATCCTTCCTAGTGTAAAATCTTGACAGCATGAGAAATACTAGAGAAACGTTAAAGTAAAATTGTACAAATACCTTCAGGATACGAATATGAACTGATATGTTTGGGAGCGATGTCTGCTTGATAAGTGAACTTAGGCAGCAAAAATTGAAGTACATATTTAGTGTTTTTCACATTGAACTGTTTTTAAGTTAGTGGCACATAATGGGCGTTGAGCATGTGACCGCCCTGCTAATCTTGCATGCTCATGTCTGTGGCTGAGTTTATCTTAATGACCACTTCTTTCAGCAGAGACCAAGATGAATCCAACACACAACCAGGGTGGGGAAAATGCCAGCTTCCAATCCAAGGATTTGTTCACTAATTGTTTGCAGGCCAAGCGAGATTTGGAGATGGCCATTGGCAGTATCATTAAGGCCGAACAGGAGATTAAAGCAAACAGTAAGGAAGTAAGTCTAGCTTATGTTAAGTGTTTGCATCCATTAACTGACTTTAAGTAAAGCGTTTTTTTTTACTGCTACACCTTGTAGATTATTTTGTTATAGAAACTGCTAAATTATATTTCTTGGATGAGGAATGACATTGCTTTGTTTCTTGGTCTTTTGTAGGTAAAATTTCAAATCCACAGTTGCATCAGCCGTCACTTGGAGTGCTTGAGGAGTAGGGAGGTTTATCTATTGGAACAAATCGACCTTGTGGAGCAGCTAAAGGAGGAAGCCCTGCAGCAACAGATTCAGCAACTTTATTGGGTAAGGCAACTTTTATGGAGTCATAGAGATGTACCGCACAGAAACAGACCCCTCAGCCCAACTCGTCCATACTGACCAAATATCCTAACCTAATCTAGTCCCATTTGTCAGCACTTGGCCTATATCCCTCTACACCCTTCCTATTCATATAACCGTCTAGATGCCTTTTAAATTCTGTATTTGTACCAGCCTCCACTATTTCCTCTGGCAGCTCCAAAGTTCCAAAACAATACAACAGCATATAGAACAGTAATTGCTGCTCCTGGAATTCGAGAAAATCACCTCCAACACCTAAAATACCTCAAAAAAGAGCAGCTCTTAGAGCCACAATTTTTTCCCGCCCTTCATCTTGGATTACCCAGAATCTTTCACCCGTTGATTCAGATTTCTTGCCTTATCTGTTTATAGGCTTTCACCGATCTCACTGCTTTTTTAAAGGCTCATTTCCTTATTATTGACAGTCAAAGGCTTTTTGAAACTCTGTTCTATTGATGCACCATTAAAGAAAGAACTCTAAAGGTTGGACTATTGAATTTGAAAAGCAACAGGTTATTCCATAGAATCCCTACAGTGTGAAAATAGGCCCTTTGGTACAACAAGGCCATGCCAACCCTCCGAAGAGTATCCCACCCAAGTCCATTCCCCATCACTCTACATTTACTCCTGACTAATGCATCTACTCTACACATCACTGAACACAATGGGCAATTTAGCATGGCCAATTCACCTGACCTACACATCTTTGGATTGTGGGAGGAAACCGGAGCACCTGGAGGAAACCCACACACATGGGGAGAGTGTGCAAACTTCACACAGACAGTCGCCCAAGGCTGGAATCGAACCCGGGTCTATTGTGCTGTGAGGCAGCAATGCTAACTGCTGTGCTGCCCCAACACTCAGGAGGTTAGGATCTCCTGAGTATGCATTGCATGAAAAGGATGATGCTAGGCTTGTTTGTAAGTGATAAGCCTTAAGATACCAAATTATGTGTATGATAATTGACTGTTTATATTAATTGGGTTTGAATACAGTTTCTTAATCAACATAAAATTTGAAGATGTGTGCAACAAGTATTTGTCTTCACTGTGTATTCTATTTTCCCATTGTGCCTGCCTCCAACCTAGCTCTTCATGTCTGCCCCTTTGTTATTTTGGCATTTTAATTTATAGATTTGAATTTTGTATTATGCTGCACAGTCACCTAGAGGAGCTGTCTATCTCCTGACTTGCAGTAGCTCCCATTTGCTCATCATCATTGACCTACACCAACTCCCAATTCCCCCAAACATAAATTTGATTACTGCAGGTTATTTTCAAATCCATCCATGATCCAGTAAATCCCTATCCCTTTATACATTTCTGGTCTCTGATTTTGCTTTTTCCCTTTTTTCCCCAAAGTGTGTCAGTACTCTGAGAATAATTGTTTTGGATAAAGAATTTTGTTTGTTAACATGATTCAAGTAAATGTGTACTTTTTCTTTTCCATCAGCTGCTGGGTCAGTTCAACTGTCTTGTTCATCAATTGGAACATCCACAAAGTAATCTTCCAGCTGAGCAAATTAAAACCTGCCTAGAGAGGTGAGAGTTGCCATACTTTATAAAGAAAAATGTTGTTGATATCTTTATTTTGTGAATTTAAAATCAGAATTCAGTTACAGAATTATCAGTTGAGCAATACAGATCCTTTTGAGCTTTTAATGTAATGAGTGGCTTTTGGTTGTTGTTAGACCAGCTTTGTTCGGTATATCTGATTAGGAAACATGTGGGATTTTGTGACTGATTCAGCTTCACTGTGTCAAATGCCCAATTTGTTTTCAAAGCATTTTGAGTTCGGTTCTAATCAGTGTTTGAAAGTGCAGCAGCATTGATGAAACTGGGTTACATATGGAAGCTGAGTTCTTGCTTTGCACTACTATCCTAACCTGCAGTAGCCTTCATGTGAGCAAAAGCCTGTCATTGGACTGAGAAGTAAGGAATATGTAGAGTAGCCAGAAGCTCAACAGGAGCCTGGTACAATGCCTCACCTTTTAATTTCAATTTCCTGGGCTCAATATTGTTGAATTTAAAACAAATATGGAAAATGCTGCGGAAACTCAGCATGTCTCGCAACATCTGTGGAGAAAGTGTTATGGTATTATTGAATTTAATGTCAGGTCACAACTACCATTTTTCTTTTTCCCCCAGGCAGCAACAATTTATAATAATTCTGCTGTTCCTAGTTATGCCTCCTTTTTTTTTTGTTTTGTCCCGTTAACATCTCCTTTTCACCTTGCACTTTTTAATCATTTAATCTCTCCTCCTTTCCACATCCATCACAGATGTTTTGATCTTTGTTCTTTCCTTTCCCAACAACAGTTACCTTTCCCTGCTTTTGTCTGCCACCTGTTTCAAACCCACTACTTTATTACTGTTTCAGTTTTTACAAAAGGTTATCGCCTTTTTCACGTTAACTCAGTCTCTCAGTCAACAGCCACTTCCTCATTTATTACCAGCATTTTCTGTACAGTTCATCTCCTCAATCTAATTATGTTGTGAAATGGATTGGTTGTGTTGCTTTGGCAATTTTCTTTAGTATTAACAAGTGTTTAAAAAATAAATAAAGCAGCCTCTCACTTATTTCACACACTGCAGATTGAAGGACCTGACTTTGAAACCTGAAGAATCTCCCACCCTGAACTTTGAGGCTGATGTCCCTTCGCTCCGCCAAGCCATTACAAACTTTGGGACTATTAAAACATTGGTAAGAGTTTGTTGGTTCAAATAAATTTTATTTTTGTCATAAGAATTGTTATGGTGTAGAACATTTGAAGTTTTTAATTATAGGTGGAAACCTTGTACTGCAGTAAGAAAATAACCCTTATTGGCAGCCCACCAATGTTGTGCGGAACTATTAACCATGTTTCGTTTGGAGTATTGCACTACTCCGCATTGACCAAATATTCCCTGTGTTCAGATGGGGGTTAGATGTAATTTAGACTTAGAGTAGCCAGCATTTCAACTTTTTTGACTAGGTTATGTGGTTCTGTTCTAATATTCCTGCAAAAGCTTTGTTCTACTCTCCTCCATGACTAAATGTTTCTAGAGTTCTTGAGAAGATTTGTTTCAGTAGAAAATTATTCTTAACTCTGCTACTTCAATAATATAGCTGAGTGTATAATCCATGCCACAGAAAAGCAGTATTGGTGACCAAAAGGTCTGTTTGCTAGGTTTGACAGCACAACTTGGCTTGACAGCACATTTATCTGTCAGAACTATGATTCTTTATGAATGTTTACTACATGACTACAGGAGTCATGAGAATTATTTTCTGCTGTGCTATAGGTTTCAGATTCTGAGTACAAGAGTCCTTGCCCCATGGCAGCTGACCTGGATTACTGCTTCGTACCACTGCTGACAAAGGTAAACCTTTTATTTTCTCTGTAAATGTGGCTGGTTCTATCCCTTGCAGTTCAAAGTGAATTGATTTTGTTGAGCTTTTCTGTACTGTCATTTATTTAAGAGCTGTACTGTTTTACGATTTACGATATATATACAGAGTTCACAATGCTCAAATGCTGCATAAAATCCACACAAAGCATAATGCTCAGCCTGAGAAAAGTAGTGAGCCTCTGTTTTGCTTCCCTCGTTGGAATGACCAGTGATCTTGAAGTCCATTCAGCGTGGTGTGGGAATGTTTTTTTTTCCCCTCTCTGCATTTGTGAAAATGTGATGCCAACAATGTTTCAGACCATGTCTTATATCATCCACTGCCGGCTAACTTTTAACTTGGGTTAACTTGATGCCATAGCACCAATTTTGACTTTCTTCCTACAGAAATCATTCCCCAGTGGAAAGGAATGCCCACTTGCTGACTGGCTGCGTAGTCCTCCTACACGGATGCCAGTCTTAAACCTGCAGGATTGTCTGCTGAAGCAGTCTGGTCAGGTGAGTATTGATGGACTGCCTGAAGCTCTAAGTTTTATTGCATAGTGATAGTGAACTAATTTAATCCTTTTGACAATGCAGTTCTGATTCTGTCACTTTTTTTTATTTAAAGACAGCAAAGCCTCAGTGAAAAGATTTATATATTTCTGTCCAACTGTGGATTTTCTGCTGGGCTATTGCAATGCTCCAGTGAATGTACCGTTTACGACTCTTGATCAGTTCTCCAAGCTTTTGGTATATCCCACATTTGATGAGGTGTACTTAAAATATGAAGATGCTGTTGTTTGAGGCTGAGATAAGTGTTTCTGATCAATGCTTCTGAGCCAAGAGAAACTTTAAAAGCTGACTGGCTTAAAATCAAAATCATAGCTGTTTGCTCAAGACCATTTACCTAATGTCTTTTTTGTTTAGTGTGGGTACTTGAGTCTCAAGCTCAATTAGCTTTGATTTATATGGCCTGCTTCCTTTTTCAAAATTTTACTATTAAAACAATGTGATAGAGAAGGTTTTAGAGTATGTTATGTAAATGCATTTGATTACTTAAAGGTTTTCATTAAGTGCTGATAAGAGACTAATGTTTGAACCTTGGTCATCTCATCATTAATCCAAAGAAATTCTACCAGTACTCAAGGGCAAAAGAGTACCTAGGAAGAGAATAGGGCCCTTTAAAGATCAACAAGGCAGTCTATACATAGAACCACAGAAGATGGGTGAGATACTAAATTAGTATTTTGCATCAATATTTAGTGTGAAGAAGGACATGGAAGCTAAAGAACTTGGGGACATAAATAGTGATGTCCTAAAGTGTCCATATTACAGAAGGTGGGATGCTGGGCATCTTAAAACACACTAAAGGTGGATAACACGTTGGGACCTGATTAGGTGTATCCCAGAACTTTGTGGGATGATAGGGAAGAGATTGCTCGATCTCTTGCTGAGATATTTGTACCATCGATAGCCACTGGTGAGATGTCGGAAGACCTGAGGATGGCTAATGTGGTGCCGTTATTTTAAAAAGGTGGGAAGGAAAAGCCAAGTAATGATAGACCAGTGAGCCTGATGGCAGTGATGCGTAAGTTGCTGGAGGGGATTCTGAAGGACAGGATTTACATGTATTTGGAATGACAAGGACTGATTAAGATAGTCAACGTGGCTTTGTGCATATCTCATTAACTTGATTGTGATTTTTATTTTTGAAGAAATAACAAAGAGGATTGAGGGTAGAGCGATAGACGTTATCTATATGGGCTTCAGCAAGGTGTTTGGTAAGGTTCCATGTGGTCAACTGGTTAGTGAAGTTAGAACCCATGGAATCTCGGGGGAGCTAGTCAATTGGATACAAAATTGGCTAAAGGTAGGGGACAGTACGGTGGAAAGTTGTTTTTCGGATTGGAGGCCTGTGACCAGCAGTATGCCGCAAGGTTAGGTGCTGGGTCCGCTGCTTTTGTCATTTATGTAAATGATTTGGATGTGAATATAGGAGGTATAGTTAGTAAATTTGGAGATGACACCAAAATTGGTGCAGTGGATAGCGAAGAAGTTTACCTCCTGAGTACAACAGGACCTTGATCAGATGGGCCAGTGGGCCAAGGAGTGGCAGGTGACTATTAATTTAGATCAATGCGAGGTGTTGTATTTTAATGAGGCAAATCAAGGCAGGATTTATACACGTAATGGTAGGGTCCTGGGGAGTGTTGTCGTACAAAGACTTAGGGGAGTGCAGGTTCATGATAACGTTGGAAGTAGAGTCGCAGGTGGTCAGGGTAGTGAAGAAAGTATTTGGTTTGCTTGCCTTTAATTGGTCAGTGCATTGAGTGTAGAAGCTGGAAAGTTGTTTTGTGGCTGTACAGGATATTGAGACTACCTTTGGAACACTGCATTCAATTCTCCTTGCTATAGCAAAGATGTTAAATTTGAAAGCATTCAGAAATTCTTTATTTCTTAAGGACTTTAATGTTAACTGTTATCATGTTTCTTTATTTTTCTATTTATGCTATGATGGTCTTCAGTGTTAAACTTTCTAACTTTGTTTCTCTCTTTTACTACTTTGTACCTAAAATGATACTGTATGCAATGACAGTACTTTTAACTGTACTCCTGTACTTAAGTCCACGTGACCATAAAATCTAAAACTAAAAAAATTTCCAAAGATGTTGCTGGGACTGATTTTGAGCTATAGGGAGAGTCTGAATAGGCTGGGGTTATTTTCCCTGAAGCACTGGAGGCTGACTTTATAGAGATTTGTAAAACCATGAGAGGCATGGATAAGTGAGTATCCAATGTCTTTTGTCAGGGTAGGGGTGTCCAAAACTAGAGGTCATAGATTTACGGTGAGAGGGGAAAGACTTAAAAGGAATCTGAGAGGCAACTTTTCATGCAAAAGTGGTGGTCTTATTTGGAATGAGTTTCCAGAGAAAGTAGTGGAGATGGGTCCAATTACAAAACTTAAAAGGCATCTAAGATGGGTGCATGAATACAAATGATTTAGGCTTATGGGTTAAATGCTGGCAATTGGGACTAGATCAGTTTAGGATATCTGGTCAGCTTGGATGAGTTGGCCTGAAGGGTCTGTTTTTGTTGCTGTATAATTAATATCAGGACATTTTGTCAACCTGTAGTACTCTTTATTGGATCATTCTGAACAAGGATGGAAAGAAACAGATTTGGCCCTGAGATGAACTCTCAACCTTACATCTGCATAAAAAAGACCATATACTTTCAACTCTGTACCATCTTCTAATTGCTTCAGCTCATTTTTTGAAACCTTTATATATGGCTTTTGTTGCCCTGGAGCTGGCAATCTGATGCATTTCAGATTGACATCATTCTACCCTCTGTCGACTCATTCCTGTTCATTCTGTTCTCACTGTTGTACATTAAAACTGTGCAGCACATCTTGAAAGTTGCCAAAGTTCTTATCTTTGTTTTCAAACCCTCTCCATGGCTTTGTCTTTACATATCTGTCATCTCATCCAATGAAACAATCCTTCAAAGTCTGCACTTGTGTAACGTGGCCTCGTGACCATCCCTGATTTTAATTGTGCCATTTTTTTTGGCTGTTTCTGCAGTTACTCTTGCAATTCACTGCCTCCTGAGCTTGCTTTCCTGTCTTAAGACACTACTTTAGCCTACCTCTTCAAAATGTTTTTGCCATTTATCCCACTATTATTTTGAGTGGCTCAATGTTGCATTTTGTTTGATGTTCTTGGCCTTGGAATGTTTCCTGACCATCAAGGTGCAATTACAAATACAGAGGAACCTTGGTGATCCGAAGGACGTGGGCAGGGAGTATTTAGTTCGGTTAATCGAGTGCCAGATAACACTGTTAGCCAAGCACCAGGACCTTGAGGTCTTGTTCGGATAATCCAAAATTCTGTTAGTCACATGCCAGCTAATCAAGGTTCCTGTGTACAAGTTCTTTCAGTTCTACAATAGTTAGTCCTTGCTGACTTTTAAATGGAGATGTCTGTACAATGCTTAGCTCCTGTTGAATAGTCTGGTAATAAAATGTAAAGTTACTGTAGAATCCATTCTGCAGTGTCATAGTAACTTTACTTGTTATTACCAAGTTATTTTTACCACGTTTGGTTCTGATTGTGGAATTTCCCAGAGCTGAGTAATTATTCATATGCACCTGCAATGAGCTCTGGCTGCTTGGGACAATGTGCCTATATTTGAAGGCTGCACTGTAAGTCAAGCAGAAGTCAGTTCACAGACTATGTATTCATGAACAGATATATTTGGAATTCTGTGCTTGGTTTCTACCCGTGAATTAAAATTGTTTCCCTGGTGATGTTTAGAGCACAGTGCATTGCAGGCGTCAGGAATTAACCATGGGTTTAATTTTTCTGTAGGTTGCAATGGATTCAGACCCTTCTAAATTGCCAGCCTGGGGACATCAGCAGGGCCTTGAGAACTGGCTGCTTCCCAACCAGCAAAAGAGTCATCTAGCTGAGAATATTGCTGCTCAACAACACACCCAAACTCCCACCCCCAGCTGTAACCTGGGCCCAAAAGACCCAGGCTACTACAGGATGCAGGCTTGGGGTCATCGGCAAGGGCTTGAGCACTGGCTTCTTCCAAGCAAGCAGAATGTTGACGCAGTTGAGAAGATCACTGTCAAACAACGCCCCAGTTCCAGTAATGAAAAGGCAGTCGATTTGGGTTACTATAGATTGCAAGCCTGGGGTCATCGACAGGGCCTTGAGCATTGGCTACTTCCTGAGAAACAGAAATCCAGTTGTCCCAAGAATACCCCTCCACGTCAGCACAGTGAGTCATCTGAGAGTTCTTCCACCTTTGAACTGATAGAGGAATTTGATATGGAGGTTTCAGATCAAGAATCAGAAGAGGTGAGCCCAACTTCTGGATCACTGATTGTCACTGATGTGAAGAGCACACGTTCTCATGGCAACATCACCGAAGACAAGTGGAAATCCGTAACTCAGCCTTTCAGAGAGAAGTTTACCACCAATGAATGGCTTTTGAAACCTAGCAAGTCTGAATCTTGTGGTAGCTGCTGTGGTGTTCAGACAAAAGCAGTAGAGATAGAAAACCTTGGCAAGCTGAAGTGCCTGAGTGAGCACCATAGTACCAAGAAACCTTCGCCAGCTCCACCAAACAGTGCCCGCCATCTTCAGCCGCTGTTGCCAATCCGAGTGGCAGACGTGTGTAAAGCCAATGAGCAGTGCAGCAGCTTCTCGGAGTGTGTGTGTGGCCGGAGTTGTGAAAAGGAGGCGGTCAATGAATGGCTACTTAAGCAAGCAGGAAGAGACAAGAATGGTGTGCAGATAGAGCAGCCGAACAAATGCAGTACCGAGCAGCAGAAGACCGAGTTAGACCAGTGGCTGCACCCCCAGTCAAAAGTCACAAAAGAATCTGAATTCTCTCTCAATCCTGTGAAATCGTCTGAAGCCATGAAGTCAAAGGCTCCAGTCAACACTGTACCCAAGGATACCGAGAAGGGAGATGAGCATGAAATAGAGAATAAATTCTTGTTGCGCAAAAAAGCACACGTAAGAATCTCCACCCCTTTCACTGAAATTTAGCATGTTTTATCTCTTAAGCTAGGTAGATTGTTGGTCTTATTAAAGTATCAGTTGACAACATGGGCAAATAATGAACAAATTCCATCTACCAGATGGATGGGAAAATCACTAGCCAGTTAGATCACTGGCATTCTCCTCTAAAGTTGGCCATACTCTGTTCTCCTCAATTCATAGCAAGAGTGAGAGTTTCAAAGGACTAGGAATATCAGCTATAGCTATACGTGCCCCTGCTGAGTAGTTGAAAGGCATGTAAACAAACTTCTAATATTTTGCAACCCCTACATCTTTGCTTTCCAAGCAACTGAAATCAAACCGGCCTGAAACAATGACCAGTAAGGTTCATGGGTGTGATTTTGTGATGACTGTTGTATTCATATACTGCTTAGTGAGAAGTACAAAGGATTTTTAGCTCATAGGTCGATGGATATTGCTTTAAAATCATTAAATCTGTAATTAGATCTTGAATAACAATTCCAAAGGTCCCTGTTTTATTAGTGGAGTGATTAGAAAGCTAGACTTTCACTTCAATGAGCCTTTTCCAAGCTAATTGCCAGAAATGAAGGTCAGCTTTGTGAACTCCTGAGGTACTGATTCTGTTATGCCATTGGATAACATTTACCTCTGACTTCCATCTTTTAAACTCAAATTTAAAACTGCCTAAGTTCTGCACAGCACTTTGAGGATAGGTATTGATGTCGCTCAAACAGGTTATGCATAGCTCAAAGGGAAATGAACCCCAGTTAGATGTTTACCAATGACATCAGGGAGTAGTTTTTGAAGTTTAAAAGAGCAATTTGACTGGTTTTGGAGATTTTTAAAAATGTAGTTTAAGAACTTACTGTTCAAATTCACCTCCCCTGAAAGTAAGAAAATAGCATAGGACAAAAGTACATATGGAGCTGAATTGAGTCTACTTATGGGTCATGATGAAACGTGTGAGTTCTTGTCACACTTACCTCTAAGGAAGATGCATTTCTTTATTGACAACTCTGAAACTGTGTTCACTTACGATTCCTTGAATTGGATTCTTGAAAATTGAATGCATTGATGTAAATTCTGACAGCCATGTGGCATTTATTAGCGGTCTGCTATATTTACTTTGTGGGGTTGGTCTTGGGTGTGACTCTCCATAAGATATCTAATATTATGGGTGTTGCTAATTTTTCTGCCTTTTTGCAGCATCAGTTTTGTGAGCAATTTTGGGTTAGTAAATCAGCACAACCCGTATGTCCACTGCCTATTCTTCTCTGTACTAAGCCAAGCTTGAGACAACTGCAATGCAGCATGAGTGACAGTAGGAATTTTCAACCTTTTGCATTTAACAGCCTCAAATCCTTGGGTGTTCCCAAAACATTGAACTGTCTATGTTTGTGCATAGGACCTGAATGGTATTCCCGAAGTATCCAGTCTGTTGTCTAATCTGAATCTTGCTGTCAACCGAGAGAAGCTTCCTACAAAGGTCAGTATCTGGGCATTGTGAGACTTTGACTCTGTAGTGCATGCTGAAGCTGTGTACAGTCGAGTACATCTCCCACTGAAGGATCCTGGCCATCAACGTCCAATGAGTAGTTCCAATTACACCTTTTCTGTTTTCCACTGTCATACCCGTTTGCAGGTCTAAACTGACATTTTTGTCATTTTGAAACCTATACAATCACTGGTAGCAGTGCATGAACTTTGAAAGTAATTACTTCAGAGTGATACATGAACATTGCAAAGTGTTTGTAATTGGGAACAGTAACAAAACATGTGCAGTTTACGACTTGATGAGCTGATGTTCATCTTTCATTCCAATTTTAGAACACATTTTCACCATCTCTGTTGTAACAAATTATTGTAATTGGGGGTACAGAGCTGCTTGCTGAGGGAAATTAATTTGTTATGCTTTCAAGTGAGAATTTATAATGATCAACCTGACTTCAGACCAAAATAAGACGACACCAGATTTGATTTTGAAAAAGAAAACACTGATGGAGGTCTGAATAACAACCAGGACGTGCTGGAGAAATTCAGCAGGTCAGATGGCATCTGTGGAGACAGAAACCAGAATTAGTGTTCCAATATGACTCTTCAGAACTGGTGGAAAGTTGAGAGATTTTATACTGTTGAAAAAAGAGAGGAGCAGTGAGTTGAATAGAAGGTGGTCAGGGAATAGGTTGACAAAGGGTAAAGAGAGTGGTAATAGTTGGAGGAAAAAAGCAAAGTGTTGCTCCAGAGGAGGTATTAATAGCAGTATAAAGTTACCATTAATATGATAAGTTACAGATGCAGGACTGGGAAGTGTCTAAAATGGAGGGCAGCAGTGATGGTCTTCAGTTGCTTCCAGCAGACTGTAAAGTGCCTACTTGGAAGTTGAGGCAGTGTTCCTCTAGATTGCATTGGACAGCACTGACACAGCAGCAGGTCCAGGACAGAAATGTCTGAATGAGGGCAAATCAACTCTGTAGTTTTCAGTTCCATACTTCAGTCAAAAAGCTACCATATTTGGAATGGAATCTGTGCCTGCAGATTGGTAAACCACAGGATAACAAGTTGAGTAATGCCCCCACCCCCCTCCATTTGCATAGAATACAGTCCATGTAGTGTGGAAGCAGGCCATTTGGCCCAACAAGTCCACACCGACCTTCTGAAGACCATCCCACCCAGACCTATCTCCCTGCCCTTTCCCTGTAACCCTACATTTCCCATAGCTAATGCACCTAACCTACATATGAACACTATGGGCAATTTAGTGTGGCCAATCTACCTATCTTACACATCATTGAACTGTGCGAGGAAACTGGAGCATCCAGTGGAAACTCATGCAGATAGGGAGAACGTGCAAACTCCACACAGTCACCCAAGGGTGGAATTGAATCAGGTTCCCTCGTGCTGTGAGGCAGCAGTGCTAATGACTGAGCCACTGTGCCACCCTATGTGGCTAGGAAACCTGTTGGCATCTGCTGTTTTAATTTTGTTAGAAACCAGCTGCTTGATTGAATATTGGGAGAAGAGGACATTTGGATTGATTTCTTTGAAGGAAAATGAGATTTTATATCCTAAATCTGACCTATGTAGTCAAGATCCAGCCCCTTATTGTGAAAAGAGGGGAACAATTGGGAATGTGATGCAGTTAACACTGTCGTCTTTAAGGAATTGGGATAAAGTCTTATTAATGTAAATGCTGTTTGTTTATAACTTCACTACAGCTGTTGTCAAATCTCTGATCCATTATTTTCTATCCCACTCATATAGGAGCAATCCATCTCATTTGGCAACCTGTTTGCTCACTTTAAGGAACCATTTGACCCAGAGAATTGGCTATACAAAGGTCCACGTCGGGTCAGTATATTGAGATTTGAACAGAGAGGGGAGGGAGTGCTTCGGTGATATGTTGACCACAAGTATGAAAGCATTCACCTATGTGCCCAGGAATATCATCATCATACAGAATTTGATATCCTGATGTATTGTCTGGTTGGGAATGGCCCAAGGAAACTGGAGTTGGTCACAGTTGAGTTTATGCATTGACTGCAAGTAACATCAAGAACACCCAATCTAGAGAAAAAATATCTCAACTGTGCAGTTTAAGATTTTTGTTTTTTTTGAGAATTTGAAGGGTTATAAAGTAAGGTTGAGTAAATCAGTTGAGAGTTATAATCACAAACTACCTGACTGGTAGGGTGGTTTGAGAGCTTGAATAATGTATGTCTGTACCTAGTCCACTGTCCAATGACTTGTGTCTATTAATGTAGATTGAACAAGGACCACAGGGAGTCTACATCCCAAAGATCAGCGGAGTCTGTTGATCAGAAGTGATTGAACAAGAGCCCTCAAATTAGGTTAGTAACATAACATTTTTCAGTAATACATGTTCGTGACTTGTTAGTCTTTTGCATCTTTGCAATTTGAGTCATGCTTTGTTTCTGTATTGAAATGGAAGGTAGAGGTTCTGCACACTTTGACCATGTTATAAATTTTTTGTTTTTCTTTCCCCTGACTTTGGGATATTTTGTGGCAAGATACACAATTCTGTGTTGCCAGGAGGTTGTTTTCATGTAGTATTGTTCACTCACTTCATAACAGCCAGTACAGAAATTGCAGACCTGTCTATTAAATTGAACACTCCTCTGAAGTGGGGTGACAAGCATGTAAATAAATGAAAAATGCTGGGGTCAACTGTGTGCTGCTTAAAAATCCTTCTCTAGTTGTATACCTAAACAGCACATCCCTATCAGTAAATGCTCATCTTCCAGTTAAGGTTGTAAATTAGTCACATTTATGTCCACCCACTGCACATTTCCCTAGCTTTACAGCCAGCGTCAAGAGATGGGAGGCAATCAGTAAATCTGACTTGTAGCATTTTTGTTTCGCTAAGCTAATTTGACTTGCTGTCTTTATGCTTTTGTTTGTTCTCCACCTACTCCACTGAGATATTTCTTCCTCGGAAGGAATAATCTGGCATTCTGTGGGTTAATTGACAGTCCTGAAAATGTGTTGCTGGAAAAGCACAGCAGTCAGGCAGCATCCAAGGAGCAGGAGAATTGACGTTTCGGGCGTGAGCCCTTCTTCAGGAATCGACAGTCACCAAGTTTGCTTTAATCTTGAACCCGTAATCAGTTCTACACAGGAATTCTTCTGCATAGGTGTGGCATCTAATTTTCAAGCTACACCACCCCACCCAACAAGTTTCTCCTCTGCCTCTGCTTGCCTTGTTAATGTCAGTTACTATGGTAACTTTGCTTGAATTGAGCACATACTCAAAGTTTCCATTGGGGTTTAGAGCTGTTCTTATGAAGCAAAGGTGCTAAATGGTATTCCCTGAAGTACCCACAGACCTTGCATCTGATGAAGATAATATTTTGCCTTCGATATTAAATGTATCTTTTCTTTCTCTTGTAGGTTTGAACCACCAATTTTAAAAATAAATTTGGCTGGCTGACTTACCTTTGGAACCACATCAGACTCTCACCTTACTCCCCTGGCGATTCTGCTCAAATTCTTGCTTCTGCCTTGGACTGCTGTGTTTAAGTTCTCATGTGAAACTGGGTGTCGACAGCACAATGGGAAAGTCAACGTAATCCGATCAGTGTTTTTCTCTATTCCTCCTCTCTCTCCTGTCGCATTTAGAAAAGTGGCCTTTTTCATCTTTGGTGATATGTAGCTCATCCTAGAGCTGACACGCATGGGGCATAGTCCGTGATGCTGTTAGGTTATATTGTCTAGCCTACTGCATTAATTAACTTTGTATTCAGGACTCTGTTGTGAATCTGATTGGCAGTAATGTTAATTTTATTTGGTGCAAGGAGTCTAGAATGCAAGAGGATGAAACTGGTGTATTAATGATCTACTCCTGACTGCCTTGTAATATTGACTATTGTGTAATACTTGGAAGAGTATATGTGATGGCCTTGCTATAGTACTAGGCATTTGAGTAGATACAGTAAGTGTTTATGGGAGCATAACAGTCTTTGATGACCGGCCAAGTACAAAATTATCTCTTAGCCTGCCATAAAGTCAAACACTTTGATTAAGACTCAATGGGCTGTGATAAAAACCCATATTTCAGAGCAAGTGAGTAGACTATTCTGAATCTTGGAATGCTTATGCTGAAGCTGCAAGTATTCACACCCTGCCAGAGTTGGCAGGTTGGAGATAATTGACATTCCCCTTCACTGGTTTACCTATTGACCTTGTACTGATGTGCCAAACTATGTGTTATAGTTTGGAAGAGATTTAAATTTTGTAACTCTTGGTATGTGGAAACTTCATATTACATGTTTCAGAATTTGATTTCCTTGCCAAAAGAAATTGAATTTCAAAAGGGGCTACAGCAACAGTTATCCAAAGTTTTAATATTGTGTACAAGAGAAGTGATTAATTGAACCCAAAACTCCTTTTCCCGTTGGGGTGTTTGATAACCCATCTCATTTTATTGTTTATTTAATTCTGATTATTGACCCAAATGGGATGATGATTAAAGATGTTGGCTGTTTTAATGTAGCAATTGAAATATATAAATTACTAAAATTTTATTCCAGTAATTAATTTTTTAGATATGTTCATTTGTTTTGGTTTCAAATAACTGACCATGGGAAGGAGGAGTGAATCTAGTCATGTGAAGTTCATGTTGGAAAGCTGCCAGTTGCAATGTTCTCTGGTCACTTTCACTGAATGTGAAAGGTGGCAATAAACTCACCACTGATGGGTCATTCAGCTGCAGTTGACAACACCAGCTCAATTTATGACCTCTTCAGTCTTGTCTTGGTGCTTTTCAGTTATTGGAGTGAAAATGCTGTGGTTGTAATGCCAACAGCCTGTAGAGCTGAAGGATATATGGAAAGATGATGAGATTACTATCCTGTCACTTTGTAGGGGTTGCAGCCACTTCTCTCTCATCAGTGAGTGCATGTCCTTAGTGTAGACCATTCAATATTTTTTGACATCTACAATTAAATTATTTCTCAATTCAAATTAGCATTTTGTCCTTTGGTCCTGTTTTGGTCAAATTGTCATTTGAGGATTTAAATCTGTTAACAATTGTGATTAATAAATAACCAAGTCTCAATATGGTGGTATGTGCACACAGGGTTATGCAGTCCTGCTGGTGCAACATGAGCCTCTATAAACTTTGTTACAATCTGTTTCATTGACGTAGCCACCAGTCCTTCTGTTTTGTAATCAAAAGTAAATGGAAGTGACTGATCTAAATTATATTTTTCTTCCTTAGTTTTTAAATCATAAGACATTGCTTCCTTGATTATCCTAATTTATGGATATTGTTTTTGAGTGATCTTTAAAGTATGTAATCATCAATAAATTGCAGCAAAACTGAAATGTTGTTTGTAATGTTTAGATACACTGAAAATTTCAAATGATGCAGCTTATTCACAAAACTATACACTATTGCTCACAGACAAACTATTGTCCTGTCTTTAATTCTTGCTCTTGGCCATGCATATGTTGGGAGCATATACTTTAAACAATAAGTCTAGCTGTGAACAAATTTGAAGCATAATAGACTAATTGTGCATAAGCCAAAAGTTTCCATTCTAGCTAGAAAGTTAAAGCTGCTACAATGCTGATGCCTACTTTAAAATGTTCCTCCTCCTGAACTTAATACCAAAGAGTACATATAAATAGGCAGACTTAACTTTCAAAAATACAATTCATTCCATTCTAACATTCTCTCAGTATCCGCAATAAAATTGAGGATTTTGTGGCATGCTGAGAAGTGCAATCCTGCTGACAATATCTACCATTTTTCTACAAATGTTATGGTCACCATTAAAACATGCTGAGATTAACATTGCTTATGTGATTTTTGAACCCTGCAAATGAGGCTTGTTCAAATGCTTGCAAAAAAAAAACACAACAGAACATCAGTTTGTCAAACAATAAATAGCATTTCTTTATTTTGTGCTGTGCTTGTCCATATAGTTTAACCATATTCCTCAAAACTTAAAAATGAGACTTCATAAAAACAGGACACAGTTAAATGGTTGTATGATTTTGCCTAACAGGTCATATTCAGAGCAGTGTTCTTTCCGTATCCACGGTTCCTGTAATGTGAAAAACACTCATAACTCAGGTCAGCTGTGGAAGGTTTCATCTGCATTAACCTAGTAATTTTCCTATTCTCAGCTCTATTTTGGTTCTCAAACCTCCGTTCACAGGTTTATCTTCAATGCACGTCCACATGTACATAATTACTTTTCACAATTCATAACAGCTCTAAGGGAAGAATGTACATAAAACAGTTGGCAGCTTGAAATTTTTCACTCGGAAAAAAATGATTATGGTGACAATTGATGATCGCAAATTAAACAAGCAGGTTGGGACCAGCAACTTCACCCTTCCTTACCCACCCTCAATTATAAACACTGACCATTGTATAAAACAATCTAGGGTAAGTGCTGGATTTTATTGTACAAATCACAAGGTTAACCATTTAATTTTCAGCAAGTGCTACAGAATACAGGGAATGAGAAGGAGCCATTCAGTGAATCTGATCAATTACTTTGTCACAGTTATTTGCTTCATTAGAGACCAGAAGGACAATGAGTGAGTAACTTTGTCCAATTCAGAGAGTGTCTTGGTGTGGAGGAGAAAACATTTGTTCAGTCCACTGTGGAATTTCATATAAGCAAGAACAGCCCAGCAAACATTATCACTCTGAGCTTAGATATGCAGAACAGAACAAAATTAGCCAAACTTTTGTAGAAGTGGTCCATGGAATCCAATTCAAACTTTGACTGCATTACTCCACTTAATGCTCTAACATATTATTGTGGACTGGTTATTCAGAATTAGAATGCTGGTCTCAGACCTGCAACCAATAGCATTTCTCACCTCTGCTGACACTGCTTATGTAGGACCATGTCTCAGTAAGACTGGTATCAGCCAGCACTGCAATTGATTGCCATCCATGAATATCTGCAAGTGTCCTTCAAATCATCAAATTTATGGTTAAAAGTGATAGTTAAAGATCTTTAATTCAGTTGCACCCTGGGTTCATGTCTCATTCACTGTATAACGCACTTAAATGCTGCTGATAGTTCTTCCCACACTGCACCTTCATAGGGAATGCCAAACTGACACACCCTTTAAATGGTCCCAGTTGTTGTAGACAGCATACAGTCCAGTCAGAACAAAACCAGCAAATCCTCCACGTGCTGCCCCACGAAGTCCAGCTGAAGGCAAAGAGTAAACAAAGTTACACTGAAGGCAAAGGGTATCTTACTGTTAAGTCACATTGCTTTCTTTAATAGAACTCCAGTACATGTCAATCATTTCACCAATCTGAAACCTGTTAGATCAACTGGCAAAACAACTAATGAGATTAGGTTGATGGACGTGAATGTAAAATTTGCTTGTTGAGCTGGAAGGTTTGTTTTCAGACATTTTGCCACCATGCTACATTGATGCCAACAGCAAGGAGTTTGATCCTCATTCTGGACGAGGCAGACTGTCTCCCCTCCCCTCCCCTCAGTAAAGAAATCACTGCACTTTGTCATAATTCAAAGATCCATTTTTGGGCAGAGAATGTCACTGAATATCCCTCCTTCAGCAAGTATTAACTGTAAAGAATGGACTTCAAATCAATGTTTACACACTACAGAATAATTCATGAAATGCCAAACCTTAAAATTGTATCCAGAAGAAATGCCCATATTTATAATAATTACTGTTCCCTTTGGTTGAGACTAGGGTTTGATACACCAGCTGGTCTTTTGTTCTACACTTTGGAGATTGTCATATCTTTTTTGATAATCAAAGTTCTAAAGTACAGTGAATAATTGCAGACCAGAGTAGGATGTTCAGCCTATTAGGCCAGTTTTGCCATGAATTATTTTAAGCCATTGGACTTTGCTCTTGTTAATCCAAATATCTTCAAGATTTCTTCATTCTCAAATAGACTTACTGATTTGTTTAGATCAGGACAATCCTAGACTACACCGATTTAACAAAACATTATATGACTTGCAATTGGATCTGTGTAAACTGAAGATCTTCGTGGACCATTCAAACATGATTATAAAACTTCAAATTAATTTGGATTATTGCACTGAATAATCAGATAAAAGAAAACATTCCCACCTACCAGCCTGACAATCTGAAATCAGCCTGACAATATGGCTCAAACATCAGTATCAGAGATTATTGTGCGCTAAATTAGGGACAGTATTTTTTAAAAAATCATTCACAGGATGAGGGCATTGCTGGTCACGCCAGCGTTTATTGTCCATCCCTAAGTTGCACACAGGGCAATTAAGCCAACCACGTTGCTGTGGTCTGGAGTCACAGGTAGGCCAGATTGGTAAGGATGACAGATTCCTTTCGTAAAGGAGATTAGTGAAACATATTGAGGAGCCATAGACTATAAAAGGTACAGGAGCAAAATTAGGTCATTTGGCTCAAGTCTGCCCTGCCATTCGATTACTCCCCTTACTAATGAAGGATGTATCTCTGTCTGAAAGATGCTCAATGACTTTGCCTCTGGCAGTAATGAGTTCCACAGATTCAATACCCTCTGGCTGAAGAAATTCCTCCTCATCTCAGTTCTAAATCTGGTCTCTTCACAGAGGCCGTGCCTTCGGGTCCTAGTTTCTCCTACTAATGGAAACACACCTCCATGTCCAATCTACCCAAGTCTCTAAATTTCAATGAGACTCCTTGCCTCATTCTTCTAAACTCCATTCAGTACAGATCCAGAGTCCTTGACTGCTCCTCAAATGACAAGTCCCCCCCCTCCCCAGCATCATTCTTGTAATCCCCCTCTGGATCCACTCCAAGGCCAGCACTTGCTTCTCAGGAAGTTTGTGACCAAACATTACTCAGTATTCCAAATAAAGTCAAACCACAGCCTAATCAAATCTTAGCACCATATCCCTGGTCTAGTATTTAGCCCTCTTAAAATGAATGCTAACATCGCATTTGCCTTCCTAACTCAATTTAAACTTAATGTTAACCTTGAGAATCCTGAACTCAAATCAAATCCCTTCGAGCTTCAGATTTCCAATGACTTTCACCATTTAGAAAATAGTCTTATGCCTCCATTCTTCCCAAAGTGAAGAACCTCACACTGCATTCCATCTGTCACTTCTTTGCCCATTCACTTAGCCTTTCCAAGTCCTTCTGCAACCTCCCTATCTCCTCAATATTCTGTCCTCCACCTGTCCATGCCATCTGCAAACGTGGCAACATGTTCTCATTTCCTTCATTCAGATCGTAAATGTATAACATGAATAGCTGTGGTCTCAATACTAACCCTTGCAAATCTTCAGCTGCCATCCTGAAAAAGGTCCCTTTATCTTCACTCTCTGCCTTCTGCTAGTCAGCTAATCCTCTATACATGCCAGTACCTTGTCCCTAACACCATGGGTTTTATTTAGTAGCCTTCTATGCAGCACCTTATCAAATTCCTACTGGAAATCCCAATAGATCCACTGGTTCTCCTTTGTCAAATTTACTCATTACTTCCTCAAAGAATTTTAACAGCCTTGTCAGGCATGACTTTCCCTTGAAGAAGTCTTACTGACTCAGCTCTGTTTTACACTGTACTTCCAAGTAATCCACAACCTCATCCTTAATAATAGAACATAGAAATATAAATAGAATAGAACATGTCTAGCAGTCGCATAAATGTCCCAAATGACTCTGCTCCCACCACTAACACTGGACAATGCATTGCACGTGCTCACAACTGTCTGCATAAACAGCCTACCTCTGACGTCTCCTCTATACCCTCCTCCTAACACCTTAAAATTATGACCTCTCGTGGCAGTCAATCCTGCCCTGGGGAAATGTCTCTGGCTATCTACTCTATCCATGCCGCTCATTATCTTGTACACCTCGATCAGGTCACCTCTCTTCCTCCTCCTCTCCAGAAAAAAGTCTGAATTAAGTCAACCTCTTCTTGTAAGACAAGTCCTCCAGTCCAGGCAACATCCTGGTAAACCTCCTTTGCATCCTCTCCAAAGCCTCCACATCTTTCCTATAATAGGGTGACCAGAACTGGACACAATATTCCAAATGTGGCTGCAGCAAAACCTCATGGCTCTTAAACCTGATCTCCCTGTTAATGAAAGCCAAAACACCATATGCTTTCTTAACAACCCTATCCACTTGGGTGGCAACTTTGAGGGATCTATGCACATGAACACTTGGATCCCGCTGTTCCTCCACACTTCCAAGAATCCTGTCTTTAATCCTATGTCTATAATCCAGCATTCAAGTTTGACCTTCTAAAAGCATCACTTGGCACTTATCCATCTGCCATTGCTCAGCCCAGCTCTGCATACTGTCAATGTCACACTGCAGCTTGCAATAGCCCTCAATACTATCAATTGCACCTCCAACCTTACTAACCTACCCCTCTACCTCCTCATTCAAGTCATTTATAAAAACTACAAAGAGCAGAGGCCTAAGAATAGAGCCCTGCGGAACGCCACTCAACTCGGACCTCCAGGCAGACTGCTTTCCATCTACAACCACTCACTGTCTTCTATCAGCCAATTAATTGTGAATCTAGATAGCCAAGTTTCCCTGTATTCCTTACTTTATGAATGGGTCTACTGTGGGGAATATTATCAAATGCCTTGCTGAAGTCCACGTACACCACATCCACTGCTTGACCTTAAATCAACCTGTCTCGTCACTTCCTCAAAAGAACTCAATAAGATTTCGGAGGCATGACCTGCCCCTCACAAAACCATGCTGAGTGCCTTGAATCACGCTATGCTTTTCCAAATAGTCATGGATCCTATTCCTCAGAATTATTTCCAAAACCTTGCTGACCACAGACGGAAGACAGACTGACTGGTCTGTAATTGCTAGGGATTTCCCTATTCCTCTTCTTGAAAAGAGGAACAACAAGCGCCTCCCTCCAATCTTCTGGTCCGACCTCCATGGAGTGTGAGGAAGCAAAGATCTTTGCCAGTGGCTTAGCAACCTCATTTCTCGCTTCCCAGAGCGACCTAGGATAAATCTGGTCTGGTCCTGAGAACTTATCAATCTTACTGTTCGCCAAAATTTCCTGCACATCAACTTCCTCAATCTCGATCTGTTCAAGCCTGTTTTCCTCACTCCTTAAAAGTTTTCATTCACAAGGTCCCTTTCCTTCGTGAAAACCGAAGCAAAAAACTCATTCAGGGCTTCCCCTATACGTGCAGGTCCACACACAAGTTCCCTGCGCTATTCCTGATTATTCTCTTCGTCCCCATGTATGAGTAAAATGCCGTTGGGTTCTCCCTAATCCTTTCTGCTAAGCCTGTAATCCTCTAAAGCTGTGCTAGACCTTTGCTTCCTCCACCTGACATAAGTTGCCTTCTTCTGTTTGATGAGAATTCCTCTGTTCCTGTCATCCAAGGCCCAGTAATCTTACCCCTTCTTGCCTGTCTCAGAGGAACAAATTTATGCGTCACTCGCAACAACTGCTCCTTAAACAGCTGTAGTACTCCTTCTGTAGAACAATTGCTCCTAATTCGTACTTCCCAACTCCTGTCAGATAGTCATAATTTCCTTTTGCCCAATTAAATATTTTCCCATGGTAACTGCTCCTTTCCCTCTCCAAGGCTATGAAAAATGTGAGGCAGTTGTAGTCACTGTAACCAAAAAGTGTTCTCCCATCACAAGATTTGACACCTGTCCTGGCTCATTGCCAAGCACCAAATCCAAAATGGCCTCCCCTCTCATTGGCCTGTCTACATACGAAATAAGGGAACCCTCCTAAACACACCTGACAAAAAGGGCTCCATCCATACCATCTGCACTAAGGAGGTTCCAGTGGATATTGGGAAATTTGAAGTCACCGTAACATCAACCCTGCTACGTCTGCGCTTTTCCAAACATCTGCCAGTCTATGAGTTCCTCAATCTCCCTACTGCTATTAGGGGGTCTGTAGAAAACCCCCAATGAGGTGGCTACTCTCTTCTTGTTCCTAACTTCCATCCATACTGACTCAGTAGACAAAATTTCCTCAACAACCTTCGTTTCTGTAGCTGTGATGCACTCTGATTAGCAATGCTACACTCCCTCCTCTTTTCCCCCTTCCTGGTTCTTTTTAAAATGTTCTAAATCCTATAACATCTAGCAACCATTCCTGCCCCGGTGAAACCCACGTCTGTGTTATGGCCACAACATCATAGCCCCAATGACTGATCCACGCTCTAAGTTCATCACTCTTATTTCTGACACTCCTTGCATTAAAGCAGACACACTTTAACTGGTCGGTGTTCCATCATGTAAAAAAACAACCTTCGACAGATCCTGTCACTGCTTCATCTACAACTACCCTCCTCCACAAGGTGTGTAGCGCTGTTCCTACCCTCCCCCCGCCAAACTAGTTTAACCCCTCCCTCAGGCAAATCTCCCACCCAGGACATTTGTGCCCCTCCAGTACAGACCCCATCTTCCCCAGGAGGCATCCCAATGGTCTAAGTATCTGAAACCCTCACTCCTGCACCAGACACGTAGTCACATGTTAAGCTGTAGTTGCTTACTGTTCCCCCACCTCACTGTCTCGTAGCACCAGCAGCAAACCTGAGAACGTGACCTGGCCTGCTTTTCAGCTTCCATCCTAACTCTCTGTAGTCACTTTTCAGATCCTCAATCCCTTTCCTGGCTACGTCATTGGTGCCAATATGTACCATGATTTCTGGATACTCACCCTCCCCCTTCAGAATCTTATAAATCTGATTGGCGACATCCTGGACCCTGGCACCGAGGAGGAAACATACCTGCCGGGAGTCCCGTTCCTGACCACAAAATCTCCGGTCAATCCATCTAACGATCAAATTCCCTATCATTAGCGCTTTTCTATTCTTCCCCCCCTCTTCCTTTCTGAGCCACAGTGCCAGAGAGCTGACAACTATGGCCTTTCCCTGGTAGACTGTTGCCACCAGCAGTATCCAAAATGGCATACTTACTGCTGAGGGAAACGGCCACAGGAGATCCCCGCTCTGTCAGTTCCCTTTCTGCCCCCTGATTGTAACGTGGATGTCCTTATTCTATACCTGAGGATTAAGCACCTTCCTGTACATCCTATCTATTTCCTCCTCAGCCTCCCGAATGATCCGCAGTTCATCCAGCTCCAGTTCCCCGTTTTCGAGGAGCCGAGTTGGGTGAACGTCCCATAAATGTGGCCAGCGGAGACATATCGTGCCTCACCAGCCACATTCCGCAGGAGGAACATGCGACTGGCCTACTATCCATACCCCGCTATTCTAAAAGCCCATATAGTTCTAAACAAGGGAGAGAGCAAGAAAACAAACCTGAAAAACTGATCGACTCTACAGACTTTTATTAAGGTTAGGGGAGGGAGGCTCTACGGTGTAGGATCTCAGGTTTACATCGCACCCACTTAAAAACCAAATCACTAACCTTCCCACCAGGCTCAGCTTCTTCCGCGCTCTGCTCCCGCTGCCTGAACTCGAGTAATGGACTTTCAAATCTTACCAAGGTCAGGCCAACCTGCCTATAATTTCCCCTCTTCTGCTTTTCTCCCTTCTTAAACAGGGTGTTACATGAGCCATTTTCCCATGCCCTGGGACCCTACCCGAATCCAGTGATTCCTGAAAAGTTACTAATGCCTCCACAATCTCCTCAGCCATCTCCTTCAGAGACCTAGGACACAGTCCAACTGGTCCGGATGATTTATCCACTTTCAGACCTTTCAGCTTTCTCTAACATATAACAGGAACTGGGGCAAGAATGCTGCACTTTTACTTCATCTTGCACCTGGCAGGAGTTGAGGGGGGGGGGGGGGGGGGGGGGGGGGCAAGGGGAGTCAAAAGATTGGTGGAGACGGACATGGGGTTAATCCGTCTGATAGCTGTAAAATACATATTTCAACTTGAAAAAGGAAGTGGAGATCACATTCGATTTCTGATCTTCTAATGAGGTTTTATAAAAAAAAAAGCAGGAACAGAATCAAATTCAGTTCTACAGCTGAGACTGCTCTACCATCAGTATTCTTCGAGATACATAGCCATCTCATGGCCACTAACTAGTCCAGTGGGAACTTGTCCAATAAGGCTCCACGACAGGCTAGATGAAATTGTGGGACCAAACTCACTTCCAAAACTGTTCAAATTATCAAAGCGTTGAGAAATGCAGAACCAGTGAGAATTACACAATACATAATAAGGACCTTGCATGGATCAACCCAGTCGCAACCTAAATGCTGTGCAACCCTCAGTTGCTGCACAAGTACCAGCAGCTAAAATATATAACCAAAAGAGAAGTGCTGGAAAATCTCAGCAGGCAAGGTCACAGCTTTGACAAAAGGGTCATTTAGACTTGAAACGTTGGCTCTTTTCTCTCCTTACACATGCTGCCGGACCTGCAGAGATTTTCCAGCATTTTCTCTTTTGGTTTCAAATTCCAGCATCCGCAGTAATTTGCTTTCAACAAAAATATATACACTGCCAGCACACGCAAGATGGCAACCATTTCTGAACAATTTAAAGACAAGCAAACAAGTATATGAAATAGAAATTATAATATCATTTCAGCTATTTCACCTCCCCAAGGAGAGAATCTGGCAGGTACAGTCTCATACTCTGAACAGCAAATATTACATATTGCCCAAAAGGTCAACGGTACCTTCACTGAACAACAGTATCATATTCAACTCTGCACCAACAGAACTAACAATTACAGTAACTTCAAACTGGAAAGAGACTGTTCTAACAACTCACAACACCAATACCAAACACTCTCAATATCCACCAACTGAGCCACTATTCAATGGTAAGATTAGATATACTGGTCTACATTATCCACTGTACCTCTGAAAAAGCCTTCAGGGCACTATGAGAATGAGAGAACTTTATCGCACAGGTTCTGTGAATCAGATTCTGAAGTGGTGCTGGTTTCGATGATAGCTTTTGCTTGTTCCACAGGAGGAGGAATCTTGGGTGTGCCACAAGATATTTATGAATATTTTTAGTTGGGTGGAGTGCAGCAGGTACTACGGACACAGCAGATGGTGTCTTTATATAGATCATTTATCAAGTAGGGAATCCAGCTTTCCCATCTATCCGCTCCACTCTCCCCACCGACCTATCACCTTCCCACCTTACTTCCCCACAGCCTCATCCTTCTATTTATCTCTCACCCCCTTTTCCCCCTTCACATTCCTGAAGGGCTCAACTCTTCTGCTCCTCGGATGCTGTGCTTTTCCAGTGCCATCCTTTTTGGATCTAGCCTGTCACAGGTCACCCATGACATCAAAGTTCCTTCCTGCTCGTCTGAGTAGGACAGCGATTTCCTTGGACTGGGCTGTTTACATCATTGTGTACTTTGGAGATAGGGATACTTCTGCCATGAGCTCAGTACTATACAATAAACTGCAGTGAGCAGCACAAGTCAGACACAGCTTCACCATCCCAGTGAATTATTTATGGCCAGTAGCGGTCTGGATCTTTGTCCTATTTTGTGCACTCCTCCCTAGTGACTCAATGTTATGCCTGAACTCCATGGATGTACTTTACGCATACAACTTTAGGGTGCACCCAGCACTGGGGTTCTTTTATCTATATAATCTTACATGGACTGAGATTAGATGTGCTATCCTGTAAGTGGGAGCCTCCCCATTTCAACTGGGTGGAAACCCTCCAATCTTTAAATTGTACCTTAGCAGTCTTACATAAACACAAGACTGACTGGCTGAGAACAGGTTTCCAGGGTCATGTCACTGCTTCAATGTGAAAGCATTTTATTTGCAAATACATTCCTCTGTATCCGCAAAAGGTTCCGTGCCCAAGAATCCTTGTGAATGATTAAATTAGAGAGTGTGGAGCTTCTTAAAAAAGGCTAAACGTTTTTTGCTCATGGATGTTGATTTTTGTTGTTACTTATTTTTTGGCACAGATAAGCAAATTCACGATTAGTGATTTTGCAGACAGAGGATTTATTGTTATGGAGGATGTAGTGAAAAAAATTACATTTCCTCTTTTAAAGTGCTTTTAGAGAACTCGGAGACACACAATAGGCAAGTGGCCTCTGAGCTGTGGCTTTTCTATTCCATTCTATTTTTCATCCTTCTTCAGTTTGCTAATTAATGGTAACATTGATCTCACATACAAGATCAAGCCAAGTGATTATCAATGATTTCTGTTGCATGTTCTCACTTTGTGTAAATAGCATTCTGTATTCTAAAGCAACAGTCGCTGAACTGATACCCCTATCAGCATGTGGGCAAAAACCAAACAGGAACAAACTGCAATGACCCTGGACAGCACAGTTCCTGGCTCAGCATATCCAATGGTTTCAGTTCCAGCTGTCAAACTGCTAGTAGCCTTAATCATATCTTCATATTACGACTCAATGCACCCAAACCATTGTCCATAAAGCTCCAGGAACAAACGGGTTGAGACATTTTAAGATCAACATAAAAAGGTCAACATGACACCGACAGGATGCAGAGCTGGGTTGAGAAGCGACAGATGGAGTTCAACCTGGATAAATGTGAAGTGATTCAGTTTGGAAGGTCGAATTTGAATGCTGAATACAGGGTTAAAGACAGGATTCTTGGCAGTGTGGAGGAACATACTTGGGGTCCACATCCCTCAAAATTGTCACCCAAGTGGATAGGGCTGTTAAGATGCCGTATGGTGTTTTGGCTCTCATAAACAGGGGGATTGAGAGCTGCAAGGTTTAACCAGCTGTGTAAAACCCTGGTTAGACCACACTTGGGATATTGTGTCCGGTTCTGGTTGCCTCCTTATAGGAAGGATGTAGATGCTTTACAGAGGGTGCAGTGGAGATTTACCAGGGTGCTGCCTGGACTGGAAGGTTGAGGGAGCTTGAAGAAATAAGAGATGTGAGTTGACAGAGTGTACAAGGTAATGAGAGGCATAGATAAAGTAGATAGCCAAAGACTTTTCCCCAGGACAGAAATGGCTGTCACAAGGGGTCATAATTTTAAAGGTGACTGGAAGAAGGCAGAGGTAGATTCTTGATGTAGAGAGCGGGGTGTGGAATGGACTGCCAGCAGTGCAAGTAAAGTCAGGGACATTCAGTACATTTAAACAACTACTGGACAAGCACATTAATGGCAGTAATCCGAGGGGTGTGTAGGTGAGGTTGATCTTTGGATTAAGATAAATGCTTGGCACAACATCATGGGCTGAAGAGCCTGTACTATGTTGTGCTGTTCTATGTTCTAATACATTCTCAACTTTGGCCCCCCTCATTCTGCCAAATGCTGATATATAATCAGATACAAATAAGCCTGTGTGTGTGTGCAGATAGACACACTGTTGATAGCTCAGCTAGCAAGGCCAGCAGCTTGCCTTGCAGGGTGGAGATAGCTGTGACATATCTGTCAAATTACACAACAATTATTCTTGCGCCATAAGGAACAGTGGAGTACATTTGAGCATTGTTAGGTAGGGCCACACGAGCACAACACATTTAAACTTAGTGCTCTGCGCAACAGTCATACAAACAATCCACAATGGGGTTGACCAGGAACAGAAACCCTACCTCATTCCAATGGATCTCAAAATTATGCAAATGAACTGTAGCAACTGCTTTGCCACACTGAGATCAGCCAACCGAGCAGAGACTAGAGACAGCACTAAAACTGCTGACTTCCCGCTTGGTCTTGCTTAACAGTCATAACATGAAATGACTAGGGAGCCGAGGAAAACACTCAGGTATTCCTCCAGCTTTATGTAATACTAAGTATTCTTTCATATATTGAAGAAGAGACTGTCTAAAATTCATTGTTTTTATTCATTGCATCAGAAAGCTTTGTCACAACCACCTGCTGGAAGGCAGCCCCATAAGGAACCTGATTGAGTACCTGACAGATGATTCAAAATTTCCCGCATTTCGACTGTCCATTGGGGTAGTACCAGATGATTGGACAGTAGCAAATGTTAGTCCCTTGTTCAAGAAAGGGAATAGGGGTAACCTTGGGAATTACAGACCAGTCAGTCTTACGTCGGTGTTGGGCAAATTATGAGAGAAAATTCTGAGAGATAGGATTTATGATTACTTGGAAAAGCATAGTTTAATTAAAGATAGTCAGCATTGGCTTTAAGGGAGGCAGGTCATACCTCAAGCCTTATCGAATTCCTCAAGGATGGGACAAAACACACTGAGGAAGGTAGAGCAGTGGATGTGGTATAAATGGCGTTTGATAAGGTTCCCCATGGTAGGCTCATTCAGAAAGGAAGGAGGCATGGGATACAGGGGGAAATTTGACTGTCAGGATACAGAATTGGCTTGCCCATAAGAAACAGAGGGTGGTAGATGGAGCTCGGTGACCAGGGTGTTCTGCAGGGATCAGATTTGGGACGTCTGCTCTTTGTGATTTTCATAAACTGACTTTGATGAGGATGTGCAAGGGTGGATCAGTAAGTTTGTCAATGACACGAAGGTTGGTGGAGTGTTGGATAATGTGGAGGGCTGTTGTAAATTGCAACAGGACATTGACAGGAAGCAGAACTGGGCTGAGAAGTGGCAGATGGAGGTCAACCTAGAAAAATGTGAAGTGATTCATGTTGGAAGGTGAAATTTGAATGCAGTTTACAGGGTTAAAGACAGGGTTCTTGGCAGCATGTAGGAACAGAGGGATCTTGAGATGCACATCCATAGATCCCTCAAAGCTGTCATCCTAGTTGATAGGGTTATTAAGGTGGTATATGGTGTGTTGACTTTCACTAGAGGAGGGAATGATTTTAAAGAGCTGTGCAGTTATGCTGCAGCTCTTTAGAGCCCTGGTTGACCACAATTGGAATACTGCGTTCAGTTCTGGTCGCCTCATTATAAGAAGTGTGTGGAAGCTTTAGAAAGGGTGCAGAAGAGATTTACCAGGATGCTACCTGGACTGGAGGGCACATATTATAAAGAAAGGTTGAGGATTGGAGCAAAGAAGGAGGAGAGGTGTCCAAGATGAGAGGCATAGATCAAGTGGATAGCCAGAGACTTTTTCCCATGGTGGAAATGTCTATCACGGGGTGGGGTGGGAGCATAACGTTAAAAGGAGATTGGAAGAAGGTTTTGGGGAAATATCAGAAGTAGGTTCTTTACACAGAGTGGTGGGTGCGTGGAATGCACTGTCAGCAGTGGTAGCAGAGTCAGATACATTAGGGACATTTAAGCCACTCTTAGATAGGCACATGGATAAAAGTAAAAAGAAGAGTATGTAGGTTAGTTTGATCTTAGACTAGGATTAAAGGACAGCACAACATCAAGGGCCGAAGGCCGTTCTGTGCTGTAGTGTTCTATGTTCTAAATGCCTATATGGGACCAGAGATGAGGTTTTGCCATACCCCATCTCAATAAGTACCTTGTTCAAAAGATGAAAACTAGATTGCTCCCCATGAAAAAGAATCCTGCAAAACAAATACATTTCTTGGAATCTAAAAGGCTATGACGTTTATCTGATTAATGATTATGTACATTTTTATTGCTTCTTTATAAAACAGCTGCCTAAGGGAGAATAACTCAGCATCACCAGATAAATGTTACACAACACATACAGAATGTTAATACATGCTTAAGGGCGTACAATGGGAATCAACATGATTTTAGAGCTTCCCGCAATCAACACGATATAATGGATCTGGATGTAGGTTTGCTCGCTGAGCTGGAAGGTTTGTTTTCAGACATTTCATCACCATACTAGGTAACATCTTCAGTGAGCCTCCGGATGAAGCCTGCTTTACACGTTTAGGTTTCCTAGAGTTGATGGTGTCATTTCCTGTGCTTTTTCTCAGGGGATGGTAAATGGGATCCAAGTCGATGTGTTTGATGATGCAGTTCAGGTTGGAATGCCATGCTTCTAGGAATTCTCATGTCTCTCCGTTTGGCTTGTCCTAGGATGGATGTGTTGTCCCAGTCGAAGTGGTGTCCTTCCTCATCCATATGTAAGGATACTAGTGAGAGAGGGTCATGTCTTTTTGTGACTAGTTGATGTTCATGTACAAGATACGTGATACATGAACATCAACTAGCCACAAAAAGACACGTCCCTCTCTCACTAGCATCCTTACATATGAATGAGGAAGGACACCACTTCGACTGGGACAACACATCCATCCTATGACAAGCCAAACATAGACACGCACAAGAATTCTTAGAAGCATGGCATTCCAACCTGAACTGCATCAACAAACACATCGACTTGGATCCCAATTAGCAACCCGAGAAAAAGAACAGGAAATGACATCATCAATCCAAGGAAACCCAAATATATAAATAGGAAGTGTAGGCTACACCACTAGTGCTTCATCCAGAGGCTCACTGAAGATGTTACCAAGTATGGTGGTGAAACGTCTGAAAACAAACCTTCCAGCTCAGCAATCAAACCTACATCTAGAACCTCAACCTGACATAGAAGTCTTCTCAAAACTCGCTAAGAATATTTTATTATTTCTTTGTACAAATAAGAATTCTAAAATAGCATAAAGTTAGTTTTCAAACCAAAAATATTGCAACATTTATCAGATTTAGGAAGTAGCTGTCTTCCAAACAAGCAAAGTGTTGCCTTTCTTCCAACATATAGAAGCTTAGCTCTAATTCTGTCATAGATTTGGGGTGCTAACCAAAAATAACTCCGATCAGCAAGCTGAGCCCAGATTAGTGAGCCCTTTGATATCCAAGCTTGTTTACCTGTGGATTTATAGAGTAGGCCGGTCAAGGATCCTGCTGCTACTGTGTTCAGATCATCCTCTGCACCCCGAACCTTTTCGATGACAACACCAAATGTGCTGTACAAGAGAGCTGCAGCAAAACAGTCAGGTATAAGCGTCACAGCATTAACAAGTGAAGATGCCAATGCACCTTTGAGTCCAGCACACAGTAAAGTCATGAATGCACATACACACATGCAAACATGAAGCAGACACTTTATGCAGGTATCGCAGTGTAGTAATATTGGTGGTAATTAGTCCTGGCCACTGGATTGGTAATTATCTCAAAGAAATAACTCTTGGACACAGTATAACATTAAAGTCTCTGAGGTCTAATTTCAATTTGAAAATTCAAGCTCAGCTTGAAACAAAAAACAGAGAATGAGAAAATAATCAGGAAGTGGCCATAATGCTGCCAGATTGCCCTTAGCAATAGAACTCATTCTCCAATGTCCTGTAGGAAAGGAAATGTGGTCTGAACTGGTCTGGCCGATATATGACAAACTCCTTTACTGTGGTTCATTCTTGACTGTCCTACTACATTCTCAATGTGCAACAGATATTAACCTTGCTGGTGGTGCCCATTCTGAGAATTAATTCTGAAGTCCTGAATCCAACAGAGTCAGATACAAAAGTCAGAAGTCACTGGAAAATCTCAGGAGGTCTGGCAACACCTGTTGAGAGAAAAGGAGAGTAAACTTCTCAGGTCCAGCGACATTTCTACAGAACTGTTGTGAAGGCTCACTGGACCTAAAACGTTAACTCTACTTTCTCTTCACAGGGCCTGCTGAGGTTTTCCTCCAATTTCTGGTTTTCAAGCACCTGCAGTTCTTTTTTTTTAAATAAAATTAGATTGACAGTAAATCAGCTCTCACACCATTCTTTGGGTGAAAACTTTTCTCAATCAATTAGCGCAAATCTACGGCCTCTAATTGAGGACCTCTCCAAGAAGGGAGATTGAATCCTCAAGAGTTCTGAATTTATATACATCTCAAATGAAACAGACTCCACTGCTCCAAAGAAATAATCTCAGTTTACTCAATCTTTCCTCAGTCAAAATTCTCCATTCCTAGTAACATCCTCTTAAAATTCTTTTTGATGCAATCATGTTGTTCTTACAAAGTAATGACAATGTACTCAAGTTGGAGTTTAACCCAATATTCCACACAGTGCTGTATTCTTATATCCTATTCCAATAAAAAGGAAAATAGATTATTTCTGTCATGTTATCTACTTGTCCTGCTACCTTTAGGGATCGGAGGATATAAACTCCAACGTTTTGCTTCTCTACACTTCACAGTATCTGAAATTTGTGTATTTCCTTGCCATTGTTTATCTTGCACCCCAGTGTATAGAATTATTAAGAATTACAAAGCACTTTTCAGAATAGTTGACACAATGTCTGAAAAAGCTAATCACTTACCCAAGGAACCAAGTGTGTTGGCCCACAGAGCTCCTTGTCTTGTGACCATATTCAGGATTCTGCAAAAGATAACATTTTATTTTGAGGGCTTTAAAAGTGCACTTTTATAGTTCAGTTGGAAAAAAAATATAAATCACCCATAACACGGCAGGCAGAGCTGAGGGGAACGGTTTAGGGAAGTAACGGAGGTGTAGCCAGCATTAGCTTTAGTAGCTCCTAAAAATATGGAATTGTGGCACAGATTTGAGAAAGTAAGAACTTGAAAGTGATATGGCTTCCAGACTGAGGGAGAACATACAGTGGGGAGAAAAAGGAAGGATAATTGAGGGAGGGAGGGAGGGAGGGGTGAAAATTTGCTAGGGATATACTGGAACATGAGGCATCAGTTGAGGTCAAGGCCACATAACAGAGCTTGATGAGGGGCTGGAGCCTGGCAGCACAGTTCATTGAAGAAACAGTCTATATCCATAAATGGATAAACCAGTCACATATTACAAAGTTTCTGAAACAAATTTCAAAACTGTTCAAAAAAGTCATTAGGCATGGAAACAGACCCTTTGATCCAACTCGTCCCATTTACCAGCACTTGGCCCATATCCCTCTAAACCCTTCTAATTCATATACCCAGATGTCTTTTAAATGTTACAATCGTACTAGCCTCCGTCACTTCCTCTGGCAGTTCATTCCATACACGCACCGACTTCTGCATGAAAGATTTTCCCCACAGGTCCATTTTAAATATTTCCCCTCTCGCCCTAAACCTATGCCCTCCAGTTCTGGATTCCCTCACTCCAGGGAAAAACACCTTGCCTATTTACCCGAACAACTCCCCTCATGATTTTATACACCTACAAGGTCACCCCTCAGCCTCCAATGCTCCAGGGATAACTACCCCAGCCTACTCCCTATAGCTCAAACCCTCCAACCCTGGCAACATCCCTGTAAATCTTTTCTGAACCCTTTTAGGTTTCACAATATCTTTCCTATAGCAGGGAGACCAGAATTGCACGCAATATTCTAAAAGTGGCCTAACCAATGTCCTGTACAGCCACAATATGACCTCCCAACTCCTATATTCAATGCTCTGACCAATAAAAGAAAGCATACTACACATTCTTCATCATTCTATCTACCTGTGACTCCACTTTCAAGGAGCTATGAATCTGCACTCTAAGGTCTCTTTCTTCAGCAACACTCCCTTACCATTACCATTAAAGGACCTTAACATTAAATGTATAAGTCCTGCCCTGATTTGCCTTTCCAAAAGGCAACACCTCACAATTATCTAAATTAAACTCCATCTGCCACTCCTCAGCCTATGAGCCCATCTGATCAAGGGTCCCATTGTACTGAGGAAACCTTTTTTGCTGTCTATTACAATTTTGGTGTCATCTGCAAACTTACTAACTATACATCTCTATGTTCACATCCAAACCATTTATATAATTGCAAAACTTCCAGTAACCATTAGCCTGATAAGAAATAGAAAATTCGAGAAGGCCATTTAGCCCTTCAAGCCTGCTCCACCATTCGTTAAGATCCTGTTCCCACTTTCTCCCTATACCTTTGACCTCTTTAGCCCCAAGAAATGTATCCAACTCCTTGAAAGCATACACTGGTTTGGCCTGTGTTTTGGCCAATGATAAAGCTGGATACTCCAAAGTGACCCAGGGTAATCTTCTGTACAGTCAGTGGGAGATATGGTACAGCATTTAATAAAGCAGATACACACCGAGCACGTTAAGAGGTGAAGAACTATTTCAACAATTAGGTGTATTCAAGGAGACATTTTGTAAATATACTCATTCTATTTATGTGCCACTCAAGGAACATTATTTAAGAGAACAGTAAAACTGGGTTCAGGAGGCAGCTAAATAGGAGTCTGGGGATGGAAGGATATGGTGGGGAGCTTGGTTCAGCTTGATCACAAAAAGAACAAGCTAGTTGGGATCGACTTCCTGCATTCTTGATTACAATCAACAATTCTAGTCACAGCTCAATAGGAACAGGATATTAAGACAACCAGCTGATGTTAAAGGCATTCTCCAAAGCGAATGACCCATAACATCCCACTGCCTACCATCACCGACAGCAAATCCCACAGCAAGTGCCTATTGCAGAATAATGGTTAAAAATGCTGAAAATGATCAAGCATACTTAGCTAAACAAAAGTCATGAAATTAACTGTGTTTTGCAAGAAACTTGATAACTTTTGAAAGTACAGTCACCAGGAGTTACAGTAAACAAAATCTTTCATGGCAGTTAGTTAAATGCAAGTAAACAAATGGAAAACAATGCAAATTCTGCTCTGAGTAACCACTCCAGAATCCCCAAAGCCAAACCATCGTGGTTGTTTCTAGTGAGAATTAACAACTCCAAAAGGAACTGGGAGTTGCCTTTTTATGTTTGTCAGAGCAAGCACTTTGCTCAGCATCTACCATCACTTCCCAAAGGACTTTTCATGCCCATTTGATTTGCTCATTTAGGATTACTGAGAGCCCAGGTGCAACAACAATACCATAAACCTGAAGCATGGATTTGTTTTTTTTTAAAAATGGGAAAATGCTCAAAGATTTTTTTAAAAACTCAGTTAGGTTTGTTGAGACTTGGCCAAGATATTTTTATCAAGTCAACAACAACCCTGGATGTACATAACTCTAGGATGTTTATTATAAATCTTCTTTTCCCCCAGTACATTGATAATCAGGAGTAGCCACGCAACGATGTGCATGGAGTTTAATCTCATGAGCCTTGCAGCTGGGTGGGAGGGAAACAGTGTTGGGATGAGAATAAACATATCAAAATGGGAAGTTACAATCCAGAAGTAATGGATTTGGCTCAATGGGTCCACTCATTAGTACATCATTCACTGGTGATGTGCAACACTGCATTTATTGAAACAGCTGCACAAACACTGATAACCCTCTGACACAGGATCAAATTACCTTTGAAAAAAAAACCTACACTTCTTCCTAATTTTCACAAATTCTAGGAATTGAGCACAAGTGTAAGCACCAACATTTGGACTCATTGAGCAAGAGACAAATGTTCAAGTTTGAAGAAAAACAGTGCAAACACATTTTGATACTCATGGTCTTAACACACACCATTAAAATTATAGAGCTGTTACTTATACTCCACCTAACTAAGCCAAAAGGGTGTTTTAAAAATGGAAAAATAAACATTTTTAGAAAACTTTATACGAAGTGCAACAGTAACTATGCACTACCTACAAGACCTGTGATTGATTAATAGCAGATCCACTGTGACAATGCTCGCAGTGAGTCAGAGAAGGCACGAAATAGACCACAGAACATACAAAGAGTCATTGGGTCCAACTGATCTGCATTTATGCTCCAGTCACATCTCCTCCTATCACACCTCATTCATGCTCCAATAACACATCCTTCCATAAAGTGCTAAATATTGCAGTCTGGAAATCAGAAATAAAAATGTATTGGAAAAACTCAAGATCTGAAGCAGCATCTGTGGAGAGAGAAACAGAGTTAACGTTGAGTCCAATAGCACTCTTCTTCAGAAGAAATCCTATTTCTTACACATGCATTTATTTATGCAGCTTCCCCTTAAATAAATCTCTGCTGCTCACCTCAACTACTTCATGAGGAAGCAAGTACTCTCTGTTTAAAGATAGGTCTCTTGCATTTCTTATTGGATTGATTAATAATTACCGTAGAGGGGGAGAGAGAGAGAGGGGGGAGAGAGAGAGAGAGAGAGAGAGGGGGAGAGAGAGAGAGAGAGAGAGGGGGGAAGAGAGAGAGAGAGAGAGAGAGAGAGAGAGAGAGAGAGAGAGAGAGTGAGTGAGTGTAAAGGAGCGGGGTCACTGAATAATTTTAAGGCAGAACTAAATATGTTCTTGACTAACTGGAATGATAAATGATATTAGTGGAGAGGCAAGAAAGTGGGGTCAAGGCCTGGGCTTGAGGAGCCAAATAGCCTACTCCTGTTCCCCAAATCTTTTATTTGATCTGACCATAAAGACCTGGCTGTCAACTAGTTCTGCCTGGCTGAACATGCCATTCCACACAAGGGCAACTGGGAACAAATTATGGCCTCAGTGATGAAGAAAATGAAGAATAAGGAAAGAATCTAGAGTTCCATAGTGAGGTTGAAGTTTTGGCTGTAGGAGCAATTTCCCAGTGGTGGTCCAAGAGGCATTTTGATACATGTATAGCATATTGGTACCATAATCATGTTAAAAAAAGAGATAAATAAATGAGTGATGCCACTCAAGTCTGCACAGCTCCAGTCAGGAAGGAGATTGTGCAGCTGCTCCTGAACAATTCTTCAGAATAGGAATGCAAAGGTCAACTTTCATGCAACTGCTTCGAGTGTCGTGGTGTTGGGGTTGGAGGAGTAAGGGGGTGGATTTTACAAGCAGTGTCAAAAAGTGTGATGCTGGAAAAGCACAGCCAGTCAGGCAGCAAACAAGGGGTAGGAAAGTCAACATTTCGAGCAGGAATTCTTCATTTGGAACAGCTCATGCTCAAAACATCGACTCACTCGGTCCTTGGATGCTGCCCGACTCGCAGTGCTTTTCCTGCACCACACCTTTCGGCTCTGATCTCCAGCATCTGCAGTCCTCACTTTCTCTTGGTGGATTTTACAACCAGGCAACATTCCTGTTTTTTTTTCTGGCTGTTTGAAGTAGTGCCTTTTAGCCCTGCTGATTAGGCAGGAAGTGTGTTGGCAGTGAATCAACCCACTGGTACCTCAACATTGCAATTACACCCTATTGTCATCAAAAAAAAAAATTGTGGACAGCCAGGAGCTGTACTAGGTGCAGTTTAGAATAGATTAGACTGGTACTGGAAAAGCACAGCAGGTCAGGCAGCATCCGAGGAGCAGGAAAATCGATGTTTCAGGTAGGAGCCCTTCATAAGGAATGGCTGATGAAGGGTTCCTGCCCAAAACGTTGATTTTTCTGCTCCTCAGATGCTACCTGACCTGCTGTACTTTTCCAGCACCACTCTAATCTCCAGCATCTGCAGTCCTCACTTCCTGCAGTTTAGAATAGTGCATTTGCAGGATGTATATATTACATATATAAAAACAACTGATTTATAACTGGCAAATCTCAAATCCATGTCAAATTAAGCATGAAATATGTCAAAGTATTAAAAATTCACAAAGGGCTGCTGTTCAAAGTGAAGTTTTAGGGTGTATCATCTGTGATCTAGTTACTTGGCAGCTTATTAACATTTCATGGCTATTGGGAAAGAAACGCCCTTAGAGACTGTTAACAGGCTTTTTAGAAACTCACCAGGTCAGAGTCTGAAAGTACAAATTATTCAGATTGATATGCTAGATCCACATCAGTACAGTACAGTCCCAGTTTCTTAGGCCGTTAGTGACAGGATTTAGGTAGTGCAGCACATCCATTCTTTGTTCTCCAGTGAATCACAGAATAATAGAACACACAGAGGGTCCATTGTGTCTGAGCCAGCTCTTTGAAACTGCTAACCAATTAGTTCCACTCTCCTACTCTTCAATAGTCTCCTTTTCAAGTGCATAACCACAATTTGCATTCAACTGCCTTTCAGCAAATTCTAGATTATAACTCTCCAAGTAAAAATGCATATTTTCAAACAAGATTGTGCATCCATCTTATATAATGAGACTTCTGTCTGGAGACACTTTCTCCCATTTACTATATCAAAACTCTCAACTTTGAGCACAATTTTAACTCTCGCATTAATCTACTTTGCTTTAAAAAGGAAAGTTCAATACTGCCAGGCTGCTTATTTCCAGTACCATTCTGAGGAGCTTCTCTTTGCCTTAAACAATGTTCCCTAAATCGTGGTGATGAGAATTAGGCAAAATACTTTACTGGAGATTGAAACCCTTTGCTTTGTGGCCTTAGTGCTTCAATTTATATAGTCCAGGATCCTGTTGTGAGCAAAGTGCATTTTTAAACAGTCTTACCAATTGGTCCTGTAGCCCCATTTAAAATTATACTATTTAGTTTATTTTGCCTCTTTTCATTTTCTCTTGCAAAACACAGCACTTCACACTTCTCCACATTACATCTTCTCAGTCATGGGTCTGTCCATTGCACCAGTTGAAGCCGCCGGGAGTTCCTAGTAATCGTTTGCTGCATTGCTTGCTTTTTCAAATTCATTCGTGGGATGTGGTTGTCACTGGCTGGCCAGCATTTATTGCTCATCCCTAGGTGCCCTTGAGAAGTTGCGGTGAGCTGCCTTCTCGAACTGCTGCAGTCCACATGCTGTAAGTTGACCCATTAAGCCCTTGGGGAGGGAATTCCAGGATTTTTGACCCTGCAACAGTCAAGAACAGCAATATATTTCCAAGTCAGGATGGTGAGTGGTTTGGAGGGGAACTTGAAATTAATGATCTCCCATGTATCTGCTGCCCTTGTCCTCCTAGACGGAAGTGGTCATGGGCTTGGAAGGTTATTTCTAAGGATCTTTGGTGAACTTCTGTAATGTGTTTGTAGATTGTAGCATCAATGTGTACTGAGCATCAGTGGCAGTGGCAAACCAGAATGTTTGTAGATTCACTACAATCAAGTGAGCTGCTTTCTCCTGGATGGTGTCAAGTTTTTTTCTTGAGTGTTGTTGGAGCTGCACCCATCCAGGCAAGTGGGGAGCATCCCATCACATTCCTGACTTAGAGTCAGAGTCACACTACACAGAAACAGGCCCTTTGGCCCAATATGTCCATGCTGACCAGATTTTCTAAACTGAACTACTCCTATTTGCTGCACCGGTCTCATATTCCTTTAAAAATTTTCATATCCACGCACCTGTCCAAATGTCTTTTAAACATTGATTGTACCCACCTCTACCATGTCCTGTGGCAACTCATCCCATTACAATGCTTCTGTGTGAAAACATTGCCCTTCAGGTCTCAAAGCCTTTCCCCTCTTACCTTAAACCTAAACCCACTAGTTTTAGACCCCTATCCTGGGGAAAAACAATCTTGGCTATTCACCTCAACTATGCCCCTTGTGATTTTAGAAACCTTTATAAGATTACCCCTCAGCCTCCTATACTCCAGGGATAAGAAGGAGGAATGGTGGTTGGGGCAAAGGAAGGAGAATATTGTCTCTTCAAGAGTTGTATGTTGGCCATTGCTGAATATCTTTAACTGAAAGACACCAACTTCAGCGCAAAACAGTCATTAACAAATAGAATCACTGTAACGTGAGTGATACAAATTGAGGTGAACCCACGTTTTGACTCTGAGACCCGAGTGTTGACTTGCAATGACTACAAAGCCTATTCAGTCTTTCCTTATAACTCAAAACCTTCCAGTCTCGGTAACATCCTTGTTTTTGTTCTTTGCACTCCTTCCAGTTTAATAATCTCGCACCTATAGCGGGGCGACCAGAATTGTACGCAGTACTCTAAAATGTGGCGTTGCCAATGTTTGGCACAACTGTAACATGTGCCAACTCTTGTGCTCAATGCTCTGACTGATGAAGGACAGTGTGCAAAATACCTTTTTTATCACCCTGTCCTGGGTAACATCTACTCCCTCAGTAAAGACAGATGCAAAGTATTCCATTCTAGCCAGCCACTATGAACCCATTTGTTAAATATTATAAAATCTATTGCAAGTCCACACTCGGGCCTCAGAGTCAAAAAAGTGGATTCAACTTAATTTGCATCACTCACATTACAGTGATTCTATTCGTTAATGACGGTTTTGCGCTGAAGTTGGTGTCTTTCAGTTAAAGATATTCAGCAATGGCCAACATACAACTCTTGAAGAGACAATATTCTCCTTCCTTTGCCCCAACCACCATTCCTCCTTTAACAAATATTAAACATCCACTACCTCGTTGTTTGAGGGATTTTGCTATGGATGAAGTCGTTATTACATTAACAAAGTAATTCAACAGCTCTGCTGTATTTGAGACATTTACAAATAAAACATGAATACAAAGTTTTTTAAAAAATGTTGATATGTGATCCCTGTCTTTTTAAGCATAATACTATTCGTGCAATTTAAGTTTGCAAAGTTACTAGGTGGAGGCAGAAAAGAGGAGGAGGAGGAGGAGGAGGAGGAGGAGGAATGTGCGCATATGGTCATGTTTATCAAGAGAAACATGCTATGTGAGCAAAAGCCAGATAAACAAAAATTTTGCTCTGCAGCATTCAGATTAACAAAATGACTGCACACAGCTTATAGAATGTGTTTTTGCAGTCAACACAAGTAGTTTTTAATTTACACACTTTTCATCTGCACAAAGCTTGTTACAATAGAGTCCACATTTGCTGATCAAATCTATATCACCATCTTGTGGCTGAAGGCAATTTAACAGCCACGCCACCCCTTTCATCCCAACAACTGAAATTGTTTTGCCAAAAGTAGTCTAAATTTCCAAGAGAAAAATTGAGTATACAAGGCTTTTTCCTCCACAGGCTGCAAAGGGGATCCTTTACTCTATAGCTGCTACCAGAAATCTCAAAACCAGCACTCTCTTCAGCACTTGAAAGACATCAGACTAGACATCAAAATGGCACTTTTCAAATCAGACACCACTTTAATTTCAGATCAGGCGGATTGCTTTTTTCTTGTGTCAACGAAGTTGCATGGCCCAAGTTATTAAACAGGTTGGGAAAGCAGGTACACAAAGTATTCAAATCATCCCAACTATTAGACAAAGGGAGGCAACTGACCTGAGGACATGGAGAACAATTTCTGAATGTAGTGAGGATTGTCAAAAGTTTCATTCAGCATGATAGAGACAAGATGGTTTCAAATCTCTGCTACATATCACAACTTCAGCCCGTCCAAAGTCAGCTTTACATTGATCTTCAAAATCAATTATTCCCACAAATGCAGCCTTGCAGCCTTGCAGCCTTCACTGTCCATTACAAATCACAAGACGGCAGGCTGTCTGTCATGAATGGAATGGATACTCACTGAACATTCCTGGGTTTTGACCAAGTCATATCTCGAGTCTCTTTCAATCCTAGACGCAGGCCGTTTACTGCACCAATAGCAGCACCTAATGAAACAAAGAAAAGCTTTAAACTACCAGACTTCCATCAAATGCAAATCAAATTACCTAAGCCCAAAGTGAGCTACTGCGAGATGTGACATCACCATAGCTGCAAACATTCTGTATTCCCCAGTCAGTTAAAACATGATCAGAATCAGTGAAGAGAACCTTTGACTGGATCACTAAACATCCAATTACATAAGGGCTCTGTTTGTGAGCCTACAAAAAAGTAACATTTCGGAAACTATTCTGAAATAAGGCATTACTCTCACTGAGGAGAAAGTGAGGTCTGCAGACGCTGAAGATCAGAGCTGAAAATGTGTTGCTGGAAAAGCGCAGCAGGTCAGGCAGCATCCAAGGAACAGGAAATTCGACGTTTCGGACAAAAGCCCTTCATCATGAAGGGCTTATGTCCGAAACATCGAATTTCCTGTTCCTTGGATGCTGCCTGACCTGCTGCGCTTTTCCAGCAACACATTTTCCGCATTACTCTCACTGAAGCCAGTCTAAGATTAAGCAAATTTATGGTTATTCAGAACTTTAGAATTTTCTTTCTTTTTTTGAAAGAAATTAGATTTGTTCTTAACAGTGCAGGTCACTTCCTAGCTTCCACCTATAACTGCATGGACTCCTCTGACTTTCTTTTCCTGCCAAAATGCCACTTAGGCAGGCGTGGTAGTAAAATATGCATCTGCACACGTTACCACGGAGCAGCCTTTTTTTCCCTAGCAAGATAATAAAGATTAGGTGAGACAACACACAAGGTAAAGTCAGCAGATTCCATACACTGGTGAGGATAATGCATGGTTGCTGCAGGCTGAAGTTCTCAACACTTTCCTATGAAATGCTCAATGTATGCTAAATTTGATACAAAAAGTCTTCACTCCAATTCAACATGAATCTTTAAAAACTAGCTCTCATGTTTGCATCGTCCAAGTTACTCATCTAATTTAATCACAACCTACAGGCAGGATTCATCCCTGTATTGGTTACTAAGTATATGAGAGCTCTTAAATTGTGGCTTATTCAGTAGCTATGACTGATCTAACAAAATTGCCAGGCATACCAGTCATACAGCAACCACCAATCGTAAAAAAAGCCAGCTCAAATCTTCCTCGAGTCTTATTAGCTCCTGTTGGTAATATAAACTCCTCTGTGTCCTGAAAAAGAGAACAAGGCAAAGGTGACAATTTGGATCTTACAACAGAATTAATTTTAAAATCCGGGATTAAAAACAATCCCCATTCTCAAAACCTTACAGAATAACAACTATTAAAAATGTCAGGCTTTAGCTCGTTTTTTTTCCAGCTCCTCTTGTAATATACCAGAACTTCTTTATGCCTTTAAGATATTGAAAGCTCACTGAATATTTCGGCCGACAATACAAAAATAGGGCAATTAGAGACAAAGGTATGAAAATGCATTTAAGAAATGATTTATATTGGTTCTTACCACATGCAGATACATAGGAAAGGAGACTGAATACTGGTAAAGATAAGTACTACACATAGTTTGTGATAAAAATAAGATACAAACTTTGAAGAAAAGCATGGTGAGGCTTGAAATCAACTGCAACAGATGTCAAAGCAACTTAAGGTAATGGAGTGCTGTTACACAGAGCAAGATTAAATATAAAGAAGTGGTGTTAAGTAAACCAGGGCTTTACAATATACAGTACTGAGGAGATCATATTTTTGTACACAGTCTAGGTATCTCTTGTTGAGGGTGCTGACCCGTACTCTCAGCACCAACTATCAGCCTCTCCTATGTCCCTCTGGACCATTACCTTACCACTGAACATGGTTCCAGGGCTGTCACTGACCTCATCTACTGTAGTGATCTCCCTCCAGCCTGCTATTACCTTCTTCCCAAAATAAACAAACAGGGACTGCCATGGCAGACCTATTGTTTCAGCCTACTCTGGTTCAAATTCATCTCTTTTTCTCGTAATGATTAATTCCTTTTTGACTACATTGACTGCATTAACTACAACCACCTTTCCAGGTAAAGCATTCCAGATCTCAACAACGGAGTGTGGAAATAAAAATCTAGAACAAAATCTAGAGAGACAAGGAGTTTAGAATTTATGACCTCCACACTTTTGACCCACTTGTCAGACAGAATTTTTTGCCCTTTGAACTTCTTGAAAACATTAAAGATAATGTCACATCTTGCCATTCTGTACCTAACTTTTATAATATGCCCTTATAACTTAACTTCCTCAGTCACTGCCTGGTAAACTCTGGATTTCCTGTTGCACCTTTCTCAGAATAGTCCACAATCTTCCCCTACAGATATCAAAATATTGATTTATAAACTGATTTACATGTTGGTGTAGCTTCCTACACACAAGGGCAGCTCAGGATTTTCTGAACCAGATGGCACAGTCCTTCACCTCCTGCTTTGGAGTCAAGCTTTAGCAAGCTGGTATTTTCTTTTATTCATTCATGTCATGTGGCCTAAACAGTCCCCCCTGTCACCACCTTTCATCTCTTGGCTGACAGTCTCAACTGTGAACAATTTCTCTCTTAACTTGCCTTACTTTATTCAAGTAAAGGATACGACTATGGATACCCACATGGGTCCCAGGTATGCCTGTCTCTTTGTAGGTAATGTGAAATATTCCTTGCTCCGGTCCTAATTAGGGCCTCTCTCAACTCTCTCTGTGACATTGTTGAACTATTGTGCTGCTTATTGCTCTTGTCCAGAATTGAAAAAGAAAACTCAAATTTTGTTTCTAATTTCCAACCTTCCCTCACCACAACTGGTCTCTCGGATTCTTCCCTTCCTCGACGGCATTTCCATTTGTGAGGGATAGAGTGCCTCCAGTCTCCATTGGAAACTCACTACCTCCTGCAGTTTCCTGAATTATGCCCCCTCACACCTTGCTTCCTGTAAATACTCCACTCAACCAGTTTTTTTCTGTCATATCTCTTCTGATGATTCCATAGAGATACTTCCAGTGCAACTTCCTTTTCAACTGAGGACTCCCTCCTCTAGCCACAACCCTGACCATGAGTGATAGCACCCTCAGCTGTGTCCAACCCATTTCCTGTACTCTGCCCTTGCTCTTTTCCCCCCACCCTATTTAGAGAAACAATAGGGCTCCCCTTGTGCTCACTTTCTACTCCATCAGATTCTCCATTAAAAAGGATCTTTCTCTGTCATTCCCATCACCTCCAGTAGAATGCACAAACAACTTCCCTCCATCTGCATTCTGCAGGGACTATTCATGACACCACATCCAGGCTCACTCATCCATTACTCCTAACACTTCTTCAACCATCACCCTCATTCATCTGTCCTTTTACCATCTTCCTCCTCACCAAACTCCAGACATCCCTTCCAGGATTTCTTTCAACACAGCCGACTGTATCACAATACACACAGTCTCCTCTACCTTGTTCTGCTTTGCCCTCCACTCAATAAGAACGACCCTGATCTCCAGTTGCTTGCACCATCTCTTGCTCTCATGCTAACATTTCTGCCCTGCTGCAATTCTCCAAGGCTAAGGAGTAAAACCATTTTTCTGCTGTGGCACTTCACAGCCTTCAGGACAGTCAGTATCACTTCTGCAAATTCAGCAGAGTTAACTACTTTTCTGTCATTTACATCTATGCTTCAGTTCTCTATTTCTCTTTCCCTACCATTAGCATTCCTTTTACCCTCCCATGTTACAGAGCAGCTGCAGGACATGCTTCTGGAGGATGATGATCAGCCAGATGTCATGGTCCATGTTAATAATAACGACTTAGGTAGGAATGGGGATAAGATCACAAAATCATACTTTTGGGAACTAGGTAGGAGATGAAAGGCTGGACCTCTAAAGCAGTAGCCACTGGACTACTTAACCTTCATACCTTTGCACTGTGGGAGGAAACCGAAATACCTGGCAGAAACCCATGCAGACAGAGAGGGAGCTTGCAGAGTCACCCAAGGCTGGAAACAAACCCAGGTCTCTGGTGTTATGAGGCAGCAGTACTAATCACTGAGTCACCGTGCTGGACCAGGATGAAATAATAGAAATTACTGGAGAAACTCAGCAGGTCTGGCACCACCTGTGAAGAAAAAAGAGTTAACATGGAGTCCAGTGTCAATCCTTCAGATCTGAAGGGTCACTGGACTCAAAACATTAACTGTTCTCTCTCAGGTCTGCTGAATTTCTCCAGCAATTTACATTTTTGTTTTAGATCTCCAACATCCATAGTTCTTTGTTTTACAGAACTGGAATAAGTATCTTGCAGGGAGATTTGCTGGAGCTGTTATACAGGGCTTAAAACTAAATTTGCAAAGGTATGAGAACTAGAGCTGAAAAATGTGTTGTTGGAAAAGCGCAGGTCAGGCAGCATCCAAGGAGCAGGAGAATCGACGTTTCAGGCATAAGTCCTTCTTCAGGAATTATGCCCAGAACGTCGATTCTCCTGCTCCTTGGATGCTGCCTGACCTGCTGCGCTTTTCCAGCAACACATTTTTCAGCTCTGATCTCTAGCATCCGCAGTTCTCACTCTCTCCATGAGAACTAGAGGTCAAATTCAGAGCAGGGAACAGGAGACAGAAACTTAACAATTGACTCTAAAAAGGTAGAGGAAACATACATCAAGAAAGGTCTGCACAAAGAAATTAGCTGTATTAAAAAGATATTCATGTTCTAGTAAGGAATACACTGAATAAAGTCAAACGGAGTGTATAATATCATTGCTACAATCAGAAACGTGGCCGAAAGGAGACAATAGCAACTCAATAGCAACTGTTTTCAGGCAGGATAACAATGGGATAAATTAGTTGGCTGTGTAGCATTATTGGGTAAAATAATCACAGCTGTGATGATATAGAATACACTTTTAAAAGAGGCACAACTATACAGACCCTCAAATAGCAGAATTAGAAGTACAAAAAAGGCAATAAATTAGGAACTTTAATTACAATAATATCAAAAGGATAGACTATGAAAGGTACAAAATTCTTTAATTGCGTTCCAGATAACTTGTTAGTTAACAAACAAGCCGAAAAGAGAATGTGGAATTGTAGATTTTTTTTGAGGAAATAAAGCTGGGCAGGTGGATGAAGAAGCAGTGGGCAATCATTTTGAAGACAGTGATCATTATACAAATTGACCTTTTCAGTAATGCTAAATCTAAGATAGAACATGACAAAGTTCAAAATTGGGGGAAAGAAATGCTTTATAAAGCTGACAGATGATCTAGCAAAAATAGACTAGTTATAGCTTTTTCAAACAAAGTCAGTGGTAAACCAAAGAGAGACACATTCAAAAGCAAGATGCTACAGGCAGTGTTGAAAGAAAAGGTGGTAATTAATGTCAAATCTATAGTTCCCTGATTATCCAGAAGCACAGTAAGGTAAAGCAGAAAAATAGAACTCGTGACAATGTCTAAAGAGTAACACTTTCATAGACCTAGAGTCCAGAAGGCCTGTTTGAGTGAAAGGGGAAAGTTGCTTAGCAAGAAAAACTAAGGAAAATCCAAAGATGTTTTATCAGCACATTAAGAGCAAGAGGATGATTAGCAAAAGAATTGGGCCCGAGATGCACATATCTAACTTGTGTGTGGGTGCAGAAGATATGGAAACATTCTAAATGAGTACTTTGCCCTTATCTTCAGGGGGGAGGGATGATGCAAATATTCCTATCCGGACACTATCCAAGATGGAGGCAGAGAAGGACACTTCAGCCTCATCTAATCTGCTCCACCCGTTATTCTTTATCTTCTCTCTGTCCCACTGTGTTTTTCTTTCTTTTTGGTTCAACTCCTGGCCTCAACACAGACAGGATGAGGAGTGTCTCCCACCCTGACATAGCAGTCTCCCGGCATGACATGTGGTCTCTAGGACTGACTTGATGCCATAACCGGAACAATCTCCCAGCCTCATGCTCAAGGTGATGCCAGCACATTTGTAGTCAAGGCCTGGTGTGGACAGGAGTCTGGGTGCCAGCATGGTTTGGGTTGGAAGACTGCTGGTTTGGGTTTTTACTTCTACAATGCTGATGCAGTTGATTGCTCTATTTTCCAAGATCTTGTAACTGAAGAAACTGTATCAAGGTATCTTTGCACCTAATGTGCCATTGTAAGTGGAGACGTATAAACTTTTCACTGTCCTTCCTTGAGTACATAACAATAAAGCTAATTCAATTCCATTCATGCTACAAAAAAAGGAGGAACATGAACAATTAGATTAAAGAAGTGTAATAAGAGAAGTATTAGAGGGACTGACTGCTTTGAAATCGAATAAGTCACCTCAACCAGGTATATTGGAAGCTAGGTTGTTAAAGGAAGTCAGGGCTGAAATAACAGTCTCACCAAATACAGGTGAGGTACTACAGGATGGCAGATCTGTGAAAGTTATTCCATTATTCAAAAAAGGGTAACAGGCCCAAACCAAATAACTTTGGGCCTGTCACTCTGACTGCAGTGATGGGCGAATTACTGCAATTAATATTGAGAAATGGGATTAGCTGTTACTTCGAGAGGCATGGATTAAATCAAAGTTAGTCAGCATAGTATATTTATGGGAAAATTTACTCTTTCTAACTTAAATTGAATTTGAGGAATAACTTGATTGATAAAAAGTGTTGTGGATGTTGTCTATATAGACTTCAGTAAAGCACTTAGCAACATATTGTAGGCAGGGAATGTGGTGAGTTAGATCCAAAATTGGCTCAGTGACTAGAAACAAAAGGCAATAGTCAATGGACATCTTTGCGATTAGAAAGCAGTTTCCAGCGGTATTACACCGGGCTCCATTCGGGTCCCTTAGACTTATATGTCAGAGGCGTGATTGGAAACTTGCAGAGGTCATAAAAATTGGTTGGGTAGTTGATAGCGAAGAGGATGCCGGTTGACTGCAGAAAGGTATCAATGGCTTGACTGAGTGAGCAGAAAAACAGTAAACGGAATTCAATCTGAGAAGTGCGAGATTATGCATTTGTAAAGAGCCAACAAAACATGAAAATACACAATAAACAGCAGGCTACTGAGAGGGTTACAGAAAGTTCGAGTCCATGGAGTATATGTGTAGAGGTTCCTGAAGATGACAGCATGGGTAGATAAGGATAGATAAGATGGTAAAGAAAGCATATAGGATGCTTTCCTTCAATAAGCAAGGTACTGAATGCAAGGAGGAGGGCAGGAATGTAATGCTGGAAAAATATACAACACTGGTTAGGACACAGCTGGAGTTGTGTGTAAGGTTTGGTCACCACATTATGGGAAGGACAAATTAGCTCTTTACAGTGTACATGGGAGATTTATAAGAATGTTAGCAATCTTAGAGAAGATTTGTAGCTCAGTTTGATAAGTAAGTTAGCTCGCTTCAACCCTCAAACTCAGGTGAGCTAACTTACATACTTATAAGATTGTTTTGGGATTTTAAAGACTGGATAGACTAAGGTCATTTTTCTTAGAAGAGGACGTGGAGGGAGATTTAATGGAGTACAAAATAATTAGGGCCTTGGAGTGGACTGAAAAAAAAGCTACCTGGATTACACCTCTTCCCACCCTACTTCCTGCAAAAATGCTATCCCGTATTCCCATATCCTCCACCTCCGCCGTATCTGCTCCAGAGGACAAGTTCCACCTCAGAACACACCGGATGGCCTCCTTCTTTAGAGACCGCAATTTCCTTAAAGATGCCCTCCAATGCATCTCATCCACATCCCACACCTCCGCCCTCAGACCCCACCCCTCCAACCGTAACAAGGACAGAACGCCCCTGGTGCTCACCCTCCAACCTTCGCATAAACCAAATCATCTGCCACCTCCAAACGAACCCCAACACCAGGGATATATTTCCCTCCCCACCTCTTTCTACCTTCTGCAAAAACCGTTCCCTTCGTGACTACCTGGTCAGGTCCATGCCCCCCAACAACCCACCCTCCTGTCCTGGCACCTTCCACTGCCACTGCAGCAATTGAAAACCCTGCGCCCACACCTCCTCCCTCACTTCCATCACCTAAAAGGAGCCTTCCACATCCAAAGTTTTATTTGCACATCCACCAATATCATCGATTGTATCTGTTGCTCCCAATGCGGTCTCCCCTACAATGGGGAGACTGGATGCCTCCTAGCACAGCGCTTTAGGGAACATCTCTGGGGCACCCGCACCAATCAACCACACTGCCCCGTGGCCCAACATTTCAACTCCCCCTCCCACTCAGCCGAGGACATGGAGGTCTTGGGCCAGCTTCACCGCCGCTCCCTCACCACCCGACGCCTGGAGGAAGAACACCTCATCTTCCGCCTCAGAACACTTCAACCCTAGGGCATCAATGTGGACTTCAACAGTTTCCTCATTTCCCCTTCCCCCACCTCACCCCAGTTCCAAACTTCCAGCTCAGCACTGTCCCCATGACCTGTCCTACCTATCTTCTTTTCCACCTATCCACTCCACCCTCCTCTCTGACCTATCACCTTCATTCCCACCCCCCACTCACCTATTGTACTCTATGCTAATTTCTCCCCACCCCCCTCATTTATCTCTCCACCCTTCAAGCACTCTGCCTATATTTCTGAAGGGCTTTTGCCCGAAACATCGATTTTACTGCTCCTCAGATGCTGCCTGAACTGCTGTGCTTTTCCAGCACCACTCTACTCCAGAATCCTTTACTCAACCTTCCAGCCTTAACAATATTCAGTCATCGCCAGAGAATTGAATTGAACTTAATTAATTGTGAATAATACAGCAAAATACAGTGAAATGCAGTACAGAACTTCTTTGAACATAAAGTGATGAACAATTTGCGACTGACAAGTAATCAGATCACTGGTGCTCCATAAACCACTTCATATCAAAACCCAGAGACACTGATGCATTCAAATCAGGTCCTAGATGCACAAATTAGGATTGTTCAATCTTATGCTTTCATGAATCACATAGATAATTATTCAAAGAATTTGGGTGAAGTTTAAATGCCACTCCACATATAAATCCATGCACACTTCAAGATGCCAACATCGACAGATTTTGATATTTATATTAGAACTTCATATGGAACAGCAATCAGAACAATTATTTTCCAAACTACCACACATTCAGAGAAGAAATTGTAACTGAAACAGAATAGGATTACCTGGGCTTTGACAGTTGGTTTGGTAGAACCCTATTTTAAACCTACCTGCACTAACTTACTGAATCACCCGAACATACAGGCTTAATATACTGGAGAAAGTCACTTCATCTTCATGCTAAGAGGGCAAACTTTGATAAAGTATCAGCACAACTCCACATAGCAAAGCATGGACATACAACATTCTAATACAAGACAAAGCATAGACACAACATGCAAGTCTAAAAACACACAGTGAAAGTTAGTACCAACTGCTACAGTGAAGCACAGACTTGCAAACCATTTTAGGTCACAGTGCATAGAATGACAACTGATTTTTCACACCACATTACAAACATCAGAAAGTCTTTCATTTCACCCATGAAAGATTTTCAAACAGGTATATTGGAGCCCAAAATACTTAAAAAGGAAAACATTTTCTACTTACTTGGATCAAATATCGAGGATCAAGGTTCAGATACGGAGACAAAGGGCTCATTCCAGTTACTGAAAACAGCAAAGATGAAGGTTAGCTCCAATAATGCCCTTTATCTTTTTTCTATCTTATAGTACCACCTTGCACCATTAGTTTCTTTCTTTCACACCAATTTCCAGCTCCCCATCTTAAATCAGATTGTCACAACAGCTGCTTACCTAAAAGGGAAGTTAGGTACCAATGGGCTCAGTAGTGTCACCGTTTAGAACATTTACATGGCATGTTCAGCTAAATTTCTGGTCAATGACTCAGGAATGTTGCAACTGAATATCGAAGGGATTGTCTAGATTCTCTCATTGAAGATGGTAACAGAACAAGAGGAGACTTACATAAAGGTAAAGGGGAATCCAAAACCATTCTACAGGTGTAAAAGGTTAGTAAAGGAGGTGTAAAGTTAATTTGGGACCACAATAGGGGTTGAAAAATGCGTTGCTGGAAAAGCGCAGCAGGTCAGGCAGCAAAGGAGCAGGAGAATCGACGTTTCCGGCATAAGCCAAAGGGCTTATGCCCGAAACGTCGATTCTCCTGCTCTTTTGATGCTGCCTGACCTACTGCGCTTTTCCATCAATACATTTTTCAGCTCTGATCTCCAGCATCTGCAGTCCTTGCTTTCTCCTACCATATCAGGGGTTCAAGGTATGGAGGCATTCAACATGGATGAAGCAAAAAATACTGTTGGAGATCTAAAATTAAAGTAGCAATTGCAGGTCTGGCAACATCTATGGATTCAGGAACACAGTTAACATTTCCAATCCAATACAACTCTTCTTCAAAATTCAAGGTGACCGGAAAACGATTGATTGGGGTATACGAGTTGATTAGAAAATATCCGAAAGATTGATGTTGACTAGCCAACAGCAAGTATCCGGACACCGGATAATTCAAGTTGTGAAGCCTGCGTGTTGACATCTCCCGCTGGATGCCCGGACAGGGGGGAGCAACGCTATTCCACCGATCATTTAAAAGGGGACCATCAGCCGCTGATGCCCCAAAAGATGGTCTTGGAGACATCAGGTAGAGCTGGGGTCCACTTCACTCACAGTGCAATTAGGATGGTTATTTGTAGGAAGCATGGCATTTCACGCAGATTTTATCTTGCCTCGGCCAAAGTTATATTTGACAAAAAGAGAAAGGGTGGGAAGCAGGACAATCTGAACATGAATAAGGACCCGAGTGTGGTCACTAAATCCTCGCGTGGCACTTTATCAAATCCAAATTTGTTCCCCATGACAATCTATTTTAAGTCCTGAGAAAACTATATAAAGCGGCCGGCTGTACAAGTTAAGAACATCCGGACGGAGTTAGTGTAATGAGGCGCTGGGGAGTTGCGGCCTAGTGCCGCAGGCTTCGCTCTCTTACTCACAGGGGACACGGGAAAGGTCGGGCTGGGAGTAATCTGGCACCGAGGAGCCGGCGCCAAAAAGGCCGAACCCGGCCCGTAAACCTCCTCCGGTTCCCGAGTTGTCCATTGCCGTCCTTCTGAAGACGATCGGGTTGAAAAGGATCCGTCCGTCACCGCGGCCGATTGCACACTCACCGACCACGGGAAACCATAGCGACCTCGCGACACTTTACAGCAGCGCGGCCGCCTCACTTTACGATCCACCCCCTCCATCACGTGATAGTCGCGTCGCAGGCGCCATGATGGTGAGGACATGGGGCACGTGGTTCTTGAGCGGGCCCGCAGCGAGAAGTGACAGTTTATCGTTCCTGCTCATTCTCCTTCGGTGTCAGGGAATATTATCCGACATTTTAAACATGCTGGACAAGCACAAACTCATTGCTGCAGCAGATTCCGGGCAAGGACAAAATTCTCAACCAGCGGAATGAAGACGGTCACTCTCTCCGGACACCGCCCAGTGTATCCGGACATCGCCCAATGCCCCTGCCCAGTGTCTCCGGACACCGCCCAATGCCCCTGCCCAGTGTCTCCGGACATCGCCCAATGCCCCTGCCCAGTGTCTCCGGACACTGCCCAATGCCCCTGCCCAGTGTCTCCAGACATCGCCCAATGCCCCTGCCCAGTGTCTCCGGACACTGCCCAATGCTCCTGCCTACTGTCTCCAGACACCGCCCAATGCCCCTGCCCAGTGTCTCCGGACACCGCCCAATGCCCCTGCCCAGTGTCTCCGGACACCGCCCAATGCCCCTGCCCAGTGTCTCTGGACATCACCCAATGACCCTGCCCAGTGTCTCCGGACATCGCCCAATGCCTCTGCCCACTGTCTCCGGACACCGCCCGATGCCGTGCCCAGTGTCTCCGGACACTGCCCAATGCCCCTGCCCTGTGTCTCCGGACACCGCATAATGCCCCTGCCCAGTGTCTCCGGACATCACCCAATGCCCCTGCCCAGTGTCTCTGGACACCGCCTAATGCCCCTGCCCAGTGTCTCTGGACATCACCCAATGCCCCTGCCCAGTGTCTCCGGACACTGCCCAATGCCCCTGCCCAGTGTCTCCGGACACTGCATAATGCCCCTGCCCAGTGCCTCCGGACATCGCCCAATGCCTCTGCCCAGTGTCTCCGGACACCGCCCAATGCCCCTGCCCAGTGTCTCCGGACATCACCCAATGACCCTGCCCAGTGTATCCGGACACCGCCCAATGCCCCTGCCCAGTGTATCCGGACACCGCCCAATGCCCCTGCCCAGTGTGTCCGGACACCGCCCAATGCTCCTGTCCACTGTCTCCGGACACTGCCCAGTGTATCCGGACACCGCCCACTGTCTCCCGACACTGCCCAATGCTCCTGCCTACTGTCTCCAGACACTGCCCAATGCCCCTGCCCAGTGTCTCAGGACACCGCCCAATGTCCCTGCCCAGTGTCTCCGGACACCGCCCAATGCCCCTGCCCAGTGTCTCCGGACACCGCCTACTGTCTCCCGACACTGCCCAATGCTCCTGCCTACTGTCTCCAGACACCGTCCAATGCCCCTGCCCAGTGTCTCCGGACACCGCCCATTGCCCCTGCCCAGTGTTGCCGGACATCACCCAATGCCCCTGCCCAGTGTCTCCGGACACTGCCCAATGCCCCTGCCCAGTGTCTCAGGACACCGCCCAATGCCCCTGCCCACTGTCTCCGGACACCGCCCACTGTCTCCGGACACTGCCCAATGCTCCTGCCTACTGTCTGCAGACACCGCCCAATGCCCCTGCCCAGTGTTGCCGGACATCACCCAATGCCCCTGCCCAGTGTCTCCGGACACTGCCCAATGCCCCTGCCCTGTGTCTCCGGACACCGCCCAATGCCCCTGCCCAGTGTCTCCGGACACCGCATAATGCCCCTGCCCAGTGTCTCCGGACATCACCCAATGCCCCTGCCCACTGTCTCCGGACACCGCCCAATGCCCCTGCCCAGTGTATCCGGACACCGCCGAATGCCCCTTACCAGTGTCTCCAGACACCGCCCAATGCCTCTGCCCAGTGTATCCGGACACCGCTCAATGCCCCTGCCCAGTGTCTCCGTACACTGCCCAATGCCCCTGCCCAGTGTCTCCGGACACCGCCCAGTGTATCCGGACACCGCCGAATGCCCCTGACCAGTGTCTCCGGACACCGCCGAATGCCCCTGCCCAGTGTCTCCAGACACCGCCCAATGCCTCTGCCCAGTGTATCCGGACACCGCTCAATGCACCTGCCCAGTGTCTCTATACACTGCCCAATGCCCCTGCCCAGTGTCTCCGGACACCGCCCAGTGTCTCCGGACATCGCCCAATGCCCCTGCCCAGTGTCTCCGGACATTGCCCAATGTCCCTGCCCAGTGTCTCCGGACAACGCCCAATGTCCTTGCCCAGTGTCTCCGGACACCGTTCAATGCCCCTGCCCAGTGTCTCCGGACATTGCCCAATGCTCCTGCCCAGTGTCTCCGGACACTGCTCAATGCCCCTGCCCAGTGTCTCCGGACACTGCCCAATGCCCCTGCCCAGTGTCTCGGGATATCGCCCAATGCCCCTGCCCAGTGTCTCCGGACACCGTCCAATGCCTCTGCCCAGTGTCTCCGGACACCGCCCACTGCCCCTGCCCAGCGTCTCCGGACATTGCCCAATGCGCCTGCCCAGTGTCTCCGGACATCGCCCAATGCTCCTGCCCAGTGTCTCTGGACACTGCTTAATGCCCCTGCCCAGTGTCTCCGGACACCGCTCAATGCCCCTGCCCAGTGTCTCCGTACACCGCCCAATGCCCCTGCCCAGTGTCTCCGGACACCGCCCAATGTCCCTGCCCAGTGTCTCCGGACATCGCCCAATGCCCCTGCCCAGTGTCTCCGGACACCGACCAATGCCTCTGCCCAGTGTCTCCGGACATCGCCCACTGCCCCTGCCCAGTGTCTCCGGACACCGCCCACTGCCCCTGCCCAGCGTCTCCGGACATCGCCCAATGCCCCTGCCCAGTGTCTCCGGACATCGCCCAATGCCCCTGCCCAGTGTCTCCGGACACCGCTCAATGCCCCTGCCCAGTGTCTCCGTACACCACCCAATGCCCCTGCCCAGTGTCCCTGCCCAGTGTCTCCGGACATCGCCCAATGCCCCTGCCCAGTGTCTCCGGACACCGCCCAATGCCTCTGCCCAGTGTCTCCGGACATTGCCCAATGTCCCTGCCCAGTGTCTCCGGACACCGCCCAATGTCCTTGCCCAGTGTCTCCGGACACCGTTCAATGCCCTTGCCCAGTGTCTCCGGACATCGCCCAATGCTCCTGCCCAGTGTCTCCGGACACTGCTCAATGCCCCTGCCCAGTGTCTCCAGACATCGCCCAATGCCTCTGCCCACTGTCACCGGACATCGCCCAATGCCCCTGCCCAGTGTCTCCGTACACCGCCCAATGCCCCTGCCCAGTGTCTCCAGACATCGCCCAATGCCTCTGCCCACTGTCACCGGACATCGCCCAATGCCTCTGCCCAGTGTCTCCGGACACCGCCCAATGCCCCTGCCCAGTTTCTCCGTACACCGCCCAATGCCCGTGCCCAGTGTCTCCGGACATTGCCCAATGCCCCTGCTGACTGTCTCCGGACATCGCCCAATGCCCCTGCCCAGTGTGTCCGGACACCGCCCAATGCTCCTGTCCACTGTCTCCGGACACCGCCCAATGCCCCTGCCCAGTGTCTCTGGACATCGCCCAATGCCTCTGCCCACTGTCTCCGGACACCGCCCAGTGTATCCGGACACCGCCCAATGCCCCTGCCCAGTGTCTCCGGTCCATCACCCAATGACCCTGCCCAGTGTCTCCGGACATCGCCCAATGCCTCTGCCCACTGTCTCCGGACACCGCCCAGTGTATCCGGACACCGCCCAAAGCCTCTGCCCAGTGTCTCCAGACACCGCCAATGCCTCTGCCCAGTGTCTCCGGTCACCGCCCAATGCCCCTGCCCAGTGTCTCGGGATATCGCCCAATGCCCCTGCCCAGTGTCGCCAGACATCGCCCAATGTCCCTGCCCAGTGTCTCCGGACACTGCCCAATGCCCCTGCCCAGTGTCTCCGGACACTGCCCAATGCCCCTGCCCAGTGTCTCCGGTCACCGCCCAATGCCCCTGCCCAGTCTCTCCGGACAGTGCCCAATGCCCCTGCCCAGTCTCTCCGGACACCGCCCAATGTCCCTGCCCAGTGTCTCCGGACACCGCCCAATGCCCCTGCCGAGTGTCTCCGGACATCGCCCAATGCCCCTGCCCAGTGTGTCCAGACATCGCCCAATGCCCCTGCCCAGTGTCTCTGGACACTGCGCACTGCCCCTGCCCAGTGTGTCCAGACACCGCCCAATGCTCCTGTCCACTCTCTCCGGACACCGCCCAGTGTATCCGGACACCGCCCAATGCCTCTGCCCAGTGTCTCCGGACACCACCCAATGCCCCTGCCCAGTGTCTCCGGACACCGCCCAATGCCCCTGCCCAGTGTCTCCGGTCACTGCCCAATGCCCCTGCCCACTGTCTCCGGACATCGCTCAATGCCCCTGCCCAGTGTCTCCGGACACTGCCCAATGCCCCTGCCCAGTGTCTCCGGACACCACCCAATGCCCCTGCCCAGTGTCTCCGGACACTGCCCAATGCCTCTGGCCACTCTCCAGACACTGCCCTGTGTCTCCGGACACTGCCCAATGCCCCTGCCCATTGTCTCTGGGCACTCTGCCCACTGGCTCCGGACACCACACAATGTGTCTACCCACTGTCTCTGAGTACTATTTCTGCTCACTGTTTCCAGACACTGCCCACAGCCTTTGTCATTGTCTCCAGACCACTGACCACTGTTTGCCGACACTGGCCATTGTTTCTGTCCACTGTAGCCAGACAATAACTATTATTTTTGCCCAGTGTCTTCAATCAACTGTCTCTAGACATTGTTCCTATCCACTGTCTCCAAACACCTGCTGCATCCAGACATTGTCCATTTTCTCCAGGCGCTGTCCACAATCTCCAGACATTGTGCCTGTCGTTGTCTCTGGACAGTGTTCTGTGTCTCCAGACACTGTCTGATCATTGTATCTAGGAGAAAGGACTGGAAATCAGAGTCAAAAAATGTAGTGCTGGAAAAGCATGAGAGTCAACATTTCAAGCATGCACTCTTCATCAGGAATGAGGGCGGAGGCCTAAGGGGGCTGAGAGATAAATGGGAGATAGATGGAGCTAGGGGAAAGTAGCTGGGATTGCAATAGGTAGATGAAGGTGATAGGTCAGTGTGGAGGGTGGAGCGGATAGCTGAGAAGGAAATTGGTCAAGTTGAACAGTTCAAGAGGCTGCTACAGAGCTGGGGGGTTGGATATAGGATAATTGAGGATCTAGCAGGAAGGGGAGATCAGGAAACTGGTGAAATCGACATTGATCCCATATGGTTGGAGGGTCCCAAGACAGAAGATGAGGTGATGTTTCAGATAACATCTCAAGATGCATGCACCAATCAACCTCACCACCCTGTGGCTGAACACTTCAAACTTGCCCTCTCACTCCGTGAAGGACATGCAAGTCCTGGACCTCCTCCACCACCAAATTCTAGCCACCTGATGCCTGAAGGGACAACACCTCATCTTCCACCTTGGGACACTCCATCCAACATTTGTATACATCTAGGATAGTGCCATTAAAGGCAGCCATTGTAAAAAGTTTTCACTTTACTCCTGGAATATGCATGACAATAAAGGATATTCTATTCTTTGCACTCGGGCATTGCATGTCTCTCTCTGCATTCTGTCTTTAAACAGTACCTCTCAACCTTATATATCTCTCTGGACTTTTACAACATTTCGAATCCTTCGAATCATAGAAATGTACAGCATGTTTTCCTTTAGTCCAACCTGTCCATGCCGACCAGCTATCCCAACCCAATCTAGTCCCACCTGCCAGCACTCATATCCCTCCAAACCCTTCCTCTTCATATACCCATCCAAATGCCTTATAAATGTTGTAATTGTACCAGCCTCCACCACTTCCTCTGGCAGCCTTCTGCTAATTAAACCAAACACACAGAAAAGTTCACCTCACCTTGTAATCTGTTAAAAAATGCGTGACAGAGAACTACCCAAATTCCACTATTTAAAGAAAAAATATCAATTTTATCCTTTAACTCTAAAAGTGAACATTGAACAACAACCATATACAACTCCACACCTCCTTTCTCTTAAATGTTTGCCATTTACCTCACACTCTATAGTAATGCACTGATCTAATAAAAGCCCCTATTAAAAATTACATTGTCTTAATTTTCAAAACCAGACAGCAGCTGTCATCTCCAATGTCTGTCTTCCTCTGTTTGTAGAGCCCCCTGGGTCATCTTCAATCTTCTGTTGCAAAAGGTACATTTCACTGATAGTGTTTTTTGGGGCAGTCTCTCAACGGCAGTTGGTGCTCTCTCTGAATATCAAAGTATTTGCTTCTTTTATATTCAAAACAGCAGATTGTTTCATTGGTTCGATGTTGTCAAAATGGTAAAATTCAAATTCGAGTGGGTTTTAGTATCCTGGAGTATAATTTAAACTGATTGGTTAAATTCGAACTGTTGTGAAAACATAGCAACCAAAAGTTAGGTATTTACTTCACAGCCAAATGTTACATATTTGCAATTTTCCTGTACACTCACATGACAGGTATCTGCATTCACTCTCTCTTAAAGGTTTAGTACATACCTTCAACTTCATAACAGGACTCTGTTTTTGGACAGTGTACTCTTTTCCCAAAGGACACAGCCTCTGTACATTGTATCCTCCCTCTATCCTCATTTAGCATCTCTCTGGATAATGTCTATAGACATTGTGTATCTCTTTCTGAACATATATTTCTCTTTCCCTTTCTGGACATTATTCTCTCTGTGTCTGGGCACTGCCCTAAGCATTGTTCCCTCTATTTCTAGACATAGTACATCTCTCTTTCTCTGTGTGTGAACACTGCCTGTGGACATTAGACCTCCGGACACTATTGCTGACACCGGAGGATTTTGGAATCCCACTGACACCAGCTTTGCCAAGGCACCTTGACGCAACACTCAAATGGGCGGCACGGTGGCACAGTGGTTAGCACTGCTGCCTCACAGCGCCTGCAGACCCGGGTTCAATTCCCGACTCAGGCAACTGACTGTGTGGAGTTTGCACGTTCTCCCCGGGTCTGCGTGGGTTTCCTCCGGGTGCTCCGGTTTCCTCCCACAGTCACAAAGATGTGCGGGTCAGGTGAATTGACCAAGCTAAATTGCCCGTAGTGTTAGGTAAGAGGTAAATGTAGGGGTATGGGTGGGTTGCGCTTCGGCGGGTCGGTGTGGACTTGTTGGGCCGAAGGGCCTGTTTCCACACTGTAAGTCTAATCTAAATGCTTGATGTCATCGGCCCTCGATGTTGCACCGACCTGTGAAACCAATCTGAAGCCTATCCATCCTACACTATTCCATTTTCATCCATATGCCTATCCAATGACCATTTAAATGCCCTTAAAGCTGACAAGTCTATTACTGTTGCAGGCAGTGCATTCCACACCCCACTATTCTCTGAGTAAAGAAACTACCTCTGACATCTGTCCTATATCTATTACCCCTCAATTTAAAGCTATGTCCCCTCATGCTAGCCATCACCATCGCGGAAAAAGGCTGTCATTGTCCACCTGATCTAACCCTCTGATTATCTTATATGTCTCAATTAAGTCACCTAGTAGTAATTAAGTCACCTCAGATTCCTGATGAAGGGCTCTGGCCCGAAATGTCGAATTTCCTGTTCCTTGGATGCTGCCTGACCTGCTGTGCTTTAACCAGTAACACATTTTCAGCTCAATTAAGTCACCTCCCAACCTTCTTCTAACAAAAACAGCTTCAAGTCCCTCACCCTTTCCTCATAAGACCTTCCCTCCTACATCCTAGTAACTCTCATCTGAAACCTTTCCAAAGCTTCCACATTCTTCCTACAATGTGGTGACCAGAGCTGTATGCAGTACTCCAAGTGCAGCCGCACCAGAGCTTTGTTCAGCTGCAGTATGACCTCGTGGCTCCGAAACTCAATCCCTCTTCCAATAAAAGTTAACACACTGTATGACTTCTTAAGAACCCGATCAATCTGGGTGGCAACTTTGAGGGATCTATGTACATGGACGGCAAGATCTCTCTGCTCATCTACACTACCAAGAATCTTACCATTAGTCCAGTACTCTTTATTCCTGTTGCTCCTTCCATTTGCCACCACATTCATCGATGTTCCTTGATAATTTATGCAGCCAGTGATGAGAATGTGTAGCACGGCTGACCATAGCAGTCATGTAAGATAGCACTGCATTGAGCAGTGAGGATTCATTGCAAACTGCAAATCCTATGCCAATTTTTTCCATTATCTAGACTGAAACCCTGTACTTTTGTCTGGACATTAGCATTTTCAGCTCAGGTCAGACAACCTCCTAGAGTCTTCATCCAAAATGCTGTGTTTCAAACCAAATGTTTTGATAAAGTAGGACCATTCAAGAATAAAGGAGGGAACTTGTACTTGGAGTCAGAGGATATGGGCGAGATCCTAAATGAGTACTTTGAATTGATATTCACCCAGGAGAAGGATATGGAGTATAGTGAGATTTGTGTGGAGAATATTAAAATGCTAGAGTGTTTTGAGATCAAGAAAAAAGTAATGTTGGATCTCTTGAAGAGTATTAGGGTGAATAAGTCCCCCGGGCCCAATAGTATCTACCCCAGTTACCAAGAGACAATAGAGGAGATTGCTGGGGCTTTGACCAAGATCTTTGTGTTTTTTGCTAGCCACTGGAGAAGTCCCAGAGGACTGGTGAGTAACTAATGTTTTTTTTCTCTGATCAAGATGGGAAATAGGGATAATCCCGGAAACTCTGGTGAATCTCACATCGGTGGTTGGGAAGCTAAAGGAGAGAAATCTTAGGTTTGGGATTTACAAGTGTTTGGAAAAGCATGGCCTAATTAAGGACATTCAGCATGACTTTGTGAGGGGCAGGTCATGTTTTACTAACTTGATTTAGTTTTTGGAGGAGGTGACAGAGGTAATCGATGAAGACAAAGCAGTGGGATGTTGTCTACATGGATTTCAGTAAGGCTTTCGACAAGGTCCCTCATGGTAAGCTAATCCAGAAGATTAAGATGCATTGGATCCATGGTGACTTTGCCATGTGCATTCAGAATTGGCTTGCCTAAAGAAGGCAGAGGATGGTGGTGGAAGGGTGTTTTTCAGGCTGGAGGTCCCTGACTAGCAGTGTTCCACAAGGATCTGTACAGGGATTCTGCTGTTTGTTATATATATAAATGCTTGGATGAAAATATAGATGGGTAGGTTAGCAAGTTTGCACACCATACAAAGATCAGTGGAGTTGTAGAAAGTTGTCAAAGGATACAGCGGGATATAGATCAGTTGTTGAATTGGGCGATGGAATGGCAGATGGAATTTTAACCAGATAAGTGTAAAGTGCTGCACTTTGGGAGATGAAATGTTAAGGAAATTTATACAGTCAATAGCAGGACCCTGAACAGCATTAACGTACAGAAGGATCTTGAGGTTCAAGTCCATACCTCCCTGAAAGTGGCCACGCAAGCAGATAGGGTGGTAAAGAGGACATGTGGCATGCTTGTCTTCATTGGTCAGGGAACTGAGTACAGGAGTCAGGATGTCATGTGGCAGCTTTATAAGACTTTGGTTCGGCCTTAGAAAATTGTGTTCGATTCTTACCTTACAGGAAAGGTGTGGAGGTTTCGAAGAGGATTCAGAAAAGATTTACCAGGACGCTGCCTGGATTAGAGGGTATGAGCTCGAAGGTGAGGCTAGAAAAACTTGGCTCTGATGAAGCATCATCTAGACTCAAAACATTAGTTTGCTCTCTGTCCATGGATGCTGCCTGACCTGCTGTCATTCCCAGCATTTTTTATTTTTAGTACAGCTTCCAGCATCTGCATCAATTGCTCCTCCCGGAAAAACTCAGTGTGTTTTCTCTGGAGCAGTGGGGACTGAGGGGAGACTTGATAGAAGTCTATAAAAGTATGAGATACATAGTTAGAGTTGATGGTCAGAATCTTTTTCCTACAATTAAAATGTCTAGGGGTCATGCATATAAGCTGAGAGGGGGAAAGTTCAAAGGAGATGTGAGGGGCAATTTCTTTACACAGTGAGTAGTAGGAGTCTGGAACGTACTGCCAGGATGGAGGTGGAGGTAGACATGACTGGGGGCTTAAGAGATATTTTGATAAGCACATGAATATGCAAGGAATGGAGGGATATGGACCAGGGCAGGCAGAAGGGACTAGTTAATTCAGCGTCATTTTCAGTACAACATCGTGGGTTGAAGAGCCCGTTCCTTTGCTGTACCGTTCTCTGTTCTATGATAACAAGCAGCATTAATGCCCATTGTAAACAAGTAATTTATCACAACTTATTTGTTCATCTTTCAATTTGAGGTTTTAAATGTTGCGAATAGTCTATCACACCATCCCAAATGGAGCTGAAGAGGAGGATAATGCAGCTTTCACATTGTGTGCTCAACCCCTCTTTGGAATTGTGTTGAGAATGTCCAAATTCATTACAAACACCAGAGAAAGTGCTTTAGAATCGCAGAATGATTATAGCCATTTGAATGAGGCTATTTGGCCCATCTCTGTAAGAACAATTCATCAACTTCCACTCCCTTGTCTTTTCCCCATAACCTTTGCATTTCTTTCTCTTCAGATGATTATGCAATTATCCAAATTCCTCAACCACTGGATTCATACAGCATGGAAACATACCCTTTGGTCCAACCAATCCACACCAACCATGATCCCAAACTAAACTGGTCCCACCTGCCTGCACTTGGCCCATATATTGTAACTGTACCTGCATCTACTACTTTCTTTGGCAGTACATTCCACATATGAACAACATATAGTATAAAAAGTCAGCCCTCATGTCCTTTTTAAGTCTTTTCCTCTTACCTTAAAGATATGTCCCCTAGTTTTGAATTCCCCCACCCTAGAGAAAAGACCCTTGACATTCACCTTATCAATACCCCTCATGATTTTATAAACCTCAATGAGGTCACCCCTCAACCTCCTAACCTCCAGTGAATAAAGTCCCAGTCGTTACAGTCTATCTGAAACTTTCCAACCCCAGCAAAAAATGAGGTCTGCAGATGCTGGAGATCACAGCTGCAAATGTGTTGCTGGTCAAAGCACAGCAGGTTAGGCAGCATCTCAGGAATAGAGAATTCGACGTTTCGAGCACAAGCCCTTCATCAGGAATTGACGTTTCGAGCACAAGCCCTTCATCCTGATGAAGGGCTTGTGCTCGAAACGTCGAATTCTCTATTCCTGAGATGCTGCCTAACCTGCTGTGCTTTGACCAGCAACACATTTGCAACCCCAGCAAAATCCTGGTAAATCCTTTTGAACCCTGTCCAGTTTAATAATATCCTTCCTGTAATGGGACGACCAGAATCACACATGATACTCCAGAAGAGGCCTCATCAACAATATGTACAACCTCAACATGCGTCCAACTCCCATACTAAAAGGTCTGAGCAATGAAAGCAAGCGTGCAAAATGCCTTCTTAACCATTACCATCTAGAATGACAAGGACAGAAGCTATCACCACCTGCAAGTCCCCCTCCAAACCACACCCCATTCTGACTTGGACATATATCGCCATTCCTTCAAAGTCACAGTCCAGGAACTGACTCCTTATTGGCTTTGTGAGTGTGCTTTGACAAAATGGATTACGGTGAGTCAAGAAGACAGCTCACTACCACTCTCCCTACGGCAATTAGGAATGGACAATAAATGGCTCAGCTCATATCACATCCATGAGTGAATTTAAAAAATAAAACTTTCTGAATGCCACAGTTGAATTGGCCTCCATCTCCATCTGAGGCAGCACATTCCAGATAAAAGACCAGTCCCTGCATAAACGTATCTCCTCCTTTCTGTCATTTGCCAGTCGCCTTACATCACCGATCTCTGGATCTTGACTGTTCCATCAATGGGAGCAGGTTCTGCCTAACTATTTGTCAAACCACTAGAGGTTCTATCAAATCTTCTTTTGACCTTCTCAAGAGAGAACTGCTCCATCTTTGCTAAGCAATCCCTGGCATGGAAGTCACTGGTTTCTGGAGGCAATATTCCCCCCTCTAAAACCTGAAGTGCAGTGCTCAGAATGGACCCGATTTCCTGTTAAGGCATAGCGAGTGTTTTGTAAAGTTACACAATGACTCAATTTTTTTAAAAGATTTGTTCATAGGCCAGCATTTATTGCCCATAGGGTCAAACCAGGTAACAATGATTTTTTCTAAACAACAATGGTTAGGCCAGATTTTTTCAAATTACTGAATTCAAATTTCACTATCTGCTACAGTGAGGCTTGAACCCACATTCTCATGACATTAGACTGGCTTTCTCAATTACTAAACCTGTGATATTACCACTATGCCACATGTCTGGGCATGGCCCCAGGATATTGTTCCCTCTCAGTCTGGACACTGCCTGTAAACTTTGTACATCTCTCTCAGATGCTGTGTCTAGACATTGTACCTTGTGCTCTGGATAATGTCTTTAGACATTACACAATTTTCTCCACACACTCTCTGAACATTGTTCCTTCTCTCTGTATGCGACCTCTTGATGTTGTGCCCTCTACCTCTGAACGCTATTGCTGAACCTTGGAGAATTTTCCATTGATTCCCTTTGTTTTGCTAAGCACCTTTTTTATTTGTTAATTTTTTCAGTTTACTTAAAAATGTTACCTCCTTTCCCACAGACTTGATACGTTAGAAATAGTTCATTGGCTGTCGACACTTTGAGGATTCTTGAGGATAGAAAAAGTGCTAGAAGTTATTCCTCTCTCCTGCTAAATCTCTTGTCTTTCTCTTTTTGAAAAAAAATATGATAGTCACTTCCATTGAACATTCAAATAAATACATAGAAATTGGTGCTGCAGCAGTTTGAATCAACACAAACAACACATCTTTCTTTCAAAACTTTAATTTCTATAGGAATTAATACATTACACAACTCCTTGTTTGCCTAAACTGAACCAATGGTACAGGCAGCCTTGGCTTTAGTCAAAGAAATAGTCCCGAATCCTTGTTTTCTCAATCCAAGGGAGATAGGCAGTCGTTCTGGTAAATACGCTCGGCTTGTTCTCAACTGTGCAACCAATAGGTCCGAAACTGACCACCCCATGAACTTCCCACTTGTGCGAGTCAAGCTGACAGAGAAGAGGACCACCAGAATCCCCCTGAAACACAGGATAACATGCACTGAATCTCACTAATACACCATTAGATACAGTAGTTCCCAGTGACACTGCATTAAACATAGTGAGTTCCAGTGAGACACCATTAAACAGTGAGACCCAGTGACACAAAGTGAGTCCCAGTGAGACACCATTAAACAGTGAGTCCCAATGACACACTATTAACACAGTGACTCCCAGTGAGACACCATTAAACACAGTGAGTCCCAGTGACACACCATTAAACAGTGAGTCCCAATGACACACTATTAACACAGTGACTCCCAGTGAGACACCATTAAACACAGTGAGTCCCAGTGAGACACCATTAAACAGTGAGTCCCAATGACACACTATTAACACAGTGACTCCCAGTGAGACACCATTAAACACAGTGAGTCCCAGTGAGACACCATTAAACACAGTGAGTCCCAGTGAGACACCATTAAACGGTGAGTCCCAATGACACACTATTAACACAGTGACTCCCAGTGAGACACCATTAAACACAGTGAGTCCCAGTGACACACCATTAAACGGTGAGTCCCAATGACACACTATTAACACAGTGACTCCCAGTGAGACATCATTAAACACAGTGAATCCCAGTGAGACACCATTAAGCACAGTGAGTCCCAGCGAGACACCATTAAACAGGGAGTCCCAGTGACATACCATTAAACACATTGAATCCCAGTGACATGTCATTAAACAGGGAATCCCAGTGACACCATTAAACAGTGATTCGCAGTGACTCACTATTAAACTGTAAGTGCCAGTGACACATCATTAAACAGTGATCCAGCGACACACCATCGTGAATAAACATATTGAATGATTTTCAATTCCTTGAAGTGCTGAATCTACCCACACTTTCTCCAAAACTAGTCAATCAGCAGATTCAAGAGAGTCTTCCTGGACTCAGCAATTTCAGGTGAGATATTTACTCAGCGATGAGATGGAATCTGGAATGTAACCTGTCGTGTGAAACTACAAAACTAATCCTCAAGTTGTCCGACAGTTTAGAGATGTGAAATGAGAGAGCAGGGCGGTGAGTGCTAAAATCCAACCTATTTCCTTCCAGTTACCTGGCAAGCAGCTGGTGGTACCTCTGTATCCTTGTAACCGGCACAGATCATCGTGTTCCTCACTCGGTCCCCCCAGAATTTTTTCATTTTGCAAGTTTGGTGATCAATGATTGGCAGCCTGGCTTGATTCAGAACTTCAGATAATATGATGTTTTCCTTTTGTCCTGTTGTAAAAGGAAAAAGACAGAGTTCCATGTTATTTAGTTGGTCCAATCCCTTGCTCCTGCTAACGTCTGAAGTGGCTAGGCCTGCTGTGGTATGAATATATATATCTAACTGTGGCCTAGTTGGAGATTTTGAGTCAGAAAATTATGAGTTCCTGCTCCAGAAACCTCAGTGCTAATTATAGCCTAATATTCCGTTGCAGGCTTGAACATAGATGCCTTCTTTTAGGCAAGACGTTAACGTAAGGTCCCAGCTGCTCCCTCACATTCACATAAAAGCTCCAATGGCACTAATTTGAAAAACAGGAGAGGTTTCCCCACAGTGATGGCCAATATTTGCTCTTCAATCAGCATCGTAAAATAAACTATTGTTTATGGGAAGTTGCTCTGTACACATTGGTTGTGGTCTGTCTTACATTATTACATCACTGAACATACTTCAAAAATACTTGTATATTTCTATTTTTGCTTCTCAATTACAGCATCTGCAGTTCTTTTGGTTTTTCTTAAAAATACTTCTAATTGACTGGCACATTGGACTTCTTGAAAGCAGCTTTAAAAAGAGCAAGTATCTTAACTTTCTTTGCAAATAACAATAGGGTTTAAAACAGCAGGACATGTAACACAAGAAGGTTTTGCTGTTTTCTTCATCACTCTGTCGGTTAATCTTATCTAGTTCTCTAAATTATCACGTGTCTCTCTTTTTCTTTTTCTCACTCAGCTTTGCCAGACCTTGTTCATTTGAGACATCAGTCTTGTTCTGCCCAAGGGATATCAATCTGAACAGTCAACCCTTTCTTCCTCTCTCCTCGATGCTGCTTAACTTGCTGAGGATTCAGCAGTTTCCAGTCAGTTTTCCAGACACTGGCACTGGGAAAGCAGGAAATAGTGGGCCACTGACATGCCAGATGTTCAGCAAGTGATGTACTAAACAGACATCTTGAATTTTGAATCAACCTGTTCAGTGATGTTTTGACACGTATCTGGTGGCGGGTGGAATTTGAAACCAGGCAGAGTTGCTGAAAAGTAGAGATATTACCACTGTTCCACAGAACCCTGTATATTTTCTACCAGATGATTTGATCCTATGTTCCCAGAACATTAATGTGGGCTCTGGCTTATTGATCCATTGACACTACTACTACAGCATTGTCACCACACACTGAGCACCTGTATATAAGGTCTGAATTTGAGGGTATTAATCAGATTGACATTATTATCATGGTTAAGATTACAAGAAACAGCTTGTGGGAATTAATTGTCTTCAATTACAATAAATAAAGGAGTAGGGCTCTCGTGGTGCAGTGATAGTGGAACCTTCATAGAGTGGGCGAGAATGGTCAGCTACATGGTCAGTCCTCCTCCTGTGATGCTGTGACCATAGTTCCCCTGGAGTCTAATGCAGTCCAAACCTCATGCATCGTGGTTTGGTTTCTCAGCCCATCGATTGGGTGAATGAGCCTTGCCCTGTGGAAGTTGCCCTATCATTTTGTTTATTTGCAAAACAATGCGAGAAGTGCCACTTTGCATTGGGAAGCAAATGTTAAAGGAAACAATAGCTGTCAAAGATAACGTGCGGCAAATATTTATATTAGCTTTGGAGGACCTCAAGATAGCAGCTGAATGTTTAGCCTTTGGCAGAGTATTTTCCCTTTCAGAGGGATCTTCATCCAAATGAAAGAAAAGGACCAGAAAAGACAAACAAGTGATCCAAACAAGCCTGGCCAGACCTGTCATGTTACAATGTTGGCACTCCTGTCTCCCAACTCCAACTGGTCACCTTATCCCCTGAGACAGTCAGACAAGCTACAGAAAAATGACAGCTTAGATCCATTCATGGAAGACAAGTTCAATGAAATTCCCCTCAAAGACTACCAGCCCAGTTCCTGGAGACCATAGGGTAACTGGACCACAAAGAACAGAATGAAATCATAGATTAGTTACAGCATGGAAGGAAGCAATTTGTGCCATTGTGCCTGTCCTAGCACCCTGTAAAAGCAAATCAAAGAGTTCCATTGCCCTGCTCTTTCCCCTAACCCTGCATTGTTTTCTCTTTGCTGATAATAGAGTCACAGAGTCATACAGCATGGAAACAGTCCTTTTGGTCCAACCAGTCCATGCCGACCATAATGCCAAACTAAACTAGTCCCACCTTTCTCCATTTGGCCCATATCCCTCAGAACATTTCTTATTCATGTACTTACTTAAACATCTGTAATGATCCAGCTTCCTTTTGAAAACCAGAACCCCTCCAGGATTGGGTTTGAACCCATGTTTAAGGGTAATAATGGGGGTCAGAACACTAACTTCCATTCAATCCTGCTTCCTTAGGTTGCTCCCTTACCTCTGGTGGCACCCCAGCCTGTGGTCCAGCACAAATGCCCGGGACGCAGTTGCCTGGCAGTCTCAGGTATGCAGGCATATCGGACATAGTTGGTCTGTGGAATGTCTACTGCTGATCTGACCATAGCAATATCATCATCAATTTCGTTGAGGCGTGGGTAGCGATAGTGTTCATGTTTGTAGATTCTTTTCACATGGTAGATCTTCTCTGTCCGTTCAGTCCAGTTCAGGTTGTGCTTACCGAGTACAATACGCCAATTCCCAGCATCCTCTGCTTTGCCTCTAGAAAGTTTCATGGGTTAAGATTAGAAAAGTGGTTTAATGTCAGCCTCGCTGAATTATAGTGTAATCATAAACATGAATGGAGGAATTTGAGCATTGATCAGTCCGTCACCATTTGATGCTTTGTCTGCTACACTTCAGCATTGATCTTTTAAGGAGGAGAAAGTGGGGACTGCAGATGCTGGAGTACCAAAGGATATTTTTCAACATTGATCTTTTAAGGCAAAAGACAGATGTGCAGTCCTACCCAACATTCCCAGACTTACTGCTACCAGCCTCTACACTCACAATATAAGGTGTGAGGCACTGAAATTGAAAGGACCACACAAGCCTCATGCACTATGGCACTGAACCTGTGGGTGTAAATATCCAGGTAAATCCCAATGGGGCATACATTCTGAAGCAATTGAGGCATCTTCCAGCTTCACCAGGGATGGAAACTCTTCACATGTCCTCAAATGGGAGAGGAATGAATGCCTGTTGTCATCACTGCATCTTCTCCCCTTTTCAAAGTGGCCAATGGTGTGGAGACATTAGAACAATAGAGCAATTTGGGACAAAATTAAAGGCCAGTGGACAAATATGGATTAATTAAGAAATATCAGCATAGTTTATTAAGGGTACACTGTGTTTATGATTTTTAGCGAAGTTACAAAGAATTGATGAAGGTAATGTGGTTGATATGGTGCACATGGGTTTTTAAAGCCATTTGAGAAAGTGCCACATGACAGGTATGACAACAAAGTTAGATCACATGGAATGAAAGGCAGTGTAGCAGCATAAACACAAAAGTGATAGGAAGTAACGACCAGTGATGAACGGGGATCAGTATTAGGGTCACTGCTTTTCTTAATCTTTATTAATGACCTAGACTCAGGGGCATGGAGCCCAATTTTAAAATTTACCAATGACACCGAAGTTGGAGGTATTGTCAGCTCTGAGGATGATAGTGGTGGTGGTCCTTGGCTATTTGTAGTAAGCAAAGTACTGACTGTATTCAACCAGCTCTGCACTTGTAAATTCCTAAACAAACCAGCTACTGCTAGATGTGATTCTGCAAATGGGCAGCACTTGCTGAACAACCCCAACTGCATTAAAAGCTGCACTAACAAACTCATAACCTGTACAAGGCTTTAGTGAGACTGCACCTGGATTATTGTATGTAATTTTAGTCTCTTTACTTGAGAAGGAGTGTGGTTGTATTGGAGGCAGATCAGAGGCGGTTAACTAGATTCCAGACATGAGGGATTTGTCTTGTGAAGAGAAATTCAGCAGTTTAAGCTCACAACTTTTTGGAGTCTAGAAGAATAAGAGCAGATCTTTGTGAGGTACATAAGATGCTCAAGGGGATCGACAAAGGAGACGTGGACAGGATGCTTTCCCTTCTGGGATAAGGGGTCACCCAGAATGTAGCAATACTGAGTAACTTTAAGGAGGAGATAGACATTTTTAATGAATAATGGGTTGAAGGTTGATGGAAAGTGTGTAGGAAAGTGGAGTTGAGGCCAAGATGAGGTGAGTTACGATTATATCAAATGATGGAGCAGGCTTGAGGGACTCAATTGCCAACTCCTGCACGTAGTTTTTAAGTTCTTTTGTAAGCTGCTTGCAGAACGTGACACATATTCACACTGAGGGACTGTCTCTCTGAAAACAAAAGGAATATGTTCGAGTCTTGTATAATTGACCAGAAGTACGGGGAGTCTTTGGTTCCTGACTCCTGGGGTTAACTTGTCAACCAGTCAGCACCCATTGCTCCTATCACAGAAATTATTGTGATCATTTGAAATTTGGCATTGTTGCATTTTTAAAAAATAATTCCTGGCATGATTATCACAAACTAGGCCAGCATTTATTGTCCAATTCCAATTGCCCTGGAGATGGCGATGGTGAGCTGCATACCAGTGAACTGCCACCTGCTGGTTGGTCAGGACACTCCCAGCGATGGTGATGGTAATATCTGGGATATTGTCTTTGAGTTATGATTCTTTGAGTATGACTATGTTCAGGCTCCTGCCTGACTAGACTGTGGGACAGCTCTCCCAATTTTGGCACTAGCCTGCAAATTTGTCTGGGCTTTGCAGAGTTGATCGGGCTAGGTTAAACATTGTCATTTCCTATGCCCAGGTCAACACTAAGTGGTCTGTCACATCTGAGTGGCTTGCGCAGTTAAGAATCAATCATGTCGCTGTGGGTCTGAAGTCACACGTAGGCCACAGAGAGAAGGACAATAGATTTATTTCCATAAAGGACAATAGTGAGCCAGATGGGATTTGATGACAATTGTTGGTTAAATTTAGATTATTTTCCTCCGTGTAATTCCAGATTTTGCTGTGGTGAGATTTGAACCCATTTCCCTAGAATAGCAACCTAGGACTGGATTACTGGTCCAGTGATATGACATTAGGCCTCCACCTTCCCTTTGTCTGGATGAGTGTAAGATGAAAAGCCTGGATAAGTTCAGCTCCAACAACACTGAAGAAGTTTAACACCATCCAGGACAAAGCAGCTTGCTTGATTGGCACTACTCCCTCCATCACTGGTGTTCAATAGCAGCCGTGTGTACAATCCACAAAAAGGACTGAAGAAATTCACCAAGTCCCCTTAAGATAATCTTCCAAACCCATGACCTCTACCATCTAGAAGGACAACAGCAGTAAATACATTGGGAGACCACCATCTGCAGGTTCTCTCGAAGTCACTCACCATCCAGCCTGCCCTCGGACTTGTCCAATCAGGTGGGACTTTGTCTTCAGCAACCCTGGTTGAAGCATGAGTGGCACTAAATCTGTGCTCTTCTGGAATGGAATCTTGAGCCATGGTCACAATTGGTAGCCCTTGTCTCCAGTAAACCGCCTTGTAAGGCTCATAGGCCTTCAAATGCAGCAAGTACGCGAGAGCGCTCCAAGCTGTAGAAACCTGGTGGCTGCCAGGTTATTGGGCATACACTTTCAGGACATGGTGATGATGATCGCAGATCACCTGAATCTTAATAGAATGGAACCCCCTTCCTATTGCTGAAGTCTGCAGCATTGTACTGAGGCCCTCTCAGTGCAATGTGTGTACAGTCGCTGGAACCCTGCATCTTAGCAAAGCCAACTATGTTCCTGAATCCGACTGCCCAGGCTGCAGCACTGACCTCACCAGTGGCATCAGTCACAGTAATAATACTGTGGGAATGACTCAGGTGGCACATAGGTCACCCTTCGCTCCCTAAAGAGTCACATATCGACTTTCAAAGTAGCAGTCATCCGCAGTCACTGGGAGAAGATAGGTCCCATTTCTGCAACCCTCAGGTCCCACTCCTGCATCCAGCAGCGTTCTATCACAGTGTCTCAGAACATATGGAGCCTGCATTAGCAGTGCGCCTCCTTCATCCCCAGGGTGGGCAAATGCCACATGGCAATGACTAGGGCTATAATCCCTAGAACATTGGAGGCTGAGGGGTGACATTATTGAGGTTTATTAACACCAGAGATAAGATGAATGACAAGGATCTTTTCCCCAGGGTAGGGGAGTCCAACACTAGACGCCGTATGTTTAAGGTGAGAGGGGAATAATTTAAAAGGGACCTAAGGGGCAATTTTTTCACACAGAGGGTGGTGAGTATATTGAATGAACTCTCAGACAAAGTGCTAGAGGCTGGTATAGTTTCACATTTAAAACTTATCTGGATGAGTATGTGAATAGGAAGTGTTTAGAAGGATTTGGGCCAAATGCTGCCAAATGGGACTAAATTAATTTGGGATATCTATTTGGCATGGACGAGTTGGACTGAAGGGTCTGTTTCTATGCTGTATGTCTCTATGACTATGATTTTATGAATGTGGACAAGAGGTACATACAACTGGTGCCACTGGATCTTGCTTTAGGGATGCAGTTTAGTGAAAAGCAACACGGAGGTCCTTCAGAGCAAGTGGCAAGCTGAATCTGCCACGTACCTGCTCTCGTTTTGAGCTGTCTTGACTTCTAGCTTACTTGGTGAGCTTGGTAAGGTAGAAAACCGAATGTTAATGAGATTAGTTGGGCCACCAACAAGGCATTTCACAAGCAATAAGCCATTTAATTGGTAACTAGATGCCCCTGACATTGTGACGGGCTTCATTGGTCTTCTTGTCTGACTTGATGACAAATCTTGCCATAGAGTGCAGCACACAGGCCCCTATTAGGCCCCGCCACGTGATTGTATGCTAATGGTTAGACACAACCAACATTAAAGTGATCCAGCCACTTTGCCATTACCAATTGTGTCATGATTTGGAGATGCCGGTGTTGGACTGGGGTGTACAGAGTTACAAATCACACAACAGCAGGTTATAGTCCAACAGGTTTAATTGGAAGCACTAGCTTTCAGAGCGCCACTCCTTCATCAGTTGGTGTGGTCAACCAGCCGATGAAGGAGTGGCACCCTGAAAGCTAGTGCTTTCAATTGTGTCAACCATTGTCTATAGGTTTACTGGAACATTAACACAGGCACTAATCCAAATGAAGTGTGAAAGCGAATGTAGGATAGGTAGTGTCAGTGTCACTTCAATGGATACAAGTCTCAAAGCTGATGTTTGTGCTGGTATTTGTCTGGTTATGTGATCATCTGTGATGTTCCCCTCCTGGACAGGGACAACCTGTGGGTCTTCAATGGGCATTGCGAACAGTGGTGACCCAGAGAAGGTGTTTAGATAGGATGTAGCTAAGGACAGGTAACCTGTGTGGCCGAGTGGTTAAACAGTGATAATGGTGAGAGAATGTGGTTGCATGTGTAAGAGAGTACCAGCCATGCCGGTTATGTGCCTTGGGCATTCTAGGTTTGCAGTTTCTGTGCTGTTACGTTGGCGGTGAGTGGGGGCTATACTGAATTGCCAATGTTTGTCTGGGTACACAATGGCCTATTAAAGATGGTGCAGGCTGAAGGGATGCTGGTCTTTTGCTAGATATCTGAGGAGTAGTAGTGAGTTGTTCTGGGGCAGGGCAATTGGTAAGGTGGGGCCTAAATCAGACCTGAGAGATGCCATGGGGCAGAGGGGGTAGTTAATGAAGTGAGTTTAGTAAATTTGGTGAGAAAGCTTTCTGTGCCTCGCATTAACGATCCCTTGAAGAGACTCAACACAACCCGCACTTAACCAAAAAAGCCATAAGATTCAGCCCATCGTGCCTCACGCCTTGGCTCACTTACTTTTGAAAGCAATGTGCTGCCGTCAGAACCCAGTGTTTGTGAATGAGAGTTCCACCACAAACATGTTTGTAGGACCTACTCCCCCTGGAGCGCACCTAGCAACAAGAGAAGACTAGTTAATCTAAAGTCTTGCAAATAACATTTTTTATTCACAGGATGAAGGCATCACTGGCTAGGCCAGCATTTATTTGCTCATCCCAGAGGGTAGTTAAGAGGCAACCACATTGGAGTCACATGTAGTCCAGACCAAGTAAGGATGGCAGTTGCCTTCCCTGAAGGACATTAGTGAAGCAGATGGATTTTCCCCAGCAATCATCATGGTCATTATTAGATTCCAGATTCTTGCTGAGTTCAAATTCTACCATCTGCTGTGGGAGGATTCAAACCCCAGACCCCAGAACATTAACCTGGATTAATAACCCAGCAATAAGACCACTAGGCTATCGTCTCCCCTTAGGATCCTCGAAGATTTGGATATGGGACTCAGCGACCCCACTCCAGTCACTCTGCACTCATTACTCTGAGCTTAACTTATAACTGGAAATGCTGGAGAAACTGAGCAGCTGCGGTGCAAAGACAAACAGAGTTAATGTTTTGAATCCATTATAACTTCTTCCTCGCTCTGAACAGGAGTCCTATTGGACTC